>NW_026962011.1:34639325-35264325 GCF_032445375.1 Bacillus rossius redtenbacheri
ATGACAAAAGCGGTGCAAAAAATCAGTGTAAAAATAAGCAAGCGGTGCAAAAAATCGGTGTAAAAATAAGCAATCGGTAGAGACCCCAAAAAAGGTGAAAAAATTATGCCATTGGCGGTGTAAAAAAAAACCTCATAGCGGATAGGCACTACAAAGTAGCAGACTGCCTTACATCGGCCCACTTTGTCTGTCGTTTCATCACACAAGAATACAATCTGTTTGTCTTCTACAGCGTGCCTTACTGCTTCCTTATTTGCCTGGCCAATTTTTGGGACATAAGTTTCTCTAAGAGTGTTGGCTGATGGCAAATCCCCTGCACCTTAAATGTATACATAACTTACAATATACTTATAAATAGGGAGCATTTATAAGGTTATCGCTGAAAATATTAATGGGCTAATTTACTCAAAACAATTCTTAGCCAAACTTAACCTAACCTTTTCAAGATTACTGCTGAATTACAGAGTCAAACCATCAATCAATCAGTCAAAAATATCTTGTGTTGTGCTCACCATTTCACAATGCAATCCATCCTATTTATGTGTTTGTTAATGAGGTACTTGCATATTTATTTGAAGTGAAGGTAAGTTGGGCCTAAAGGTAAGTTAATTGATAATATTGTAGGCCTACATATGCTTATGAACTTTTATTAGAGGGGGAAAACATTTCTAAATAAATAAGGCTAACCTTCAACATGGGTGTTAAACCATTCCCTCATAGCTGGATGATCAGCTTTTTCCAAAGGAATGTTAACTTACAGCATCATATTAACAAAATCAGAAACAAATTCTTGTTTTCTGCTTTTTCAAGCTTGTTTGCTTTTTATTCACGCTGTCGCTTATCGAGATTTGTTTAGACACGGTAGAATTTGCTTGATAAAATAATTCTTTTTTGTTTTGTATGTGTCATTTGACACATGCTTTTTGCACGTGTCTTTGTGTGTCCAATCAAACCGCACGTTGCAGAACTTGCACATCATAATTTTTTCCCGCTGATCAAAAATATAAAATTCATCCGATTTCATCTCTCTTTCGCGATCAAACATTGTCGAAGTTTTCGGCATCTTAGCCATAAATTCAATTGTACCACTAAACTTACAAAATGTGGACGGTATTTGTAAACACTCATAGATATGTGCACGCAAAAAAGACTGCCAACTTAGCTCCATGCGATTAAATTAGGTTAGAAAAATTGACACCAGTGCGCCTTGCGGTAGAAACTACCATTATTCAAAACACGAAAACTGTGGAGTCATTTTTGTTATGTTGGTAGTGCGCACATATCGATTGTTGATATTTGTTACATTTTGTTTTCATTTGTGATGGCAATATTTACTGCTTGTAAACAGAGTAACAAAAATACGTGGATTTCAGTAACGTGTCAAAACGAAGATAATATCACGGCACTAGTCTTTCAGTCAATGTTTATTTCACGCCTATGTTTATGATGGCGTAAATAAATAGAACTTGCGACATAAGGACATTATTTTGTGCGAAAAAGCGTGGATTTCGCGCGAAAATGTGTGAATTTCATGCGAAAATTCATGAATTTCGCGAATATGTCGAAATCATAGGAAAGTCGCAAAATTTGTTTAAAGTATAAAATTTTCGCGTTATTTCGTGAATTTCGCGCTTCACCATTTTTCGGGGTCTCTAACTATAGCCAAACGTCCGATGACGCCGGTACCAGATGAACCATTGAGTCTTTCCTGGTGGCCACCAGGATCGCTTGAGTTAATGGCAGCAAAATGGCGCCATATTTGAATTTTGAAGCGTCCAACACTTGGATTAGTTAATATAAATTTAGGGTAAGCACTATTTACAAATCCAACAAAATGTTTAGTGCTTCTGTTAACCGACCACCCGTGTTCCCTATCTCAACAACAACCTAGTAACAATGTTTTATTAATAACTTTTGCAATTAGTTTTTAATAATGCAGACAACCACAGGCCAGTGATGACTAAATTGTGAGAAAAAATTAGTAGTAGTCTAACGGAGAGCGACTACTCACTCTGTGGTTCGTCACAGTCGGGGTAAGGTTTCCGGTCACCGTTTGGCAGCTGATGGTTTGCAGACTTCGAAATCTGGACCAACTCGCTGTGAACTGTAGCTCGGCTTGGAAAGGGATCTCCTGCTACGAAACAACACACACACACACTCTAGTAACAACTAACAAATATTAATCATAAAGCTTTTTACAATCTACCGCTAACTCTACGGTTAGACCTGAAACAATGATCATCATTTGTTAGTTGTTACATATTTACTTGGTCACCCAGAGGAAATGCAAAATTTCCATATTTTTAACTCAAACAGAACCATGATGTTTTGTCCTGGTTCATCCTACACGAAGTCAAGTTTGAGTCTGTAAACCCTTTAAAAAGGCAGGCTCTTTCGTTTTTGATTCATTTTTCTATCATACTCATCGTAGACCAATTATTTTACAAAAAACCTGTTCCTTAAATAAATTTATTATTTTAATTGATAATAATTATCTTCGTTCATTCCATTCCAGTATTTAACAAAAAAATTTTAAGCCCCTTGTAATGATTTGCTTGCACAACAGAACTCAAGCTTTACACATCCATTTGGTCAAATATAACCTCCTGCATTGAACTTAGTAGACAGTTAAAAAAGCAGTACTTTTAAAGCCATTATTAGATCTACGGATTTTAGAGTACTCCATTTTCAAGTTCAAGTCGAGTATACCTAATTAGCAAAGTAAATTTTGTAGTGATTTTAACAATTTATATTTGTGAAGGCCGGGCCGCATTTTTTCCAATGGGACTGCTAAAGTTAAGTCCTATGCATTACCCAGCTCTGGAGACACTGATATTTAACTTCCAATGAGTGACCCCGAAGCAGTAAAGCCACGCAAAAGGTTTGATTAAAAATATTATAATTATAGCAGAAAATTTGTCCTTGGTGTAAAATTAAACAGAAAAAAGTTATTTTTAGAGACAAGATTTTATTGTTTTATTTTTAATGCTAATTTCATTTTGAAAACAGGATATTTCAATGTTAATGCTTTTAAGAATTTTGTTTTTTCATAAAGATAGCATATTAATCAACAAATTGACTTTTTTTATACTTATTTTGCTCAAACAGTATCATTTTGACTGATGCATGATGCACTTCTACAAGATAATAATTTGTAATATGCATGTCTTAACTACTCCAAATAATTAAAATAAATCAGGAAGTATTTGTACATTTGAAAAATGTACTAACGTCATAATATAAAAATTAGTTAGGTACTAATAACAATTCCAAGATCAAAAAAGAAAAATAATTTCAAATCTATTTAGTACGCAATTTGTTACAAACTTCATGAGAAATAAATTAAATTCATGAATTTAATATATTAGAAGGTTATATTTTTGCGATTTGAGTTATTTTTTGTTTGAAAATGCTTATTAATTTCATTATTTAGTTGCATTTTGGTGTTAAATGGTGTATCAACATTTTTCGGTGTCATTTCAGTTTTATACACAATTCACCATATTATCTTGTCCCTTGTTATTTGCAATGCTTAAATAACTTACGTGAAAATTGACGTGAAAATGCAATATTCTAACGTAGAGTGCAAAGCGAGGACTTGAGGAAAGATTTGAAAACGTCTAAATGTATTCAATACAAAATCATATAATGAATAAATTGAAAATAATCATATATCAAACCTTAATGATAATATGTCTTGTTATAAGCTAGATAATTTACTTCTTAAGTTCACTAAAATGCAAATTTTATTTTATTACAAGATGAAATTTTAATGTCTGAACTTGAGTTGGAAATAATTGTGAAATACTAAGTCAAGAAAATTAAATGTGACACTTGCCATAAACCATTAACTTCTAATATGAAAACATGTTAGGAGTAACTTGGAAAAGGTCTAGAAGAGGAACGTGAACCAGTGACGAAATGAACGCAACCGGCAGTGCACGTAAAACAAGAAGAAGGTTAGACAGCGAGTTGTTACGTGTGCTGCGATCATCATACCTTCTCTTATGACGAAGCCATCAATGACGTGAGTGAGAATGTGCGGTTTCACCATGGCCTTGGGCAGCCCCTTGTCGCGCTCCCTTTCGACTCTCACGTCGTCCGGCGCGCCGTTGCCGCTGTTCTCGACAAGAGCCCCGCCCACCGCCTTGTCCTTCGGAACTTCGCCCGCAGCTGGAAAACAATGCATCCCACTACCCGGTCAACAACTACGCAGTCCCTCGCTAACAAACCTGACGTTTGCCTCATTCCTTAAAAAAAAAAATCATTTTTTCACGTTGCAAACTACAAATTTAAATCACGTGTAAAAAAAAAACATGACAGTGATATGAAATTGCAGCTCACAATTTTTTTATTATGTTAAGGGAAAAGAATTCCACTACTGAATACACTAGTCTATTGCACAACTACACTTTATGAAATAGGAAATCAGATATTTCTACATGTTATTACTTTATTTTCTGCTGATTAATAATACAGTTGAACGTTTAGTGCTCTTTTTTTTATTTATTCGGATACACTAATTTCTTTTCCATGACCTACTTATAACAAAATGTATATACTTATCACAACTAGAGGAAAAGACATTTGCTTCCATAACCAGCAAACTTTTAACAATTAAAAAATATTCTACTTAAAATTCTTTACATCAATTTGTGAACACTAAGTTTACAAGCTACAGAATAGCAAAAAAGTTTAATCTTCTTATGTATTCCCTTAACCAAAACACAAATTAACCAGAACAAGCACTCACAAAAATACATTTTGAAGATGCCAAAAGCTTGGTAGAATTTATGTAGCTTGTAATTAAATCATTATGTCGGTTTTGAATATTATGTAAATTTACTTGCATTACATTTTTGACGTGACGTCTAATAAATCGATGAACGCCGGCTGCACGCACGAAAAAGTGTCCCACTACGGATGTTCCTGTTTACTCATTGTACGCATGTATGGCATCTCTCTTCCATGGATTGGAACGACCATGGATTAATTTTTCAATCATATATTCGTCGTTTGATTTATTATTATGTAATCTAACGATCATCCACCGATTTTCAGCACAATCGGTATGGTTATTTAAAATTTAAAAGTAATGTTGAAAATTCAAATACGTTTTGAACCAACAATGGTGTTTTACAGTTACACATAATAATTCAAATTACAACCGGGATCTTTTGCACAATTATTAAAAAAAATTGTAACACATTATAAATAAGTTTAGTGTATTTGGGATGTGTATTTGTTATAAAATCGAGTTATAAAAACAAAATAATATTATTCCCCTACCGTGAACAAAATTTTTATAAATGTATATATAACATCTGAAACTATTAATTATCAAATATGGCCTCGTGGCTGAGCGGTCAGCGGCGCTATCTTCTAATCGTAAGGTTGTCGGTTTGAATCCCGGCAGGTGCGAAAAATTTTGGTACTTGTAAAAATAAATACGGCGCACGTAACATTTCAAAAGTAATAAATATATTTGAATAATGAATGCAAATAAAAGTAAATTTATTAATTAAACTGTACATTTCATTTCACTCCTTTGTAACCATACAAAATAGTGATAATTCAATAAAAATGATTCAATTATTCATAAAAGTATGCAGATGTAGCTTTATCATACAAAAGATAGAAAAATTAAAAAAAAATTCTTCCTCATAGAATATAATATTTTTAATGCCTAAATGGTTTGGTTGCAAAAACCTATTACGGCTCAGTCTCAGGCCAAATATATTTCCTTTTCTTCTGGATCAATCATTTCATCAATGTTTTGTTATGACATTTTCACGTTAAACTATCGTCCGTAAACCGACTTTACAGACAACCAATTTTTTTCTTAATTTTACTAACCAAATTTTGCCAACATTAATGATAAATTTTGGTTACACATAACCATCAAAACTTTGTTTAATGTTTACTATTTTTAATCTTAAATAGGTATTTCTTAATTTTTAAAATTTATCATAGTGACAAAATGTGAAATTTATACCTCTGCAATCAAAATAAATTATTTTAGCAGAAATTAATGTGGATTTAAGAGTTAAAAATATGAGTTAAAAATTACACATATTTTTTTAAATATATAAGCTAGCATAAAGAGAGTTAAATTTAAATATCACTGTACTGTGGTTTGAAGAAAAAACACTAATCATATTCACATACAAACATTTACATAACATGTACCTATTTATTCACTTTTTTACAAACTGATTGTTCGGAAATACAACCAAAATTTCCATTATGATATTCCTTATAGAATTTGAGGTAAAGATTATATTGATAGCTTAATGTAAGTTTTTCAGGAGAGAGAAAAAGTCTTGAAAAATTGTGACAGGCAAAAATGTTCATAACAGTAATTGATAGGTCACATTTCCTACTATGTATAAATATTTGTGTCCTTGCTATTATCACAATTTCTTAAATTAATGTTTTGTACCAAACAATTTGAATTATGTGATGTTAGATTTACAATAATTAGAAGATGTGCCCCATTCTGCAACGTGCCAGTCAACAGCGTGGTTCATTTAAGAGGCAAGATAACCATAAATTAGCAGACATTTTGAGAAGCTTTGTATGAAACCAGTAAAGCCAGTTGAAGGAATCATTTTCTTGGTAATAATAATAGAAATAACATTGCTTTGTGTTTGATTAACGAGTACTGTGGTAGTCACCAAACAAGTAATGTTTTTAGTAACCCACCTACCCAACTATAGTCGCCGCACGGTAAGTTCGTACTTTTGGGAAGAACTGTTGAAAAATGGAACTAAGAATATTTGGTTTACTATTGTGCAATTTGTTTGACAAATAAATAAACGAAATAGGACGACATAATTTATCAAGCTATTATGTTTCCGTACGTGTGTATGAATACTGAAATAATTTGTATTTGTTAATTTTATATGCAAGTTTTTAAACACGCGTGGCAACGATATTTATCGGTATGTTGGCTACACACTTGAAGAAATAGTTCCTTAGTATGTAATTTTGAACAGCTGAAATAACGATAAATATTGCTTAAAATGTTTCACATATGTTTACTTCCAGATCCTGGAGTAATATTGTTTAATATATACGAAAGTTAAGTTATTTTGTTTACAGATGACGTTGCAAGCTGTTGCGGATGAATCACCTACGTAACTGTATGTCGGCCCGAGCCATGTTGAACGCTCGTTTGCTCAAAACGACTTCTGATTTTCCGAAAACATCCAGTGTATTTGTGTACTAATTAATTTTCTAATTTTAAAGGGTTGTCTTAATTGTAACTTGTAGTGAACTATTGCTTTTTGTTAGGTTATTAAAATGAATGTAAAGAAGGAGACAACTGGTCATCAGAGACAGCAAGATATTATCAACGTGGCACGAAGAGTTACGATGTTAATGAATACAGGTCAACTGGAACAGGGTGATGTCGCAGAAATGACAGCATTTCTTCTAGATCTGGGCGTCACGACCGTGAAAAAGTGAGTGACTAATTAACACGTTATGAAAGTATGTGCGTGAAAACGTTCCGTTAGGTTGGGGCGTGTTTGTAAAATAGTGTAAAAGTACCTTCCTCGCAGATTTCTTGTTTTGAATGTCGGGCAAATTACAAACAGACACGTTCTTATATTTTCGGTTATATATTAGGTAATGTCCCACAAGCAAAACATATTAAATGTAAGGGCATGTACACAGATACTAACCTAACATAACCTATCCTCAACCAACATAATGTAACCTAACCCAACCCAAATAAGGTTTATTTACATGAAATTAGGTTTGGTAAATTTTGGTTAGGTTAGGAAACATAATTGTCAATAATTAGAATGCATTTTAAAAAACTTGAGTAGAAATTCAACTCTACGTAGGTTGTTGTCATGACTTTTTGTTAACACCTGTAACCATAAAAAGATACAGCATTTGAATATATGCTCAGGGTAAATGTGCTAATGTATGCTTTTTAATTACAGGTGTTTTGGATAACGTGTTTAGTGATATGTAATTTCTCTGCTGTGTTTATATGCGATTCTTAAACATTAGTTTCATTACAGGATATAACATAATATTGATGGTAGTGATAATTTATTGCTGAGTTTCGATTTATTTAATATATTTATTTTATTACAGATTCTTAAGTTAAGTTTTTTATGGCAACAATTTCTTTTCTGCATTGTACATACTTAAGTGATATAGTTTTTATATGAGACAAACCACATAGACACATATAAATACACACTTACAGAAATGTTTAATGTATAACTTAGAATTTGAATTTAAAATTTATTCTGCTTGATAGAAAATAATGCCTCTAATTACAAAACACATGTTGGTTAGCCATAACCTTTAACCGATACTTGACTCGGTTCGTAGTGCCAGAAAAGTGTTACTAACTTGTTATTTTCTATTCACAAATGACCTCTCGATGTAATGGCAGTGATGTGCCTGGCACTCACGGCTTTAGGAAACTAACAGTTTACATAGCTACCTCATACTGAATAATTTCTTAAAGTTAAATTCTTCATAAATGATACTGACATAATTTTCATGCTTTCAACCATAGCACTTTGTGATATAGTAATCTCGAAGCAGCAAAATTTCTTTAGTAAAACTTAACATCAATTTTTATAGATATTATGTGAAGACACAGCACCAAGCTGGGTTTAAACTCTGAACTATAAAAATTGGCTTAGATTTTTTTATATTTAATATTTGAATTATTAAACATGGTGTTATGACATTTTCTACTGACATTTAACCAATTATAAAAATTGCAGTGTAATTTTATTATCCATTAATTACATCCCTATTTGACAGTTACCCAACCAAAACATTGCCATGTGGCAGTCACATGGTTTTCCACATGGCAATGTTATTGTTGATATTTGGCCGAAGGATACATAGTCACCTTGAAACTAGATCCCAGCTTGAAGCAGGGCTTCCTAAAAGTATGAACTTACCGTGCGGCGACTATAGCCCAGAGTCAATCTTTTGTGGACTCCACACTCGCCATGCAAACAATGGTTTATTAATGTGTGTACTCACAAATGAGTCCTTTTATAAATTATAAATTTAAAAAAAAAATGGTAATTAATAATGTAAAGCCCTCAGATAATGAGTTTGATAAATCCATCATGTGTTTATTATTAATCATTGTCTTCCATTTGTTCTTAGTCTACTTGTCAAGGGTAGACCCACATCTGGAGCCAAACATGCTTTGGTAAGATGTCATAAAATATTTTCATGTTCATAATTCATGCTGTGGATTGTAATATTTATAGTGTTTAATAATAATAATATTGTAAACTGATACTTGCGTTAGCCACTGTGCACCTACTCACCTGTCCTTGAAGCCTTGTGTCTCTACAGCCAACAAGGTCTAAACATTGAATGTTACGTAGGCTAGGTTTATCTGATTCAATGTTAGTACATATCACTTTTGAAAAGCCCACAGTTAGGTGAAAGATTTTCCAAATTACTCTGGTCCAACACATAACTATTCCTAATATTTGTATAGTGATATTTTCTGTATCTAGAGTAGAAAGTGTCATTTTCATCACAGACAACTGCCGCGCACGTGTCACATCAGAATCATCAATGGAAACCAAATCCCAGGCATACATAAGTACATCACTGTCTACGTTAGTTATTTCTTCTCTGCTGCCTACTTTCCCTAATTTCTGTGTTGTCAAACTCTCTTCTGATGTCAATATGTCCTATAGGTTGATTAACAAATTGAGTTCTCATAAGCCATGTGCATTATCATCTAAATGCTACAGGTTAAATAGTTCTCCCGACAGAGTAGTGAGCAGGTACTGGTGTTTCTCCACTGCAGGTAATGAAGTTTTGTGCACGAGTGATGTAAACAAATCACAAAAACTAGACCACTATGTAATTCTACCTTTTGAATGTGGTAACATTGATTCAGGGAGCTTCAGTGTGTTCCACCTTCTTATTTTCACAGTTGGCAGGGCCAATCGCAACACTTTCGTTGGCCTGAGCAATTGAGATCAATGAAAAAAAAAAAACTTTTTAAATCCTACAATAGATACTATAAAGTTCTTACTAACTTGCTTTCACCGGCTTCATAATCGGCAATTGAATTACAGTGAAACCTCGTTTATTCGTTCCCGCATTGTACAATTTCTCGGTTTTATTGTTCAATGTCCGTGGTCCCAAAAAAATCCCGCAAGAACAATGTTAAAAAAATCCCGTTTCCATTGTTTACGAATATTTTTTAACCCGGTTTAACGGGTTGAACTTTACAGGCTTTTTACCGATTTCACATTCAAATTCCCGAGAAATATTCCAGTTTACGCGTGTCTACACGACACGCAATACCAATATTTACATATGGCGGCCATTACTAAAAGAAAACGAATAAAGTGAGCATGACGCTGTTGCTAACAGGTTCACCAACTTCGATAAAACAACAGACGAAAGCTAACACTCGCACGATAGTTCTTGCTTTGTGCCATAATCGACACAACAATATAACCGTGGTCGATATACTGTACATATTAGCCCAACGTAAACACGTTTCTATTTAGCGACAGTGAAATTCTGCGAGAAACATAGACGAAATTGTTCATCCTAGCATTTCCGTGGCCGGCCGTATATGCGCGAGATTTTCTTTGTTTACGGTAAATTAGCTTTACGCATTTAACTCTAATGCACGTGTGAAATTTGTAAAGGTTCATTGATATGTATCGGCCTACAAAAGAGGTTAAAACCATTAAAGAGCGTTTAGAAACTATAAATGCTGTTGAAAAAAATCCAGGTGAAAAACGGGTTGATTTGGCAAAGCGCTATGGTATTCCTCCATCGACTCTTAATTCTATCTTCGCTAGAAGAAATGAGATTCGGAAACAAGCAAGTCAGTTCGGCCAGTCTTCAAAAAAATGGAAAATGGCAAGACAGTCGAAATACAGTGAGCTTGAGAAAGTTTTGTTTTCTTGGTTCCAGCAAGTTCGGGCATCAAACATCCCAGTGGATGGCACACTGATCAAAGAAAAAGCTCTTCAAATAGCTTTACGACTTGGAGTTGAAAACTTCACAGCTTCCAATGGGTGGATTTGTAGATTCAAGGAACGACATGGGCTTGCCTACAAACAATTGTCTGGAGAAAGTGCTGTAGTAAATAAAGATACTACTGAGCAGTGGCTGGAACAACTTCCACAGTTATTAGATGGATATTCTCCAAGGGACATCTACAATGCTGATGAGACAGGGCTGTTCTTCAACTATCTCCCCGACAAAACCTTTTCATTAAAAGGTGAATCTTGCCATGGAGGAAAGCAATCGAAAGAAAGAATAACTGTGTTGTTATGTGCAAATAGTGATGTAAGTGACAAAAGGAAACACATTGTAGTGGGAAAATCAGCAAAGCCAAGGTGTTTTAAAAATGTTAAAACACTGCCAGTTACATACCACGCCAATAAAAAGGCATGGGTAACTGCTGATATTTTTAGATCATTTTGTGTGAACTAGACTCCAGCATGGGCACTTACTGTCGCAAAATCATTCTGTTTGTGGACAACTGCGCAGCTCACCCGAAGGACATGTCTTTTTTACGAAATGTGCGAGTAGTCTTCTACCCTGCAAACTGCACTAGTGTGTTGCAGCCATTGGATGCAGGAGTAATAAAGTGCTTCAAGCAACAATACAGAAAAATGCTTGTGCGGAAGGCAGTGGGTCTGCTAGATGCCAGAGAGGAGAAGTCAGGTAAACCATTTAAAATCAATGTGTTCCAGGCCATCCACTATTTGTCAGTTTCGTGGAAAAACATAACAGCGACAACAATTTCCCACTGCTTCCAGAAATGTGGCGTTGGAAAGGTAATTTCACCAGTTGATGAAATTGTGACGGAGAGTGACAAGGAGTTCGAAAAAGATTGGGAAAAGCTGGGTGAAGATGTTGGCTTCGAAACCTACTGCAGTCTGGACGATGATCTTGCTACGTGTGGTGAGGTGAGCATTGAGATGTTGTGTAGCGATGCTCAAGGACAAAAGGAAGAAAGTGAAGAAGAAGCAAATAAAGATGATGGAGAAGAGGTACCTTCATTCTCGGAAGCACTAGCTGCTTTCGACAAAGTGAAGGTATTTTGCTATGCACAGAAGCTCGGAGATTTGGAAGAAGACAGAATTTCAATGATGCAAACCTTGCTGTTCAGTCTTAAAAGAAGTTCTGATACCAAGCAAACAAAAATACAAGACTTCTTCACTAAAAAATAAGTGTCAAGGAGGATGTGAGACTTGTGTTAATTACAGTTTATTTGTACATTATTTCCCCCTTTTATTTGATTTAAATAAGTGTATTTCTTATTGTACATTGTATTAATAATAACAAACTTGTGATTACCAACACCAAAAATATTTTGCTGCATAAAAACTCATCTTATAATTTCTCTGCATTATAAATAAGAAAGAAGTGTGCATCTTATAACATGTGGTGAGTATGTACCTTTTAAATTTTGAATAATACATACGTAATTACTTCCTTAAAACATACAAATTTGAAGTTTATTTTGTTTTGTTCATTTAAAAAAATTAATGAAGTATAATTTCCCAATACTGATAGTGTATATACAGTGTGCTGCTGGTGTCAGTTTATGGAAATACCTAACTAATTCACTGAAAGTTTTTGCAATAGTACATGCATTGTGCATTTGGTAACTTTTAGAGTGTGTTCTCACATTGTAGGATTTCCTGGATTATCCGTTTTTTACTCATGGTCCATTGGAAAACGGATAATCAGGGTTTCATTGTACATAGTTCTAAAGAGTGGGAGGCAATTTGGAGATGACCATCTTCAAATTCAACCTTATATATTGCTGCAAATCCTGACAGTGAGTTGTAAACAAACCCAAATTTCACAGTTTACAGCAAAACCCCTTATTTGCACTTTTCATGAGGGCAAAGTAAAAAAGTGTAAAAAGCGGGAAAGTGTAAATAAAGGGAAAAGCAAGAAATACGTTAAAGTTAATTAAAATACAGTCGCATCCTGCAGCGTTCATAACAAATGCGGGCTACATTACACATACGCATTGCACCACAGTAAAAAAAATTTAAATAAAAGGGCCGCAAATTGTAAATTTACCTTCAATAGCGCGCCGTGCGCGGAGAAAGGTCATCGTACTCAATCAGCTGTTATGGCGCGGCGTAGCCGCCGGCTGGCTCTCTCTGTTGTCTGAGCTGCGCATGCGCAGTATAATTCACTCAACGCTCCGCCCAGACTCAAGACGTTCCATCAGCAGCCAGCCAATAGATGCGAGCTTAGCGGAAAAAAATATAAGCTCCACCTCCCGTGTACCAGTTTTGTCCAGTTCTAATACCAGTTTATTGGTATACGCACCAGTTTTCTCGCTGCCGTGACTTGTTCAAGTTTACGTTCACCTTGATGTCTTGATACCGATAATTAATTATTTACGATCCCCAGATATAAATGGTTAGTTTAAAAAATATGCGTCAACTGTACAATACTTCCGAAATTATAAAATACGTTTAAAACAGTTACCAAGACTCCGCTCATTTTATCTAGTGAGGTTTATGTCTCGTACCAGTATTTCGGCTAAGTTGTGACATAAATATAGTAACAGAACGTTTATACATTCGTGAGTTTACGTTTTTCCCGAGTAAATTTTAGATTGCCTCCTGCTATAATTACTCAGACTTTTACACGCCTAGGCTTAAATTATTATATGTTTAGAAATAAAAGTAACTTTTCATGTTATAAAATATGTTTATTTTGCGATTTAAAATGTTCACTGCCGACTATAAAAGTTACGTTTTTCACAATGTTTTTAGGCCTACTATCGTTGTTACGTGACGTAAATAGCGGGATGGATTAGATTTTTGAGACGTAATTCGCGTGAAAGTATTGTATTGGATTAAATGGGAACCAAACGGGACCTGAAGAATATAGTGCAAATAACGGGAAAACGTAAATAACGGTAACGTAAATAAGGGGTTTCACTGTATTTAAAAAAATATTTCTTAAAATATTTTGTACATTTGAATAATTTTATGTTTTGCTTGAAATGTGTCACCAATGAGGAAAACGGGGAATCGCAGAAGGCTAGCCGACATGAACCCAGTACGATATTTGTGACGGAAGGTTGCCTGCGGGGGAGGAGGCCAGAGAGGGCCGGGAGGGCGAGAGGGGGGCACTCACCCTCCGGCTCAGCGCTCTCTTCCACCTCCATCTGCACGGCCGCCTCCTGCGCCGGCTCCTCGCCTGGCTTGCCGCCCATCGCGTCGTCCTTGGACGTCTGGGTGGCCTGGGCCGCCGCGTGCCCCGACGTGGGGGAAGGAGGAGGCGGGGGTGGCGACGTGCGCGGGGCCGGGGCTCGTGGCCGAGTGGACGGGCGCGCAGGCCGGCCGCTGCTGCTCCTGCTGCTGCTGCTGCTGCTGCTGCTGCGACACCACCGCGATGCCTGCGGGCAACACACCCCCCTTCTACCACGGCCGCAAGCACCGACCTGCGGTACCTAATACCAAAGACACTCGGTGTCAGAGAGACTATCATACACCCTAGCATTTCCTACAAATTAATAAAGTGTGCTTTTCCAGTTGATTCCAAACACGTGTTAAAACACTTTAGGATTTTATACTTTACAAGGATCCAGGAGAAAAATTTTTTAAATAAAAAAAAAAAAGGATGATTTACAGTTGTACAATAAGTAGCCTTTAATTTTTATTGGATAGAAGGATTGCAAAATACAAGAAAATAAAATTGGAAGGAAGAAAATAATTAAAAAAATAGGGTCCTACTAAAATCATACCAACATAATAGATTATACATATCAGACACGAGGCACTGAACAGAACCACCAATTAACACTACAAACATTGATGTGACTAACCTATGACAGGTTTTGGCTGCAACTGCTGCACTTGCTGTTGTGGTTGCAGCTGCTGTTGTTGCTGGTTCTGCAGCTGCTGCTGTTGCTGGTTCTGCAGCTGCTGCTGTTGCTGGTTCTGCAGCTGCTGCTGTTGCTGGTTCTGCAGCTGCTGCTGTTGCTGGTTCTGCAGCTGCTGCTGTTGCTGGTTCTGCAGCTGCTGCTGCTGTTGTTGTTGTTGTTGGGTCTGCAGCTGTTGTTGCTGGGTCTGCAGCTGTTGCTGAGGTTGAGACTGGGGCTGCACCTGTGGTTGCACCTGCTGCTGCACTTGCAGTTGTATCTGTTGAGGCTGCGGTGACTGTTGCTGTGGGACCTGCTGTGCTGCCTGCAGTTGCTGTTGCATGGTCTGAACCTGCTGCTGATGCTGTTGCTGCTGCTGTTGTTGTTGCTGCTGTTGCTGTTGCTGTTGAAGTTGTTGTTGGAAATGCTGCATCTGCTGCAGTTGCTGTTGCTGCTGCATGTTTATCTGCTGCTGCTGCTGGACAGCCATCTGAGTCTGTTGCTGTTGCTGTTGCTGTTGCTGTTGCTGTTGCTGCTGTTGCTGCTGCATGGCCACCTGCTGCTGTTGCATGAGTGTCTTTGCAGCTCCCGCCTGAGCCATCATAGTCTGCTGGGCCTTCTCCGCGGACACAGGCGACCCAACTCCGGTCATCGTCACCCCGGTCATCCCTGTGCTGACGTTGGTCACGATCATCTTCGTGGCAGTGGTGGACGTGGCCATCTGCTGGGGCTGCTGTGCTGCGGGGCTGCCGCTCTGCGGCTTGGTCTGGTTGGCAGCATCCGCCTTCTGGGCACTCGGTGCGGGCGATGCACGGCTCATGGTGGGCTTCGATCGCACTTTCGCCTGCAGCAAAAACAGTTACTGTATTAACAGCAAGTCTGATTGCAAACAATACCACCAGTAAACTTAATTCTTTTAAGGATGATGGTGATGAATACAAAGTCTTCATTAGAATACAATAGAACCTCATTTTTACTTACTTGAGACATACAAATTCGCGGGTGCGTGGGAAAAAGGGGATATGTCAAAATTACTTAAATTAAGATATTAAACATTTAAAGTTCTTCCAAGTATGCAAGATCAGTAATTAATCATTCCAAAAGTTCAGTGCCATAAAATAACACACAAGGGTGCTAGACTTAACCCATTTGGACCATTTTGTAGAGCTTGTTCTCCTTTATTTCATACCATAAAAAAACCATTTTTGCCAATATTTGACTTATCCCCTTATTCCCGCACGCCCGCGAATTTTCATATGTAACTTTCTTTTTACTTTTAGTCATGTTCCCTACAGTAGTATTAATGCATTAATTTCCTGCTTTATGTGAAAACAAATCTCGCAATTCACATTGCAACAGCGCTGAATTTTATAACATATCATCAGACAGGAGTTTAGACTGATAACTAAAAGTTTAAAGTGAATATTGTGAAGATTTACTAAAAATTTTCGAGTGTGGCTATGGCAACTTCAGCAGCTTCGTCTGCCATTGTAAACAGCACCACTTATTTCTAATTTTTATTATGCCACATGCCACGGTAAACCATAACTTTGGTGATGCAAGCACAAAAAATAATTTGAAACAATATGATATCCATCAGTTTTATATCTCTTCCTTTAAATGTTAGTTAATTATGCATGAAATTAGTCATTAACACAAATTCCTGTAAATATGGTGTCTTCCTGCATATTCTGCAACACTCGTATCAATAAACAGAAATGTTTTTGAACGGCAGTTGGCAGTACTGAATTGCCAAACATTTCAACGCACACCTATAATCTATATGTTCTTAAATGTAAACAATTATTTTAAGATGGACTTGGCCATTCAAATCCTCAAATACAATCAAATCCTTAGTATTTGAAGGATTCAATATTAGAGAAAAAGATTTGACGGAAAACATATGAGGTGGAAAAAAAATTAATTTAACATTGATAACCTCTGTAGTTTACTAGGTCAATTTTTTCTTCATATCTATCGTGTTACTATTGCCCAAGATATTGTATTTTTAACATGTAATTATATAAATGAAACTACAATATGTATTGATTCTGGAAACTTACGTTTCTTAAACAACCATTTAAAGGGTAGAATGTGTTTTGTAATTTATTTTAAGTATGTACACACATACAAAACATCCCTCTCACTCTATAAATTTTTATATAAATCACTATATCTCTTTCTATAACTCTCTATGTATCTGTGTTTATATCTATATCCCCATCTACACACACACATTTATATATACACATATATACACACATCTATATATCCTCACTATCTCCCCATACATCTGTATATCTCCCTCTATCTTTACCTATATATATATATCTCTCTATACGTAACTATATCTTCCTAACTAATCTGTGTCTTTACAATACGGATGATGAACACACAAACATTAGTTTGTATACATCTATATTTTACCTGTCACAGGAATGATACAGGTATACAAAAACCATGTGCGTATTCAAATGCAACGTGTTAAAATTTTAAGAAATCTATGAACTAGGTACTTTCAGAGGTTGAAGATTTTGAACGAATAAAAATTTACACATCTATTTACATTTACGTATTACGTAAGTTCCTTTTTCTAATTAGTAAATTCACAACCATTAAGACAATAAATATTTAACTTATTTGCAAACAAAAATTAATTTTTTAATTTGAAAAAGTGGGCGATGTTTTTAGTCCTGCAGCGTGGAGGGGAAGGTACAGTCAGGGCCCCGGCGAGCAAGGGAAGGGGGAGGCAGCCTACACTCGTCACCTGGGTCTTCTGGGTCTGCACCTGGGCAGCGTTCACTTGCGCGGAGCTGCCCGTCTGGGTGGAGACGGAGCTCGCCGGCCGCACGCCGCTGGCCGCGCCCATGGAGGGGAGGATGTTGGAGAGTGCGCGCGGCACCGCCGCCTTGGGCTGGATGTTGGCCTGGATCTCCATGGCGGGGCGCGGCTTGCCCGCCATCTGCTGGGAGCCCTGCATGGCAGCCTGCGCGGCCGTCAGGGTCTCTGCAACCACCCCCCGCTCCCGTGAAACACAGTGCAATCCTGGTCCCGCTCATACTGCATTCAAACTGAGCGCCCGCATCCAGATTCATGCGGTTCGATTCGCACCATTGAGCTTGGCCGGCAGGCCGCATAGCTAATAATAATAAATAATAATAATAATGATGATGATGATAATGATGATAATAATAATGATGATGATAATAATGATGATGATAATGATAATAATAATGATAATAATGATGATGCTGATGATGATAATAATGATGATAATGATGATAATAATGATAATAATGATGATAATAATGATGATAATGATAATGATGATAATAATAATGATAATTATGATAATAATAATGATAATGATGATGGTAATAATGATAAAAATAATGATGATAATGATAATAATAATGATGATGATGATAATAATAATAATGATGATGATAATAATAATAATAATAATAATAAATTCGCTAAATTAAACAGGACCATTAAGCACTCACAAAAACAAGTTTTATGTGTGAGTGCACCTAGTCACTTTAATCTACGTGCAGTATTTGACCCATGTAAACATTTAAAAAATTGCAACTGACATAAATAAATTAAAAATAACCTAAAAAAAAGCTTACATTAATTTTAATAAAGTTTAAAGGAATAATTCATTTGGATGCAAGATAAAGTATAACATTGTTTTGGAAAAAAAAAACTATATTGGTGATGGGTCGAATCCCGAATCCCAAATTCTAATCTCAAAGAGTGCCTCGATCCACTCCTCAAATCCAACCCCAGGTTTCAAGAGTCAAAAAGATTGAAATAAGGTTCAAAAAATAAAAATTTTAAGAATGAATATTCTTTTTCATAGAACTTGTTTGTTTTTGAGTTTGTAAACTACATTTTAAATTGGCAATTTATAATGATTTTACAGATTTTAATTTGTTGCTAACCTATACCAACCAACCCATTTTACAGTATCATTTTATTATATTTATACTTAGAATGATAAACTACTTGAAGTATCACAATACCAGCTTGCAGAATGATGTAAAACATGCCAGAAAAAAAGTTGAGAAATTTCTGGAAAAACTTTAAAAACAGCAGAATATTGTAGTTTTCTGCAAATTTTGCACTTCACCATAGTTTTTGGTCCTTAATATGGCAAACTATGAATTTATATTCATTTCATGAACTACGTTTTCCAGATGAATACATGATATGTTTTTAATTTACTTAATAAAGATATATAAAAGGAATAATATTTTGGGGAATGGTATTAGAATAAGTACAAAGATAAACATTACTGAGCTATTGCCTGTGGAATATTGACAAATTAAGCTCACACTAACATTTTTTTACTATTTATATTTTCATTTTGGTGGTTAACAGTGGCCACGCAAACTGTACTTTAGTTCCACAATATTACAATCACATTTACTGAAAATATTCTCTCAAATCCTAAACGTTTATTTACCTTTGTTTTTCAGTCCCATTACTTTAGTCATAGATAAAAGCAGAAAGTAAGCAGCTACTGTGCACATTTTCGATACCATGATACTGACTTAGGTTAAAACGATTATGACTATAGATATATGTATACTACGTGGCAACTTCCGCATTTAAACCTCTTAACATGTCAATACAGTGTCCGTG
The DNA here is from genome assembly GCF_032445375.1 of Bacillus rossius redtenbacheri. Taxonomy (NCBI): domain Eukaryota; kingdom Metazoa; phylum Arthropoda; class Insecta; order Phasmatodea; family Bacillidae; genus Bacillus; species Bacillus rossius. Next base: position 34,658,857 of record NW_026962011.1, read on the forward strand.
TTCACTGATGTAATTCATGGTCTTAGAAGTTTATAGAATGCTTCACAAAACTAATACAAATACAAAATAGCATAAATGAAATTTCTCTCCTAGTTTAAAATTTTTTAAAAATATCATTGTTCATTCAAGTGAATTTTTCTGCCACTGTTTAAAGACAGAAATTATTAAATGGGAAAGTCTAATAACCCCCAATACATATTAAAAGAAGGATGTTTAGGTTAATGGTACAGGAAACTTTTGGTGCTATATTTTTCTGCAGTATAATACGCAGAAGTAGTTTACTCCTGAAAGTAAATTACCTTCTGAAAACTATAACTGGTAACGAGGTGATTTTACGTTCCACCAGACTCACGATTGTGCGACTGCAGCTGGGGCGGCGGGCTCTGTATGAACATGCCCGTGCCGTCCTGCTGGCTCCTGATGAAGATGGGGTTCTGAGTGGTGAGCAGGGTGGGGGGCTGGAGCCCCCCTGATGCGGTGGCCCACGTTATGCCCTGGGGCAACGAGGGGCCACCGAACTGCCAGGGCGAGAACTGCATGGGCTGACTGTTCTGCTGCACAGCCCGACCACCGCCACAAGTAGTGTACTAGATTGACCAGGGCCACGGGCACAAGCGGTAACACACACGACCATGCACTGCGGGGTACTGCCTAGCGCATGCACAGCTCAAAACACAAAAAACAACACAATTACAAACATCCATTTAGCTTACGGTTATCAGGCGATACTGTGAGCGAAGTGAACCGGAACAATGACTTAAATACAATAAGCATCCTGCCACATGATACACATGAATGTGAAGGTTACAGTGAAAACATGTACTTCAGAAACATCTTGCCGAATTTTTTCATCTCGATAGTCGTGAAAATACTAGCGAGACAACACCGCTGGCTCATTCTCAAACTGTCGAACAGATTCCGTTAGAAAATTCAGAGACTGCAAAACAGACGAAAAGCTGAAGTTCAACTGACTGAGCAAAATAGTTGCCAAATATCCAACAGTTTTAAGTGGGAAGGAAGGATGGAGAATATTTCCAAAAAAACCACAATAAATTAATGCAAAAGGGAGAGAAGAGTTATCGCCAGTTAATTAGTTGACTACCTTCCTTCATATATAGTTTCATGCCTTGCCTTATTGTAAATGTTTCATTTTGAAATGATAATCATAACTGGCACTGTAATTAAATACATATTTACATTCCTAGCAAATTTCAATTTTTGAACAACTGACACCACCCTAAAGTCACTTGGTTCCGTTACATTGCCGAAGGATATCGGAATGTTTCGAAAAAACTTCCAAAAAAGAGGTTTTTACATACAGTGCAACAACAATACACTTAAGTTTGCCTTACCATATCAGTTTTACTGAGCTATACCCGAGCTCTTCGTTTAAGAAATTTGCAGGACAGGAGCTCCTCTATTAGTCAATGTATGAAATACTGGACAACTTCGTAGTGTTTGTGAATTGTTCCCTTAAAATTTAGTTTTTTTTTATTTTGGTAGTACAGGACATTGTTATCTTGTATTACATACAACTAGGAAGACTCCTTGGTATTTTCTTTTTTCAATGACTACAGTTACGGTAGAAATTTATCTCTTGACAACCAACAACAAAGAGGATAAAAATATACCAGAAACGAATTAGATGAGAATGCAGATGGCAACGAATTGTAAGAGATTTAAGATAAGAATAATGAAGAATGTAAATGAGGTGTACCATAATACAGACAGAAGTTTTAAACTTTCGCAGTAAAATATGTATATATATATATACCAAATTTTAAAAAATGGCTTAGGAATTTTGTTTCCTCCCGCAGAAAAAGCTGACAAATTTGGGCCAAATTACAAAATAAAAGTAGTAACATACAGATATATTAAAAAAATAAAGATATTGTAACAAACTCTTCAGCCAAATTTCTCTGGTTACCATCTTTATCATGCAGCTACATAGACTGAAAACAACGAATGTCTTTTGTAGACATGCTTCAAACCGTTGCACAACATGCTTTATACACACCCAGGTAGACCATGCGTGAAGTCATGATTCCTGCCTGTTAAACTATTATCTAAAATTACAAGTCACATAAAAGACAAAACTTGCAGGTTAACTTTAAAAAAAATGTGTGAACTGTACATGCAAAAAAAGTAGGGAATGCAAAACAAACATACAGTAAGTAAAAATATTAACTGAAAGAAAAATAAAACATTTTGAGACCTATTTTAACACATCACCTTGAAATTCATAAGAAAAAAACATAATTTGTGTTTTTCTTGACCTAGTTACAGTGAGGGTGACGAAATAAAATGGCAAACAGAGAGAGAGAGAGAGAGAGAGAGAGAGTAGTAATTGGGCCACACTATTTAAGACATTATGATGCTGTACACATCAAAATGACCAGGTTCAATGTGAAGAGAGCACATTTTCCCCCAAGACTGGCAGTAACTTGCCTGTCAGCAATCTTCACTGTTTGCTGTGTTCTGAACACAAAGATGTCTGATGGCACCCTCATAACTAAACACTGATTAACACTGACCTGTATTCTTCAAGAAGATAACTTTTATCATCATTGAAAATCACATACAGAATTTTAATTCCAATTTTTATTTTAAAAAGCGACCAAGGTCAACTCTGCATCATCTGTATAAAACATAATAAATAAATGTACAAATGTTGGGGGGAGCATGGATCTTAAAAAAAGTTGGGGGAGAAAATTGTGCCCCATGATTACTACTGTCTTCCACTTTTCTTAAGTAGCCAACCTAGTGACGATTAAAACACCTTGCTCAGCTCACACACAATTTTAGCAGAACTATGTTCAAGGTGGCCTAAAGGTCTTCAACACAAAGATCACAGCAAGAGGTGTGTCACAAACCGCAGACATTGGAGAGTTGATCCCAGTCGCGGCAGGAGTCTTTCTGCAATCGGGGCAGGCAATGCTTGCAACTGTACTGTATACTATAGTATACCATGTGTCTTACACTCAAAACTAACTAAAGCAAAGCAAATTGAAGCTCACTCACTGCTTCATCGCAAAAACATTGCAGTGCCTTGTCATCACACCAGCGACAGGTCTTGACAAATACCACATTATTTTACACATTCACATACAGTAGAATCTTGATTAACCGAGGTTCCATTTTATCTGAGCCGACCTAGAGCGCCATTCCCGGCAAAGACTGTCAACACGTTTGCTTGAAAACCTAGAAAATTATTTTGATAAAAATTAACCTCAATGATGCAGTTTACCGGTAAAGCAAATCATGACGTGACATGAAAGAATTTACACTGAACAATATTTGGAAAAAATTTTACACAGAAAATAGTTACCAATGGGCCAATTGAAAACCATGACGATTTTCAAATTATATACTTGTCATTCGAGATTTCGCTTATTTGAGGTTGCTGTTGTGCATATTAACTCGGTTGATCGAGACACTACTGTATTTAAATGGACAGTGAACAGTTCCTCCAAAGTCTTAATTTTAACGTTTGTTCGGGACTTAAAAAAAAATATCATATTCCAGTACTTGGTGAGGTAGGGCCTAGGTGCACACTTGCGGGCAGAGATTCGTGCCCCCTCCCCCAACACACGAACCTGTATGGGGCTCAGGAACTGCGCAGCCTGTCCCGTGCCTAGCATGGCGGTCGTGGGAGTCTGAGTGGTGATCAGCTGTTGGGGCTGGGACACGACGTAGCCGGCCGACTGCTGGGGGCCGCCTCCTCCTCCCTTCATCCCGCCGCCGCTCCCTCCCACCGCCTTACTCCCCATCACCTGCAGCGAGCCAGTCCACGGTCTACCGCCGTCCCCGCTCGTCCCGCACGCCGGCGCCTCGCGGCGACCTCCCTCCACCGAGCAGCACCGCAACAGTGTCACATCTGCCTCGCTCCACGTGTTCGACCCGATGCTCGCAATGATCCAGCAAATACCCGGGATCGTTTCAGTTTTCATTTTATTAAATCAGCAATACCTAACCTTTAGAATTCACCAGAGAAGATTTTTGATGTGGTCGAACATCCGAGAAAGTGTTTGGAAAAAACATCAAGGCTCCGAAGCCAGCCAATAAAATAGGTAATACTTACTAAATTGTTTGATAATTACAAAGCCAAGAATGTAGTCAAGTTACAAACAACTTTGTGTCAAGTCATTTAAAACTTTAAGTGTAGGTGATATCTTAAATTAAGCATGTATACCTCCATAAAGAAATTACACAATTTTTCGTACAAGAACAGTAGATATGCATGAAGATAAATGAGCATTGGAAATATAGACTGTAATAAGTAAACAGGAAGAAAAAAAATTCTTATACTGTATGCACTTTTGATGCCAAATTGATTTTATCAAGTTTAAGACAATACAGCTTTTAAGAACTTTCAAATAGGCTAATACTGTAGGCTATCCTTATCATTTCTACCTTAACTTTACCAAATATTTACAAAATAAGTTTAAATAGAGCAAGAGTACTAGATCATTCAGTTTGACTCTTAATGTATGTCTCAGGCTTTGCAATTATCCAGCAATTGGAAGCAATGAATTATGTAAGCAAATGTGCACACTGTAGCTGTTAGTCCACAGAAAATCAACAACTTTGATGAACGAGTTCTTGCTTCTGCTGATGGGAGGGAATGCAAAGCAGGTTGGAATCAACGTGTGAAACTACCTAAGCTAAACCATACTGAATAATCTTTTCAAGCCACACTGTGAGCAAAGGTGCACCTGACATTAACTTGTAAGTGAAGGTTTGTGTCGCAAGGTTCTACGTACTGCCAGTGCTATAGATTAGGAAACTACAAGTGCTGCATTCACCATTACCAACAAGTAGTTAGCTGGAGACCTCACGCCGGCAATGTCTCATCTCCAAAACGGAGGATGAAAACTTCTCTAGTCTCGGCGCACCAAAACTTAAATTCCTGGCCAGCGAACCATCTTCCAACCCACCCAAGGTCTGGCCACACATTTCAGGACCTTATCAATGCTGAGAGCTATCCGGGCCCTGGATGAAACGACAACAGAGATGGATGCAGATGTTCACACTCCAGGTGTCCAAGCTCCAGAACCGGGAGAGGACTTATTTTTGTTTACTTTTTTCTCTGGCACAGTCATAATCCTAGACAGTTCTAGAGCATATTTTCTAACTGAAAGACACTACATTTTTGTTGCATGATTTTTCACTAACCATTCCATAATAGTATATAAATTTGTAATCTTTATATTGATTTTGCAACTTTTTACATGGAGTACATAATATTTTATAAGTTTTTAAAGCAGTGACTGCTTCCGTTAAAGAAACGTGCAGCATGCATCCCCAAAGCTTTCTACATGGTAGTGTGAATTGTTAAGTAAAATTTGTAAATTTTTAAGATGTATATTTCTTAATTATTAGCATCTTTAACACTTTGTGATATATCATCATTTGAATAGTTTCTTCACTAGCATCTGTAATGTTGTCTAGGTCTTACGTAAGTAGACATTCTTATTAAAATTAATTTTATCACAAACAATAGTCAAAATCAGCTTGACTTCTTTTCCAAGCATTGTGATCTCGCACTCTTCTCATATAAATCTTATTCAAAGTCTATCACTGAAACCATGGGCATAATTCAAGGAGGGAACGGAGGGGGAGGGGCCTACCCCCCTGGAATTAACAAGCCCCTTACTGTGGGGGCCTGTTCGCACTTGTACAATTGTGACTATGAAAAGGGTTTATAAACATAATAGAATCAAAACAATATTTAATGGAAAACTTTCTGTAAATTTAAAATTTTCTGCCCTTATTGCACAAAAAGCACCATATCCAGAGATGACGTGTTGGTTAACCCCATGCGCAAAGCTCTCAGGCCCACCCTTGATAATTTTCGCTGGGGTTCCCCTTGTGAAGCCTACATATTTGCACCCCCTGATAAAAACAGCACAAAGAAACGAGACTTAGGGAAGACTGCTACAGCTAAATAGCCCTTGGCCAGCTCGCAAGCATCCAAATAGGTTTCAATATGTTTACATGCTCTTTGATTGTGGCATGGAAAGCCAGGCACAAAGCAGTGTGTACGCCTATCCTATCTGCCGGGATCCATTCACTGACCGGACGGCTCCGGAACCCAAAGGGCCCCTGAAAAGTGTCACCAGACCTTCAAGAACATGCAAGAATAAAATCCACCGTGTTAAAGCTTCTGCCAACTCCACTATGCTGTTGAAAACCCCCAACAGCCATCAACAAGTATGTATGTAGTGTTATCATCATAACTTCCTTAAAAGATAATAAAACAAAACTGTTTGTTAACAAATCAAATAATTTATCTACAAAAAAAATTCACAAATAACACACATCTATGTCAGCCAATAATTACCCAACACTAATGCAAGCACTACTACTGAAAGCACTATAACAGTTTAAAACACAAACCTAACTAAAACCACAAACTAACTAATCATTGACAATAAAATTCAAAATTCTGAATAAAAATTTAAAAATCTACTAGGAATAGCATGGTACAAGGCACAATTAATTTTCTCAAAATTAATATATCAGGAAACAAATCAGTACCGTAAAAAATATAACACATTATACAAAGACAATGTTTAAATACTGTGTTTATCTTTACAAATAATTTAAAAATACTATTACACTTTCAAGATATTAAAATTCTGAATTGAATATTTATATAGGCCTAATTACATGTGCAATTTTAAAATGGATTTCTGTTCACAATGTATTAGTTTTTTTTAAATTTTCTAATCACTAATTAATTTCTCTAAATTCAACAGAACTGTATGAAAATTATAGACTATAAATAAATTTCAGATCGTTTTATAGCTACAACATGATCATTAATTTTTTTTAATGATGTAGGTGATTCATACTTGAAGAATATGCAAGTACTAAATGGAAATGACTTATCAATTCCTAATTATGTAGGAAAAAAAAAGGAAATTTAAGGTATAAATATGCTTCGCTAAAATCATTTCTTTTCTTTTACAGACATTTTGGTACTTTCCAGTACATACTTATTTACCATTTATACATCATAATCATAAGCAACTAAAATATATGCAATTCATTTCATGAACTCAAATACCAAAAATGTTATGAAACTACAGCTGTAAAGGCATTTTTTAAAAACATTAAACAAAGAAAAATGAGTGACGATCGCAAGCATCAGTGCTCAACTATGTAGACATTCTGGCAGCACTAATGTTCACATTTTCCACAGATATTTACATTTTCAAACAATTATATTTTTTTAGTTAAGAATAATCTATTAGTAACTAGCTGACCCGACAGACATCTTATCATTCAATTCAAACTGGAATACTATACTAATAATAATTATTTATATTGTTGTATATTTTGATATTGTATATGTTTGTAATTTTTTATTATCTCTATAACATATTTTTTATTGTAATGCTTGTTGATACACAACATTGTTAGTTTTATTTCCTGGCACGTAAATAAATAATGCTAATGGTTTACAGACACGGGAACAGGCGACATACAGTTGGCTTTGTGAATAATATGGATTTTCAAGATTAATGCCACAAACACTTAATGACTACCCTTGCAATTTATTTATTGACATTGCAAATGCAAGCCGCACTGGAAATTGTAACCGTTGAAAGTCGAATGGCATGTCGTTCGGAATCATAGGGATGCATGGAATCAAAACGTCTTCGCCTTTATACTTCCCTTTAAAATCTTGGCTTCGATGACGTTCATTAATTTCTTCACCGCAAGCTGAGACGGGGCTGGTTCATGTTTCGTAACATTATGATTACCAATCCGATTTTTAATTGCAGATTATGAGGTGGTAATCCGGGCAATTCCAGGGAATTTAATAATTCCGTTGGATAGTTGACATCATCATCTTGGTAAGTAACGGAATCAACCGATTTGTATGTCATCAATTCGCCAGCTATCTTACTTTGAATTTGAAAATTCATTTCATTGACATCAACTTTTTTGCAGCCAATATAACACGTTCACTTAACCAAACATGATTTTTGTCATTTTCAGCAATGTTTGGGAAAACCATCTCGATGAGTTTGGTTTCTGACTCAGTAAAGTGACAAAAATTTGCAGGGAATGTAATGTATCCAGACGATGTGTAAACAGGAATTTTTCCATTACCAATATCGAACAGTTGTTTGGAAAATACTTCACCAGATTCATCATTTTGCAATACGACTCGCATATTCATATTTAATTTCAGTGTCTTGACGTATTTACATAAAATGGAAGACTTCAAACATGCATTAAGTTCGTCGGCTGGCGTTGATCAAGGCATTACTGGCAATGTTTGTCGAAAATCACCTGCCAATAGAATCATCGCTCCACCAAACCAGTTTTGGTTGTTTAGTAAATCTTTCATTGTGCTGTCTAATTCCTCCAAAGATTTTTTGGGTGCCATCGTGCATTCATCCCAAACGATTAATCCGCTTTGCTGCAACACTTTGGCCATCGCAGAATTCCTCGAAAGGTTGCAAGTTGGAGTTACATTAACTTGCATGTTCAACGGCAATTTGAGTGCTAAATGAGCTGTTCGACCGCCTTCCAAAGAGCAAAGAGTATATAATGCTGAGGCTAAGGTTACATTAAATAAATTTATAATAAAGGTAGTCATTAAGTTTTCTTAAATTTTCTAAGTTTCTGCGCAATTTTCTTAATTTTATTAATGTAAGAACCTTCTACGAAGTATTAGAAAACATTAAAAAAAAAGATGAATGAAATCGGTAAAACCGTTCTCAAGTTAAAGCATGACCAGGAGAAATAGGGGTTCATTTTTATATATACATATATAGATATTTACAAAGTACTCAAAATCAAGGATTTTTTTTTTTCAAATGCTTGGATTTAATTTATATTAAATTTGTTTTAAGGGAGATTAATATTGGTAGGTATAGAGTGGAGACCAAGGACAAGATATTATGGTGAATTGTGATAAAACCAAAATAATACTGTATAACACCAACATGAAAGTATAATTATGGCATTAAGTAGCATTTAACCAAAACTTAATTCAAATCATAAAAAAGTAATCTTTCAATGTTTGAAATTTAAAGACTGTCATTATTTCTGGAAAAAATTTGTACCCAAGTGCATGCATCAGAAAAATTAATTTAATTTGTTTTGTTGTGCAGCTCTTACTGAATCACTTTCAATCCACTAATGCTTGGTAATTTTTTTTTATTGTCCTTAGTATTAATAAATCTAATTTAAGTGATGTCAAGGCATAAAATGTTTTTCAAGCTGCGTGCTACAGCAGACTGTTGTTAAAATCAAGGAAACCAAGATGGCGTGTATCGGTATCCAAACAGGTGGCTTCGCAGGCACTTTCAGCCCAACCACAAGACCCCACGTCACGTCGCCGGCGGGAACGGGGCAGAGGGGGGGCAACCCACCTTCTGCATGTCCGAGGGCTTGGCCCCGGCCGCAGAGTGCGCCGGCAGGATGTTCTGCGGGTTGCTGATCACGCCGAGCTGGCTGATCACCAGCGTCTGGTTGGTGGTCGTCGGGATTGCAGCGTAGCCCGGGAACGAAGCTTTCCAGGGGGAAAAAAAACACCCACACCTCTTTAAAACACCCTTGCGTAGCCGTTTCATGCTAGTTATTACACGTAACATGAGAGGGTGCTGCATCTGGTCATTACTGGCAGTTCCCAGAATATACGACTTTTGAATACATATACTGTATAGAAGTCGCGAGTGGATAGGATTTACCCTACGTTTTTCAGGAGCGTGTGATGAGCAGCTTGGGAACTTCACCGCTGCAGTGCGCTGCCGTAACGCCCTGTATCGTCTTAGTTGTTATTTACACGTTAGAGCGCAGCACTGTCGCCCGCTGTCATTCCCCAAACCCCCCACCTATCATTCACTGCAGCTCAAGGTCGTTCAAACGGAGGGGGAAGGGCTGTTTGAAGAGTTCGACACTTGTCCGCTAGGGACCACCACAAGTCGATGCCCTAGAGATGGTGGCGATTGCGGCGGTGAATTAACCAACTACCTCAAACCGTATTAGAAATTTTAACCTGGGCTGGCGACTTCTATACAGTATATATATTCAAAGATACGACGTAATCCGAGTTGGGGACGATGTGAAGGGCAAAAAAATACTTTTACAATTGAGAATGGGATCGCCAGTTTATAATAATCCCGTTTATGCACCAGTGCATCCTGATCAGTGGCAGCTAGTAAGCAAAATACTTTGAAAGGAGGGGGAGAGCAGAAATCGACACCCGTATTAAAAAGATAATTTGATATCTTTATTGTGAAAACATGACTATTTTATGTAAATATTGTGCTCATTATATTGTAACGGCCTAAAATACTGTAGGATACCAGGGAAAGCTTTTTTTGTTTTTTAATAGCTAGCCAGACGATCAGGAACAGCGGGATACGATGAGGAAATGACAAACGCAGCAGGAAACATTGAAGGACAGGTGAAGCGGGAGTTGAGGGGGAATGTTTGCTAACATAGCATAACACGGCCACGGAAACAAACAGGGGGATTGCCGCGCGCTCAGCGGGCGCGACCTTGATCACAGCGCAGTGAAACTCGGTCATAGGCACAGGGAAGGAGGGGGAGTGTGTAATGACGTCAGAAGCGGCGCCGAAGCGGAACTGTTTATGTTTTAATAAACAGATGCAAACAGGGTCAAAACGGGCTTCTTATACGGGGAGATTTTATTCGAGAAGTCAGAGTCACAGAGTCAGTTGGAAGCCACGCTACTCCGCCGCCGAGACGACATGACGACTGGTGAGTGACCAGTCACGATGCGACGATGGTTTAACACTAGACTGCAGCACAACGGCCTTATGCCCACGTAGCTGGTAATATTTGATATTTCTCTCATTTCAAAAACTAAGAATACACAGTTTAACAATAACACGATAGAAATTAGGAATAATAAATTAATTTAAAACCGTCACGTAACTTGGGAGAAATTAGTCTGCAACAGTTGGTAACAAATGAATAACGAAAGAGGTTAAGAAAAAGCTCTAGGAAATGGCCGACAGCACGGTTTATTTATTAACGACAGTATCCCTGACAGGAACGACTATGGTTCAGTAATTATGTGTAATTTATGTGTGATAAATAGAATGTTATAAATTGTAATTATAAAGACACAGAAAGTAGAGGGTTATATATGTGTTGAATAGACTGTTAGTTGAAACTGCGGAAATAAACATGTTTTTGTGGAAACGTTCACCCTTAACCTCTTTATTTAAAATGTTTTGCAATTAGGGACTCGTCACCCTACCTTAAGGATGATAAAGGAAAAACTCGAGTGGTGGAACCGCCCCCAGAACCTGATACTCATGACAGGGCCGTCACGATTTCAGGAACACAGACGATCCCGGTAGATTCACTTCCATTCCCTTTCCCCATCATCCTTCACGATTCATTTCATTATCATCATTTCACGTACATATTCCCTTCATTTCCATCTTTACGGTCGACACAGATAAGTGTGAGTCGACGGCCGTAACAGTATTAGTATATTCTACTACCACTATGTTAAAAATTTTTGTAGAGGGAAGTAATTGATGGACGACTCAGAATACCAAGTCTACTTTCTGCAGTAAAGTTAACAAGACGGCCTCCATTTAACGATCAAAAACAATTTGGTTTTCTAATAAATGTCTGAAAATTAATAACACACGTGTGAAATATTCAACACGTGTTTTTTTTTCAACAAACATCACATTCTCACTCTGAACCGGAATTAGTGTACTGCTTCGGACGTGACTTGGAAGTCTAGGCAAAAAGTGGTGCAATGGAGCAAGAACTTACTCGGTTGCCCCTGTAGCACAGACTTCTGCGTGGCGATCATCTGCTGAGGTATCTGGTTGGGCTGGAACGGCTTGCCCGCGGTGATCACCTATGACACACCCACCGAACATAGTCGCCAACGAACCCGAGCACTTTCATTGAACATTGCTTATATGTGCACACCTCTACAAATACTTGGTGACCCAATTTTGGAAATTACCTTTTCATACAATTTTCATACAACTTTTATTAAGACAAAATTTAAAATGAGAAAATGTAATATTAAATAGATCTAAAACTCCAAGAAACTTGCCTACATTTATGTTAATGTGCAATTAAAAAACAAACCGAGAAGTAAAAAACCAAAAATAAAATAAAATAAAAAGACTGCTGGATTCAGTTGTTACTTTTTTAACTTTCAGTAATTACATTTACTTTACAAGTTCAAAGTAAGACAGTAAAAAACACCTTTTTGTTTTAAATATGAGACGCTTGTTATGAAAAACCGATTCCAAAGAATTTAACATATATAATGTAATCACTTGGCCAGAGATTTGCGAATTGTACTATGCATGTGTTGTTTTCTGCCACGTGGGAAACAAAAAAACATTAAAATACCAGCATTTATCCATTATTTTACACACTATCAGTTTTTAATTTATTAAGGAGTATTAGTGACATTTTAAGGTATTTTGAGGGTCCTCAATCAATTAAAAGATAAATTTCGGACTTTTTTAAGGATACTGAGGAGGCGTGCGAACTCTGGTCGTTATTTTTCCCAAACGTCTTGACTCGCAAATTCAAACCAGAAAAGGCGATCCACTCCAAGCTACAGAGGTGCGTCTCCTGCAGGAACGCGGAGACTAAGATGCGGCCCACTCACGTGGATGGAGGAGGGGTTCATGCCCGCCGGGTGCAGCTGCAGGTTGCCGGGCATCAGCAGCTGGCCCTGCGTGTTGTACAGCTGCTGCAGGTACGTGGGGTTCTGGAGAGGCTGCTGGATCACTTGCACCTGCCACAGACGTGCGCTCGGGGTCAATGGCAACATCTTTAACGCAGAGGTGCCCCCCCCCCCCCCCAAAAACTATGAATCACCCCCCCCTAACCTAATGATGCCCCCCCCCCCCCCCGAAATTTGTTATGTTATTTTATCAATGATTTACTCAATTATTTTATAATATTATACTTTTTTAGTACTATATTTTATCACATTTTGCATTATTTTAAACTTAATTTTTTTATAATAATTTTGGTGTTATCAGGTAATATTTCCATCCTGAACTGACAGATAACTGCTTCTGTTGAGGAAAGTGCGGGGTTGCCAATTTTATTTACAAGATCCCTTTCAATTATCAAAGCACCAGAAACGTATTTTCACATTAGAAGCTATAATTATGTAAATAATGTATACATTTTTTTTGTCTTTTAACCATCCCCCCCCCCCCCCTGAAATTTTAATGATGCAGTCTGCGTCGTTACCCCCCCTTGTGGGCACCCCTGTTTAACGGCTAGGCCCGGGCGAATCAAAACTAATTATTTTACTCTCTTTTATCTCATATATATTTGTTCTTTGATTATTAAAAAAAAGTAGCATCGGTCGGCGAGTGCAGTAATAATAGGTATGTTACAATTTTGACTAAAAAATTATCTCATATAAACGATTGTATAAAAAGTCAACTGCTTTTATTTAGTATTCAATGGAAAAAAATTGTAATTTTCAATTAACTCCATCTTTGTATTATACAAAATAATGATAATTCAGTGATGATAATTAAATTCAATTAATAAAAGTATGCAATTTTTTCATCAATGTTTTCTTATGCCGTTATCACAGAAAATCATTGTCCGTAAACCGACTTTACAGACAACCCCCTTTTTGAATAAGGATAGCAAACTTTCGTGGCCACTGTCTGGAGTTGCCTGGCCTCCGGGTTCAAGCTATGATAGAGACAAAAGTAGTTACGACTGCTACCCTGAAGATGGGTGACTGCAAGGTTGACCAAAACGCCAGAAGTCAAGCAACTTCAAATTGTGATACTTATACCATGAAAGAAAAAAAAACTGGTTATTCAAAGTACTATGAAGCTGTTGCATAACACCTTGTACAAAGTTCAAAATTGAGGTATAAAGTAACAAATTCATACAAATAGTATCGCTTCGTAAACTAAAAAACCAGAACCAAATCCTTGAAAACTAATCTGAAAAGCAATAGATACTAAAAAATAGATCATACAACCACTTAAAGCACTGTGAAAGTTTCATGTACTTCACTATAAATAACGACTGTTTTATTTAAACATTACATACGTGCTATGAGGTGCTACAATCAATGGAAAAACAGTACTAAATAATATATATATATAATATATATATAATCACAACCAACACACACAGCTGCGGAATGACCACAGTTCATACTCTATACTGCCACTATTTTGCAGAAACAGTACTGATGCAGACATACTTTGCCGTACCAAAACTGCGATGCATTACTGTTGGAACATGCGCTATGACAACAAGTAGCCGGTGGCATTCACTCGACCTTGACAGCGAGGTGAGAAGGCGGGTGCGAGCCATGCTAAGTAGGTCGGACCCACCCATCCGCAGCTTCCTCGTGGCGAGAAAGGAGAAAGGAGGAGAAAACTTGGCTGCATACCAACAACATGGACTCCCGAGATTAACGAGCTAATCTGACCTCCACAGGGTCCCCTGCTAATTCCAAGTCATTCCCGTATAAAAGTTTGGGTTTAAAAGAGATACTTTACGAAGCCCTACTTCAAATCTAATTTCAGCCTTTTTGTGCCATTAAAATAAATGATGATATGAGGTTAATTAACTTGTAGCAATGCATAAACTGAATTTGAAAATACTGTAAATGGGCTTCCATGCATCAATTAGACCTTCAAAACCAAACTACTTGAACACTTCTCTATACTTATCGTTGAGTTTCCCCCACTTTTTCCATGGTTTTCGTGAAGATATGAAGAGTCAAAAAAAAGGATACCTACTTATCATAAGAATTTTATTTAGTGTATATTATTTAATAATTGGGATACAACACAACAGCAGCCTACGGATTGCATAAATTTTATTTTTACTGCAACAGAATTTATGAGCACGATTTTAAAGTCTACAAAATACTCTTAAGCACAAAAAATTTTATTTTGTACAATTATCAGAAACACAAAGGGAGAATCTGATTGCAATACCAAACAGCAAATAAGGAAGTCTTTGTGTTCTGACGTCTTGTTATTTTCCATCCAAGGTCCTGTTACACTTCAAGGCCAAGAACACACGGGGTTAACAGTCTAGCAATCCTGGACATAAACAAAATTCCCTGATTGTACGCTTCAGCTGTAGAGGACACTCGCATAGCCACGGCCTTCAATGATCAACACTAGTCGTCGGGAAGATGGCCGCTACTCTGGTCATAGCGAGATTGCTCTATGTTTGAATAGTCAGAGTGCTCTGGTGGCTGTGACTAAAGTCCAAAAACCAACACAACCTTCCATGGGTATTCTCGTAGAGTGAATATCAACAAATCTCTTGTGACTTGCAGGTATGAATCATTAAAGGCAAAACTATTACAATGCTGAAATTGAAAAGAGTTGCCATTACGCTAAATTTTATCGCAACCTACATAAACGAAAATAAACTTAATTTAGAAGCCACCTACCTATTTTGAACATAGAACTTTTAATAGGACACTTACATTTAGAAAGCACTTTCCTTCATTTGCTAACTAAGTGTGAAGCAGAACCTGGACTCATTCTTTCATTCCCTGTTAACAGGCAATGTTAAGTATTTGTAGACCTTATCCTACATGAAAGATGAGTTCCAAAAAAATGCCTCACCTTTCAGTTTTGAGCTGCATACATCTTGTATGCGAAACTTTTGGGGTCTGCTGTTAAGATTACCACAATGCAGCACTGATGAATAAAGGAACAAGTTTCTTATAAGAATGTGCATGTGTTGTTTTGAGTACCATTTGTAAAAAAAGGATCAGCAGGCCTTGTTTTGCACGAGCCAGTGGCGTAGCCAGGATTTGTGTATGGGGGGGGGGGGGGGGTGTTAAGAAGCATGGCCCGCCCCCCGTATTAAAGCGAGGGGTCGTCCGGGGGGTCCTCCCACGGGAAAATTTTGGTTTTTAAGGTGTAAAAAATAGTGCTATTTTAGCAGTTTTCGGTATTCTTAAATTTAAATATTGTAATGGTAAAATATTTATTAATTTTAATATGAAATTTGTTTGAGTGATGAATAAGAAATTAAAGATTTGGTGCTGGGAGGGGGGGGTTTAACCCCTAAACCCCCCCCCCCCAGCTACGCCCCTGGCACGAGCTGAATCAAGACAGCGGTTCACGGACAGCGACGCCCGGCGCGGAGGGAGACACTCACCCGCCCGTGGCCCCAGTCGTTGACCTGCTGCAGCTGGGAGTGCGGCACGCCCGCGACGTGCGGCGTGGGGGGAGGCACGGGGTGCTGCATGGGCGGGTGGAGGGTGGACATGGTGGTGATGGTGGTGGTGGCCGCCTGCGACGCCTGCATGGGCGCCGGCGCTATCACCGGCGGGTTCTGCATCGTCTGCTGCTGCATCGACACCGCCACCTGCTGCCGGGGGGGGGCCACACCGCACCCTCGCTCCGTCAGGCTGTCCTCGCTTCCCCCCCCCCCCTTTACACACACACTTTTGCCGCCATACCAACGTGTAACTACACAGTGGAGCCCCGCCAGTCCAAACCCCATTAATCCGAGAATACAACTCATCCTAATGAGCTTAGGGTGAAAAGTATTTCGGTAAGAACATGGGAAATTTTTCGCATCTTAAAAATTACTCTCTGATGTCTCGGCCCATCAACATTTTTAGTGATTTAATGTTATGTAAAAATTGTCACATGCTGTGTTACATGATAACTAAGTAAATTGCTTATAGATATGTATCGAGACAAGTTGAGGTCTCGTAATATTTTTTTTCTTTGTGATTTTTTCTTCAAGTGTCTGCAAGTCTCATGACTCTGCACTTCTCATTTGGTAGAGCTGGGCTTTGTTAAGACAGTGCTGCATGCGTGTGGGCGCTAGAGTGCTCTACGAGTTAGGTGCAGCCATTTCTCTGTGTCAGCGCGGGAGGTGGTCGGCTAGGCACGCCACCTGTTGGACATGTTGTTGTCGTTGGAAGCGCAGTGCAACAGTAGCGAGTGAACTGCTGGGACTAAGGCATGTTGAACCCAAAAAAGAATGTTCGGAAGTGCGCGGGAGTGCGCCATCATGAAACTGTGTCCAATGACAAGACTCTCGTTCGACCTGTGTTATTTTTATGTGATATTCTATTTGCATGTCACACACAGGTTATTTTCAAGATGCTCAGCCAAGTAATGTGGCAGATAAGACTATTATATCAAGCTGTTACGTTGAAACATTTAATTATAATTATTTTTTGTTGTCCAGTTTGCGTGAGAAACGGAATCAACCCTTCAGAGCCCTAGTAGTTGCTAGGGAAAAATTGGGCAACAGTATTCAATGTTTTAATACTCAGCGATACCGGTTGAAGTAATTTCATGGTTACCGCTGAAATCTCCCAGTTTCCCTATGCCCGACAAGAAGACTGTAGCGTTCAGAGGAGATACTTCGCTAGAAGCACTGGCGAGCATCGCACATAATCATCCTGCCTATCCACTTCAAATACACCCCTGACTTGGCAGGCCCCTTTGAATACCTTCTACTGTATTACAAAGTGTCGTAAGACGAATAAAAGTGCTATCACTATTACAGTTAGGGCCGGCGCGTCTATATAGGCGAACTAAGCAACCGCCTAGGGCGCCAAGTAGCTGGGGGCGGCGCGGCACGACACATAACAGCTGATATAATATGTTTAACGATTATTGAAACTAGATGAAAATGGATTTTGTAACAGTTTGGAATGTTTATATTGATATAAGTAATTATTTGAAGTCCACGGTGACCTGTTTATGATTTGTAATAAGTAAAAAAGTTAAAAAAAAAAAAAAAAACACACACACACAGAAGCTTACTTACATTTGATTATTGACAAAATCTTAGACTTACATGATGTATTTTGAGGCAAGGAAAATTTTTTTTGGGGTGTCCGGAAGGAAGGCGAGGGTGCATTAAGGTTTTTCGCCTAGGGCGCCAATTTACCTTGCACCGGCCCTGATTACAGTAGATATCGTGAGTCGTAGAGATGACGAGACGAGGGACTGACAAGCGTGATATGAATGCGTGGGAGAGAGAGGTAGACGGCGGGGAGGGGAGGGGAAGGCATCCCTCACCTGCTGCTGCAGCTGCTGGGCCATGCTGGACGTGGGCACCACGCACTGGGCCGCCCCCGAGGACACCACCGCCACGCCCCCCGTCTGCTGGTGGTGCTGCGTCGCCTGCTGCTGCACGCCCACCACCGCGTGCTGCGCGCCCGCTTGCTGCCCGTCGTGCGACATCTGCACCTGCGCACAGTCTCCTCCTCTGCAGGGCCGCCCGCTCCTCCCCCGCTAGGACAACCTCGTCCGCTGCCGTCCAAGTTACACTGCCGTACCTTCCCTTCCAGCACCCGAGGCGGCAAGCAATCCTGTGAGAAATTATGAACACACGCAGGGCCGCAACAGGGGGGGGGGGGGGGGGGGGCAAGCGGGTCACACATCTCGGGCGCAAAGCTGTGGGGGGCGCCGAAATCGCTTGCATTGTAATTCCTAACCTACTACAACTGGTAACACGTGTTTTTTTTGTTTTTTTAACTCGCATGCCAGGAATGTCTAATCATCTGATTTACAATACAACGTCTCAACATAGCAGCACCATTTTTTTCCGTGGGAGGGCCCCTCCCCCCCCCCTCCCCTCCCTTCCCCCCAGCTTTATTGGTGTGGTATGAGCAAAAAAAGAGGAGGGGGGGGGGGGACGCATGAATCCATTCATTCCCCGGGTGCCGGAGACTCTAGTTGCGGCCCTGAACACATGCAACTGCAAAGCATCTGCGCATTGCTGGGACCGGTGTCTGCTCTGAACTTTGGTAGACCCCGCGTCATTTACTTTTTGCACGATCCTGTATTTTGAACTAACCCCCCAGAGAAAAGAGGGGAATTCAGCGCCATTCTTCTGAAATTTCAGAAAATAAAACTCTTTTTTTAAGCCAAACTAGAAATTATTATATTTTGATGATGGGCTTGTTAATTTATTTTAGGAATCTTTTTCATACAGTTATAAAAATTATAATTAATTATGTTAATGTTGCATAATGTAAATGGGTATTAAATTTAACGCAATATACTTTAAATTACAAGCGTGTCAGTGATATAGTGCCAGCGGGGGCAATTGCCCAGCTAACCCGGCTCTGGGGCTGCACCTGCCGAGACCCAGAGTATTATTACTACTCGCTGACAAAATCAACATAAACTATCCCGAACTGTAAGAGAAACTTGACATTCGGGAGTTACGTTTCCAATATTGACCTAACCGCGGGGTTGTACTGAGGTGGGTTAGGGAATTCAGTGGGTAACTATTTCTTCTTCAACTGTAAGACCTACAAACTTAAAATTTTGCAGGTGTTTTCCTTATATTATGTTAGCATCCACTAAGAACTATTTTATGGAAATCAACTCACAAGAGTCTGGAATGGGGTGGGTATTGAACTTACAAAATTTTATTGTTAGGTTTTATTTATTTTATATATATACACACACACAGACACACACACACACAATGAGCAGTGTGAAAGTGTTCTGCCTGTAGTTTTCCGTAGCGAAGCATAGGCACATCAGCTGGTTTAAGTGACGAGAGAATTTTCTTATTCATTCAATTTTTTTTTTATTGTGTAATATTCTGTATCGTATACATATTTATGCATTTCCTTTTGTCATTTTTGGTATTCTATGCTGAACAAACACACTGAAATCATTTAAGTCCGTTATTTCTGTCCAAATTAGTTACTTCCCTTGCTACAAATTTTCAAATTTCACAACAAAAAATTATTACAGTGTGCAGCAGAATCTGAAAGGTGAAATATCAATCTCCCCATTAACTGCTGAATGGCCTTAATGACTGTTGCATGTTTCCTTAATAGAACCAGCAAGCACATCTGCCTCCTTTTCTTCCCAACTATTCTAAATATACTACTCCATACTTCTACCTCCGTCACTTACTCTAGACTGGAGTAGTGCATGCTAATGAAGGAAGGTCAGACTTTGTGAGTGCAACTCGGTGAATATGTATAACCTTGCAAATACATACACATGGCCACTGCAGATATAAGTACAGCCGTACGATGACATATTTAAGAAAAATTTGCATTATTTCCTCGTGTAAATATATTTGGAGCCAAGCTACTTATATGAGAGAACTCCAGTACAAACTGACACAAAAATGTTTCTATAGTTTGCCAGTACAAATCAAATTGCGTCATATTAAGACACTTATGAGTAGCCAACTAACAAGCCATAACTACGTGAGTAAAATTTAAGTTTTTGTGTACACATTCAGGTGATTAATGCTGACACAAAACACGCAATAAAACAAGCCAAAATCAGCCGATGTCACATGTAAAATGTATAGACAGCACAGACAATGCCATGGAAGAATTCACAATCACACCAAAAACACAAAACAGTCTATGGTTTGTTTGTCTGTATTTTACTGTTTTTGTTGCAACTGTGTGTCTGTTGCTGTGATACTGTTCCGACCTTAATCTTCCATTGAATTCTCGTTCAGGAAAAAAAATACCCTGTTGTGAACTTGCAAGCTAGATTTTGTCATCGAGGTTTCTTTATAAATCGAGGAACATTCAGAGAACGTATTCAAAGAGACCTACTGCAAAAGCCAGCTTGTGTAAAACGCAGGGGCGTAGGAACCGGAAGGGGGGGGGGACAGGGGGGATGTGTCCCCCTGAACTTTTTGGGTGGAGGGGACTGTCCCCCCCCCCCCAACTTTCTAGACCGTGATATTTTTATTTTATAACATTATTCTGCCCAACTTTATTTGTAATT
Source organism: Bacillus rossius redtenbacheri (assembly GCF_032445375.1). Classification (NCBI taxonomy): domain Eukaryota; kingdom Metazoa; phylum Arthropoda; class Insecta; order Phasmatodea; family Bacillidae; genus Bacillus; species Bacillus rossius. The sequence goes on from NW_026962011.1 coordinate 34,679,607, forward strand.
TCTTCACTCATCAAATTGTATCTTAAGGAAACAATAATAATTTTAACATCGACGTATCCAATGGTTGGATACAAAAACTGCTTAAAAAGTGATATTTTGCACTTTTAAAATCAAACATTTTCCAGTGGAGGACCACCCTCGGACCCCCCCGTCTTAGTAAGAGGGGAATGGGTTTACATGACATCAGAATCGTTGTTTGCCCCCCCCCCCCCCCAACTTTATGAACACAGCTACGCCAATGGTAGAACGCAGGGGTTGTTGCAGTGCACGGACCTGTATCTGCTGAACGCTCTGCTCCACCACGGCGCCCTGCTGCTGCTGCTGCTGCTTGCTGCCGGCGTCGCTCATGTCCCAGCCGTCGCCCTCCAACACGACCAGAGGCTCCGCCCCTCGCCCCCGCGACTGCTGCTCCCGACTGGCCTGCAGGGCGATGCCCAGCAGCTCCTCCTGCCACAAGCTGCGACACACACACGCCCGCCGTTAGCCGTCAGTCCGGAGCCCCACGACCCCCACCAGCTTTCACGATGCTCGACACTGTGTGCAGAGCTTCAGATACACTCACACTATTTGAAAACTGCCCAAAAAAATAAAACAGTGATCATTTCTTAGCCATATATGGTTACCATAAGTGGATTTAGAGGGGGCATGGACAGTGGCGTAGCCAGGATTTGTGTATGGGGGGGTGTTAAGAACACCCCCCCCCCCCCCCATCGCCGTATTAAAGCGGTGGGTCCGGGGGTCCTCCCGCGGGGAAAATTTGGCTTTTTAAGGTGTAAAATAGTGCTATTTTAGCAGTTTTTGGTACTAAAATTTAAATATTGTAATGGTAAAAATTTATTAATTTTAATATGAAATTTGTTTGAGTGATGAATAAAAAATTAATTAAAGATTTGGTGCTGGGGGGGGGGGTGTTTGAACCCCGAACCCCCCCCCCCCCTTCTACGTCACTGGGCATGGGGGCACGTGTTGTTAATATAAATTGATGGGGCTATTACTTTTCAAAATTTCTGACTCACTTAAGTCGATACCTACCACCCAAAACCCTCCCGTCTGCTTCCATGCCCATCATCACCTACGAATGGCCCCTCCTAAAATACAATATTACTGGGTCAGCCCCAGTGCTAGAAATCCTTCAAAGAGCATTAACGTTGTCCCACTTTCTGCATTATTTTTTGTTCCTCCTCAGCCAATGGGCCTCCCACCCCTGGGTACTGCATTTTTGTGTTTTTTGCATTCTGATGGGTCAACTGCCCTGACTTAACCCTACCAGCTGAAAATAAGTTTCACTTCAAAAATGTTTAAGGAGATTCACAGTGTTGATTTTACTGTTATAATATAAGCTCATCAATACCAAACCTGAAAATTTCTTTCTGTAAAAAAAAAAACATTAAATAATATCCCAAACTAATACAAAATTTAACACAATTTATAAGTTATACTTCTTTAGACGTGATATGAAAAATGATAAAGAGTTCATTTTTACAATGCGCGCAGAGCATGCAACAAAAATTGACAAGATGAAAAAAGGCTAAATACAAATTATACATGTGCTTTCAAATCATCATTTTAGTGGTCGATACTGAATACTGGTCTATATAAATATATATTTAAATTTATATATATTATATATATATAGTGAATATTAGTGATAGAAATTGTGTTTATAAACAAGTATATTTATATAAGTGAAGTTATGTTCCCGTATGTATATTTTTTGCATCAAAAATTATCCCATTATTATTTTTAAAATAATTAAAATTAATCAATTAGAATAAAAATTCAGCATACATATGGATTTTTATTATTAATTTAAAATAACTACATTATTATACTAAATTAAATTATAATTTTATAAACATGTTTATATTGATATTGTATACTGAGTATTTATTTTATTTACACTTTATTAAAACATTTTGCCCAATTCTGTTCTTGTAACTGGGCTACTGCAGCTGGCAAGGAGTCATTTAACATCCTTCCCCTCCCCTACCCCTCTCATCAGTTCCCAATTCCAATTTTCCTGCAACATCTCACAATTTCTTCATAAATCTCCTGGCCTTCCTAGCCCCTGACATCCATCCATCCAACTTATTGCAATCTCTCCCTGTCCTCACCAGAATGAGACATAACAGACACGTAAATAAACATGCATGAGACTGCCTGTAAAAATGTTACCAGGACAGTAATTCAGAGCTTGGTAAACAGTATTAACGAATATAAACTAGTTCATAAAGTTTCTAATTGTAATGAAAAAATGCATTCAGCTTAAAAATTTATATATATATATATATATATATATATATAATTTTTGTATGTGAAAAGAGTTCTCAAAATTGAATACAGCTGCTTAATAAGTTTTTTTTTTTTTTAATTGTCACTGTTGGTGAAGCAGAACATTGTCTGACTTTTTTTTCCATCCTAATATTACCTAAGTCTATTCAAAATTAGTGGCTTAAAAATTCTTACTGGATTAACTGTTCTGAGGTAATAAGCTTACTTTACGAATCCAGAAACCATATACAAACACTGTAGCTAACCCATGTCTAAAATGTCACACAACCTAGAATAAGATAGTTTTTTAAGGTTCAGCCATATTATATATATACATATATATATACATATATATATATATACATATACATATACATATACATATATATACATATACATATACATATACATATATATACATATACATATACATATACATATACATATACATATACATATACATATACATATACATACACATATACATATACATATACATATACATATACATATACATACACATATACATATATATACATATATATATAAGACCTATAATAACTGGACATATAATTATTATTATAGTTTAAGAAGCTATTATCCAAATCTATATAAAATTTTCTAAAAATATAAAACCATGCATATAATGATTGTCCCCCTTAAATGAATGTGATTATAGCAGCATTGTAATACATACAGTTTTAATCATCTTTGCATTACATTAACTGTTTAATGTTTTGACTTGTGCATCATTTATAGGGACTACTTGGTAACTCTTGCTGTTTTACGAAAAATAAAAATCTGCAAGTAAGTTACTGTGAGGTTAACATCCCTCAATAGGCTATGTCTCAATGAAATGAATGCACAAACATTATAATATATATATATATATATATATATATATAACTCTCAGCCTGCTTATTTTATTGTATAAAAATTTAAAAACAGATGGTTAATGAGGGGTGTCCTTTGAGTCTGTGATCACTGACTTCAAAGCTCATATGGAAAGACAAAGGGGATGGTTATGTTAAAATTCCACATTTCTTTCCTTTCTAGTACTAATGTAGGTAAACCAAAACTAATCTTTTGATACACTTACCACAACGTACTTGATTTTATTTGAAATTTATCTGTGTTTCTGAAGTAAAGAGCTACAGTTAGTCAATAATGAGGTAATAAAAAAAATTTATTTCCTCAGCAAATTTTTTTATAATAAACAGTGCTCTAACCAAAATAAAGGTTGTGCATATTTCAGAATCCTTGAATAATCAAATGTTGGTCTTAATGTCCATAAATGTAACTACATAATTTACTTAATTTTAATAAGAAAAGCTAACCTTATTACAAAAAATTCAAAACAATTAATTAAAAATAATGTGTAGGCCTATTGCCAAGAACCAACAGACCAACTTCTTACATTTTTATACATACTGATTTTTCTCAATGTAAAGGCATAAATGTTTCCTTCAGCATTATTTTACACATATTTTTTTGTAAAGTGTTACTACCTCCAACTATTTCAATAAAATAATTTTGCTACAGTAACAAAATTTGCATTGGTTGTACAATTTCATTAAATTAAAAATATTTCAGATCCTCAGTGTTTTATAAATATCCACTTTTTCATTCAAGTTATAAACTTTTGAATAAACCTAAAAAAGATTTTTTTTTGTTTCAACTTTGTTAAATGTATACCTTGGTCGCTGCATAATAGTAAATACTAGCCAATAAGTTATGTGTAGGATAACAATGAATCTATAATAAAGGAAATTTGTATGTGGGGGAAGAAAAAAGTTTATTATGCAATTCCTGAGGACTTTTGGATTACACGCTTATGCATTAAATAATATTGTGGGAAGGTAGGCCTATAGCTTATGTGGCCAAAGAAGAGCAAACTACCCTGTCAATAATTTTACAGAAAAATATTGACTATCAACTATAGGTAAAACAAAAAATTTGTAAACATTCAACTGTATATTCCAAAATGAAAATATTTTCAGCTGTTAGATATTAAATCAATGTATCTACCTATACATACTGTATAATTTGTATACTATATTTAATCTTGCAAATTGTAAATGTAGCTATTGTCCTGTATTGTTATGTAATGCAATGTGTGTACCTACTACCTACAACCTAGATATGAGTAGAAATAACACAATTTGAATATGCAATTACATAGAAGGTTATCTACTCATGAAAAATCAAGAATGTAATTCAGTGTAAAAAAACTATTGGGCCCATCCATGATGCAAGAGTGTCATGTCCATGAACATACATTGAGGCATTAGGAAGTCAAACTGTTTGTGAGAACATCAACATTAGTACCAATGCACAATTGCCAAGAAAATGTGGTTTATTTTATTCATTCCTTAATGATTCAGTGAATTGTTATAGCCATCGACTTCAATACAGCTGCTTTTATTTTAAGCCCTCAAACAATAGCACAACTCTACTCTAGATAGGTTCGAGAAAAAACGTTCTAACACGGAAAACAAAATTCTAATAGATCCATCAAAATATTTAATTAATTATATTTCGCTTTACATAACAATTAAAAACGTTAAGTACGAGTAAGTAAGTTAAATAGAGCGTGAAGATCCGTGTATCGGAGCCATCGCTTATCAAAAAAAAAACTTCGGAAACACCTTGCAATCAAGTTGTCCGCAAACTGAGCATGGACTATACGAACAGGAGTGGGGGCGAAACTAAAGTTCGGTTGGAATGCCATCAACTTGATACACAATACACAAAGAGGGGAAAAGGGGAGGTCTAGGTCGGAGCAAAAAAAAGGGGGGGGGGGGAGGAACAAAGATAAAGGGTAGGGATGGAAAGTTTTGCCAACTGCTCGGGCATCACTTATGTTGGGGGAAGGAAGGTAGAAATGTGTAGTTCCTCCTGGCCATACGGAAAAAAAAAAACGCTGAAATGGTCTCGAGGTAAATCGTCAATAGTTTCGCCAAAACATCGGTAAAAAAAAAAGAAATCTCTATGAAACTTGATAATGTCTGCCGATGAATATATTCTCGCTTGACGATCATGGCGCCGCAGCACCAGCCACGCGCGCGCACTTCCACTTGTAGAAACAGGGAGGGGGGAACGAGGTGGGGGAAGAGTGGCGGATGATAGAAAGGGGGAGGAAAGGAGGAAGGAAGGAAGGAGAAATAGCAGCCGCACGACGCGGTGTAGGCGTGTCTTTACTCTGGGAGATTCTAAGTACAGTCCACACGGGAACCTAGACAATAGGCAACATATTTAAAATGCGCCCTGGTCATCGCTGCAGATTCCCACGAACATTCCGAGCCAATCGACTTACGAAATATGGCATTGACTTATTGCCCTTGTCCTGAATTAATTATTTTAGTCGAGACGAAACAAATACTGCATGTTTAAAACGTCTCGAACCTGCATCCCTCCTATAGCAGGTAGCAACAATCACCCGCTTTTTGATTTTTAGCTCAAAAATATGAGAATATCGTCTCAGTAACATATCTGTTTGTAAGAAACACACATTCAAGAGTAATCATGACACGAATAGCACATATCGCCCAAACTTTTGAAATGGCTGGAAGATGCGTTGAAATGTAAGCATAAATATTGGAAAGAGTCCAAGAAGTCTCAGGCTACACCGTCTAAACCTTTTACGACAGATCAAGAGTTGATGCGGCTCTTGGGGTTTTAAAAAATAAAAAAGTCAAGTAACTTACGTGTTAGTTCCGAGATATCCAGCTAAGTCCAAGACATTTCCTGGCACACGATAGTAACACAGTTCCCCGGTGAACAAAGGTAGAGTTTAAAGTCCTTGCAGTACAAAACATCGTCTTCACCAATACGCGCGCAGTTATCTACTCCGACTAACAGACGTCCGTCCACTACATCTTCCAAGCCGTCATGGCGCGCAAAGAGGTTTTTTTTTTTTTTTTTCGTTCCTCCAACGCCAAGGAGAACACAGTTAGTACACACACACTCGCCCCCAGCACAATGCACGGCGTGACGGGGGAAAAGACGTAGAAGACCGACTTATCGGGGTAGCGCTAGGCTGCTCCCCCAGCGCGGCCCCGCGCGTCCAATGGCAGGCCTCGACTCTGGAACCGGTTTTGGGGGGAGCCGTGGCCGCCATGTTGCCGGGCGAGATAACCCGAGGGAGGAGAGCTCACGAATCAATTCTCCAAGGACTGAACCCCCTCCTCCCATCCTCTCCCCCTACCACATCTCTTTCTTTCTCTCTCTTTCTCTCTTTCTCTCTTTCTCTCCTCCTCTGACCAAAAAAGAACCAAAACCTCCCCCTCGTTTCCTTTTTGCCTCTCCCTCCACCCCGCCCTTCTTCAAAAGCCAGGACATCGCTATTATTCTCCCCTCTAGTTATCCATCATACGTAGCTGCAGACCAAAGCAGGAACAAAAACCGCGTAAGTCTCGCTACGTAAACTATATTCAAATAAGGTTTTTTTTTCCCCATCCGGCTATTCGCTAATTCAAACACTCTTTTTACCTCCTAGAATCAACCTAATTAAATGGTTTTTTAAGTGTGCAAATGATTGTAGCAAAAAATTTTTGGCAATTTTTTTTCTGACAAAATATTTTTAGGAGAGTTATATGACTGTTTGGCTCGGAACCGAGGCACAAAAGCTCTTTTTCTTTCCCTTTCTAAAACCATCCCGTGGCGCGGGGGTAAGGCCTCCCTGGCAGGCATGAAATATAAATTGAATGGGCGGCGAGGGGAAAAATGGGTGGCCCAATGCTCTTTCCCTTTTATTTATCTTCTCGCTCTCTGGAATTTCCTGCGTGCGTTCGAATTCTTACCAACCAATGGGATCCTGCAATTCACCCCACATCACATTCTCTTTTATCTAAAAAAGAAAATTAAACGTCTAATGAAAGTTTTCGATGCAACTTTTTGAACAAACCCAAAACTGGCAACGGTGCCGTGTCCAACATTTTTATATCTGTCCTAATTAGCATAATCGTTTTGACTTGTCCTCTCCTCCCTTCCTTCACTAGGTCCATTCTCCTCAGTTGACCTTTAAAGAGAAGTTAAGACACATCGCTAATGCGGGCAAAATGAGTGAACACAACAATGAAAGAACAAATGTTTGTTTAACTTTTCCAGCTACTGAGCATTTCAGTTTTATTGTAGACCTTCTGATTCTTTGACTGTGTTTCACACGTCGCGGCTAGAAAAAAAATTGGTTTTCGTTCTGTCTCAACGAAAAAAACACCCCGTTTCAAAACACACTTGGAACACACGCAGATAAAATTGGACGATCGCTGAAAACCACCCCACGCGTTTATTTTGTTTTAGAGGGTGCAAAACAACGTTCTCGCCTTTAAACCAGAGGTTAAGTGGATGGTGGATTGCACTCAACTAATAACCCTACATAGGCCCACGTACGTGGAACTCGACTCCACGATACAAGAGCTATAATTCGCCCGCTACACCAAAGAGACAATCACAAGATGTTTCAAATGTCATCCACAATTATCGCAATCACGGTTCGCCACTAACTAGAAGAACAAAAATATATAACGCTTGAATGAATTTGTTTAAAAATTTCGCGCATTTTGTGTTTACCTGCTAGTAAGTTATATAGTAATTTCAAACCCCGCACTGTGTATCATCTAGAGCAGACATGGGCAAACTTTTTAAGGGGTGGGCCAGATAAAATTTAAAAAAAATTATCTAGGCGGACCCAAAAAAAATTGAACAAAACACATTTTTATAAGTGATAAACTTTATTTTTTATGGTTACATCACACACAGCTTATATTATATGCTACAATGTTATTTAACTTTTAAAAAATTACAAAAAAGGGATTATTTTTTTTAGAAAGAGTATGAAGACGTATGTGACAGATGAAACTGTGACTAAGCTTTTGAAAGTTGTTCATAATCTGGTATAAACTGAGAGTTTGCACGCAACCTACGCGAAGTTGCGCGCAAACTCAATATTAGATGCGATAATACCGTATACTTAAAACTCAATGAGAAGAAACCCGTTATTCTATTCTAGCTACGCAGAACATACATTTTGTCCAATGTGTAACTGTGGGAGTTTTCAAAACCATGTCGCGAGCCGGATTGACTAGCCCATGCCACGGGCCGTACTTTGCCCATGAATGGTCTAGCTCTTGAGTCTAGGCTACGGGCGGATTCAGTCTTCCATGAGATAGCTTCGTGCTCTAATATCGTACCAGCATTCGTGCATGCTATAACACCTCGTGGGGGAGAACGAATGGGAATATTTCCGATTTCACTGACTTAGGAACAGACATCTGCTGCTGGTTTATGTTAAGTAGCCTACGTTTCAACTGGCCCGCCTTACATTCGGAACTTCTTCGAGTGAGGATTTCTCATTGGTTCACAGTCCTGCACATAAAACTCTCGGCCAATCGAAAAAGCAACACGAACGTAAACCGTCGTCACAGGGCAAAAAGCAACAGCCAACACGCTTCGACGACGCTAGCAACGCCAGTTCGTCGGCAAAACTTCGCGCGACATTACGCGGTCCCAGTTTCTCCTCGGATATCAGCTACAGCCTACGCGTGTACAAAAAACTGACTTGTGTCGTTTTCATCTTGCTGCTACGTGAGTCAACAGGCGGTAATCCCGGCCATTCTCCGACTGCTTGTCCGTGTAAAACCGGTATAACAGGCTTGTGTCGTATGCTCGGCAAAACTGCACCACCGATGAAACTTCAGTGAACAAAAGCTTTTAAAATACGAAATAGTCGTTAGGATTTCTATGCTATTTAAGGGGGAAAATATGTTGTAGGTATTGGATTAAATGAATCAAACTAATTAATTACTTTACTACAATAAAAATTGCTGTGTTGTGAATTTTTTTTCACCTACCATAAGCAGTTGAACAATATAATTATATTTATTTAAGGCAAATCATGTAATTAAAGTAAGTTCCTTCAAAGCCAAATATAAAACAAAAGCAGAAACGATGCCGACCCCTTAGCTATTTTCTTTGAAAAAATATTTTCTGTCCGGAATTAAAGTGGTTTTATTATTGTATTATTATTATTATTATTATTATTATTATTATTATTATTATTGATAGGCATGGCCGAAATAGCAAAATAAGCTTTGGTGTCGCAAGGCAGAGGTCCAAGTTTAAGGCAGATGAATACAGCCTTTCTAAAAAATTAACAAATAGATAAATGATCAAACATTTTGAACATAAATAATTTAATTGCAGAGCTATGTATGGGATATATGTATTGTATGATTTGTACACACAAAACCATCCAGAAGAAAAAAAAACAGCCAGGATTTGAGTCATCGAAACACCGAATTATGCATTACGGTATTACGTCAGTACATAACTAAGCATAATCGATTGGAGAAAAAAAAACTGGAATAAGCAACAAACAACAGACAGGCCTGCCTTTGGACGACGAACAATGAGAACAGGCGAATGTTGAATGGGTGGGTTTACTGCGACGTTAACAGCTTTGCGACAGCTTGTGCTAAACGGTTTACATTTCATCACTCACCCCATTTCCATAGCCGTTCAAAGACCACTTGGGAGGGATCGCTAAATCCCTTCCCCAACACGTGACGAGTAAGAAATCACTCGACCTTCACACAACAAGGGCAAGTTGAGCGACCCGGACGATTAGCTTCAGAAGGGAGACAGCAGATGTTAATGAATTTTTTTACACGCTCGAGAACAGAGCCTGAAAAGAGGTGCACATGTAAGAACACACCTGTGGAAATTTTTGCTATGAATGCAAACAAACTAAGATATGTGTTACCTCACTCGAAATATTTTAATACAACACAAACAATATGACCTACTTTAATAAGGCGAAAATCTTCCGTGGAGGAAATAAAACTGTTCAACTAGAAACGCTGCTAATTTTAACAGCTGAGTACAACGTGGTCAGTGGATTAAAGTCCCACGCCTTAGAGAAGCAAATAACTTTTACCGTGAAAAAGTTAATTTAAAGATCAGGTTGTAATCCAAAACCTATTTAAGCCATCAAGCACTGTCCTGCGTTGCCCTACATTCCAAACCCACGTGTGAGTGGGCATAATCATTAAGAACTTACCACTGCTTCTATATCACACTAAATATTTGCGCGTAAATGTCAACAACATTCGTAAACAATCCTAAGAGTGTACACAGTCAAAATAACTTCCCAGTTCCAGTAAAATTGTGGGACTTAATTCGTCAGTTCTCGCGTAAATGAATACATAACTATATTTAGATTATTATTTTGTACGGCATGTAGCTATGTGAAAGAGTAATAGGTTTACCTATCACATTCATACTTGAAGGACTAATGGTATAAACTGGTAGGTGCACTTGTAAAGCCAGTCGTCCACTTCGGCCAATACTGACATCTGTCACGGCTTATCCGTCCAAAATGTAATACTATTAAATCTTCCCTGAAGTGATGAAGCGGAAAAGGGGGGAGAGAGAGAGAGAGAGAGAGAGAGAGAGAGAGAGAGAGAGAGAGAGAGAGAGAGAAGCCAAAGTTGCTGTACTGGTCAAAATCGGAAATATTGGCTGTCTTTCGTTGAAGCCGTGATTTTTTTTTTTTTTGTTAAATTTTGATGTGAAAATGCGTGCTTCTAACACGGGTGATTGGATGAAAAAGAAGGTGCGGCCTTTTTAAAAAAAAAAAATGTTAGGCTACTGTAACAAATAATGTCGTTGCTAACTTTAAATATGGCAAAATAATATACTATGAGGTTTAACTAGTGTGTGAGAGTATGTTAAAATAATTATTTAAAATGTTTAAACTAGACAAACTGCAACGAAACGTTCAGATGCTACACACTTAAGTAATGACTGGTCTGAAGACGACACCGAAGCAGGCGATAGAGCAGGGGAAGGGAGGGCGCGCGCCAAGCTATTAGTCGCAGCGGAGGGGGCTATCGATCGGGATTGGTGGGGCGCGCCGGAGTGGCCGCGTGCCCCCGTGGCGCCTGCGAGCAAGTGGGTAGGCCGCCCGCCACAACCCCCACCGCGCATGCGCCGCGCGTGCGTCCCTCCGCCGCCCTCCTCCACCCCCCGATACCACAGCCACGTAACACTGCGCTCAAAGCATCGAGGTAACCATCGTTTCATTTCAAACATACATACTACGGTAACAAAGTAAACGAATATTTTCATTTATAAACTGACATTATTTAAAGTGTTAAAAAAAACATAATTTTCAGCAATTTCATTTTTTATTACTTAAGGGTGGTCGAAAATAGTTTTTAAGTATTATTAAAGTTCCTTAGACTAGAAACAATCTTCCAAGCGAATGTTCACTAAACAAAATTGTTTGAAAATGTCTTTGAGACTATAATATTAAAACTTTAAGTGTAATACATGACTAAGCACGTATTTCCCATTAGATTTTTTTTTTACTTATACCATTGTAACGGCTAGGGGAAAACATGTTCGAAATGATAGCCCAAATATTTAATACAGTTTTATTTATTACATAATATTAACACTGTTAGTTATAACAATTTAACTGTCAGTCCACAAATTAATCAATCTTTCATTAAATCTACAATTAACTCTCCCCACTGTATCTCGGCTCGACAGTGGCTCTCTCTCTTTCTCTCTCTCTCTCTCTCTCTCTCTCTCTCTCTCTCTCTCTCTCTCTACTGCTCTTCACTTTCCGCGCACCGCTGTCTCAACGCTCGCTCGTCCGCCGCACACACAACACCCGGATGCTTCGGTCCCCGATGCACCAATCTTCGCACACCAAGTCCACCAGGGGTCACTTCACTTCACTTCACTTCACTTCACTCTCTCACCCATCTCGAGCTGGCTCTCTGGTGTCACTCTCACACCACTCACTGCAAGCCGGCCTCAGTCTTAAATACCGGCCCAGTCCCGTCCTGGAATATGGTCTCGTAGCCTTCCGAGGTGTTGTGTCATCAGAATCTTCGACTCAACACTGCAAACTCCAAAAACAATGGCGCCTAGTTACCCCACTTTTTACTATGTTATACTCCGTATCTTTATTATATAGTTCGCTATTCAAAAACTTAAACTCGAAAGGTCAGTATGCCTACTCTTAATAATCATATCTCGCTCTCTTTCTTCCACCTCACGCTAGAAACAAATTATGCCAATCAGTTTCAATATAATAGAAAACATGCTAGGGTATTCCATATGAGACAAAAGCTTCGAATCTTAAAATTTTTAATTTCAAATAATTTACAACAAAACATACAAAAATATATGAGGTGAGAAACATTAGAAAGGATTTGTTCTAAATAGTAAGCATGATGGTTAATTTCCGAAGAGTCGAGGAGTTATCTATAAACCAAGGTAGTTGTGTTCTCATTGGCCCTGTCATGTATCTAACTAGCCCAACGAAGGTCTTGTACCTCGCCATCTTGGAATTTTAGAAGCTGTATTAACCACAGCTTCCAGTACATATGCATTGTTCTTTGGCTCGACGAACCACAGGACCAGCTCTGGACCTTTGTCGGGACTCCGTGTCGACAGACACTACTATCAGCTACTGTCGTCCAAGTGAAAACATGAGAGATTTCTTCCCGGAGGTCATATGTTGAAGTCAGACGATAATAGCGAGAAAAATAATAGCTTGGTCATAATTTTTTTTCTGCGTTATCTTAGAAATTATAAAAAATAGAATTCAAGATGGCGGAGCATGTCCATCTTTATGCGATCCTTATAAACCTGTAGACCACCAGGTTGGATAATCAAGTGGAAGGTAGAATTGTTTTTAATGCAGACTTGACTCATTTAAAATTGTTTTAATACTATACCTACAATAACTATTGTGAGGTCATACCCAAAATAGTAAAATCAGTATCTGATTTACAAATATATCTGTAAATTAAGGAGGATCACTGGGTAATTTTAACAGAGTGCCTATGAGAGAGCGTACTATTAAAAAGGGATTTAGCGTTCCGCGCGGCTGTCCGACAGGTAAATAACTTATCTTCTAACCAGAGACGGCGACCTAAGAATGGCTGATCAGTACTTTGTAGTACATAGTTGTGAAGTCTAGCCTGTGATAAAATAGGTATATGCCATGAAATGGTAGGGTATCTCACGATCAGAACCAGTAATGAAACACATGCTGGAGACCAACGATTAGCTACATGTGGCCATGCAAAAGTTTAAAATCGATTCAGCAGAAACGGCACATCCATTGGAATAAACACTAATATTTAAGGTAATAATTTAATTTGAGAGAAAACCTCGACAGTGGAATGAAGAATCAAAATACTAATGTAGCTCAACTGTCGCACTAGATAAACAGGACTGACGTGACAATACAACAGTCATCAGTTCCGTCGCGACATATGACCATAAGTGCTACGTGCACAACCCGCGAAGCCAGATGTTAGTTCAGTCATCAAAATGTTGTTGGCCGTTATTGAACGGTATCGAATACATCAGCTTGAAGGTATAAGGAATACGCCAGTTCTAAACTGAAGACTATTGAGATAAGACAAATATTTTTTTTTAGTGTGTGAGTACAGTACAGCGCAACATAAACGTAAATTTAAAATATTTAAAGAAATGTTATCAGCCACTATACCTATAGGCACTGTTTTTTTTTTCATTTACCACGTGGTACGAATATATCAACAGTTGTCGAAACTATTAACATATTAAGCCATTTTTCTTTCTCCACTTGGCTGTCCTGTCAAGTTAAAAAAAAACTCTTCAAAAAGAGTACCTAAGTACCTACCAATGCTGCAGCGAGGATATTGTAGGGTCCGTCGACTGAGGGTTGAAAACCACCCACCCCTACCAGTTGCCGCGTGCAAAACTGTCGTATAAGCATCCTCCCTCGCTATTGGTGTTCGAACTTTCACCCCCTCGCTCCTGTTATTTACCATATGGCAGCCAGTTCCCGCCCCGGGCGAGCTCCAAGCTCCAAAACAAAGTTACTGCCCGCATAAGCACACGAGACAACTACCGTTTAACTCCCACACAATTTAAAAAAAAAAAAAAAAAAATTATATTTTTGCAATTCAATTTTAGAAAACCTGTTTGGAGACAGGGGCGGTTATATGGGAAGGATGATGGGGGTGATCAACACCTCCCCCCCCCCTCTCCAAATGCACTAGAAATATCTGAGATTAGTTTTAAAAAAATATACAAGACGTAAGAAACGGGCTTAATTTCTGACTACTTATTTACCTGGGATGTATTACATACCTACCTACCACCGAAAACATTCTGGTCATCCGACCACCCCGACCCCTTTTATACCCCTATCAACGTAACTCCCGCCCAATTTTCGCAGCTTCGCCAAATTTCCTGGTTGCAAAAAATATTTTTACCAAGTCCAGGAATTAATTTCTAACGGCAATGGGTCCTTCATCACGCGTGTTTTTTCCCCCCACGCCGTTAGAGACTAGTTAGGGGTCATCGAATTATGCAGCTCAAATGAACGTTAGGTGGTTCGTGGTTACAGGTATTTAGCACTGTGTTCTGTTGTGAACCTGGTAAACAAGCTTAAGGGACGAGAAATAATGTGCCTATTCGTTCTGAAAACTTCAGGTGGGTTCTCACGCAATTTTTTTTCCAGATATTTCAAAGAAATACTACCTATGATAGTCGTTAACATGGTCCAACTTTCGGAAAGTTTTTATATAATTTTTATTTTCATGATCCACAGAACCCAAAACCATCATCGTCAACTCAACTCATACATAAAATCAAATAGTGGAAAATCTCGGACGAGTTGGTTAATGGGGAATATCTGACCAAAAGAGTAGAAAATGGAAAGTTTTTTTTAGAACAGAAAAATCGCTGTAACTCTCATGATATGAAAAATTTCGCATCCGTTTGAACGTATTATAACTAATAGGAGCAATATCAAATTCTTTTGTCCGAATAAGTTTTTTATACGATCAACCATAACTGCAAAAGGTTTAAATAAAGGTTGGGGGACAAAAAAATCATAACTCCATCCGTAAGGCACAACATCGAATTCGTACCAATTAAGTATTAAGCTTATATTTTTATCTAAAACTTTTGTCTGAAACAATTTTTGATTAAACGAATGATTACCATAAAAACATGGTTTAAAATAAATTCAAATTAATTTGATACTAAGGAAGTTCAGAATTTTTTTTTAATTTCAACCCATCTTAATATTATCTTAAACAATGGTGAAAAGAAAATGTCTAAACGAACATGTTATTAGTGCAAGGGATGAAAACTAGTGTTTGAAGGTAAAAAAAAATTAAATAAATAAATACCTTAGTTGGCATATAAAATGAAATAAGTTCTAAGCTATTCAATGCTGCGTTCTAAAATATTCAATTTTGGATACATTGAGTTTAAAATATTCGTAATATTTTCGTTGCATGGAAAATGGGCAAATATTTAATAATATTTTGTAATATTGGAGAACATAAATATGTTAAGTATATTAAGTTCTTAAAATGTTCCAGAAGTTTATAGAAGTTTCCAAAATATTTCCAGAATAAAAAGGTACTTCGAAATCTACCTACGTCTGTATGCTGTGCCGAAAGATTTTTTTTTTTCCCCACTTTTTAATTACTAATGGCTATTTCTGTTAATTTAACACAAAACCCTTTCTTGAATTTGTTTGTCACAAATATTTTCAACACATTTTCTCCAAGTGTGATAAAATAGGTGTAAAAAGGCGCGCAAGTGTAACTGATATCGCTTGTGCGAGGTTTTTACAGAAATTACTTGTATCACACACCCTCGAGCCATTACTGTCTGGCAGCATTTGTGGGGTCCTAAAATTTGATTTTTTTTTTGTAAACGCAAATTTTATCTGAAATGTTGATCTCATCAAAAGATAAAATCGTCAAACGCTGTAAAATGTTTACGTGATTTGCTTTTCATGATATTGATGCCTTCATTCGGAGGCCCAGAACTCAACTGCAAAGTTGTAGCCCATTCTCGTAGTGGCAACGGGAAATTATTTGCTCTTAAATAACGATAAGCTTTTAATATGTATCTTGTGACATAACTAATATTAATCACGAGAAAACACGAGAAAATGGGCGGAAACCAGCATGGAAAAGAACCCCTTTACCTTAACAAGTTTTTGACTACTCCAAGGCGTTTCTTTGAAGTGAGTGTTAAAACAAACTCAGTATTCGTAAATTTATTAACATATAAATTTTTGAAGGTGAGTTGGTGATTTCTAACAACCATGTGTTCTTCGCAAATCGAAGATGAAGCGTTTTTCAATAAATTAGTTTACACAAGACAGCAACTAAGTATAGGTATATAGAGCAGTCTTTTCGTCAGTCACGCCTCTGTTTAGATGCCATTTTTAGGCATTAACAATGTGTTACGCAAATTTCGATATTTTTTTTTTACTGTAACTTATAAATACTGAAAACTAAAAAAAAAATTACAAGTACGAATTAAGATTTTAATTTCTTTTTCCGAAATCAAGCTTTATTATGTAAATTGCGATGAGATTTTGAATATGTGCTTGCACCGTTTTATTTGCTGATCTGTGCGGCAGTCACAAGGGTGCCCAGCGTGCAGTGACACGTGTCCAAGATGGCGAAGGGGAGGCAGCGACCTGTTCGCTCTCAGTAGGAGGAGGGGTGGCTCCCCCGAAAAAAAAAAAACACGTGACCCAGCGCCATCCTCTAACATGCCCCTCCTCCTGCGCACTTCATCTTTCCCCAGTCATTTTAGCTTTCATTTCCTTGTCTCTCTCTCTCTCTCTCTCTCTCTTTCTCTATCTCTTTTCTCGTTGACCATTCCAGAGGGTTCGTTGAACTGCAAGCTTGACTTCGCAGTGCTCAGCTTCATCGGGGTAAATTCCATGTTCCCTGGCTCCTATTGCAAGAGGCAGCTAGCTTGTTACACAGGAAAGAACCGTCATTCAACCCGTTAATCAATTAACGTTTTATGCACAGGTAGAAGGTTTGTTTGCCAGAAATGTACTATGTATTATGATACAGATGTATACAGACGATTCAAACAAATATTGTAGTAGGAAAGACTTCATTAACACAAAAAAAAAGGGGGGGGGGGGGGATTCGTTAAATCAGCTGTAAATTTGTTCTAGGTGAAAAATATCATTTTTATTACACGTAAAAATTTGGCGAACTCAACAAAATATTTCGTTACAGCGAGTAAATAAGTGTTAGGCCACATATCCTACAAACATTTTTTTTTGTATTGAACAGACCAATTTATCTGTGTGTTGGGGCCCTAGTAGGCTATATCTATCACCAATATGGCCTTCATATATAGGCTACCTGTTTGTTTCTCCTCCTTTAGTGATTGTACAACAGACATCCGCAGCCAATGGTAAAATTGTAGATGTTATTTGCTCGAATACAAAGCGGTTCGTGTGGGGCGTTTAAAACGAGAAGCAGCCAATAAGAAGGTTCATTTCTCAAATACGAGTAGGACTGTGGAGTCTTACCTGATTGTCAAATAAACCGTTTGGGTGTTAAATAGGCTCGGGAGGTCTTAGTAAACTTACTCCTTTTTTGTACTGCACCGCAGAACCATCAGATTTTGAGAGTTGTAGCCTGTTTCCAAATATCAAATTACTTATGTAACAGTTCGAAGTCGAAACTTTTGGTGAAAATATTTAAGTGCACGAGGCATTTCGATATATTACATGCAAACCTGCAGCTTTACTCTAATTAATGTGCGTGTAAATAGGTACATAATTACATTAGAGGTTTGTGTGTTAATGAGACTTAGTGCACACCCATGGTGGATGGTCTTTCTTCGTGTCGTGATATTGCCTACAACTATGGAACAGAGTGATAACGCTGACATTTCGCTGATGAAATATTTGTTTGATATTTCAATGCGGGTTGTTATAGTTAACCTCTCTGATTTTTTTTTGAAATAAAGTCTGAAAATACTTTTTCTTTTATTTTTGGAAGTGGTGAATTGAGTCTGTAGACTTAACTGTGTGTTATTTTCGGAAGTTGAACAGTTAGTTTGTGCAGTAGTTTCGCAAGGAGACGTAATTGAAACGCGCCACGGTGCAGTTCACAAAAGCACCTCACACATATAGACACGCCACTTAACTTGGCAATTATACGGACAAGCTTGAGTCCAGATATATATTCGCGGCTGCATTTAACGATAAGCTTCAAAATTTCCATACTTATCTTCTCTCTGCTTCTTCTGCTATTGTCACACAGTTGGTTTACTTGCATTCAAGTCGGTGAGCAACCCTCAATCCAAAGTAGTGTCGAACGCAGGCTCCCCAGTTCACAAGTCTAGCCAGTCACCAGCCAATGAGCAGGCGACATTTGACTGAGTACCTGCAGTCATTGAACCCACGAATTTTTTTTTTCAGTCCCGAGGCATAGCTCCAACATGAAACTTACGTAAAACGCCAGACAGATATTTTTTTTTGTAAATGGAACGGAAATAATTGTGTAAAACAGATATTTGTAAATTTGCACATTTACACAATAATACTGGGTTCGGATTATTGCCCGTACATTGAAACCTTTGTACTGTCCTAAATATAAGTTTTTTTATTTTTAAACCGTTCCCTGAATAGCTTTCCAGTACTAACTGCGCTCATGAATAACCATATTAGAACAAAATTCATCAAATTTGAATATTCCATTATCTCTCCTCTTGTATAAAACATTAATCAAAATATACAATAATACGTCTATTTACGTAAAGGTGACAAGAAATTATCAGCATTGTTTCTGAGAAGTATTTCATATATCCTATACAAAAATAACCGTAGCAATGTACCTACTGTACAAATTTACAATATTAGCACGCTTTTAAGAGCTTCACTTGCATCGAACTATGTAAACAAATCTTGGAAGCCGATTTTAACCTACATCTAATTGTCGTATCAATTTGGATCATTGCAAGTAGGCTACATGTAATCTGATGACCATGCAATAATTTCATGACTAACTTTTAGAGAAAGAAGGGAGAAGGGTTCAGAGGAGCAAAAACTACTACTTACGAACTGTGGGCAATAACTATACTTTTTGTGTATTCATTAGGTCGCTGCATGGTGGGAAATTCGCCCGAGTCGGCTGCCTGCCTTGGGAAGGTAAGGAGAAGCCGGGAGGGGGGGGGGGGTCAAAGCCACCAAATTCGTAAATCTGTTCTCTTTCTATTTGGAGTGTTTCCGAGTCATTCGGGGACCTCAACCTCCCCCGCCCCTCTTAGGGGAGAGGTCATTTCCCCCGATATTTTTTTTAGTGAAGTACGTGGATATTGACGTGCTTCCGAGGTCTTCACTCTGACAACTTCGGAACCCCTCGGGGGGGGGGGGGGGGGGATGGCCCCCGAAATTTTCGGTACTTGTGAAAATTGATTTTGTTGGGCATTTCGAGGAGTATTACGGAATCGGACGTCGGTGGGTAAAACCCCCCAGAGGGTTCGATCCTGGCCTTTTTTTTTTTATGTTCATTTTCTCAAAAGGTGTAATTACTTAGGTCACTCTTCAAGTCTAGCACGTATTCGTCAGCTGCACTGTGACTTGACAAGACCCAGAAAACGGTCCAAATTGCTGGCGACTAAGATGCCAAACCTTCGCCGACACACGCTGTACGAAAAAAAATTCAGGAGTTTTGGGAAACCGTGTTTAATTATTTTCGCCGTCTGTAAAATGTCGCGTTTTCATTCGGAGGCACATTAAACTTAGAAAACTTGAACCTATACCACTGACTGTTGGCTGAGCCAAGGTTCATTTGACGAACTAATTAACCAGAGTGAACATATAACCAAAATAAAACAACCTCTTTCTGCTCGGTTCACAGTTGCAGGTACATTTCGAATTTCATGTGACTAAATGTTGGTACAAAAAAAATCTTAAGTCCATTTTAACCCAAGGTCACCGCTTTTAAGTAAAGGTTTTAAATTATATAAAAGGTTTACAATAACTTTCAAATGATTTAATAATGTGCCCACTAAAGGATTTATGATTTTGTTTTGTCCATCAAACTTTTTTATTTTCTACCTCTTGAGCTAACTTTTGGTGTATTCAAAAATACTTTCAAACTAATGTTTTTGTACTTAGGAGGTATAACAACTTCAAACAGATGCAATATTTTTCATGTTAATGAAGATTAAAAATAATCTACCTTTTCTACCCCTTTGGTCCGATTTTCCTCAGTAAAGAACTTCAACGAGATTTTATATTTCACACATCAATCTGGTAGTAATTTGCTCAAAGTTACAACAATTATCAAGTCTGTAAAAATGTATATGTGTGTGTGTGTGTGTGTGTGTGTTTACGAGGGTTTTTAGGTCTTCAGGCCATGAACGAAAAACTAGGTAGAACGTTTGTGATAGTTACACAATGATAACGACTGCAGTTTCGAAATTGACCTAAAATGTTTTAAGGACGCAACTATATGCAATACAACTGTGGATTTTTACCCCGGAGCTTAACGAGCCCACGGAAACTAAAAACTAGAAGTTTCCTCGATATTTCTCAAGCCATGACGCTACGAGCGCCACGTATATAGGCTTATGTGTACTTGTCGAGCTAAAGTAGCGCCTGACAGACATGCCACCCACAAACCTCACAGGACGACAGGGTTGCGTGCTACAAGGGGAACCAAGTGTGAGCTCTTGTGGCTGTCAACAGTTTGGATAAACATTTTTGTGGCCCTAAACAGGAGTTAGTGTCACAAACCAAGAGACACGAACTCTAGTCAACAAGGGCGTACGCAGGGTGAGATGTATATGCCCCCCCCCCCCCCCCTGAAATCCTAAAAAAAAAAATCATTCCCACTAACCAAAGTAAAGAATTTGGAAAAAAAAAAGGCAAAGAGGTTATTCTAAGGCAAAGAAGTTCTAAGAAAAAGAGGTTCTATAGCAAATAGGTTCAACCCCCCCCCCCTAAACCACTGAAATTAAGCGTACGCTCCTGGACGTAAACGAATTCAAAACTTACTCAAAACATTTCACAATAATATAGGTATTTTGAAGCAAAACCACATCAACGTCAAGCTTAACGTAACTACATTAAATTATGTGCTATGCCTTGATGAAATCAAATTTGTAATATTTAACTATAAAAAAAACTACTAGCATTCAATATTATACACACATATCCTCCAGTACCGAGAGTTGGCAGCAGTTTTCTCTAATCACAGCACTTACCACGATATATTGGCATATATTCGTAACACTCAGCTTCCTATAGTTCAGTACACAGACTGGCATGGGGCTTGGTTCTACATACCTATCTGGGACGTGCGTAGGTTATGCTTACTACTATATGCTATACGAAAACGTTGCGGTGCTGTTCTGCAGGAGATATGACTGGATAAACCTGTTTTAAGAAGCAAATTTACAGTGAGTTACATTATTCGTGGCTAAAAAAATTTTTTTTTTTTTTTTAATTATTCCACTTCTCTAAGGTTTTGATTCTAATTACTGCCTTTCAACTCCCTAATTTTTCAGCCATGCCTTTTAATAGTTTTAAATTTTTCGTCCAGGCCCATGTTTGCTTGGCAGTACATTCAGGACGTTTTTATTATTATTATTATTATTTCAAGTAACTAAGCATTTTGTCTTTGACTTTTTCCGTCTTCTTTCAAATCCGTGAAGGATCTATTGCAAATTCAGATGCATGCTAACCCTGAAGTAAACACCGCAACTTAGCTTTTCGGCTAAAGCAAAGCGCTCAATGGGGTTCCCCCCCCCCCCCCACCCCACCCCCCGGTCAACAAGGGCGCACCGATGCGTAAAAAAGGGGGTAAAAAAAGCCAGGAGCCACGCGGCAGATCGGCCCAGTCGTCTCTCCGGAAGCCGCTCATGAGCGGAAGAGAAGCGCCCCAGTGCGCATGTCGCGCGCGACGCCAATGGACGCGCGCGTTACATAACCCCCGGCGGCAGCCTCCGAGGATTGGGGGGGAGGGGGGGGTGTTTGTCGCCGGAGGGGAGGGGACATGCGCGCAGTCGCTCCACGGCAGGGAGGGGTGTGAGCTGCCCCGAGCGGGGGAAGGGGTGAACACCGAACACCCGAGGCGACAATCTGTACGTGTGCCTGACGTGGAAAGAAAAAAAAAAAACTACCGCTACCATCGTCTACCCCTCCGCGCGGGCAGGCACACACCCACGTCGGCTCCGCGGAGAGAAAACAGGCATAGGCCACCATTTTCCCTTCCCACAATCGATACCCTCGCCCACCAATCATGGCGCGGCTCGGACCCCCTGAGCTCCGGGCTTCCTGTGAGTCATCCCCGGGCTGCAGAGCGACTACTGTTTCTCCCGGGGCAGGAGGGGAGGTCAGGCTCCGCTAGTAGATGAGGAGGGGGGGAGGGCAGGGTCATGCGCAGACGCACCGCGCAACCATCGTTAATACCCGCGCGCGATGGTAACAGTAATAATAATGATACGACGCCCTCCTGGGGTTATATTTAGGAACGTACAATCACAGGCCATCTTTGAACGTAGCGCCATATTGAATAGATACTATTTTTTTTTATTATCCACCTCCCCAGTATGTACCATCTGTGATCAAGGATTAATAATGGGCGGTTACATCGTGCATCGATTTGTACACGGTGTACCAGCTAAGGTGACCCGACACATGAATTTTATTAAGTTAAAAATTGAGAAATAACTTCAGAGACAACAAAACCTTTTAATAAAATAACTTACCTACTTAAATTATTTTCTAACTTAGTAGAACAGATACTCCTACATTCTGGTAGGTCTACAAATGTTTTATAAAAAATTAAACTATTTTTTTTTCCTTCCAAATACTGTTACTTTACTTCGTGGATATATAGCAAAATGTGTACTTCCAAACCACATGTAGTTGTGATCACTTAGAAGTCGTGATAAGGACATAGTTCATTTCGTGAAAGTGTTCGGGGCCAGTTCTGATCAAGAGGATTTGAGCATAACCATGAATTAACTTCGTAATTCCTGTGAACGTTTAACAATGGTATCTATCTATATATGATTACGATATTTTAACATTTAAAACTAAAAAAAAATATAGTAGGCTAATATTAATAGTAGTTATACTGTACCCACGCTAGAGACACGAATTCACAAATGTTGAGAAATTTATTTTAATTATGCTTTGTGTTTAAATGCCATTATCATTTAAGATTTAAAATGTAATTACATAGCAGTCTTTACGTGAGAAAAAAAAAAACAAGTTATGCATCAAAATTTAATTAAGGTGGCGCTGTGTGCCATATGCCTATTTGAGAATTGTTATCGTAATAAAAGAGGTTCATTTGGTGGTTGAGCTCTGCGGGGCTGTCTATTTCGATGCTTATTTGTACAAATGTGCGTAGATACTACGATATCAATTATTATCTCAACTTTTAATTTTACGCTCGAATTGATGTCAGCTGGAAAACATAAACAAACAAGCAGTAAGAGAATTAATGGAGGTGTCCGCAGAGGTAGCAAACTTCACCAGTTCACGAGAATAGCGACATGTCCCAAGGACTCACGTCGTGCTAATGCTGATATACTTCACTAGCACGTACTATAATAATTGAAAAGTACGTGTTAGGTAATATGAATGTTTAGGGCGGGTATTTGTATTCAGAAGCAAAACCAGCAGGACGAAGTAATTTGTTTTACATGTTATTAACGGCATTAGTAAAAACAACAAAATATTTCCCTGGCTTGCCGAAGTTCACGACGCAATGTGCTCACGCAGTCATTTACTTTCATTAACACACCGCAAAATCTGCTGCTGTAAAAGCAGTTACAAACTGTTACAAGCCGTTAAAAACCAAATTCTTAAATTCGAAAGTGCTGTTCTGCGTAACAAGTGGAATTCAATGAGTTGGGTGGGCTACTGCGCGCTTTAAAGTAGCGCCCAACCGACAGCTGTTTACGCATTTAACCCCAAATCCTTGACCGTTGCGTTTAGCAGCAAATTTCCCTTATTAAATCTATGTTCGAACAAGGGTCTAAATATCATTCTTTTCTTTGGTCACTTATGTCGAAGCTCCTGTCTGGCACTACTAAAACAAATAGGACCTTTCATAAACATCCATATTACAAAAGTATGTTCAAATATGCCTAAACGAAGTGGCAGTGTACAATATGTTAGCACTAGCGCGATCTATTAGGTCTTGGAGTCTGCTCCACAGACAGAGCTATTTGTTCTCGTGAGGTGCCTTACCAAAAATGTTTTTTTCTTTATCGTCTACCTTACCACTAAGAACTATTTTTTCTTTCTTTTTCTTTTAGTTCTTAGGAAGACTAAAAATATTAAATTGTTACTGAACAGAATTTCAATAATAAAAACCAGGATAAACGATCCAGCGTTACACAACGCAAAAACAACAAAAAAAAACCTGAAAATGTGAGATACTCTATGAGATACTTGTTACTAAAGTACAGGTATATGAACCGTTAGTGTCAACATTATGTACTCCGTGATCGCATAGTATTCCAAAAAGTACTTTAAATACTATTAACAAACTTGTTGGCTAATTTTTAGAACACCGTCAGTTTTGTATGCTCCCCGTATTACAACACCAAAATGCGAAATAATTAAAATAAAGGACAAATTTAGTGAAAACATTAGCTTGCGATATATTGGGTTACAGTTTAACAACTGAAAGTGAGACCTTTTTTTTATGTAGTTTGGTTTGGTTTTGTTCCCAATCGATGGGGAAAAAATCTTACCAGCGGAGTGGAGTTTCTTCGCTTCCTATACTCCCTGCCAAACCAGCGCAGCGGTGCGAAGACACGCGCTCAGAATTGACTGCATTCCTGTTGAAACTCTTTGCTTAGCTCCGCCATGGAGGAGTCATGCCACTCACGTAGGCAGCATTTTTAAAAACTCCCGGCTGCTACCACGGGCATAAATGTGGCTGTGTGCGCGTGTTTGTGCGTGTGTTGATAGTGACGTTTCGCAATGCTACATGTTCTTTCGTTAATATTATTCATACAGGATTCGTCGTGTGCGCCCGAAACTACAATTTAGTTGTTTATATACAGATTTCATTTGTGGCGAAGTTAAAGCGATAAGCCATTTCTAAAACTTATCCGCATTACATATACATTTCTATAAATTAACTATTAAAATAAAATAAAAAAGAGCAGTAAAGTAATAACAGATATAAAACAAACTTGAATGTTCGCTAAATATACAAAGATGAAAGATAAACAGAAAAATTCAAATGTAACTCGAAATTGGTGAACACACCTGCTAAAAAATAATATAATATAAACAGTCACTGGTTGCCAATATATGATTTTAAAAAAAGAGTATTTCATTAATAACCATTCCCACGCCGATTCAAGCAGTAGGAAAGCCGCAAATTGAACATATTTCCTTTTTTTTTATTATTTATTTATAATTTACAATGGTCAAGTAACCTGATAGTGTCAAACAATCTAAGACACTTTTTTTTTTTAGTTTGCGTTTCGCGTTTTATCAACTTCAAAACTTAAAGAATTATCCACCATAATGCATATCAAAAAAAATTACCATATACGTTTGAGCTTAAATGAAAGCTGAAAAGGAAAATTTTAAAGCTAAAATAATTAAAGTTATTCAAATAAGCATACCACCACACCTCTTTCATAAATAAAATACAATGGTAATTTTTGAACTTTTTTTTTTTTTTTTTAAAGTATTATTACTTTGAATTTGTACTTAATTCACGATGCACTTGCTAAGCAGAGAATAATGCAAAGAACTGATTGACGCTTACCAACCTTTAAAAATCAAAACGCAAAAGGCAGTAACCAAGCTGTAAACCTACTGGAACACGGACTCGTTCCGATACTGCTGAAGAGTCCTGCCGAGAGCTATCGAGCAACACCCCGTGCGAGGCTAGAAGCACCACTGATAACAATGAACTTACCTACTGAATAATTTACTGAATAACGTACTTACTGAAATGTACTCAAGAGAGAAAATCAACTTCAGACATAAATTACTTATTTAACTGAACTATATATATATATATACATTTAAATTCTTTACAGGTTGTCAGA
Source organism: Bacillus rossius redtenbacheri (assembly GCF_032445375.1). Taxonomy (NCBI): domain Eukaryota; kingdom Metazoa; phylum Arthropoda; class Insecta; order Phasmatodea; family Bacillidae; genus Bacillus; species Bacillus rossius. Next base: position 34,705,779 of record NW_026962011.1, read on the forward strand.
CATTATATTAGGTCTATGTGACACTTCGATTGGATAAATAAAAATTCACGCCTAATTAATATTTTTAATCAATAAAAATAGATATCACTGATGATAAGCAGATGTATTTATTTACTTGTTTATTTATTTGTTCGCTGTATACCTATTCCGTTCTGCTGAACATCGAGGATCCAACACTACTTCAGCAGTGACGTATTGCTGTTTGTCGAATTCTGCGCGGTGCGTGCGTCACGCGGCCAAACATGACTATTTACGTGTTTAACGAATCCCGCTGCAGTGCAAAGCAGATGTAAACAGAGATGAGCGACTTAAGATGTTTTCTTCCGGCTAGTTATGGTGCGGCTGATTAAATGAACACAAACTAGAATTCGTCCGAAAACCAAACACGCATCGAAAAAATCGAACGTTGTTCGAACACAGACCTAAATGCTGCCTTAACGACCTCGGCAGTTGAAATATATTATGAACACACTTAAGTAAGATAAGATGAGGCGTTTGACAGGTGCCTGAAAAACAGACTTTTGACAGAATCTTAAAAATAAAGTTGTATTATAATAATGCAGGCTAAAAATCTCGCATCCTATAAGTACAGGCTGAAAAAACATCTTTGTAACAACTGCTTACCATGACCACTTCGCCGCTACCCTATTGCTTGATTCTGTGTGTGAATGAGCGAGTGACTGGTTTTAATGTAGTAGCACCTAATGGTTTTTTTTTCTCGGTTTTGATACTATTTGCTGTATGTTTAATTACTTTCCTTTTTATGTATGTCTATGCTTATTTTTTAATTACTTTATAATTAGTTATGGTTGAATCTTTTGTAATAGTTAATATTTGAGCATTAAGTTAAAATTTTAATTTGTTCTCTTAATATTTAGTCTATATCACGCTTAGTTTTTAATACTCAAATCTTTGATGTAATTGCAGAAAAGACGATAAATAAATTAATTAATTAATAAATAAATAAACTCGCGCCGCGCCGGCCCATTTAATATTCTCCCCCCCCCCCCCCCTGTTTTTCTTTCGTTCTGTTGGAAATCTATACATTAATGGGATAATAAAAATTGAATTATTTTTAGCATGCATTATTTAAAAGGCTGATCAATACCTATTTAAATTCATAATATCGTATACAGGTGTAGCATATTCAACACATAAACCCTTATTTTTGTGCCTTGGAATACCGGCCTGTGTGTTGAATATGCTACACCTGTTCCCTAACCGTATTCCAAGTGCACGATAAGATACATCCAGTCCCTTAGTTTTCAGGGAACGATTTTTGATGTCCTATCCGTTGCTGATCTGTTAAATTCCGCGCATGCGCAGTGCGCAAAGCTCACATTTTCCTTGAATTCGTCAAGATGGCGGACTCGCGTCTGGCGCCATTACTAGTAGTCACTTTCGAAAACATCAGGGAACGTAGAAAACGTATTGGTGTGCCAAATGAAACTTTATGGCAGCGAAACTATCCTGGAATACATTTTGTACACTTTAATGGTCATAACATGAAATAATTGTAACTTAAAAAGTACGTGTGATTGGGCTGCTATCTCTAGTATTTTTTCAGTAACAAATGTGTCGATGGTTTCGAAACGTCCGCTAGTATGCGTTGGAACCAGTTTCTAGTTTCTACCCGGGCGCAGGGCACAGTTTTTTAAAACGGTTGCCGATTTATTTTGACACGTTCTGGAATACGGTCCACGAATTAGATTATGGTTGTGTTCCAACAAGGCAGTGATTATTCGCTACCTTACCCGAACGTCTTGGAATAATGGCCTACAAACCTCTAATGTCACGTGTTGAAACCGTATGTACAACTCTTTCCACCTTACCTTCAAACGAAACCAATTCAATATATCGCAAATAATTTCATTATTCCACACTACATTCAAACAGTGAATAGATTAAAATAATTTGACATTCATCTAATTTAGACATTGAAGGTCTGCGACTCAGCAAATATTTACTAGGCCTACTTAGGTGCGATGCGGTTGTTCAGAACAGTAATTGTGTGCGACTTTCAGCCTGCCATTTCATGTTACTTGTAGAGAAGTCCATGAAATAAAGAAAATAAAAAGTTTGTTTTGCAAAATTAGTTCCGTTCACTTTTTTTTTTCGTTGTGCAACGAATATATGGAAAAACTATTTTACGTTCTGGGACGGACAAAGAAGGAAAACTGAGTAGATTACAAAACTAAAACTTTTTACGTTTAAACTTAATGACACTGACAAAAGCGAAATTATGAACAGTCAGTAGTTACTGAAAGTTCCAGATATGTACTAAATTTAGCGTTCGTTTTGACACGTACGTCCAAAATAAAAAGTTTCATATTTTGAATTCGACCGCTAATTGTATATATAATAAGCAACATTTTCTTCATTTAATTAAAAGTATGTTTATTGAAATTTCAACAAGTGCACCATTAAATAGTTAGTAATATTAATTATGACACACTTCTGCAATACAATCATGAAATAACACCGCCCAATATGTACGACAGTGAGCCAAGGAACATATTACTCTCGGCAATGATTCGTTTCTTCCCTCTTCTCAACAACCTCCTCCCCCCCCCCCCCCCCCGCCGCCCAGCACTTTTTTATGAAGCCCTCAGAGACGGCCAGAGTTCCCCCAGGAAACCAATAGGCGAATAGGGTATTGGAGGAGCGCAAGGAATACGGAGGGGGACAAGGAACGTGTGGATGGAAAGAAGACGAGATCAGAAGGGAGGGGAACGCAGTCATCATCACGAGATTACTTGCCGACCACTTCTCCTCCTCCTGCTCGTGTCTCCTCCTCCCTCCCACATCCTCCCTTCATTTCAGAAGGGGCTTGGAGCAGGAGCCGGCTATCTCTCGGATCTCACTACAGTGTCAAATTATTCAAACAGTTATTTTATTTCCGTTCTGTTGGTAGCAAAGTTAAGGCGAAACTCATTGACTGACTTTTGACAGCATTTTTTAGAACTACATTAACTATACAAAATTATATAAAACTGAGATAATAAAATTAATACAAGAGTATGTGTTAGCTAACAAAAATGTTTGAATGCAATTAAAACAAGAAAGTAATTAATTTACTGAACTTTAGCTAAGCGTCAAGCTGCTGCAAATTAATTTTAAAAATAAAACAAGAGCTCGTTATCATAGTAAGAAACATATCAGTTACCTTTACATTAAACATCATTGCCAGTGCCACACATTTATGCATAAATCGTGCAGCAGATGCGTGTTTGGCGAGTTTCCGCTTGCCTCGTTGACTATTTCAGTCCGTTAAGGCCCTGTCATGCTGTCAAATATTTGTCTCCGATATATTTGACAATAGTAGTACTGGACGCAAAATGCCTTCCAATTTTCTCCGGCAAATAAATTTGGACAGATAACCTCAAAAATATGTTTTTAATCATGTGGCACTATCTAAGTTTATTTTTGATCTGAGCTATCGCAAACTTCTCAATTTTAATTTCTATTTTGGAAATATTATAACGCATCGAGTACTGACCAGAATTTTTAAACTTATATTTTTTGTGCATTTAAAATTTTTTTTGAACGTGTATAAATTAAATTACACTAATATTCGTTACAAATAAAATAAATGTTATGTGATTTTTTTTTCTTCCATATTTACCCAAATATTTTTTTTTCGCTTACGACATCCATATTCAGATTATTTTAGTTATTTCACTTTTATAACCTCTTTAACCGCCCATCTGTTATTCGACATTTTAAATAATCGTGACAGAAACTGATGTCATTTCCTTTTCGCCAGGGACGATTTTGATTGGCTGGTTGCATCCAAAATCCTAAATATTTTAGAACCTGTGCTATACGTAAAACATTTGATGGCAACTCAAAATCATCCAACTTGACAAACAAACATGGCTGCGCTAGTGACGTTTTCGGTGACGTCACAATCCTTCAACTTTATTTGTCGACATACTGTAATGCGTTGGGAGCGAAAATTTGAGTGTGACAGGGCCTTTATACTAGTGAACGCCGAGAGGAGTTTCTGACGTCACAGTTGGCCACGTGTCTACGAACTGAGACGTGCTGAGCGTATACGCAAGCAAGTGCAAATCAAAATTATTGTTCCGCGTATTTCTCTGTAATAGTATCATTGTGTGTGCTGAGGCTTGAAGGTTAATAACTTCTATTAGACGCATGGAAACTATGGAAAAAAAATGTTTAATCTAATAGGTAGCTACTCTTTAGCGACTGAGCACAGCGAGTTTTGATGATCCACGATAAGTAAAACTAGCTTGCAAGTTCACAACAGGTTTTTTTTTGAACGTTACACATATTTTTGTTCTGGAATCACGTTGTTTTAATTAAATTAATATAAATATTTCGTACTAAATTGTCTATCGAGACTTCACCGACTCATGAAACACACTACACGCACCGACGAGTCGAAGAGTTTGATCAACACGAGTGAACTCGCTGGAGAACAGCTAGAAGCCTAAACCCGCCTAGTGTGACCGAGGCTCATCCACTCGTATGCAGGAAGATTTGGTCCCAAGTAAACATGCTTAAAAAAATTTCCCTTGAAGTTACCGCAGGGTTTATTTTGACATATTGCTTTCATGGAATGTGTTCATGTTCTTCCTGTATTTTCTGTTTAACTTGAAAACTTTTTCGAAATTACGATTTTAGAACTCAGCATCATAAAACCGGGAGCAATTCACAGACTTACGTTAAATTTTTTTAAACAGGTACACACACACTTCCACCTCCCTCCCCCCCCCCCCCTTTTCTTTGCTTTTTCTCCCAGTAACATTTTCACGCATCTGTTCCTCGGTTTATTAACTCTCTCTCTCTTTTCTCCTCTCCCCCCTTAAAACCACCCGAAACCATTTACCCTTTTACCTTTACTTCATTAGTTATAACACTCATTTTTTCCCACATAACTTTCCAAAGTTTTGTAACAATACAATCAATAATTTATTAGGTAACGTATGTACCATCAACTGATGAATACAGTAGCAAACCATTTTTCGTATCCTATCTGCACACCTAACTCGGAGAAACATTTGTGTTTTTTTTTTATGATGGGCATAGGCTTGAATCTATTATTTTATTTATTTAAACAATTTGCGAATCAAATCAAAGACAGTTAAAGCACCTAGACAGACTTTTACATAACAAAAAATTCATAAATAAAACACAAAAAATAGACCGTAACACGACCAGTGATATATATTCAGCCCCTTAGAATTTATGAAATAGAATAAAAACAAAAATAATAATAATAAAATAACTTATAATTTACCTAAGGTACAAAAATCACTTAAATTGTTTTATTATTTATTTCTTTATTAATATCTGTTGAATATTATATTTTATTATATATTTATCGTATATAATTATATTTATGTATTTTATTTTTATTTATTAAATAATGTTTAATGTTTATTAGTTAGCAGGAATTAATTTAATTATCCTTCAATGGCGGGAATGTCCATGGACGAGAGGTTCCCGTCTGACGTCACACTGACGCTAACTGCTGAGCGCAGAGCTAACAGGACTCGAGATTGGACTTTGTTAGCACGCCTCAGGAACAACGGCACCCAACGATACCGAACTTGGCCTACGTCAAACAATGATGCGTGTTAATGCATAATACTTACTAGGTAAACTAAGATAATGTACAAAAATTATCATACTAATTTTAGAAGTTAGTTATAAACTACAAATATTAAAGATATTTCCCCTCGAATCAATTACATTCAAAGGTTTATACGACGATTTTCCAACTAAATATTTAGGGAACATGACAAATCTTTTTTGCAGTCTACCTATTGATAGTGAGGTTTGTTCGCGGGCCAAAGGCCGGCATTCACCCAGAAGGTTTATAAGGGAATGTGGCCCCCTAATTGAACAGGTGAGGTAAACTACGTGCGCCACGAGGCAACTCCCGCCATGTTCCCCACAGTTTCCGTAACGCCGGCAGGTTCCACAAAACCACGCAGCACACACATGCCTTCCCCCTCTCGAGCGCGCATAAAGACGACGAGGCCACTGTTGCGCGTGGTAGTGTCACCCTTAAGGCCCGGTCTACAATCCCGCGGAAGAGGAGACGGTTCTCACATGACGGAGTTTCTACAGCGGCACGCATGCGTACACGGACCCGTAAGTATCAGCTCTTTCGTTTACGTCACTCCGTGTGACCAATCAACTCCGAGTGCATTTGCCGCGGTGGTAGCCATGTTTGTTATGTTTTAAAATACGTTAAAAATGGTTTCCAATACAAAAATATGTAGTGTTCCATCATTTGTTTTTTAGTATAATATGTATTTATCCTGTCCGTGTTTTGTTCTCTTTCAATTCAATTAATATTTCGTATCCGCGAAATACAATATCATTGGTTGCCATTGTTACACGTTTTCATTCACTGTGGAAGCAGCAGACGCAGACAGTGAAACGTAAATATCTAGCGGGTTCGCAATCAGTTTCCGTTTTTGCGTTTTCGCGTAAACGTGAAACGGGCCCTAGCAATTCTCCTGCCAGAGAGAATGGAGTGTTCTCATCGCTACGTGCAACATCATGGGGAGGCTGCGTTATTTGTGAAAGAAAATAAATCGAGGAAGTGGAAAATAGGGTACGGGGGTCTCTTCCCCCTTAATTTCATCCAACATTACACGGGGACTGCGTGCTCCGCTGCTGGAGTATTAATCGCCCACTCAAAAGGTTTGCCATCGAGTAATCGACCACGACACGATCCATGCATCACAAGGTTCTACAAACTGTGTCTACAGACTTCCCTCTTAGCTTGGAAAATTCGTGGGTTCTACTCTTTATTTCTTACCACGGAAGAAGCACTTTGTACTCTCGCATACCAAACTAGATGTTATATCATACAAGTAGCAGTTTTAATCGTAATATTTTTGCACTTCAGGTACAAAAGCGGACATGTGATTCCTAATGGAAAATGAGATCTAACGACCTCAATCTATATAAATAAAAATGTAAATATTCGTTCGTTCACAATCTTAAATCTTCGAATATTCTTGGCCGATTGCTTTGAAATTCTGGCACAAAATGTATTCAAATACGCGCATGTTTTTTTTAATATCTGTGTCAAACCTGCGACGGATAAAAAAATGTATATAGATATATAGATAAAAAGGTATAATTTGAATATTTTCAGTGCTATAGTGTGACATATATAGATATAGGTATATAGAGGAGAGACATAAATATATACATATAGAGATAACAACGCATAGAATTCGAGGTGGTAAGATACTTTGTAAACATGTACCTACTTCAAACAAATTACAAAAAAAAAAAAAAAGTTTTACAACGCATACCGGGCAATGGCTAGTCTTAAATAAATAAGAATATAATATTTTTATAGTATTAAATTGACAAAGTTCTTCATTCATGATTCAGTTTGCAATGCAGCCACTGAACATAAACAGCTCTATGACAGAAACAAACGTTCTAAGAAAAACAAATTAACGTAACTTCATGACTGTGTGTAGTATACATTTAATCATACTTATAAGCCGCCAGCCTCGATGGTACAGTCATGTGGCACTCTGAATAACTTCAATCACGGTGCGTACCTTTTGACATTAATAATATTCAAGATTTTTTAAGGAGTCATTTAATGATTTAACTATCTTCAGCTATTGACGAATAATTGAATACAAATTATTTCTTTTTTACTCATAGTTTACCACAAGCAAAACCATTATTACTATCTGGAAAAAAAATCCTCTACTTCACTATCAACAAAAGAAACACAGGCACAAAAACTATCTGCGGAGCTAAATATGTAAAACACAAAGTACATATGTAAACACTGTTTTGCTGCCAGAGTCCTAAACGAAATAACTAATAAAAATATACAATACACAAGGGGTTTTAAATTTCTGTACGACAGGGAAACAAAGGACTTTTATAAGATCCACGGTGAAACTAAAGGCTATTTAAGGGCCCGTACGGAATGAAGATCAAATTAAGGGCTTTTTAAGGAAATTAAGGAGGCGTACGAATCCTGTCAATTGATCGCGTTTAATACGCGCACGCTGTTGCAGATTTTAAAAAAAATGTTTTAAAGAGCCAAAATCCATAGGTTATTTTTTTATGATTATCCAAGTGTCATTACTATACGCTTAAATTATTGCGGGAAAAAAAAATCTTTTTAAGAACTGATGCAGATGAACTCGTGCTTCGAGAAAACCAAAATGAGTTCTTTAACACTCATAAGCAATCATTTTTAATTAAATTAGCGTAATAAATGCGGACTTGTCACGTCACAAGCGTAGTAATCAACTCAACAGTTTCCAGAGGCGGGCCCCGATACTGGAAAAGACCACCAATCCATTTTCCCCGGGGAGGAAAAAAGACGGCTGGGAGTGAAAACGAAGCTCGCTCAGTATTTGCGGCGGAATAAAAATTTACCATTCCGTCCCCACGGGGAACTTTTTTTTCTTTTTTCCCCAAGAGAAGGTAAGGTTCGTGAAATTTCTTCTCGCTGGAGTCAGGTTCTTTAAAACGGAAAATTACTCCTCGGGGATTTATTTTCTTTATTGCCAAGTCCTCCGTTCGCAGAACCTCAGAGACCGCAAGCCCCTCAGGTGACACAGCAAGTTCAAGTGGCGATAAGTCCACCATAGTGGTTGAAAATTCCTGTTTTACCGACTCGCGAGGGCGCGCCAAGGGCGAAACTACCATTCGCAACATAGGTCTCATCGTCCTTACGCTGAAGCATGCTCAACTGTCACCTAATATTTTTTTTTCTTTTGTCATCGATGCGTCTACTGCAAATTTCTGGCGAATTGAAAGAATAGAAGTGCGTGCCGCACAGGTAGATAAGACTGGTGTCACATTATGCGTTTGAACTGCAGCAGTAGCCTGTTTCTACACCGTGATTTCTTATCAGTCAATGGTTTCATCTTCGATTTTGATAAATTTGCATATTGCCTTGTGCATTCTAAGTAAAACGGTCAAAAGATAATCCACCCAAAAACGCTGCGGAAGTTTTAGCGGCAGAAACACACAGTGTGACATCTGCATAAGAATTTTTAATACGTTGCAAATAATTCTTTATAGCCAATCAAATATCTAGAACACGCCACACCACGGTGTGTTTTTTGTGATCAGATACCGGGAGTAAATCTTGTAGTTTTTTTAATACCATATTTTACTGAGGCTCTGCTTAAGTCTAATGGCGTATTTGAACATTTGGCTTTATTGGTGCTTTTAACACACATTCACACGTAGCCTACTCTTGAGTGCGTTTTTCCTATTGCCATTCGCTCGAATGTATTAACACGCCTTTATCACAGAATGTTTAAACCACATGCATTTAATGTACTACCCCAGATAGTTACAAGAATGCAAATGGAAACATGAGTCATTTGACTATAAAATTATTGAGAATACGTAATATTAAGACAAGATATTATTCAACAGATCCCTGTGTTATGTTTAGCCAAATATCAGGCAATTTTTTTTGTTTGAAAATACATTTTGGTGTTAGCTTATGAAGCCAATTTCAATTTCTCACCTAAAATGTTTTTAGATAATTTTAGATTTTTGGTACAAGAGCCAAACACAACCCTTGAACCAATATCTTTAAAAAATAATATTGCTTCTTTGTTGTGTGTCTATAACGTGTTATTACCATTGGCTGTGGAAAAATATAAATTACTAAACGACAATTGATAAAATGTTAAAATCAGAAAATTTAATACCCAAGCAAACTACGACTATTTAGAACTGAACGTAGCGAGCGGAAAAAAAAAAAATCGGGGATTTCGGTCATCAACGAAGAAACAAGAGTTTCCCTGTTACCAGCTAATTTATTTACTACACCTATTATAAACATCTACCTATTTATTATATCCTTGTATCACATTTTTTCTCCACCCAAAGGAAAAGCGTTTTTTTAATTATTTTCTTTTTCAGGGTAGGTACCTCCCTGTCTGCCCAAAAGAAACCCTCTCTTAAGTTAATAGGCCCCATAAACATGTTGGGAGAGTGGCAACTCTTCCCACAGTTTGAAAATCCGCGACTAGAGAGTTCGTGTTGGCGTCACGATCTGCCAATAATACTATTTTCCATCCTACCGGTAACAGTCATACGCTTTCTCCACCGTCATCAGGTTTATGACTTTTGAACTCATTTTAGACACCTTGGAAGATTGGGGAGATTCAACTGCAGTTGGTTCATGCAGTAAGGGTGACGATTAGTATAAAAAATAGTCAGAAATTGAAATTCATGACGTTATAGGACTTACTTAAATAATGATCACGATATCCTCTAATTTATATTTACGACTTAAAATAGATCTGTTGTGGATGGACAAGTATATTTTTTTTTGGCAATGTTTGTGAATTAGAAGATGCGGACACGATATTTTTCGCTTCCGTATTAAATGTTTTGGCTTTACATAACGCAGTACTTAGCATTGGCACATGGTGAAGTCAAACTTTGTGGATTGGCAGTTGCATTTGCCTGCGTAAAATAATCATTTTTTTTATAACAGTCCAAAATTCACATTACAAACAAATTGAAAAATTAAAAACTCCCAAGATGGCGGGGACAATCCCCTTAAGTTCCGATAAACATTTAAAAAAAAATTGGTGATTTTCCTGTGCTGCAAAGAGCCCATGGTTTCAATAATACCCTGCAGATCTGTAATACTTCGCAACTCCCATTGTACCTCTCTTGGCACCGTTCCGCGGCCGAGAGTGAGGTACGATAGAGACGGCACACGGCAGGTAGAGGATCGAGAGCCATCGGTACGGCACGGTCTATTATCCGCGGCCGTGCCGTGCCGTGCCGTGCCGTGCCGTGCCGTGCCCAGCCGAGCCCGGCCCGCGGGAGGGGTGGCGACCAGACAAGCGCCCCTGGTAGGGGGGAGGAGGACGAGAGGGGAAGGCGAGCCTCCGGCGTTGCCAAGTCTCCTTCGCACCGGAGACTGCGTGCGTCTCCAGCGGCAGAGAACGCCAACGCCGTTCCAGAAGTTAGGGATATGCTGCACACAACCATTCACAAAACTATTAACCGATGCTCAACATAATAAAAAAAACAGCATGCTACCGTCGTCTACAGCAGTGATAACCGGGAGGTGGATACATGATCTGTAGTATTCGTGGAAGCTGTGGCCCATGGGTGTCGCGCGTGCGGGCAACCGACACAAGTTTCACAAGGCGTTCTATATCTATACGCATGCAGTAAGTGGGGGACAAATTTGTAATATATAAAATGCTTTGCTAAATACTTATTATTGGAGTTAGTACTGTTACGAACACAGACAGGACCGCGACGTGCGGCAGGTTTGGAGCTGGCTGGTGGCCCCACACGGCCACTGACTGTCACGCACCGTCAATTTACGTAAAGCATGCCACACGTGTCTGGCCGGATTACAAGGTCCTCGCTACCCACCCCCCTCCGCTTCCATCACGCCACGGGCTATTGTCACCTTTAGTGGCCTAGGAATTCTGGGCTAATAGAGGCCGCTGCGAGGAATAGCGTGAATAAGCGTCGCTGTTCTGGATGTTTCAGGCGTCGGGTCGGCGCGGGATGACGCGACTCGTCACAGCCGCTCTCGTCGGTTCGAGAAGGGCGCCACAGGTACTTAAGCAGCGACACCGGCCTCCGCGGGAGTTCCGAGAGTTTGAAGAGTTCCGCGAGTGAAGGGAAGTGCGACATCGGCGAAGAGGTTGAGAGACCCCCTCGACGGCATGGAGAGATTTGGAATGAGTGGCGCGAGTTTGTGTGGGTGGACAGACGAGATGTAAGGGGCAAACCACTGTTGAGCCTAGCTCCCATGAGGAGTGTGGACTGCGGAACTTGACAGACATTGAGTGACTTGCAAATAAACATTTTTAAGTACCAGTGATTGGTAAAATTACATATTGATAATGTTAATATTAGTAATTAATAAAACTGTAACAAAACGACATAGGTCGTAACGATATTATAGCAATTACAGTACGATTTCTGATGAATTTATAGGGACAACTTTTATTGCAAAAAAGTTTCATACACACACAATTTTTTAAAATGTACCCAAATATGGATAGTGAATTTGTATAACGTTTCTTTGCTCTATGAAGTTATGCCTGTGCTTTGTTTCAGTTTGAGTTGCTATACTCGAGTACAGAATAGGCTTTGCTGCATCGCTGAAAACACCTTAAAACAAGCTAAAAGAGAAATTGTTTTTTGTGCAAATATTACAAGATTTTTAACTAATTTAGAAGCATCACAAATGCTATCCCAATAATTTTCAGCAAGTAGGCCTCTGGGATAGAACAAATAAAGCATTGAAATGGTGAAGTGGTGATGGTTACAATTTTTTTTTTAAGTTCCAAGGTTTCAGAAATGTTCATACATTGATGAATGATTATTATAGTTCATAATTTATTAAACAAGTAAAAAGTAAATAATAAAAAAACTGTTTAATTGTCAATTTGAACAATGCATTATATATTCTGCATTCATATGTGCCTTTATTGAATGCTTGACTACTGGTTTTAAACAGTTTTGGACATTATTTCTTATACAACTTGCCAGCATTTTTTTTACAATTTTTTTTATCCAGAAGTATTCAGACACACACAAAATTTTTTAATTTGTTCTGATTTATTGCTACAAACTGCTTCGAAATTAACAATTTGTATGCAAGTCTTTATACTACTATTCACTCTACATCTTATCCTTATAAAAAAAGTTATGAGTTTGCAGAAATTTGTACACACTTTATGAATTGCAGTGAGAGTGCAGATATGTATTTAAATAGAAAAATTTGTGTATGTGTTTCTAAAGTTTTGATATAAAAAATTATTTTTAAAGTGTTAATTCATATAATCAGTGTGTGGTAATAATTAAATAACGATAGTATTTTACATTTTTACTAAGTTGCAATCATAATAAACTACTGGAATAAAAGTTTATACTTCACATTCCATAAACTTCAAAATAATAGAGAAAATACTCCTAGAAAAGATAACCTTGTTTAATTGTGTGCATTCTAATTTTACTAGCATTTTTCCATAAGAGAAAAAATAGCAAACTGGAGAGAAAACCCTAGGATAGGTTTGTGTTTTGCGGCCTGGATTCCTGGGCCTGCGGTTCATGCTACAAAACTTTCGCTTGATAGAATATTCAGTCTACGTTAAAAGTTATATTTTAGGCTGTGGGGTAAATGCTTAATTTTGAGCACCACAGCTAACTTAAGTGTGAGTTAAGGTGTCTGAACAAGCATCCATGAATGTGCCAGCCAGTTCTGATTGGGTTGAACATGTTTAAATGCTCTATACTCCTTGGCTTATTTATTAGTAAGTGAAACTGCACAACTCTCGTGTAAATATTTTTCAAACTTTACCAATGTGATAAACTGATTAATGCGCACTGGTTTGTTCATAGTAAAATAGTTTGGTATAAACTACCACCTCTAGAGATATTCGAAACTGTCGTGACTTCTTACATTCTCTGTTTGCTTGAGTAAATATGTCGTTACAATTGCGTTCAAAACCTAAATTATTATTAAAGTCACGAGCCCAGAAGCAACCACTGGTGACAATGTGTGCCAAGATATATTTTTCTGTTATAATTACGTTAACAATTATTTACAGGGAATTGTTGTATACTCCCTTTGATGCAAATTATGATGCCTGTATTTCAGTAAGCCCTTTTAAACTCACCTGCAAATAGACCCAGTAATCTGTAGTTCTATAGTTTTGCCAAAACGTTGAGTCACTGAGAGGAATGGTTAGGTTTGGCTAAGTGAAGTGTAAATGGAATGTCTTCGTCATTTATTTTGTGATGTTCCCGTATATTTTATATACATCTATATATTTTTTTAATTTGATTTATTTTCTAGGTTTGTGCTGGTCCCTGAAGATTCCCCTACAAGTAGTAAATTAGTGTGTATTTCTTGGAGATTTTGAATTTGAAATGAGGGTTGACTTAAGGTGTACGGTAAGTTAATGAATAATTTTTCAGAGGCATGATTCTGGTTTGATATTAGTCACCAAGTGTATCAATCTTAGTCTGAGTTTCTACCAAAGTATCCCAGTCCAGTAATGAGGATTTTTTTTTCCCCTTCAGTTTAGCAATGTAGTGAAATGCAATTTTTTGTTGAAATTTAAACATCATGAATGATATGCATAGGAATATTCTTTAAGTCATTTTATTTTGCATTAGGCACGGAATTGAAAATTAAATTTAGATTCGTGCATTTTGTAGAAGTTGAGAAAATGTTTTTTTTTTTTTTTTTTTTAAATTTTCAAAATAAAATCGGTATAATATCCAAGAATAAAATTAAAACCCGATTCAAAAATATTTGGTATACTACATAAATGGTTGGGTGAAAAAAGGTTAAGAAAAACTAATTGTTCGTTTTAGACGTAACAGAAGGCGTTTCGAAAAAAACAAAAACAAGCAGAGACTTATATAAAACACTAAACAAAATGCATACCAATAAACTTAATAACATAAAAATGTTTGCTAACGCTTGTTTTCAAAGTTGGCAGTACAGTAGCGCCTACTTCGGGTATGTTCAGCCAACAAATCTGTTCCATAAGGTTACCTCTTATTAACGTTGAGTTACAACTCTAACCTTTATATACTCCTTGGTTTCAATCGTGACGCATCCGATCTTTGAAATGTCGGTATTGTTTATTTGATTAGTTTCTGGGGCCACGGGCGTATCCATTGGGAAATGTCTCAATCCTTTACTGAACCATAAGTCCGTCCTGTATTTTCGCCAGAATCCTAACAGGAAATTAGTAATTATTATTTGAATTATTCATGAATTGAACCTCCAGCCGCCAAGTTTAACGAGTGACCAATTTTAAACTCAATTGTATTATTTAAGTCTGATCGCCCACCCACAGTCTGACTACCCGAGTCTAGCCGGAGCAAAGACAATTACACTTCACGAGGACGTAACTGACGTCATTCCACGAAAAGAGCGGGTTACAAATGTTAGCACTATCTCACGACAGTTTTTAGCATCGCGAGGATTATACTGAAAAACCAGACACTTTCTTTCCAACTCACGCGAACACAACGGACGGAGGAATAAGTTGAATGAAGGAAGAAGGGCGAAGGAGGTGGAGAAGAAGAAGAAATTAACTTCCGACACGCGATGCTAATGACACGGAATACACACCAACTAGCTGCGTCTGTTCCGGGAATAGCTTTTGAGCATAGAGCTTCGTGACTCCGGCTGGAAACTTTCTTTCCGGCATTCCTTTCCCCATCCTATCCCCCCACCACCCTCTCCAACGGGCACGTTTCCACAGGGAATACCGTCTGCTGCGGGGCGCGTTCTGTAGGAGTCTCGATGCGAGGGTGGGCGCGTTCATCAATTATCATTATTGACTGTGTAACCGGCGGAGGGTGGCGCTCACACTGGAGCAAGGGGCGCAGCTACCTTCCCCCTCCCCGCGCGGTTCCACAGGCCAACATGCATAGGACACGTCAGCAACGGTATTGCCGGGAGAGTTTTCGGCGGTATGAAATACCTCAGAGTTAAATGGGAAGTTAAAAAAAAAAAACACTTAAAAAGACTTTAAACGCATTTCTGACGTCTTCAAAAGTTACAATAAAAAATGGGACCCCTCCCAAATCAACACACTTTGAGTTTTAGTTGGGTTACGAAAAAAAAAAAATTAACAAGCTAACTAAATTTAAAAAAAAATACTATCAACAATGTTTGGTTGACACAAATACGAGAAACTAATGAGTAATAGTGTAGAGAAACATTCTTGTTTATATCAGTGTATTTTATGCTCATCTTCAAGGCTATTTTAAGCGCGGAGATATTGTTCACATGAACGTATTTTGTGTCCACCCCCCCCCCCCCCACACACACACACCCTTTCCCCCCCTTGCTTATCTACACCGCCCACTTATTTCCCCTCTATTGACAGGGGATTGGATACATTCCTATTTCGTTGTTTTATCTTAGTAACTTCCTGGCACTAGCTGGAATAATAATGTTGAAGCATGTGTGTTGTCCAAATCTGCATGCGTTCTGTATGATGAAAAACAAATCGTTATTGTTTCGTGGCTAGAAAGTAAGTGTTCTGGAGAATGTGACAAACTTTCAAAGTCAAGTGCCGAATTCCGAAAATTATCTTTGAATCCACAATGTCAACAAAATTTGCGAAATTGGCTTGTTTCTCCACGAATAGCTTCCAGCCGAGAACATCAGTGCTGCAAAACACACGCGCACAATTATGTACCTGCTACTCCAGGTGGATCAGTATGATCGCACGTTAACGCGAAGGTCGGGGCAATTGTCAGCTGCCGGCAGGTTGTGCAACACGACGTCCGTGCGACCTGGGAAGAACTGATGCCAGACAGTTGAGAGCCACGCAGCTGAAACTCGCTTCTCGCGTGCCAATTATTACACCACAATAGGACAGATTATATCGGAATATCATTTAACATATTTGGCGGTTACAGTGCAAGCGTGAGTGTGCCACTAGGCACTAGCCAACAGCGTCTGTTGATTCAGATAACTAAAAAAAAACACGAGTTACATACGCATTGCTGTTTATTAAAGATAAGAGGTTTCATTAAAAGTCTCAGAAAAAAAATTGATGCTAAATAAAATTAAATGCGTGTTGATTTCAATTGATGTCCAGTACAGACAGAACCTAAGTGGCTGTTATCCTCCAACAGTCGACAGCAGTTCGACTGCAGTTTGTGAATACTGTACAAGTGTGAACTTGAGACAGCTGATCGCGGAGTTCCAACTGGTTAAACCTCAAAACGACATTTCTCCATTTTTTTTATGGCTGGTGGTTAAGAAAACCAGTCAAGTGCGGCTGCTTGGAAACAAGCACTGCGAGTCACTGCGATTGAATTAACGGAACACAGCCTGGTATTCACGCAGTTAAGTTGGCAGCAAGTTTAGAATGGTCGCATGTTATAAAAAAAGTCCAAATAAAACATTTAGGTTTTCTTTCAATACAAGCTATAGCATGTTTGGGCTTAAATATCTATATTTATTATTTTAACTTACGTTCCTAACTATGTATTTAAAATTTTCACCAACTCAATCACGGACAACAGTCATCGGGCAATGTCAGTTTCGTCATGCAGCAAAAAGATTAAAAATCAGCTGGAAGCCTGTATGTAGCCCGGCTCCCGTGATTTTTTTTTTTATTTATTTATTTATAAAGCTATCAGAATATGCACGAGTGCCCGAAACTGAATACACACGTCAAAAGTTGACAGCAATTCATCAAATTAGTGCCACGTCTTAGTATCGCATTGCAATTTCCAATGTTTATAACGATAACATGTACATCACGACTCAAGGAACGGTGCCCCTCTAAATAGTTCGTTGCTGTAATTTTGTAGATTCACGTGAACTATTTCACAACAATTGCTTCGTAAGTTCCAACGGATAGCTACGTGCCGAGCCAAAATCTTCCCGCAGGGAAGGTTAACAAACCTTCGGAAAAACATCTCATCTCTCCAACGGTCCGGATCACGTCAGGGGAAAACCAGAGGAGGGGTGGTACAGAGAAGACGTGGCAACGCCGCGTCTGTTTTTCTTTTGTCCTTCTCTCCGTTCCGCGGCCGTCTCCGTCTCGCCCGGGACACTCATCAATCCTCCACGTTCCCCCCTCTCCCTTCCGCCACACAACCGCGCTCACTCGACTCGAACAAAACCCTCCCACCCCTCTCTTTCTCCCTCTTTCTCCCTCTCACGCGGGAGAACCCGCTAGACAACTACAGGACTGACGAGCCGAGGCCGCCATCTTGCCTGCTCCCCGCCCGCCACCATAACAATGTATTGTGCGTTCCCATCAACTTGAACGATCTTGGTACAGGAACCCGTGGTGGAGGGGGGGGGGGGGAGAAGGGAAGAACGCAAGATAAACGTGGCTTGCATTTGTCCGCAGCCAGTGGCAGTGCTGATGGGTGACGGTCGCACGTGTTCCTCCCCTGTATAGATTCCTGCACTAAAATCGCGGGGGCCTCTACGACTGCCTTTGTGCAGCGAAAGCATGCTTGTGGTTAAAAGTTGAGCGGCAACTGAAGATAACATTTATTGACAGTGTGATAAGTATTTTATTCTGAGATTTATTTAAAGTGCACAGTGCAGAAAATTATTTTCAAAAATAAATGTAGAATGTAAATTAAGAAGCAACTAAAAGGTAATACACACAAATCAATTGCAAACGTAAATGCATCTGACTCACGTCTTGTCTGAATCGCTCTCACAAAATCTGTTTCCGAACTTTATAACCCCCCCCCCCTTTTTTTTTTCTAATTGATAAACAATAACAATGTGTAATTTGCTAACGAGTTGTACCGAGGCTACAAAAAGAGGGCCTGCACGTGCAATATAGGACGTCTGAAAACCCTGAAAATGTCTCTACGGATTTTTATATCCTTGCAGTATCAAGGGCTTATCTTAAAATTCTGACGAAATTCATAACTTTCATAGTCTATACGCTATCGCATATAACACGTTTACAATGCGTTCCAACTGATCAGATTTTTTAAATTCCGTTTCCGACTACTCTGCAAACTGTTGCACAATATCCCATAAATTTAAATAAAGCCTGCCTTGCACCTGCATACGCCGTCAGAATTTAGAACGAGTTGCATTCTGAAGACTTATCCACTGAAAAAAGCATTTAGCAAGTATGCAAAAAGTGTTCATAATCAACTGGGAGGCGATGTACGTAAATAATATACCATGTGCCTATCATTCTTGAGTTCTGAAACCATTCAGTAGACTGACATTAATTTCTCTCCCGTTTCCCATTGCCCATGGAATACATAAAACTAATTAGAAAAAAAACTGTAAATCCCTACTTTTGGCGAAAGCCACGTTAAGTATTTTAACCTACTGAAGCGTGGGGCATGAACAACACCTGTTTTGCATTATTAGGGAGGGGGGAACCCAACCCCGCCCAACCCAGCCCCAAGAATAAAGCCAGTTAGGGTGGCGCCTGGCAATGTTGCCAAACGATCTGCACGAGCTCCTGACAAAGCGCTAAAGATATCTTGCAAGTGTCCGATTACGAACAGCATTGGATGTTTCTATATATGTTTCGTTTCATGGCTTCGTATATATAATGTGTTTTTTTTTTTTTTTTTTTTTTTTTTTGGACAGTGGAAAGGCTAAAACGGGTGTTTTCACGGACATTTATATGTAGTGGTATAGGAAATGTTCAGAGAGACTATCTTTAATCAAAAAATTGGTTGTCTGTAAAGTTGGTTTAACTTCTTCCAATCTGTATTATTCTGTTAAGGATAGGACGATGATAGGAAAAGTAGGAAACTAATGGGAGTGTTTCAAGTTTAATGTGCCTCGAAACAGTCAAATCGATGGTTGTTTCAATCGAGTGGAAGAGAGATAGATGCGGCGCAAGCGTACAATGAGCGCAACGGGACACAGCGTAACGGGACAATGTGCGTAACGGGGCACTTTTTCGTGCGTGCAGCCGGCGTTCATCGATTTTTTAGACGTCACGTCAAAAATGACAGGGTCGCCGCCACAAGTATCGTAGAGGCGCTGTTACCGACGCAAAGACTTCCGTGCCTGGCGCGTAGAGGCGAAGGCAAATCTTTCTCCTCGAGCATCGCAGCGGCAGTAGAGGAAGTGACGCCGTGAAAACGCAAGACGAACTAAACTGCACATGCTGCACTTACAGCAGCCGTACAGCAGCGCAGGCACAAGGCGAGACGCACCGGAAGGCTGCAGATGTCCGGCGGTCAAGTTGTGCGGCACGGACTGTATCCCCCCCCCCCCCCCCTGCTGCTATCGGCGATAAGACTTATCGCGCGGCGTCAGGAGCGCCGCTATCCGACCCCACGGAGCGGCCATCCACCTACATCCCCCCCCCTCCTCATCCACATCATCATCACCACAAAGTCCTGGCCACAGACTACAGTCTGTCTCACGCTTAGATCTCGGTGCAGGGCAAGTGGTGACACTGTCGCCACATTCATACTGCATGGCTTGATAACGTTACAATTCTTATTTCCCGTACCATCGTTTAGTCATAATAACTTTTAATATTTTTTTTTTTAATGATACTATCAGTTGGATTTTTTCTACGGTCATAAAATAGTCTCCTGACAGTATTATTACAGCTGAAGTCATTCTGACAAGAAAAAAGTTTTTATGCTAAACACCAATTATTAGTTCACGGAATAAACTATGTGTAGCAGTTAGTCAATATTAACAACAAGGCATTCCATAAAAGTATATGTATGCTCAAAAATGCCAAACATTTTAATATTAAACCAGATGAAAAATTGTTAAAAACAGTTGAAACCAAGATGGAGTCTTTCAAGAAATATAAAATTAATATTATCATATTTTATTCTTGAAATACAACAGGAAAATGTATTCTTATTCCAAATATTACTTTACAAAATACTGTTTCCGACACATTTCAAAAATTTGTATTACATTACAAAAGTGTGTCAGTCTGTTTCGCTCTATGGCAACAGAGCACACCGAAACAAGGACAGCGCTAATATCAGAAGTCGTGCATTGATTACAGTATGCTACAGTCTGTCTCATCCTCAGATAGCACTGTGCATTTAAACTCTCTTTTCAATGCACGATTTCTGCTATTAGCTGTGTAGTTGTTTCGGTGTGCTCTGTTACAGTAACTTCTCACGAGAAATACCTATTTTTAAGCGTTGTAATTGCTCTTTTTTAATGGTTTAATAAGGCTTTATTTCATCTCAATTATTTTAACTTAATAATAGAGGCAATTTTTTTTAATTCCTTCGTTTCGTAATAAACTTTCATGTAACAGTATGTGTTTTCTATATTATAAAAACTCGTGGCAGAGTTTTAATTATGTTACACTAGCTGAAGTAGTCGGCGTTGTCCGGGCTATACACATCATATAAGAATCATCACTACCGAGTTTCAAGTCTGTAGGAAATACACTTGAAAAACGGTAAATTTTGATGTTAAAGTCCCATTGATTACACAATCTCTGTGCATCAAGGCTACGCATCAGCAAAACCGGGACGCAAATCTTCAGCCTCATTTTGTGGAAAGGCAGGTAGGCAATACGTGATGGACTCACCAAACGATATATTAGCGCATTACAAATTCAAAGAAACGCCATCTATGTACGAAGTTCTAAACTAAACTGTTATTAGCGCCTTTAGATCACTAGCAGCCTAACATATGACATTTTAACAACAAAACAATAGTCATCACATGAAGTAATTACTATCAAATAACCCACATTAGTGAGAAATCATTAACGGCTACCTATTAAAAGTCAATTTTAAGACTAACAATATAAATTTTTTCAACTAATTAGAAAATAAAAATAAATATCATTGAAATTGTTATTGATGTGTAAAGACCTGCAAAATTCGCGGTTTCGTTGGCCTTCAGAATAGACTGCACATACCCCTGTACACTCGGGCAAATAACGCAAGTTCATTGGCTGCCGACTTGTAAGTCGTCTCAGCTGGTTTGTCTGTGATTCGATCCTTCTTTGGTTGAGGGTTTATAACTGGTTGAGATTCGTCCAGATGAACAGTAAGCCAATAGCAAAATTATCTAAGAGGTATATGTGTTTGAATTCTAGCCTATCACCGAATGAATCCGCGAATTTTGCAGGTCTCTATTGATGTGTAAACATCTTACCTCTCGGTATGCGACATTTGGTTGGAGTAATTTTGTGAAAATGTAACTGAAGGCAATAAACGGAAATGTGGGGCAAAGATGGCGGACCCACGTGTAGTAACAAAAATTAGAGTACATGCCAAAATTAATGTGCCAAATGAAACTTTATGAGAGTGAAAAGGCCAAAATTAATATGTCAAATGAAACTTGTGATAGTGAAACTACCCTGGAATATATTTGGTGAACTAAAATATTCATTGTAAAGTAATACAAAGATTGAAAATACATTTAAAAAATGGCATTTAACAATTGATAATACATAGTCTCCTTCCTAAACTCAAACTGTCCCGATATAACCGTGGTAGAACGCGCTTGTTAACCTGAAGGGAAGTGGTTTTAAATCTCGCCACTAGATTTTTTTCCCCTTTTTTAAATAACATAATAATATAACGTTTAACATAATAATATAATGTTGAATCAGCTCAGTAATATTTAAGTTTTTTTTTGTAGAAAGTATTTACAGATTAGCTTTATTAATGTTTAAGCAAAAACAAATTTACAAACATATAGTGTTGTGTGCGTTTTAAAATGTTTCAGGTTAATATTTTGATAATACCATAAAAGTATAACTTCTGATGTGTGCGGAAACATTATTATTATTATTAACAGTTTAATGAATTTTAACAAGATAGGCGGTATTTAATAAATTTTCTTTTCGATAATCAAGTCGAAAGTTGGTACCTAATGGACTGCAACTTTTAGTTAAATGCCTGAAAGATAAAGCCACGTTCGTAATGCTTTAGTTTAGAGAACCAACCAAATGTTAAATATATTTGACGCCATTTTCATCCCAACTCAATTTTCCTGGATAGTAAATTGTAGGTATATTTAACGTTGCTTTTATTTTTTTCTACAGTTTTCTCCTCAAACGAACATTTGTCGTATTATTTATCATGCTCGGTGTTATTTTTAAGATTTCTACGTAAAATTTTGTGTCCCGAGTTTAGCATTACAAGTTTATTTGCAGCATGAGAACACATGAATTTGCTCGTTACCGTGGTAAGGTGTTTACACATCACTGGCGAAAACTGAAAGACTCGCTCGCATTATTTTTCTGTGGGATGTTGCCATTCATAAACCATTTTTTAGCAGCCATCAACGTCAAAACACACAACTTTCGCAACACGCTAGGATGTTTAACCCGAAGTGTGTTAACAAGCCGTTCACGAGCAGCCGATAAGCCCGACTGGACTGCGCAGCGTCGTTGTTTTGACTCGGGACGTGGCCGTATTTGACAGGTTCTTTGCGGGCGCCTCCGAGGCACGCACGGCGATTGCACACGCACGCCGCTAGGTCACGTGATACTCGTGTTGCTCGGCGGGCGTGTGACGCGCTGTTGCCAACCTCGTGTTCCACGGGGGAGAATCTCTTACTGCCGGGACCGAAACTTAGTTTTGACGTGACAACGTCTAATAAATCGATGAACGCCGGCTGCACGATGAAAAAGTGTCCCGTTACGCATATTGTCCCGTTACGCTCATTGTACGCTTGCGCCGCATCTCTCTCTATTCCACTCGATTGGAACAACCATCGATTTGACTTTTTCTAGGCACATTAAACTTGAAAGACTCCCCCATTCGTTTCCTACTTTTCCTATCATCGTCCTATCCTTAACAGAATAACACAGATTGGAAGAAGTTAAATAGCAAACATGTATAAAAGTTATAGTTAAAATAATCTCTTCGTTAAAGTAATAAACATATTTGAAGTAATGAAGGCAAATAAAATTAAATTTATCAATTAAATTGTAGATTTCATTTCACTCCTTTGTATCCATACAAAATAGTGATAATTCAATAAAAATTATTAAATTTTATTCATAAAAGTATGCAATCATTTCATCAATGTTTTGTTATGACGTTGTCACGTTAAACTATCGTCCGTAAAACGACTTTACAGACAACCAATTTTTTGAAGTAGTTTTGGGCTCATCTGCTTGATAGGATAGCTTTCATCATACAGAATGTCCCCGTTTCAATGGTACATTGTAACAGTTCATTTAGACTATTTACAACAAATCATACATCAAATTGAAGGTAAACTAACAGAGTTTTTATTACAAATGTTCAATATGTGCACCTTCAGTTATAAGCCACACACCCAACCTAAAAGTCCAATTCTCACCGCACTTAGGTTAACAAGTCCGGCCTTTTCAATTCCGTGTCTCAACTCTGGCAACTCGTTATGAAGCGTCGGAATGTAGACACGATCTTTTATAAAGCCCCAAAGGAAAAAAAAATTCCCATGGAGTTATGTCTGGTGAACCTGGAGGCCAGAATAGCAAGAAGCAAAAAAGTTCAATAACCACGGTTTCCAAATACTAGTTTATAAGCTACGCAACACGCCAAAACGCAACTTTCATCTTCATTCATTTTGCGGCTTGCGTTTCCCCGTTCCATATTCGAAGTAAAGTGTTCCACAACTTTTAAAGACGCAGACTTTATGTGAATAGACGGCAAAAACGTTTATATGATATATTTCACGTTTTAACGTGTCAAAATTTCGCACAGTGAAAGGAAAAAACACTTTAAAATCAAATTTACAATTTCACATTATTTTTTTTTCATGATAAACATGAATTATTATAAGAATCCCGGGAAAGAAATTATTTTCTACTGTTCATTTCAAGCTATAGATTTGGCAACGTCTTTCTACATACGTGCTCTATAAACTAACGGTATTTTCTTTTGTCGGATGCTTGTTGCGTCCTTTTCGTGGTTTACACACTCGGCCTAACAGCGGACAGCTGAAATGTATTTGTGTGAAAACCTGGCGTTGTCACGTCACTCCGACAGATGGCGGACGGTATGCCCAGTTCTAACAACGTTGTCTGTTTAATACATATGTTACCAATACTGTGACAACGAAAATAACTTTCTCACTCAGAAAAAACTTATTTTAATCACTATATTGATTTACGGGAGAAATAAACATCTAATGTTTAAATTTCTTATAAGGGTTTTAATCAAGTTTGACACCAGACAACACATAACATAATTTAATAATTTATCTATAAAATTTGTACAGTACATCTTTCTCGCCTATGATGTTAGTATGGTGCGTTCAGGTAGAATAGATTCTTGAAATACGGCCACTAAAATTTTTAAACTGTTGTATCTTTTTAATGGATAGAAATACAGAAATGAAAAAGTACATACTATTTTGTAGTAAATAACTTCCACAATAAAATGATGTAATAAAAGTTTAAATTACATGATTTTATTGGATAAAAAATATAATTGAAAGTTAGCCAATTTTGCTATTTAAGAAGATACCTAATATGACCACCCAGGATTTTTTTTACATTCCAAAAAATCTTGTCCCTGTCTCCTGCTCTTGCATACTGCTCATTGCACAACCTTCATATTTCATGTAACAAACCCACACTTCTCCCTTACGATAATCACTATACAGTCCAACACAGTTTGAACACAATGAGACAGGATACCTGCTGAAAGTCTTTTTTTAATATTTAATTTGGTTTGTTTGTAACACTTGACACTGCATATAGAATCTCTTTAACACATATTTTTAAGGGCTGTCATTAAAATTTACACTCTGGCAGATAAAAATAATAAGACATATTAATAATATGGTCAGTATTAATATGCGTCCTCGGCTTTCCAATCCCAGCCAAACAAATATGTTTATTTCGTTCACAGGTACAAAAACATTTTTTTTGCCACCATAAAAAAAACTGATTTTTAGATCATTTATACTAACGTATATACAACACGATTTAAAGTGATAGGCAAACCGATACACGTAAAAATGTTTCAGCGTCTCGTAAAGACGTTCACAGACCCGTGGCATGGTTAGTGTTTAGCGCATGGCGGGAAAGTGTACAGGACTGGCTGACAGCAAGGGTTGCTGGGAAGAAGGGAGCGAACGGCCCCATTTGACCACGTATAAACTACAGTGTGGAGTAAGGCGATCAGCTGAGAACAGGACGAGGTGGTGGGAGGAGAGGTGTGTGTGTGTTGTGTGTGTGGTTGACCTTGAAGCGGACATTTAAACCGGTTTTTCCCCCCAGGGGCTGGTCGGACCTCCGCCCAAAGCCCTCCGCGCCGAGACAGCGTCTGGCGAAGCCATGCTGACTACGTGAAGACTGCGACAATTGGGGGGGGGGGGGGGGGGAGTTGGCGGAGGAAGGGAGGGGGCATGAGAGATGAAACTATCAGAGCGTAACGTAACAAAACAAAGATGTAAAAAAAAAGAGAAAGGCGCAGTTTCGTCTCGAGCCATGTATGTATCGTGAAAAAGTCGGAATAAAATCAAAACAAGTGTTTCATGTTAGTATGTAATAAAATTATCAATCTCTTTAATACAGTTTACGTTTTTTTTAATTATAATTCCGCGCATATTTACGAGTCATGCGAGACATCTTTTATTATTTGGTAATTTTCAATAAAGTACAAAATATTTTTTGTTGTCTCGCTTTGGACCCTAGTAGTGCTCTGCAGCTCTTCACAACGAAACCCGAATAAATGTCCCGGCTACACGAGTTTCTACGCTACACTAATTAATAACTTTACACAAAGCTAATTCTTGACAAGCAATGGTGCGATGACGTCACAGGGAAAACAAATACTGCGCGACTAACACGTACCTACATACATGATCTGTTTTGGGCTCAACCATTCTTGACGCCATTATTAGTCTCGTTAATTACTAGCGATTCTAATCTGACGCCATTTTGTTACCACAATAAATTTCGACCGATAATCACTGTAACGAGCAAATAATATCTATAATAGTCACGCCGGAAACTGGAAGCGAAATATTGCCATTCACGCAAAGAACCATTCCGTACTTTTATGTTGTTTAGACAATAGTTCATCTTGGTTTCTTTTCTGTCTTCTGCACATATTTGCAAGCAATATTTTATTTGCCAGTCTTGGATATATGAGACAGGCATGGGTAACGCTTTGCGATGGCACACATCTTTATTTTCTCGCCAAATTACTAACTTCTACTGCAAAACAGCCATGCAAGATGCTCATATAATACTGATGGATTCACGAGTTTCCTTCAACACGGTTGGAGGTCGAGGAAGATCAATCGATACAAACAATGTTTGATGACTACACTATCAATCTATTTTTTTTTTACTAGAAAAGTACCTTACATATAATATCAATATGGTTTCTACAAATATCCAGTGAAAAAATTTCAGGACTTTTTCAGGACCTTCGAATGCTATTTTCCTCAAAGCTTTTTTTATTTATAAAAGGTGATACATAACTAAAATGTAATATGAGCAATTGTAAAAACTTATCTTTTTTTTTTTGTAATTCGCAGGAACGTTACAAGGGGTTTGGTCAGTTACATTCTTATTCTCTACATGCATCACTGCATTTGTGGTTTGTGATTTAGGTGTTGTAACAGCTCACTCTGCATCACCCAAAATAACATAATACCTTCACAAAAATCTCGCATGTTTTTTTTTTCCATACCTTCATTACCCTCCCTCTGCGTTCGCCACTGATGCTATATGGATATGTTTATATATGTGATATGTATATAGATACATGTGTACATGCATATATGTCCCAATGTCATTAACTTGCAGTCGTTATCAGTTTTTTTTCTTCAATAATTTGTCATTTCAGCCCCAGTCTGGAAGACTCCCAATGACACCCAGACGCCAGCAACCCTCCTCGGTTTATGGCGACCGGGCCCGCAACGACCAGGCAACCTTATTTATGTCTCCCAGTCGTAAAAAAACAACCCCGCGCGGAGGAACTTCGTGGGCAGCGCACTCTCGCGAGCTCTCGCGTAGCCGTCGGGTAGCGCACTCTCGCGAGCTCTCACGTAGCCGTCGGGTAGCGCACTCTCGCGAGCTCTCACGTAGCCGTCGGGTAGCGCACTCTCGCGAGCTCTACGTAGCCGTCGGGTAACGCACTCTCGCGAGCTCTCACGTAGCCGTCGGGTAGCGCACTCTCGCGAGCTCTCACGTAGCTGTCGGGTAACGCACTCTCGCGAGCTCTCACGTAGCCGTCGGGTAGCGCACTCTCGCGAGCTCTCGCGTAGATGTCGGGTAACGCACTCTCGCGAGCTCTCACGTAGCCGTCGGGTAGCGCACTCTCGCGAGCTCTCACGTAGCCGTCGGGTAGCGCACTCTCGCGAGCTCTCACGTAGCCGTCGGGTAACGCACTCTCGCGAGCTCTCACGTAGCCGTCGGGTAGCGCACTCTCGCGAGCTCTCGCGTAGATGTCGGGTAACGCACTCTCGCGAGCTCTCGCGTAGCCGTCGGGTAGCGCACTCTCGCGAGTCCTCGCGTAGATGTCGGGTAGCGCACTCTCGCGAGCTCTCGCGTAGCCGTCGGGTAGCGCACTCTCGCGAGCTCTCGCGTAGATGTCGGGTAGCGCACTCTCGCGAGCTCTCGCGTAGCCGTCGGGTAGCGCACTCTCGCGAGCTCTCGCGTAGATGTCGGGTAGCGCACTCTCGCGAGCTCTCGCGTAGCCGTCGGGTAGCGCACTCTCGCGAGCTCTCGCGTAGCCGTCGGGTAGCGCACTCTCGCGAGCTCTCGCGTAGCCGTCGGGTAGCGCACTCTCGCGTAGCCGTCGGGTAGCGCACTCTCGCGAGCTCTCGCGTAGCCGTCGGGTAGCGCACTCTCGCGAGCTCTCGCGTAGCCGTCGGGTAGCGCACTCTCGCGAGCTCTCGCGTAGCCGTCGGGTAGCGCACTCTCGCGAGCTCTCGCGTAGATGTCGGGTAACGCACTCTCGCGAGCTCTCGCGTAGCCGTCGGGTAGCGCACTCTCGCGAGCTCTCGCGTAGCCGTCGGGTAACGCACTCTCGCGAGCTCTCGCGTAGCCGTCGGGTAGCGCACTCTCGCGAGCTCTCGCGTAGCCGTCGGGTAGCGCACTCTCGCGAGCTCTCGCGTAGATGTCGGGTAGCGCACTCTCGCGTAGCCGTCGGGTAGCGCACTCTCGCGAGCTCTCACGTAGCCGTCGGGTAGCGCACTCTCGCGAGCTCTCGCGTAGATGTCGGGTAGCGCACTCTCGCGAGCTCTCGCGTAGCCGTCGGGTAACGCACTCTCGCGAGCTCTCGCGTAGCCGTCGGGTAGCGCACTCTCGCGAGCTCTCGCGTAGATGTCGGGTAGCGCACTCTCGCGTAGCCGTCGGGTAGCGCACTCTCGCGAGCTCTCACGTAGCCGTCGGGTAGCGCACTCTCGCGAGCTCTCGCGTAGATGTCGGGTAGCGCACTCTCGCGAGCTCTCGCGTAGCCGTCGGGTAACGCACTCTCGCGAGCTCTCGCGTAGCCGTCGGGTAGCGCACTCTCGCGAGCTCTCGCGTAGCCGTCGGGTAGCGCACTCTCGCGAGCTCTCGCGTAGATGTCGGGTAGCGCACTCTCGCGTAGCCGTCGGGTAGCGCACTCTCGCGAGCTCTCGCGTAGCCGTCGGGTAGCGCACTCTCGCGAGCTCTCGCGTAGATGTCGGGTAGCGCACTCTCGCGAGCTCTCGCGTAGCCGTCGGGTAACGCACTCTCGCGAGCTCTCGCGTAGCCGTCGGGTAGCGCACTCTCGCGAGCTCTCGCGTAGCCGTCGGGTAACGCACTCTCGCGAGCTCTCGCGTAGATGTCGGGTAGCGCACTCTCGCGTAGCCGTCGGGTAGCGCACTCTCGCGAGCTCTCGCGTAGATGTCGGGTAGCGCACTCTCGCGAGCTCTCGCGTAGCCGTCGGGTAGCGCACTCTCGCGAGCTCTCGCGTAGCCGTCGGGTAGCGCACTCTCGCGAGCTCTCGCGTAGCCGTCGGGTAACGCACTCTCGCGAGCTCTCGCGTAGCCGTCGGGTAGCGCACTCTCGCGAGCTCTCGCGTAGCCGTCGGGTAGCGCACTCTCGCGAGCTCTCGCGTAGCCGTCGGGTAGCGCACTCTCGCGAGCTCTCGCGTAGCCGTCGGGTAACGCACTCTCGCGAGCTCTCGCGTAGCCGTCGGGTAGCGCACTCTCGCGAGCTCTCGCGTAGCCGTCGGGTAACGCACTCTCGCGAGCTCTCGCGTAGATGTCGGGTAGCGCACTCTCGCGTAGCCGTCGGGTAGCGCACTCTCGCGAGCTCTCGCGTAGATGTCGGGTAGCGCACTCTCGCGAGCTCTCGCGTAGCCGTCGGGTAGCGCACTCTCGCGAGCTCTCGCGTAGCCGTCGGGTAGCGCACTCTCGCGAGCTCTCGCGTAGCCGTCGGGTAGCGCACTCTCGCGAGCTCTCGCGTAGCCGTCGGGTAACGCACTCTCGCGAGCTCTAGCGTAGCCGTCGGGTAGCGCACTCTCGCGAGCTCTCGCGTAGCCGTCGGGTAGCGCACTCTCGCGAGCTCTCGCGTAGCCGTCGGGTAGCGCACTCTCGCGAGCTCTCGCGTAGCCGTCGGGTAGCGCACTCTCGCGAGCTCTCGCGTAGCCGTCGGGTAGCGCACTCTCGCGAGCTCTCGCGTAGCCGTCGGGTAGCGCACTCTCGCGAGCTCTCGCGTAGCTGTCGGGTAACGCACTCTCGCGAGCTCTTGCGTAGCCGTCGGGTAGCGCACTCTCGCGAGCTCTCGCGTAGATGTCGGGTAGCGCACTCTCGCGTAGCCGTCGGGTAGCGCACTCTCGCGAGCTCTCGCGTAGCCGTCGGGTAGCGCACTCTCGCGAGCTCTCGCGTAGATGTCGGGTAGCGCACTCTCGCGTAGCCGTCGGGTAGCGCACTCTCGCGAGCTCTCGCGTAGCCGTCGGGTAGCGCACTCTCGCGAGCTCTCGCGTAGATGTCGGGTAGCGCACTCTCGCGAGCTCTCGCGTAGCCGTCGGGTCTGTCGGGTAACGCACTCTCGCGAGCTCTCGCGTAGCCGTCGGGTAACGCACTCTCGCGAGCTCTCGCGTAGCCGTCGGGTAGCGCACTCTCGCGAGCTCTCGCGTAGCTGTCGGGTAGCGCACTCTCGCGAGCTCTCGCGTAGCCGTCGGGTAGCGCACTCTCGCGAGCTCTCGCGTAGCCGTCGGGTAGCGCACTCTCGCGAGCTCTCGCGTAGCCGTCGGGTAGCGCACTCTCGCGAGCTCTCGCGTAGCTGTCGGGTAACGCACTCTCGCGAGCTCTCGCGTAGCCGTCGGGTAACGCACTCTCGCGAGCTCTCACGTAGATGTCGGGTAACGCACTCTCGCGAGCTCTCGCGTAGCCGTCGGGTAGCGCACTCTCGCGAGCTCTCGCGTAGCTGTCGGGTAACGCACTCTCGCGAGCTCTCGCGTAGCCGTCGGGTAGCGCACTCTCGCGAGCTCTCGCGTAGCCGTCGGGTAACGCACTCTCGCGAGCTCTCGCGTAGCCGTCGGGTAGCGCACTCTCGCGAGCTCTCGCGTAGCCGTCGGGTAGCGCACTCTCGCGAGCTCTCGCGTAGCTGTCGGGTAACGCACTCTCGCGAGCTCTCGCGTAGCCGTCGGGTAGCGCACTCTCGCGAGCTCTCGCGTAGCCGTCGGGTAGCGCACTCTCGCGAGCTCTCGCGTAGCTGTCGGGTAGCGCACTCTCGCGAGCTCTCGCGTAGCCGTCGGGTAGCGCACTCTCGCGAGCTCTCGCGTAGCCGTCGGGTAGCGCACTCTCGCGAGCTCTCGCGTAGCCGTCGGGTAACGCACTCTCGCGAGCTCTCGCGTAGCCGTCGGGTAGCGCACTCTCGCGAGCTCTCCCGTAGCTGTCGGGTAACGCACTCTCGCGAGCTCTCGCGTAGCCGTCGGGTAACGCACTCTCGCGAGCTCTCGCGTAGCCGTCGGGTAGCGCACTCTCGCGAGCTCTCCCGTAGCCGTCGGGTAGCGCACTCTCGCGAGCTCTCGCGTAGCCGTCGGGTAGCGCACTCTCGCGAGCTCTCACGTAGCCGTCGGGTAACGCACTCTCGCGAGCTCTCCCGTAGATGTCGGGTAGCGCACTCTCGCGAGCTCTCGCGTAGCCGTCGGGTAGCGCACTCTCGCGAGCTCTCGCGTAGATGTCGGGTAGCGCACTCTCGCGAGCTCTCGCGTAGCCGTCGGGTAGCGCACTCTCGCGAGCTCTCGCGTAGATGTCGGGTAGCGCACTCTCGCGAGCTCTCGCGTAGCCGTCGGGTAGCGCACTCTCGCGAGCTCTCACGTAGCCGTCGGGTAGCGCACTCTCGCGAGCTCTCGCGTAGATGTCGGGTAACGCACTCTCGCGAGCTCTCACGTAGCCGTCGGGTAGCGCACTCTCGCGAGCTCTCGCGTAGATGTCGGGTAGCGCACTCTCGCGAGCTCTCGCGTAGCCGTCGGGTAACGCACTCTCGCGAGCTCTCGCGTAGCCGTCGGGTAGCGCACTCTCGCGAGCTCTCACGTAGCCGTCGGGTAACGCACTCTCGCGAGCTCTCCCGTAGATGTCGGGTAACGCACTCTCGCGAGCTCTCGCGTAGCCGTCGGGTAGCGCACTCTCGCGAGCTCTCGCGTAGATGTCGGGTAGCGCACTCTCGCGAGCTCTCGCGTAGCCGTCGGGTAGCGCACTCGCGAGCTCTCGCGTAGATGTCGGGTAGCGCACTCTCGCGAGCTCTCGCGTAGCCGTCGGGTAGCGCACTCTCGCGAGCTCTCGCGTAGCCGTCGGGTAGCGCACTCTCGCGAGCTCTCGCGTAGATGTCGGGTAACGCACTCTCGCGAGCTCTCACGTAGCCGTCGGGTAGCGCACTCTCGCGAGCTCTCGCGTAGCCGTCGGGTAGCGCACTCTCGCGAGCTCTCACGTAGCCGTCGGGTAACGCACTCTCGCGAGCTCTCGCGTAGCCGTCGGGTAGCGCACTCTCGCGAGCTCTCGCGTAGATGTCGGGTAACGCACTCTCGCGAGCTCTCGCGTAGCCGTCGGGTAGCGCACTCTCGCGAGCTCTCGCGTAGATGTCGGGTAGCGCACTCTCGCGAGCTCTCGCGTAGCCGTCGGGTAGCGCACTCTCGCGAGCTCTCGCGTAGATGTCGGGTAGCGCACTCTCGCGAGCTCTCGCGTAGCCGTCGGGTAGCGCACTCTCGCGAGCTCTCGCGTAGATGTCGGGTAGCGCACTCTCGCGAGCTCTCGCGTAGCCGTCGGGTAGCGCACTCTCGCGAGCTCTCGCGTAGCCGTCGGGTAGCGCACTCTCGCGAGCTCTCGCGTAGCCGTCGGGTAGCGCACTCTCGCGTAGCCGTCGGGTAGCGCACTCTCGCGAGCTCTCGCGTAGCCGTCGGGTAGCGCACTCTCGCGAGCTCTCGCGTAGCCGTCGGGTAGCGCACTCTCGCGAGCTCTCGCGTAGCCGTCGGGTAGCGCACTCTCGCGAGCTCTCGCGTAGATGTCGGGTAACGCACTCTCGCGAGCTCTCGCGTAGCCGTCGGGTAGCGCACTCTCGCGAGCTCTCGCGTAGCCGTCGGGTAACGCACTCTCGCGAGCTCTCGCGTAGCCGTCGGGTAGCGCACTCTCGCGAGCTCTCGCGTAGCCGTCGGGTAGCGCACTCTCGCGAGCTCTCGCGTAGATGTCGGGTAGCGCACTCTCGCGTAGCCGTCGGGTAGCGCACTCTCGCGAGCTCTCACGTAGCCGTCGGGTAGCGCACTCTCGCGAGCTCTCGCGTAGATGTCGGGTAGCGCACTCTCGCGAGCTCTCGCGTAGCCGTCGGGTAACGCACTCTCGCGAGCTCTCGCGTAGCCGTCGGGTAGCGCACTCTCGCGAGCTCTCGCGTAGCCGTCGGGTAACGCACTCTCGCGAGCTCTCGCGTAGATGTCGGGTAGCGCACTCTCGCGAGCTCTCACGTAGCCGTCGGGTAGCGCACTCTCGCGAGCTCTCGCGTAGATGTCGGGTAGCACACTCTCGCGTAGCCGTCGGGTAGCGCACTCTCGCGAGCTCTCGCGTAGCCGTCGGGTAGCGCACTCTCGCGAGCTCTCGCGTAGATGTCGGGTAACGCACTCTCGCGAGCTCTCGCGTAGCCGTCGGGTAGCGCACTCTCGCGAGCTCTCGCGTAGATGTCGGGTAACGCACTCTCGCGAGCTCTCGCGTAGCCGTCGGGAAGCGCACTCTCGCGAGCTCTCGCGTAGCCGTCGGGTAACGCACTCTCGCGAGCTCTCGCGTAGCCGTCGGGTAGCGCACTCTCGCGAGCTCTCGCGTAGCCGTCGGGTAGCGCACTCTCGCGAGCTCTCGCGTAGCCGTCGGGTAGCGCACTCTCGCGAGCTCTCGCGTAGATGTCGGGTAGCGCACTCTCGCGTAGCCGTCGGGTAGCGCACTCTCGCGAGCTCTCGCGTAGCCGTCGGGTAGCGCACTCTCGCGAGCTCTCGCGTAGATGTCGGGTAGCGCACTCTCGCGAGCTCTCGCGTAGCCGTCGGGTAACGCACTCTCGCGAGCTCTCGCGTAGCCGTCGGGTAGCGCACTCTCGCGAGCTCTCGCGTAGCCGTCGGGTAACGCACTCTCGCGAGCTCTCGCGTAGATGTCGGGTAGCGCACTCTCGCGTAGCCGTCGGGTAGCGAACTCTCGCGAGCTCTCGCGTAGCCGTCGGGTAGCGCACTCTCGCGAGCTCTCGCGTAGATGTCGGGTAGCGCACTCTCGCGAGCTCTCGCGTAGCCGTCGGGTAGCGCACTCTCGCGAGCTCTCGCGTAGCCGTCGGGTAGCGCACTCTCGCGAGCTCTCGCGTAGCCGTCGGGTAGCGCACTCTCGCGAGCTCTCGCGTAGCCGTCGGGTAACGCACTCTCGCGAGCTCTCGCGTAGCCGTCGGGTAACGCACTCTCGCGAGCTCTCGCGTAGCCGTCGGGTAGCGCACTCTCGCGAGCTCTCGCGTAGCCGTCGGGTAGCGCACTCTCGCGAGCTCTCGCGTAGCCGTCGGGTAGCGCACTCTCGCGAGCTCTCGCGTAGCCGTCGGGTAACGCACTCTCGCGAGCTCTCGCGTAGCCGTCGGGTAGCGCACTCTCGCGAGCTCTCGCGTAGCCGTCGGGTAGCGCACTCTCGCGAGCTCTCGCGTAGATGTCGGGTAGCGCACTCTCGCGTAGCCGTCGGGTAGCGCACTCTCGCGAGCTCTCGCGTAGCCGTCGGGTAGCGCACTCTCGCGAGCTCTCGCGTAGATGTCGGGTAGCGCACTCTCGCGTAGCCGTCGGGTAGCGCACTCTCGCGAGCTCTCGCGTAGCCGTCGGGTAGCGCACTCTCGCGAGCTCTCGCGTAGATGTCGGGTAGCGCACTCTCGCGAGCTCTCGCGTAGCCGTCGGGTAACGCACTCTCGCGAGCTCTCGCGTAGCCGTCGGGTAGCGCACTCTCGCGAGCTCTCGCGTAGCCGTCGGGTAACGCACTCTCGCGAGCTCTCGCGTAGATGTCGGGTAGCGCACTCTCGCGTAGCCGTCGGGTAGCGCACTCTCGCGAGCTCTCGCGTAGATGTCGGGTAGCGCACTCTCGCGAGCTCTCGCGTAGCCGTCGGGTAGCGCACTCTCGCGAGCTCTCGCGTAGCCGTCGGGTAGCGCACTCTCGCGAGCTCTCGCGTAGCCGTCGGGTAGCGCACTCTCGCGAGCTCTCGCGTAGCCGTCGGGTAGCGCACTCTCGCGAGCTCTCGCGTAGCCGTCGGGTAGCGCACTCTCGCGAGCTCTCGCGTAGCCGTCGGGTAGCGCACTCTCGCGAGCTCTCGCGTAGCCGTCGGGTAGCGCACTCTCGCGAGCTCTCGCGTAGCCGTCGGGTAGCGCACTCTCGCGAGCTCTCGCGTAGCCGTCGGGTAGCGCACTCTCGCGAGCTCTCGCGTAGCCGTCGGGTAGCGCACTCTCGCGAGCTCTCGCGTAGCCGTCGGGTAGCGCACTCTCGCGAGCTCTCGCGTAGCCGTCGGGTAGCGCACTCTCGCGAGCTCTCGCGTAGCCGTCGGGTAGCGCACTCTCGCGAGCTCTCGCGTAGCCGTCGGGTAGCGCACTCTCGCGAGCTCTCGCGTAGCCGTCGGGTAGCGCACTCTCGCGAGCTCTCGCGTAGCCGTCGGGTAGCGCACTCTCGCGAGCTCTCGCGTAGCCGTCGGGTAGCGCACTCTCGCGAGCTCTCGCGTAGCCGTCGGGTAGCGCACTCTCGCGAGCTCTCGCGTAGCCGTCGGGTAGCGCACTCTCGCGAGCTCTCCTGTAGCCGTCGGGTAGCGCACTCTCGCGAGCTCTCGCGTAGCCGTCGGGTAGCGCACTCTCGCGAGCTCTCACGTAGCCGTCGGGTAACGCACTCTCGCGAGCTCTCCCGTAGCCGTCGGGTAGCGCACTCTCGCGAGCTCTCCCGTAGCCGTCGGGTAGCGCACTCTCGCGAGCTCTCACGTAGCCGTCGGGTAGCGCACTCTCGCGAGCTCTCGCGTAGCCGTCGGGTAACGCACTCTCGCGAGCTCTCGCGTAGCCGTCGGGTAGCGCACTCTCGCGAGCTCTCGCGTAGCCGTCGGGTAGCGCACTCTCGCGAGCTCTCGCGTAGCCGTCGGGTAGCGCACTCTCGCGAGCTCTCGCGTAGCCGTCGGGTAGCGCACTCTCGCGAGCTCTCGCGTAGCCGTCGGGTAACGCACTCTCGCGAGCTCTCGCGTAGCCGTCGGGTAGCGCACTCTCGCGAGCTCTCGCGTAGCCGTCGGGTAACGCACTCTCGCGAGCTCTCGCGTAGCCGTCGGGTAACGCACTCTCGCGAGCTCTCGCGTAGCCGTCGGGTAACGCACTCTCGCGAGCTCTCGCGTAGCCGTCGGGTAACGCACTCTCGCGAGCTCTCGCGTAGCCGTCGGGTAACGCACTCTCGCGAGCTCTCGCGTAGCGGTCGGGTAACGCACTCTCGCGAGCTCTCGCGTAGCCGTCGGGTAACGCACTCTCGCGAGCTCTCGCGTAGCCGTCGGGTAACGCACTCTCGCGAGCTCTCGCGTAGCCGTCGGGTAGCGCACTCTCGCGAGCTCTCGCGTAGCCGTCGGGTAGCGCACTCTCGCGAGCTCTCGCGTAGCCGTCGGGTAGCGCACTCTCGCGAGCTCTCGCGTAGCCGTCGGGTAGCGCACTCTCGCGAGCTCTCGCGTAGCCGTCGGGTAGCGCACTCTCGCGAGCTCTCGCGTAGCCGTCGGGTAGCGCACTCTCGCGAGCTCTCGCGTAGCCGTCGGGTAGCGCACTCTCGCGAGCTCTCACGTAGCCGTCGGGTAGCGCACTCTCGCGAGCTCTCGCGTAGCCGTCGGGTAACGCACTCTCGCGAGCTCTCGCGTAGCCGTCGGGTAGCGCACTCTCGCGAGCTCTCGCGTAGCCGTCGGGTAACGCACTCTCGCGAGCTCTCGCGTAGCCGTCGGGTAGCGCACTCTCGCGAGCTCTCGCGTAGCCGTCGGGTAACGCACTCTCGCGAGCTCTCGCGTAGCCGTCGGGTAGCGCACTCTCGCGAGCTCTCGCGTAGCCGTCGGGTAGCGCACTCTCGCGAGCTCTCACGTAGCCGTCGGGTAACGCACTCTCGCGAGCTCTCACGTAGCCGTCGGGTAACGCACTCTCGCGAGCTCTCACGTAGCTGTCGGGTAACGCACTCTCGCGAGCTCTCGCGTAGATGTCGGGTAGCGCACTCTCGCGAGCTCTCGCGTAGCCGTCGGGTAGCGCACTCTCGCGAGCTCTCGCGTAGCCGTCGGGTAACGCACTCTCGCGAGCTCTCACGTAGCTGTCGGGTAACGCACTCTCGCGAGCTCTCGCGTAGCCGTCGGGTAGCGCACTCTCGCGAACTCTCTTGTAGCCGTCGGTTAGCGCACTCCCACGAGCTCTCACGTAGCTGTCGGGTAGCGCAGCGCTGCTGCTTCGGCGCCAGCTGGCTGATAACAGCTGCAGGTCATGGTAGAGGTGGGTCGAAAAGTATCAACCTGATACTTTGGGACTGATACGCGCCTGTATCATGAACGGCAAACGAGTACACTTGAAAAGTATCAAGTACTTTAGTATCAGTTCAGATTTCGCCTGGAACAACACCACGGCCAATGTGCGCAGAACCCGATCGCAGATGACGGTCACTTGGGCGGAGCTTGTGAAAGGGGAGGGAGCAGGAACGACGAATAAAGGATAAAGAAGGGAAATAATGTAGGGGAGGAAGCGCAGGGGAAGGCGTTGAAGGAGAGGCGCAAAGCGAAATTGTTACGAGTCGTTTGGTTATTGTCCCACATCAAGGTACGCTCAGTGCGCAGTGCGTGGACAGTCTCGTTCAATAATAAAACTAATGAAATTTTAATATTAAAAAGTACATTAATACAAGATATAATATTTATAATTGTGCACCTAACAGCTATGAAAATGCAAATAAATTCTCAGTTGACACTAATAACAGATGTAATCAACATTAGGACTTTTTTTTCCGAAAACAATTAGTAACTAGTGTTTTCATACATTAAAAGATTACGATTTTATCAAAAATTAAAAATAAAAAAAACAGATACGTACATTAGTGAGCATACTATATCAATGTTTACGTTTTAAATGTTTCTTCAGATTAGTCGATGATGATTTATAACTCAGTTTTTGTTTACACAAATTACAATTAGCAAACTCATTATTTTCCGTAAAAAAATTCCACACAAATGAAGTCTTTTTCCTGCACTTATCCATTCCTTATTTCACTATAAAGATACTAACTACAAAGCATTACAGCCCGCAACAATGTACATGGTGGTAATTAATACACGGCCAGGACGAACTGCAGTGAATGTTGAACTGATTGATACTGGCTGTATCAGGCGGGCATGAGAGTAACAGAAGTAGAGAATTACCGGGCGTGATAAATAATGTATCAGAGACACCGATACCTTTTTACGCTGGTGATGACGGCACGGAGGATGTGTACCCTGTAACGAGAATGCTGATACCTTGTCGCTTCCTGAGACCGCTACTGCTCTGATACAAAAGTATCAGATACTTGTAACTAGGTACATTACTGTATCAGTATCAGGTTGGAACAGATACCGAAAATTGATGTAACAACCCACCTCTAGGTCATGGAAGTAGAGACGTGCACACGTGTCGAAAAAATAAGATCATTAAGGGTGGGATTTTTAACATTGTTGTGCAGTATGGATGGAGTAATCAACTGACTATTTTGAGTTTAAAGGCAATGCTAGTGGCTACCGCGTGGTGGTAGGGTTTTTAATTGTTTCAGAAAAATTTCATTTCATTTAACCTTTTAAAATCATGAAAAAAATCAGATTATTTCAAAAGGCCCGGTAAAAATAATAATTGTTTTCTAAAGAATTAAACCATATCATATAGCAGCCAGTAAAATTGTCTCTTCAAGCCTAAACTTTTCAAGTTTTATTTTACAATAACCGGTCAATTCTGCCAGAATGTACCTAATATTTAATATATATATATAATATATAATATATATATAATATATATAATATATATATATATATATCGCATTCCCCTCCCCCTTCGTAGTCATTAAAAATAAACCCTGCAAATTTGAAAAAAAAACATGAAAATTATATATATATTATATAGCACTGCAAATCCATTCAGTAACTTTACTGAGTAAACCCGCGCTAGGGTGAGGCAGAAGAAATGAAACAAATCCACGAGAATATCGCAGCGAGTTCGTCTCCCCCACCATTCCCGCCGTCGGCTACGGGCCGTGTATTCGACAGTCACGAAGTTTCCGGGTTTAATATCCCTCTCGCAAGAGGGACGTCACAATGTGGACGCAACTCCTGCAGACGGACGGGAGCTGACGTGGGGAGAAGTTCGGAAGTTGGGGCGCCCCCCCAACTGCCAAGAAAAGGCACTGGTGCCGTGGAAACGTGAGAGAAAGAATGTTGTCTTCTCTCTCGCGGGGGACGTAGCGCCAGGAGGAGAGTTTCTTGACTCGTGCCTTCCACACCATCCCGCAGGCGGACAGGGCACAGAGAGAGACACGAGGAGGACAACAGGTGGTGGCGGCGGAAATCTCTCTACCCCCCCCCCTTTCCCGGCGGAAAAGACGCGCTCGAGAGGGAAGGAAGAGCGCAAGATACGTGCCTCCTCGGAGCATCAAGTTGGAAGGAGCGGCGGCAAAGAGGAAGTAAAACAAACGTCGAGTGCAGAATACGTTCCGGAGGCAAGACGGCCGGCGAGACGCTCTCAAGCGCTTGCAACCTCCTTGGACAGCAAAAAAAAACGGATGACCGTCAGCGGCTGGAACTCCCGAAGCCGTGGCGTGGCAACACAATGAAGAATATTTTATATTTTAGTTTTTTCTGCAAAATTCACTTCTTCTTCCCCCTTTCCTACAACCAGCACCAAATATTCATTGCCTAATAAAATTACAGTGTTCAGAATTACTAAAACGCTACAAAAACAAAAGAAAAAATTGTGTAAAATGAACTGCTGCAAAATAGATTCTAACATAGTGGACTGCATATGTAAACGTAGTCTCGCAATGAAAAACGACGAGGGTCGGGGTCAGTGTAAGGAGATGGCGTGGGGTCGCGCTGGCGAGCTATTATTAGCCGCGGTGACGTCACTGTCCCATCCCCTCCCCCATCATGTGGTCTCACCAAACGTCAAGGACACTCCACCTCACCGACGCGACGTCTGGCCTCGTGCTAGCGGTACTTTGATTTCCTCCCCATCCCCCCCTTCCTTCACCCACTCAAACCCTTGTGTGCTCGGGTGGTGTCAGAACCACGGACCGTTACAGCAAAGACTCCAGAATGATTACAGAACCCTTACAAATACAAACATTTATAATATTTCATCGAATCGCTGCACATAATCATTAATTTCAAATAGTTAATAACGAACAATTTTTTGTTTAAAGATAAACCAACATGGTGAACTTGTTATGTTTAATTTTGTAATATTGTGAATTTGTGTTATGAAGATACAAAAAACGCATTTTGTAAAAACCTCTCTCATCTCCCACAAAGGCGACTTCTTGTGGGCAGATGAGTAGCGAATTCAACAAGTGAACATGAATACCTGTCAACTTGGCAAGAATGAATGATCCATCGCTTCAAATTATTATTATTATTATTATTTTAAAAGTCACACACATATTTACACAAGTTCAACAAAAAAAATTATTAGGAGTCTATATTGTGATTCTGTATACATTTTGCAGTGGTCCACTTAGCAATCTTCAAAAACTCGGAATTAAAAACTTGATAGTAACAAATTTTTTGGCTAATGCTTCTTCAAATTTGTAATGTCTTGCACTGCTGTGTTGCTCATTGAAGATATAAATATTGTTCTGTTCTTTTTTGCAATATTTAACATTCTCACGCATTCAGCATTATTTTTGTGGAAACAGAGGAATGGACATTATTACACGATACATTTTGTCATTTTAGTTTTCCATCAGGACTAAGGATTTTCCAAATACAGTCCAAATTAAATCAATCATTTCATAATTGCTAATGACTTTAGAGAGATCCTCAATCTGTAGGGCTGAAAACTGCTTATGTAAGTCACCCACTGCCTAATAGTTTTACCATCCTTTACTGGTAAAATTACTGAAAACTAATTACTGAAATATTTCAGATTTGAAAACTATGCCTCTCCATGTTATCTTTTTGGGATATATAGTTGCATTAATAACCACCTCACTATTCATTGAAAATTTGTTTATAACACAGTCGCATGCCAAACAGAAGTATTTCGTTACTGTTTGAAACACACACACACACACAAACACACCCCCCCCCCCCCCCAATTAGACAACACATCAACAACTCTCAGCCTGACACCCAATCACAAACTCCCTGTCAAGACTTATGATTGGTGATAATCTACTCCTAACAATTCTACGCGCATGATAGCACAACAAAAACAACAAATCTTAAAAAAAAAAATAATAATAATAATAATAATCTCAAAACTTCTTGCAGCAGAACTAGTAAAAAGTGGATTTGTGAACTTGTAGAGAGAAGAATTGTGTTCAACTTATCAAACAGAGGTATTACATTTAACAAAAACAAGCTGAATGCCTTCTTCAATGGTGAAGAAAGAAACAAGTTTCACTTCACTTAGCACAAATCCGCTACTCTTCAAAACAGAACTGCTGATTTCAACTTCTTTTTTTTCCATTATCGGTACCATGGTTCCCATCATTCTTCCTTTGCCAATACTCTTGCCAGTCCTAAAGGTAAACGTGCACGGCTGTTTTCTTGGAATTTTGGAGGAGGAAAGTGAACTTTACTGCTGTTGAGATTCAATGTGACTTCTTTGAAAAACTTGCAAGAGATTCCCACTGTTCAACAACCTTAGCCAAGCTGGTTCCTGAAGATAACCATCTGTGGGAACATGTGTTTCAGTATTTTGTAGTTTTTTTTTTTTTTTGCAGTAAAGTTTCTGGAATATTACGCAGCTTGTCCTTCCTTTTTGAGCTATCTTCCTAAAAGTAACATAAGTCAATAAGTATGTAGTCATTAACTGGCAAACTTGTGGAAGCTTTTCTGCAGCTAAATTTATTAAGTGGCAATGGCATCCAACCGCAAATAAATTTGGCAGTTTTTTTTTTTTTTTTTTTTTTTTTTTTTTTTTTTTTTTTTTTAAAGATGGGAACCACACCGCTATTCAGTATAACTATACCCCCTGCATTTTTAGAACAAAGGGTTATATATTTTTGAAAAGGCACATTCAAATTTTCGAGTACGGTAATGTCCAATATTTTTGAAGCACCTTGCAAAGATGGAATAACCGACACAGAACTAACAATTTAATTAGAAGTAGGTTCATAGTAAGTAACTACAAATGGATACAACTTATTTGTATCATTGTTCCCATCTGTTGGCAAAAGCTTAACTGTGGTAGTTGTGCTGGATACCATTTATTTGTATCATTGTTCCCATCTGTTGGCAAAAGCTTAACAACTGTGGTAGTTGTGCTGGATACCATTTATTTGACTATCACAACAGTTTTCGTTTGCGTGCAACAATACTTTTTTTTTTCTCTTGAAGTCGGGAACTTTTTGAGGAACAAATTTCCAGCGTGATTTGCTACATTAAACCTAATGTTATGTTCTTTTTAAAATAAAAACTGGTGAAATAGCATTCCACTTGAATCACATCCGTAAGGCTCGTCGAAAAGAACCTGTTGATTTTTTTTCTTCTGTTTTCCTTGGCAGATTTCACATTACTTGCGTGTTTAAAACACTTCACGTGATTAGCTCATCCTGCCACGAGAAACATTTATATCAGAACGACACACGCTGCAAATCGCATAGTAAGGGCTTTTTTTCACTATGACGGCGCAAACAACGTCACTGTATATTAAATATCTTCATACTCAAGCATTAAACTTCCAAACCGTGCATAACAATACAACCCAACGGCACACGTCACTATTTCCACCACGGAACTAGACGTCGTACGAGTAAATTTCTCTTTCAGTTATTTAACGGGGAAAAAATAAGGGATTTTTACACCTGCTTTCCAGTTGGTCAACTCGATATGGTTCCGTTCGGCTGTTATAATGCAACAGACACGAAACGCAGACAAGCAAAAACATTTCCAATAACGGGAAAAATGTAGAAATAAATCGTTACGCTTAAAAAGCCCAAGATATTTTGAATCTCCATACAACCGTTATGTAGATTATCTTCCGTACAAATAACGGAAAAACCGTAAAAAGTTGGCAGGTATGTAAAATGCTAAGTAGGTGGTACGTTCTTATTTATTTTGAAACTTAAAAATATTATTTACATCTTTCACATAAAATAATTTTTAAAACGACCAACCATTACTGTAAAAGGTGGAAAACATCTGGGGTTTAAAACTAAGAAAATTTAGTAACTTCCTTAGTACGTACACGATCAAATCCGTTCGAACTGTTTGTAAACCTTATGAATATTACCTAAAATATTTTGTGCTGTTACTATTTTCATAATGCACAGAAAGTTATGACTTATTTTAATGATATTATTATTTATAAAAACTTATTATTTTGATTGTTATTATTATTATTATGAAATTTTATTATTTAATTTGTATATTGTTCGCCCGCAAAAGTTATTTAAATATATTTTTATTAATTATGTATATCTACGAGAGCTATGCTCTATGACCTGAAATGGACTTATATGGACAGTCAATTGAGTATACCCCTCTAAGGACTAATGAACTTAACGAATTAACGATGATTTTATTCGGGGTATTACTTAAAGAAATTTTCATTGTTGGAAATTTTCGTTTTAAATTTACCGCATTTTTGTGTTTTCAATTGTATTAATGAGTGTTATTTACGGTATTTATATTGTAAATTACGCTAACCGATTTTGGTTTCGGCCAATGAGAGGCCGTGTTTTAGATGTGAGGCGTCTAGAACGTCTTAATTAAAGAGAATGGTTGTATGAAGGCGTCTGATGCCGACGCAAAGGCGCGAGGCCTATTTTAAATTTGAAATATAGCTAGCTAGATTATGCCATCCGACACTCAGGATGAGCTTAAACGACGTATAAATAAATAATGTGTAAGTTTATAAGGGCATATTCTGACGGATATGTTATTAGGAGTGAAAATCTGTAAGTAAAGATCTTGCATTTTGTATCGCCCATAGACATACCCAGCTGTATGTAATTTCGTCGTAAATAACTCCGATTTGACTACAAACTGATTAGTTTTCACGTAAAAGGTG
Organism: Bacillus rossius redtenbacheri; assembly: GCF_032445375.1. NCBI lineage: Eukaryota > Metazoa > Arthropoda > Insecta > Phasmatodea > Bacillidae > Bacillus > Bacillus rossius. The sequence continues at coordinate 34,749,897 of NW_026962011.1, forward strand.
TCAATTATCCTGAACTACGTCATGAATTGTTAGTTCCAAGATTTAAATTATTATTTTATTTTGTGATACCCAGAGGTGAAATGGGAGTACAAGTTTCGTGTCTCTACCATATAAACTGAGTTAAGCCAAGGCAAATACGAACCCAAATATAAACATAAATAGTAATCATACAAATTAATTGTGCTATGATTTCAAACATTTTTCTGTTATGTAAGAATGCGTCCGTAAAAATATCATTTGATTGATTTTCTAAACTTACACTAACGAACTTTTGTGAACGATTCATGTGTGCTACGTATTTTCCTGATGTTTAATTTACATAAGCGCATATCCACGAGTCATGTTCAGTATCGTTAGGATTGTTTTTCTGTGATTTTTATCTAATTATATTAATGTTGATTTTTATCTCTACACATATGTTAGTTGTCCCTGATGAATAGCCATTTTATTCTTAATAATAAAAACCTGAATTTTATCCCTATGTGTTGATATATGTTACCTAGCTACCTGTGTCCAAGAGTGTGTGTTTTATGATAAATAACATTTTATGCATGTTTCTAAGGGTCAGAGTACAAGAGCATAACAGTACCATTGACACACATATATATATATGTATATATATGTATATATATATATTTTTTTTTGAAAAATAGTGACAGCCAGTGTATATTGTCCCGACAACACACACACAACAAAAGGGTCTATTTATAAATCGACGAGTACTATTAATGGTACTGGCGCCAGCAGTAAGAATACACCAACAAGTTTAGCAGCAGTACAGTATAATTTATATGAAACAATTTTTGACACCACAAACCATTGCTGCAAAGGATGAAATAAACAGAGTAAAAGACAAAAAATCATAACTCCCTTTTTAGATAACCGGTAAAAATTATAATTAATTGTATATCTTCTAATAATTATGCAAAACTTTGGTCTGAAACAATTTTTGATACGACGAACCATTACTACAAGGGGTTGAATAAAACAGGGGTTGGAATAAAAAAAAAAACTTCCGTACCATAAGCACTATGTAATCCGTTTTATTAGTTTCAAACTTTGTAAATATTGTCTAAAATGTCTGTCCTGAGTAAACTTTTACGTAACCAACCATTACTGCAAGGGGTAGAAATAACAAGGGCTAATATGCTAATCAATAACATAACTTGTTTGGTAGGTATACTATCAAATCAGTTACAATTTACTATAAAAATTTTTCAACATTTTCTAAAACCTTTGGGAGGAACAATTTTCGATGAAACGAACTATTACCGTACGGTGTGTGTGTGTGTGTGTGTGTGTGTATAATTCCTTCCTATCAAATTCGTTAGAATATATTGTAAACCATCTTAACATTATTTAAACCTTGGTAGAAAGCAATTTTTGTACGACTATGTATTAGTGAAAGGAATAAAAAATAGTGTTTGAAGGAAAAAATAAAAATAAAATGAAATTCGTTCTAAGCTATTGAATGCTGGATGCATTAAGTTAAAAATATTCGATATTCGTATCATTTTCGCTGCTAGGATTATGAGAAAATGTGTTATCAATCATGTTGGAATATTAGACAACATATGGGAATACCATGTTACATAAGTTCATAATTGTTATAGAAGTTTCCATTACTTTTCCAGAAGAGATAGGTACTTCGAAATTAACCTATGCCTATAGGCTGTGCCAAAAGGTTTTTTTTTCTAAACATAAAAAACTGCATAGCCACAAAGAACGAAAATCACAACTTCAGTTTTATATTACAAACAATATATACACGGACACACGTATGCACATGGGCACATGACAGCCACGCTTATTCCAATGCTACCAAGATAATGTTGAACTGTCAAAATTTTTTCCAACGTATAATATTTTGCAATTATACTCAATTCATCACTTCGGTAATACACCATTCTATAAATTCTTAATTAAGAATATTTGTAAACTATTTTTTGGCGTGACGTCTAATAAATCGATGAACCGCATGCACAAAAAGTGTCCCGTTATGCTCATTGTACGCTTGCGCCGCATCTATCTCTCTTCCACTCGATTGGAACAACCATCCATTTGACTTTTTCGAGGCTCATTAAACTTGAAACACTCCCATTCGTTTCCTACTTTTCCTATAATCGTCCTATCCTTAACAGAATAACACAGATTGGAAGAAGTGAAATAGCAAACATGTATAAAAGTTAGAGTTAAAATAATCTCTTCGTTAAAGTAATAAACATATTTGAATTAATGAGTGCAAATAAAAGTAAATTTATCAATTAAATTGTAGTTTTCATTTCACTCCTCCTTTGAATCCATACAAAATAGTGATAATTCAATAAAAATGATTGAATTTTATTCATAAAAGTATGCAATCATTTCATCAATGTTTTGTTATGACGTTGTCACGTTAAACTATCGTCCGTAAACCGACTTTACAGACAACCAATTTTTTTTTTCTTTCACATTTAAAAATTAATTTCTGATGTTGGCATCTTTCAGCCGTACATCCTGTACAGTCACGAGCCCCCTGGTCCAGTCGGTACAAACACCGCCGGGCTGTGGATGTTGTTGGAGAAGCGCTAGGCTCACGGGCTAGCCGTGGAAAACCGGGGGGAGGGTAAAGGGCTGGAAGCCGGGCGGGGAGGGGCGGTTGCCCTGACAACACAACAGCTGATCGCGCGGTTGCCAGGGAAGCGCACACTCTCCACGCTGCCTGGAGCGGAGCACTAGAAGAGAGGGGTGGTTGAAGTAGGTGGGGGGAGGGGACTCAAGGTCAGACAAGGAGAGGTGGGCTGGGGACGCACCGGCCCCCAGGAGGCAAGCTGACGGCTGCTTCCCTTCCCAGCGCCCGGAGCACACGAGCGCGACCCCACAGCCACGCTTACACGAGCACACACTCGCGCCGCACTCATTGCATCAGGGGCTCCTAAGCTCCTATTTCAAGTTAAGTCCCCAAGCTATTATCAAACTACAAATAATAACCAATCTCAGTATGATTTTTAATCTTTCTACTCGTGTGATAACTGTTTCTAGATAACTATAATTCTTAATTTGCATGTTTAGACCTATTCAATTTTAATGTATCGAAATTATCGGCTTTATTGTGGACCTATTATGCACGTATATACTTTCGAGGTTTTTGTTAAAAGATAACAGAACATATGTTTGGTTTGAGTTATATAAACAAACATCTGCCCTAAACGCAAGGCTGTTGGTTTGTCTCAAAATAAAATAAAATTATGCCATTGTTATACTGCCAACAGCAGTTGTCGGTGTTCGTAAACCAAAACGAGACAGAAAATTGCCATATCTGAGACAAGTTACACAACACAAAACAGCAATCCCTGCCCTTGTATCTATTTGTGTGATGATATTAAAGTCCCACCTATGTCACGAAGACCATGCCGAATTGAAGACATCAAACCAATCATCGAAATGTTTAATGGATGTTGCTGTATGCACGGCCTTTCTTGTTTTCGAGTTTCGTTCTTGTAATCACAGCAACGCGGCACGAACCGATTAAGTTCTATCACAGCCTGTAACGTCCAAGTGATGCTGTGTGGGTTTACATACCATCTTGAATTTATGTTTAGATTGGTTGATAAAGTACTGATGCGCATATGATTTATTTAAATCACTTGCTTTTAAAAAAATTATTCAGAAATTGGTTTATCTCAAGTTAATGTGGAATCTCAAAGTACAAAAATGTGTCTGCTATTGTCGACTCGATTGTAACAAGATGTATCAGTGGTTATGCCGAGATTTTTTCCAACTGCTCTGTTTCCGCCCTCCAAACCAATTACAATTTCTACGACCTTGAACACAATTTCTAGTACTTTAAAAATTATATCCTTTAAAAATCTCTGTATCAAAATCTAAGTATGTTAGTTGGTTCCATTTACCAAGTAGACAACTCGCGCATCAAAAAATACCGCTTGTATTTTTTTCATTATGATAACTCTTTTACTATCAGATTTCTTGATAAGCAAGTACATCGTCTAAAGTACGGTATCACACGTGAGCTTCTGTGCCCATTTTCCAACTGTAATTGAACGTGGCAATTGCACCGTCGATTTTTTATTGCAACGATTGCTTAAGTGTTTTCAGTCATACAATGAATATTCCTCTTGTCATAAAAGGCAACTTACCTGTCCTGGTGAGAAAAAAAACTCAAAATAACTGGGTTTTTTTAATAGCAAACAAAATCCTTATTTTTATTTGACTTTAAAAACTAATACTTAATGTAAAGACTTTCTATTTAGTATAATTTCTTGGTTTTAGAATAAAACCTAACTTGCTTGCAATTCCAACTCCGTTCCTGTGTAGTATAATACCAGATAACTCCGAATCTAGAGCTATAACTATTCAATCTGAAAATAAATCAGGGCAGATGAAGAGAATTTAGTGGTAAATGTTTCTATTTTATCTTTCTTGAAGACTTGTGCATATAAGTGACGCAAATTAATGGGCATTAATTCATGAAGTACAATCTTGTTAAAAGGCTAATGTCAAAATAAAAATTAACCCCTTACTCAGCGAGCAAGCTTCCTCAACAATACAGGAAACATACTTTTCAGACAGCTCTTTCTATAATAAAAGGAAATACTCGTTGAGAGTAAAGTAAATATATTTTAAAAAAATCAGAGTAAATATTTTAACCGTCGTAGGCAATGAAATGTACTTGCCAATTTGCTTTATCTGCCCCTTCTAGGTTAATAATAACTCAGATTTCTCATGAAGTTGTTGTATTATTGCAGAATTCCAGCTTCCTACTACCAAACACACTTTGGCTGTTATGTTGATTTTTTTTTTTAATGTTTCATAATTACTTTGTACTAATGTGTCTTATATTAGGTATTACAGTAATTTGTAATTTTATGCACCAGTGAATATTATTCATTTTGGTTATGTTTTATGTAAAACCGAATGTAGTGTTTTTTATTATTATTTGTTTCATTGTAATTTACTTTATCACTTAAAAATATCATGTGTATTAATTAAGTTTTGTTAAATATTAAAGCATATTCTTGGTAGTTAGACTAGAACATTCCAGAAGGTTACAAGACATCGGCACATTGTCACCGGCAAGTTATTTTTCACGCCTCAAGAGAATGCATTTTTGAAAGAAAAAAAACTAGCAGGTGGACGCATGACTGGAACTTTCGCTGGGCGCAGTCTCACCAGCTAATCAGAGAGGGACTTGAGGTGGTGTGGGGTATCTTTTCAGACTTTTAGAGATATTTTTTCGGTATTTTTCCCTATATGGTCCCGTACTGGTTCTGTGTTGTGGTTGGTAGGTTGGCCCACGGGTTTGCCTCCCTTTGTTTTGGTTAGTTATCGCTCGATCGTCGCTACTGCAGCAGTGTCGTCAGCAGCTCGTCAGAAAAAAATGGAGTTAAAAGATGTAACTTACAAAACAAAACTTAAAAATCATTATATATATATAAACAAACTTTTTAAAGTGTTAAAAAGGTCTTATTTTTCTAGGCTGTATTGTCGGGCCAATCTGGAATGTAACAAGAGAGAACTTAATATCAAATCCTGTTTCTTTGGTAGAAAGAGAGTTTTAATAATAGCATCCAAGTGGTATTGGAAACTTGTTTAGGCATTTAGGTAAATCATTAATGAATATAGCAAATAAAAGTGGCCCAGAATTGAACCGAGTATGGGTGCAGCGCAGATCCTTCGGTGTCAAGAACACGTTGGTATTGAGCGCTTGGATAGGATTTGAACCAAATACCAACATTATGAGAAAAATTTTTAGAGAAACTAAGTTTTTCTTAATAAAAGGTCGTGGTCTAACGAATCGAATGCTTTACTAAAGTCAAGCAACGCTAAAATCGTTATTTGGCGCTTACTATAGCATGGCGTACGCAGATCAGAATCATATAATAGGGCAGTAGTGGTACCGTGACGTGGGTATAAACCCTGATTGGAAGTTATCTAAAAAAAAATCCCCTGTGATAGGTATTCATAAGTTTACTTGTGCACTAGGTGTTCCAAGAGCTTTGGAAACAGCAGGCAGTAGGGAGTAATCTTTTAACTTAATTTTTGGTATAGGTTTTATGTAGGCATGAGTTATTCCATATCGTCGGATACTGTCCTGCTGTTAAGGATACGTTAAAAAAAAAAAAAAAAAATGCTCAACGGGTAAAAAAAAAATCCAGCATTTTAATCGATATTTTGTAATTCATTACTGATATCACTACTTTTGATGCGAGAACACTAAACATTAAGGGGCCTGTCTAGTCGGGGTGCAGGTGTGTTAGTGAGGCGGTGTGATAGTTGCGACGCTCGCTGGTGCTTCTAGCGCGGTGTCGCCTCTGGACCGGCGCGCAGTTTTCTCGTTGTGCACATGAGCGGTGACCATTACATTATATGGCGGAGGAATGAAGATAAAGGTGTGATGCAAGTCCCTTAAGTGCTTTCAATAATCTGTACCGGTTATTTTATGCCAAAAAATTCCTCTGAAAACACACCTTTTAGCCATTTTAACTCTTCTAAAAAAAATACAGTTTAAATACTTAATCCGAAATCAAAAGTACTTTTAGGTGCTCGGCGAATTCTAAATGCTCTTCGCAAACAGACCCCCACTCGTGATATCTTCAGTAGTGCACACGTATGTGTGCCTGGGCAGACGGCGCCCTTTAACAGCTCCGCCTACCCGGGCACACACACGATGTGCGGAGCTTCAGGAACAACGCCGTTTCAAAACTACTCAAGATATCCGAGTGGGTCTGCTTACGAAAAGCATTTAATAATTCGCTGAGGGCCGAAAAGTATTTTTTATTTCGGATTAAATTATTAAAATGTAATTTTAGAAGAGTTAAAATGGCTAAAACGCATGTTTTCAGAGTAATTTTTTTTGGCGTGAAACAGACCGTACAGATTCTTGAAAGCACTTAAAGGGACTTGCATTACATCTTTATCTTCATTTCACGGCCACATAAAGTTACGGTTACCGCTCACATCTCACAGTTATCCTGTGACGACGAGAAGACTGCGCGCCAGTCCAGAGCCTAGCGCTCAGAGTCGATACCGCGCTAGCAATACCAGCGAGCGTCGCACTTATCATCCCGTCTCACTAATACACACACACCCCTGACGAGGCGGACCCCTTAAGGGCTCCGCCTACCTGGTCACACAGACGGTGCGCAGAGCTTCAGGAAAAACAACGCGATTCCAAAATTACTCAAGATATCCGAGTGGGGTATGTTTACGAAAAACATTTAAGAGTTCGCTGAGGCCCAAAAAGGACTTTTAATTTTGGATCATGTTTTTAAACTGTATTTCTAGAAGAGTTAAAATGGCTAAAACGCATGTTTCCAGAGTAATTTTTAGGCGTAAAACAACCAGTACAGATTATTAAAAGCACTTAAGGGGCTTACATTGCACCTTTATCTTCATTTATCGGCCATATAATGTTGCGGCCACCGCTCAAATTTCACAGTTATCCTGTGACGACGACAAGACTACGCGTCAACTCAGAGCCTTGCGCTTAGAGGCGATACCGCGCTAGAAATACCATCGAGCGTCGCACTTATCATCCCGTCTCACTAATACACATACACCCCTGACGAGGCGGACATGCTGGTGACCAACATAGGACGAAAACCTCCAAAGACTTCAACACAGCTGTCCTGAAGCTCCCCCCCCCCCCCCCAACCCAACCGGCTGACGCTGCTCTGGATCCAAGGTAACGCGCGGCGAAGGGCGTAATCGGCGGAGCGTGCGTCTGGGAGAAGACCCGGGCGTGCAGACCAATTACCCGGGCAACTGCCGCGGCGGCGACACCGTCCAAGGTCAACGACTCGCGAGCGACCGGCACACTCCCTCCTCGCCCCCTGCAGCAACCCTTGCTTGCCCAGAGGCAGTTCCAAAACCCCTCGACAACCCGACCTTTCCCAGTCCACTGGGATACAACCACCCCTCCATTTTCATTATCCTTTTAAGGCAACATACATATTCCATATGTTATGGGGTTTTTTTCTCGTTAAGTTTTCCATTTTATAGATTTTTTTTCTTCTTAAATACGCAGATATAAAAGTTTTCACTAACGTGACTTAAGATTTAATTAGCATCTGAAGTAGCTTGTCTTCTGGGTTGTAGCCGCGTCCTTGGCGAATGATTCACCGACGTTTCGGTCGACATTGTAGTCGCCATCATCAGGGAGCAGTTACCTACTGAGATTCTTACTAGTTATCCTGCCTTCCCTTAAGGCGAGAGAACATAAAGGCAGGATAACTTGTAAGAACCTCAGTCGGTAACTGCTCCCTGATGATGGCGACTGCAATGTCAACCGAAACGTAGAGTGAATTTTTCGCCAAGGACGCGGCTACAACCCAGAAGCCAAGCTACTTCAGAGAATGGTCGTGAGAGCCTGCGAACATTATTTAATCAGCATCGTTTGAGAACATCTTATTGGGCGAGTTTACTAGCCCCTGCTACTGCTTCTTCTAATTCCTGCATCTCACCCTCGTTGGAAGATGTGAGTCTACTCTACTCACTACTCCCCGTATCGTGTTTTTGATGACCATTGGAGTCTCGAAAAACAGTCACATCCGACCCATACCAGTTTTATTCTTATATTATTACATAATTACAATACCTAGAAGACGTACAGCGACAGTAAAACTTCGCGGTATTGTAAACATTCAGATTTTACCGGCGCGACAAACATTATCGACATGTGCGTCAACACATTTCAAAGATTTTACAGATAAATCTAGTAAAAAAAAACTTTAAAAATATACGTAGTAATTATTATTAAAGCACCAGTTTATCCAACTTTCGAAAAAAAAAAAAAAAAAAGCTGGTGATGCTCATTTCATTGATGTCGCGCCGCTACGCGATGAAATTAGAAGATATTCCTGATCGAAGAGTCGCGCTGACGTCACGGGTGCGTGGAACGTTAACTGGCGTGGCGCCTCAACGCAGCCAGCTTCGCTCGTTAGAGCACTTCACGGCTCGCGAAACAGCGAGTGTGATTGCCAAATTTGACGTAATGACATCGTTTACGGAGGAGAGATAGGAACCGAAAGACATATTTTATACCAAAACAATTTTTCAACGTTTAATATTAAATTTTTGCCTTCATAAAAGGCAGAAATTACACAAGAATAAATAAAAAAAACACATTAAAATGTCTACTGACGCTATTATTAGTTGTAATCATTCCAAAGAAATAATTCAATACTAAACACAGATGACTTCACGGGGTATAAACTATAAGCAGCAGACTGTATCCATTATCTTCGGACATTCCATTAAACTGCACCACAACGCTTTCACGAAGCCATATTCGGAAAATCTGACGATGGAAAATTGTCGTGGCCTAAGAACTGTTGAAAACTAAGATGACGCAACATCCAACACACCCGCGCCGGTCTCTGTGGTGGTCCAAGCACTCGACCCTTCTAACTTAAAGATCGCGGACTGAGCCTTACGTCGGGCATGGGTGCGATCTCAGTGGCTCATATTCGTTTGCAGAACAAGCTGCTCTGGGCAGTTAGATACAGTGCATTCCACCTAGTCTGAACACTTTTCGGTCCCTTATTATAGTTTTCTCTCAAAAGAATAAATTAATTAGTAATTTTTTACTAATATGTAGTTTTAATACAATTTCTTAAATATATTCCATAGTAGTTTTTCACTTCAGAAAATTCAGGAACGCAAATTAAGAAATAAAAATGAAAAACATATACCCACAGAGAACAAACCTAAATCAGCTATGTGACACAGATAGACATGTATTATGGACAACACAACAACATGGGAAATTTTGTCTTTTATCCTTTAAACGAGTTAATTTCCACGCATTTATTTTGATTTAAATACATATTTTCTTTCAAATCAATTAATTAACTACACAGATAATTTTTTTGTTATTAAATGTTGTTTGTCAAATGTTTCTGGAGATTCGGACAAAAAAAAAGCTATGTCAAATGAGTACATAGTGTCAAAACTAGACCTGTCTTCAACTTCATTCGCTAGATAGAAGCGAGTGGCCATTCACCAGTCACAGTCAAATCGAGAAAGAAACGTCTCGGCGAGCAAGTCGCCCAACATAATGAACGCTCGAATCTTAACGTAACTACCTACTTCTCTATCAGTCACATGACGATCGAGTTCATTTAGTGCGAGGGGAGTGGCGCAAACAGAAATTCTCAATCTGGGAAGGTTGTCCGAATAAATGGTGAAATAAATTAGATCACCAGAAGGAATCCTTAATGTCTAGTCTTTTTTTTTTTTATATATTGTCTCGATACCTCCCTCGCATTGTTGTTCTGCAACAAATGTTTTCAACAGATATGGGTGTAAAAGGTCGCGCAAGTGATGGCAATTACGACACCCATGATGTTACAGAAGTGAATATCTACGGAGGAACAAATGCACGGCGCGTGAAGCGAGCCTCGGATGTTACCAGTAGGTGGCGAGGTCGTCCCTCGCGCCGTGGGGCCTGCTCCTGCCGCGACCTCTGCGTCCGGCTCGGCGGAGCTTGGCGCGGCGCTGGGGCTGCACCCTGCCGCCGCCGCCGCCGCCGCCCTCCGCCGCCGCCGCCGCCGCCGGCGCCGCCCCCGGCCGGTGCCCTTGCAGCCACGCGCGCTTGTGGAAGTGCAGGCTCATGGCTCGGGCCCGCCAGCGCAGCACCACGCCCGCCACCGTGAGTGAGTGCACGTCCTCGCGAGGCCTCGCTACTTCGGCGACCCGCGTCCGCCAATGACGAGGCCTCGCCCTTCGCCTGCCTCCCCCCCCCCCCATCCTCCCGGTGAACACCTCGGTCACGTGACCCGCCGCGTTTGACCGCCGCTGCCACTGCAACACCAGCTCGCTGCGATCGACGAGCGAGTGGCGAGGAAGAAACCCCGAGTCTTCCAACCCACGAATACGACAGCAAGTGCACGAGAACCCGCATGTACAACTCAACAATAGTGCGTATCAAAAGTTTACAAACACCTAGAAATGTTCCTGAAAACAGCCTTTTAACGGCATGACAAATACAAGTAAACAAAAATAAAAGTTATAATAAGTTTCTAAATGCTACTCGCAAACATGTATCATTGTTTTACCTCTAGCAGTTTTTTATAATAAAAAAAAACGGCGCGTTAACAACAGAAGCTGTGAACGATGTTTGGCAGCCCAGCCAGGTCCAAGGAGGTTGGAGCCAAGGAGATCACATACAGATTTACTGTTTCAAAAATGTTAGCAAAAATATTAAGTAGAGCAATATAGGAAAGTCGTCAAACAACGGAAGACACGTTATGCAGCGCATTCTAGCGGCAGCGCCTGCTCCCACGGCGTTAGCGCATTCATGATTGAAAGAGTATTTTGGCAATTTGGAAAGTAAGTTTTTTCCAAGTTTACTGCAGTTGTATTTATTTATTACGACTGGTAAAGTTTGTGCAATGTTTGATTGTAACAATTAAACGATGTTATGGAGTAATGTGATGCATATCATACCCATTTTTCCAACTACTTGCAATACTTGCCATACTTACAATACTTACAATACTTAATTTAATAAGCCCGAGCGACTAGCATGGCCGCAATGCAGTACACACAACGACGCCCAATACGCTCTAGTTTCCCGATAGAATATTATTGTTGACTATAAAAAAAATTAAAATCTTAAGGAATAAGCAACAATCTTTGTTTAAGTAATCTTTACGTCTGGCCCTTCATGTATATGTAATATTTATGTGGATTCCAGTAAATTTGAAAAATAAGTAATTTAATACTTTTATTGACATTTTATTACGTATTCAACATAACATATTAAAGCGTTTTATGATATTTTACTTTTCAGGTAGAATATTCCTGGCAAGTTCCTTTCAGGTTATTGAACAAACTTCTTGCATTAGGAATAATACAGCAGCGGTATTTTTTGCTAACCATCCTTCAAATTTTAGAACAAACATCCACTCCATACCACCATGGATAATCATTTCACCGCCGGGACACCTACAATGCACAGCGATTTTTCAACATGCCCGAATACGTTAACTTTGAACTTCCGGTGTAACTGACCGTTTAAACGTTCGTCCGCCTGTGCAGTAGCGCTGGCGCCGCCATTATGAGTCCCTACTGTGCTTGCGAACAGCTTGCCCCGCGATGATGACAGGGACCTTAGGATCAGGACCTGTAGGTATCCAGGAACGTAACAAAGATACCTGCTGCAATCTTCAAATATGTTTACTCTTTTGACGTGACAACGTCTAATAAATCGATGAACGCCGGCTGCACACACGAAAAGGTATTACTCATTGTCCCGTTACGCACATTGTCCCGTTACGCTCACTGTACGCTTGCGCCGCATCTATCTCTCTTCCACTCGATTGGAACAACCATCGATTTGAATTTTTCGAGGCACATTAAACTTGAAAAACTCCCATTCGTTTCCTACTTTTCCTATCATCGTCCTATACTTAACAGAATAACACAGATTTGAAGAAGTTAAATAGCAAACATGTATAAAAGTCAGGGCCGGCGCGTCCATATAGGCGAACTAGGCAACCGCCTAGGGCGCCAAGTAGCTGGGGGCGGCGCAGCACGACACATAACAGCTGATATAATATGTTTAACGATTATTGAAACTAGATGAAAAAAAATGGATTTTTGTAACAGTTTGGAATGTTTATATTGATATAAGTAATTATTTTAAGTCCACGGTGACCTGTTTATGATTTGTAATAAGTAAAAAAGTAAAAAAGAAACACAAGCCTGCTTACATTTGATTGTTGACAACATCTTAGGCTTACGTGATGTATTTTGAGGAAAGGAAAATTTTTTTTGGGATGTCCGGCCCGGGGGGGGGGGGGGCATTATGGTTTTTTGCCTAGGGCGCCAATTTACCTTGCACCGGCCCTGATAAAAGTTATAGTTAAAATAATCTCTTTGTTAGAGTAATAAACATATTTGAATTAATGAGTGCAAATAAAAGTAAATTTTTCAATTAAATTGTAGATTTCATTTCACTCCTTCTTTGTATTCATACAAAATAGTGATAATGCAATAAAAATTATTCAATTTTATTCATAAAACTATGCAATCATTTCATCAATGTTTTGTTATGACGTCACGTTAAACTATCGTCCGTAAACCGACCTTATAGACAACCAATTTTTATTTTAATGACGCTATTAACCCATGCGTTTTTTTTATTGGGGGGGGGGGGGGGGGGATGCACGACATCACCCGACCAAGTGCCGCGTGCTAACCGCGAAACACGACGTCGTCTCCAGAGAGAGAAAAACCGCGTCGCAAACGAGTGCGTGCGTGTGGCGGTCACCATGGCTACCGGGTATCCGACTCCTCTCTTCCCCGACAGACCAAAAAAAAAAATCATCCGGACGTTATCGCGTGGGTGGAAATCAATCCGGGACCTGTGTTCCGAATACACGCCAGTGTACGTGAGAGATTTGTCGTTATTCTCTCTCCGTCGCGAGGCTTGACAAGGAGTGTGGGGCGTGGCGCAGGGTTGTCCAACCTACCAGTACTACACGAATATTTGCTTGTAATTATCGATGCGATAGGGTCAAGACAAGATACTTGCATTTATTAATGAACCAACTTGTACAGTCGGAAAAGGAAAATCTGTCCTAAACCATTACAGCTTAAATAAATTGAATTTTACTTTTCTTTACGGACAAGTCTGTACATGTGATTTCTCATACTTGTTATCGGATAACCCTAAAAAGACACCTGCCTCATGTTTTTTTTTTTTTTTTACTTTGCGAGCAAACGTTATTAATATTTCTGTAGCTATAGCATTGATTTATCGTTCCCTTAAACGTAACGCCAGCTACGAAAATATAACGTTACATTAAAAAAATGACAATATTAAACTTGACTTGTATCATTCCGGGCTGTGACTATACACACAGTCAGTGAAACTACATAATTAATTCCTCGCACAATAGTATTGATCTAGATTCTAGACAAGCCGACGACAAGCTAGCTATCACACTAGTTCAGCGAGAGTCGGTTGATTGCAGAGAAATCGCTCTCAAGAGGTTTTTGTAGATTACGTATTTATTCCTGGATCGTGTGGTATTATAGTTGTCAGAGGGCGAGTAGCTTGAGAACTAGGGTGATTAGGCTAGATCGCTAGGCTCCGTGTCGTGTTTCGGAGCTCGCTCGCTGAGCACGTGAAGAACAGCATAGAGTACAACTAGTACAGAGTGGACACTCAATGCTATTGAATCTTTGCGTATTTTCTTCATAAGTGTGCTACCAGATGGCAAACCTTGACAAACATGAATGCTGTTTTGTCACGCTTTATATTTACAATAAACGGGTCGCAAGTCAATAAATGATGTTAACCTTCGATGTAGGAATACAATAAATAGTCCAAATGTGTGTAAAATATGTATGAAGAAACTAGAGATTTTTCGCTAACATGTGAAGTAGCAGTTTCATGATTTTTTATATGGCTTTGTTAGATATAACGTTGGGAGATTAAAGCACATCAAAGTTGTCTAGCCGTTTGTCATTTTAATATAACATACAGTTATCAAACTCACGCTTATTTCACAATAATTCCTATCACTGAATGACTTTCCTTGCAGCTAACACGCCAGTCACTTTCAACACGCCATGTTGTCTTCCTTTAAGCCAAAGTTCAACACGTAATAAAAAATTCCGTTTCTTATATTTAAACGGAATAATTATTTGAGGGTTTTATAAAGTTGAAGATAAATAGAATAACATATCTGAAGACTTAAAAATAAGTACATATATAGTGTGCAGGCCCCTGGAGAACGAGGACACGAGCACAGTCTCAGGGGAAGGAGGAAGAGAACCCCTCAGTAACTGTAGCTCGCCCACCCCTCCCTGCGAACAACAAACAACCACCGGGCCATTCACCTTGCAGGGTTGCACAAACTGTCCGCCGCACAAACGTGCCGCTATCACTACCACTAACACTCCAACAAGCACGACACTTCCCGTGCACGAGTGCGCAACATAGGGTGGTTTTTTTTACTTTCCTTCTTATATGTGCTCTTAAATGTGTAATAGTTTTATTGATATCACATTAATTTATCACTTATTTTGCAATACATTTAGTAAATATTACTATTTTTATACAAGTATGAGACGAGTCATTACTTCACCACGAAAAAATAATAAATTGCAATAACTAAATTTTCAACAATATGCAAAAAAAAAATTATAGTGTTCTAAATCGCCGTAACCAAATGTTCAAATTTTTTGCAGCAAAACGGACCGAAGTCAAAATTAGAACGTGATTACAAACAAAAACAAAATTGTCACAAACATGAACTTAATTAGCATTTAAACATTTATTTAAAAAAAACTAGTAACATTATGCTTGTCACTATTGATTTGACAATAAATTAGGTAAATGTAACCTAAATGTACAACTCACCAAATTATGGTCCCTAAATGTTTTTGGATGTTATGGCTGGGAAAATGACGTAACTATTAGTCCCGTAATGCTCTGAACCTTTGTTTCGGTTTTATTGGTAACCACTGACCATTAAAGAATCAACAACTGAATTAAATTAGAGTTTGATATAAACTGTTTTAATGCGGTGAACTTTTCTTGTCCAAAGTCAATATTATAGACAGCATAAATGAAATAATGTGAATATCGTCTGTCATTTGTAAGAAGGGGCCATCTTACATTTTTGTTGAAAATGAGTTAACTGCAGAAATACATGTTTTCTTTCATCCTTCATTGTCTGTAAGAAGGGGATAACTGTATCTCTAATAGTTTTTAAGATATGACAGGGGCTAACCATAAATAATTAAAATACAGTGATGCATTACAGTGTGCTCATTTTGTTTTTCTGCTCTCCTGAAAAGTTTATGTTTTGTAGTTAGCCCCTTCTTACAAATGACAGACGATATATAAGGTTATATGATAAATTTTTTTCCTTGAGCACTAAAGGAAGTGTAAGAAAACGATGCTAGTAAAGTAAGTGTTTTATTTTAATTGGCTAATTTACGACACGGCATTTCTAAACCTTATTTTCGGCGACCGTGGCGCTGAGGACACACAAACAGGTTGGACATCCCAGGGGGCGACAGGAGCAGTGAGTAAAACTGGCAACAATGTGTCTCCCCGACCGGCTGCAGAAACGACGGTCGATGTCGAAGGAAGCGAGCAGGGCAAGGCGCGCGAGAGAGAGAGAGAGAGAAAAAGAGATAATCGAAGGTGCAAGCAGCGCTCCCGGCGGCGGCTGCGGGAAACAACGCCGCCAGTTTTGAAGCGGCGGCCGCGCCAAGGCGGCAAACCGTTTTTATCGGCCGGGCAATTTGGGAGTGTAAATACGACAGCTGCGATCTGATGAGGCGTGCGTGTGTGTTGTGTGTGTCAGTGCGAGCCGGCGCCCGGATACCATCTTGCAGTAAGCAAGTGGATAACAAGGAAGAGATACGTCAGGTCCTGTGCCTCGCCTAAGTTACCCCGTGCAAAAATCTAATCGACCGTTGTGAGTGCTTAACTAGCTTGATCACGTCGTAAATGATACACTATCAAGAATTTAAATAAAGAATTGTTTATTTTTCTGCCAAATGAGTAAGTATCCTTCGATTCGCCAAAAATTTAACAAAACTTGCGATAAGTACCTATGTAATATTTTCTATTTACATACAGTAATATGACAATTATAAACTACTACCTACAACAATAAACATAGATTTAATATTGTCAATTTTTTTTTACAATACTGTTTGACAATACTTAACATGTTCTAAGTATTATTTGAACTGATGACCTTGGACCCCGTTACGCTGTCAACAAGGCACCGCCGCAAAGTCGTTCAATGTGAAGAATATAAACCGTAGTGATTTAACGTCAGTACATCGATATTAAACTAAATTAGCAACCTTAATAAATATTGATAGAACACGAAGTTAAAATTATATGTGACACCGATTTAAGTGTTTAAAATATTTTGTGAAACATTAACAGTAAATCTGATCAAAACACACCATAAAGCCTAACGTACTAAGTTGGCTCACAATTCATAATATAAGAGGTTGGTATTATGTCCATATAGTATTTCTCACCTTGATACAACAATGAGAAAACTTAGCTTTATCGACGGAACACCTTCAGTAGTTGCAATGCAAGTATCAATAGATTTGAAACCCAGCGAGGTAGCTTAGTGGCTTTTAAAAAAAAAAAAAAAAAAAAAAGTATCGCATTTAGAATGTACGGTGTTAGAGACCTGTTGCAGCCATTCTGATTTCAGTTTTCCGTGGCTTGCCGGAATCACTAATTAAATTCTAGGATGGTTCCTAACCATAGGCCATGGCATTAAATTTTCCTTAACTGTAATGTAGTCTGTGTGACGGTAAAAACACCAACATAAATTAAATTATGCAAATATACACTGATCGAGTTGGCAATACTGATATGATTGGCATGCAGCTTGCTACCAGACGCCGCCGCTGCGTGGCATGATCGTAATAGATTACTACACTAATGTAAACACGAATGCCTGCTCTTCAATTTTCTCCAATTTAAGATGATGTCGAAGAAAAAACTTTATCTACCCAGACGTCTGTTTGATGGAAGAGATTCTACACCGCGACTTTAATATCCTTATAGTCTATATGTTTTGAAATTATTTTTTAAAACCTAACTGTAAGCATAGAATTTGTACAATATAGTGTGGCTTGACAATGCATTAATAAGCAAACATCTTTGCTTATTTCTCGAATTCGTATTTTCTAACAAAACTTATAAAACAGCAAGATATAAACTTAAGAATTAGCCAATTTCGTTTGAACTTTAAAAGTGTAAAAAATTTTGTTGATCTGTTTTGGAGTTTTTAATTGAAAATAATTTAATGAAGGCGTAGTGATTGCAGTGTGGATATAACCGCAATTACTGGTGTTTAAATAACTATTTTACTATTTATTTAAAATAAAGGAGAAATTATAATATTAGTCAATGACGTTGGCATTTTGTGAGCAATGAACGGGTGCGAAGAAGGCACAGATACTGTAGTCGAAGATCGTGTTAGTATTGATCTTTTCGTAATTTTTCTTTTTAATTTGTACGGTAATGGTTCTATATTGCGCATCAAGTTTAAATCAATGTTTTGAAGTCATTATTTTACAATTAAATATATTTTGGTTATGTTACAGTTTTGCTTCACAAACACGTTTAATGGCTTACCTGGTTATAATATTTAACGTCAAAATACAATTGGATACGTTATTACCTGTGCGGAAGTCTACATGCTGAACACACTCTTTAAATACTTCATTATTTACATTTAAAATGTTGTTCAGCTTAAAATTCAAAGACATATATACCAGCATTGGGAAGCACTTTTAGACCTTCAGTCGTACATGTTTTCAACTTATCTCTTCGTGAATAATCTGCAGTGGAAGTTTTTAGGTCCTATTCAGACTCTCGCTGTATACAGACTGTACACATCACGTACATACAGTCCATTCTGCTTATATGAGCAGTTATGCATTTAAATAATAACTCTCGTAAACTGGGAATGAAAGGTGTTCACAATACGGTAAACAGCCAGTCCGATTGGCAGCATGTCAAGAAAAGTAGTTCCTCCACAGCGTCTTATAAAAAAGTTATATGTTTGAAATAGATGGCTTTTTTTTATGTAAATAAAGTAAGAAAGTGTGACAGTAAAAATACAATAAAACAATGTAACAGTTCGCCTTTCTCGATGTCTGCATACACACCACTGTACGCATTATGATTATTCGTGTGGCGAAAGAATACGGAATGCAGACGCTAAGCAAGGCTCCTAGAAATGTTTATTTGAATATAAACCAGCTGTAGACCTACGAATGCTTAGCCGTCATGTAAGTAAAAGAATATATTTATGTATAAGTTTTAAACTAAAAATAAATAAAAGGTGTTCTGAAAATTATTACAAGGGATATGATAAGAATTCTAGTCACTGGATTTAAGTCATGGAAAAGTCAATTTAAATATAAAAACGTACGAAAAAAAATATATATATCAGTGAAAAAAACTAATATTCAATTGATATTTATAAGTATATTTATTTTTAATTTCAGTTTTGCTTAAATGCAAATTTCATGTCCACATTCTGGAGTCAGGTAAAAGTCAGAGAAGTTGGAATTGGTCAGAGAAACATTATGGAAATTCCCCAGTGTTTTCATTAATTTGAAAGAAAAATATCATCAAGTTGGCCACAATCCAGAATACGAGAGAATTGTTTTTGTTCGCAAACAGTCAAACACATTATAAAATACAATATGAAATGTTCTGTTAAATATAAAAAGCATCAAAGAAAATGGAGAGCGAATAAGGCCAGCTATAGTTTATTAATTCCCCCCCCCCCTTCCGGGCCTACATTTCAGAAAATTTTCGAAACAGGTAAATTATTTACAAAGAATACTCCCGGAAATTTTAAATTTTTCGTCAGTGAAAAGCCAGAGAAAAGTGTAGACGTGAAAACTTGAGAACAAAAATTTAAGCCTAGGCACTTTAAAAAATAGGCACTTTGCACTACGAGCTAGTTTATAGTATCGAATGACATCACAGGATATATCACATTTTGAAATGTATTTACTTAAAAAAATTCAGTGTTAACAGTTGCGCATTTGTATTTAACTGCTTACGTGAAATACAATCTCAACAATCACTATAAATACAATAATCGGCGTTCTTTCAATAAGTATCTTGCTGACAACGCCAAGACTACCTACAGCGACAGAAGCGAAATGTGACCTTTTGAAAATGCTACAAGGTTGAATGATTTTGCAGAAGTTTGGAGTCAATGAGAAATAAGTAGATTTGCGAACATTAACAAATCGATGCTGCTGTAAAAATATATACGGTCAACTTTGTTGCAATGTGATATGTAATAAAACGTTCCAGCGTTATGTTAAAAATCTTTGGCGAATCTGCTCCAACACAATAAAATTCCGAGCAGTACACATGCCAGCTAATGTTTAATCAAAAACTGACTACACATTTTTTGTGTGCATATGTCACTTGTCACGACATATTTACAAAAATATACAGCATTCGAGCTCGTAAAAGATGAGGTACAGTATTTTTTACTGGCTTGTCGACATCTTTGATTATTTTCTTCACGTCTATAGTTTACTCTAGTGAATGAAACATTTAAAAAATAGCATAATAAATATTGTATCTCTAGAAAAATAATTATTCATCAACACTATTAATGGTAAATGTATTCATTCGGCTACATAAAACAAAATAGCAATGGTGGAAGCATTATGAAATTTGACATCTTTTTACTTCACCCCAAGAAGAAAATTTTTCGTTTATCTTCTATTCAAATACCAGTTGATGTCAAAATCTTTGAGGTAGGCCTAAATTTGAATTAACATATATAAATGCTATACTGTGTGAATCAATACTGTTTTTATTTTTGCGATGAAAATTTTTGTTCAGATTCACGTCTCGCTTACAATACCGGTTCAGACGATACCGTTGTTGGCTAGGCGTCTGGCCGGCATAACGTTGTGTGAAATGAGATCGTCAAATTTCTTTTCTTTTTCTTTTTTAATAAATAAAAAAAATCATCTCTGAATATGACTATTTGCGCAGCCATGTTTGTTTAAAATATAGGCTAGTATATGTTCTAATTATAATTTTAAAAATATAAATTTAAGTAAAAGACGCATGGTATGTTAGTAAAAAGCATTTTATCGTGGACAAATATGAAAATAACATTGGTTTTGAAGGCTGTGGAATGTACGAAAAGTCATACCATGATTACATTTTTCAGTCGTGCTCTGATGCAATTTTATAATTGATGTTTTAAATAAAATGATTTAACTCAATAAACATTGACAGGTTTGTAAGAATGTAACGCAATTTTTTGGTGGGTTTTAAGTGGGAGGGAGGTGTTAAAAGCGAGATTTCGTCACCACTCAAAATACATACCTACATTATGTCCAACAAAACCCACAAACCGAATTCCTCAGCCTTTGCCTGACTTCTGCAGGTATTTTAAAATTGTTCACTTATCAAAACATGTAATATTTACTTAGAATACAAAGTTTTTTATAAAGGTTTTTCAATGTGACAAAGCCGTTTACATTAAAAATTCTAGAACCTGTGCACAAAATGATGTTACATCAAATTCCGAGACACCATCACACATGGAATGCATCCTCACGTGTCAAAAATACATTATGAATGACACAATTAACAGGTTAACGATACAAAATTTAGTGTTTGTATAATCGTTAACATTTAAATTTCATGACATACCCTATAGTTCCCTGACCATTGGCTGATTTTTTTTATCCTTCAGAAATTTCAAAATTTCCTTACAATCATATGTTTTCCTATGCCCTGATGCACAAATGAAGTGAAATATAAACGAAGACTAAAATATTTAAATGTGGTAGAGCTTTAATGGCGGAAGTCTCCGCCGTATGGCTGAAACCGTGTCGTGTGAAAGCGCCTTATGCATGGTTTTATATGGCTTCCGGAACCTCACGAGACGGAATAAAATATAAATGATGGTTGAAGGGGGGGGGGGGGGGGGGGGAGAGGCACACAAGCACCGTAATGTGCGTAACCCCAGGACACGCGGGTGTTTCAATATTTAATGGTACAAAGTAGCTTTTCTTGTCGGCTGGACTTGTGTTTGTGCGCGGAGGGACGACAGGAAGTGTCGAAACCGCGTCGTCGCAGCGGGTTCCAAACAAAGATGTTCACGAAAAATAAAGCGCCAAGGACTGCACGTTCCGTTCTTGTGGAAACACTACTACTTGTAAATGCCCCGCCGACAAATGGAAAGAATTTTTAAAAGCAAATAGCTGGCAAACGAGATGAAATGTAATAAAACGTTCCAGTTTTATGTTAAAAATCCTCCGCGAATTTGCACCAACACATTAAAATTCCGAGTAGTACACATGCCAGCTAATGTTTCATCATAAAATGACTAAACAATTTATGCATACATATTTAACATACGACATATTAAAAAAAATACAGCATTCAAGCTCGTATTTTTTTATTAGGTAAAGTATGTTTTACTGGCTTGTTGGCATATTTGATTATTTTCTTCACTTCTATAGTTTACTCGTACACATAGTGCTTAACAAGTAGGTTGTAGGTGTAACAGAAATGTTGTCTGTTATTTTTTAATGTTCAAATGTTCCCTCAAATGAAATTCTGCGTATACTTATGTACTGTACCTGTGTGCGTCAGTAACTACTCGTGAACATAGCTTTGACGTACAACAACAAACCATCCAGGGATGCAGTGAATCGGAAAATTAGGTTTACATCACTCTTATAAAAAGGCGTAATTTTCATTGGTTTGTGAACTTTTTTTTTTTCGTTTTAGTTTATAAAGTTTGGATGTGGCGACGTAATAATGTATCTATATATCGTTTCGTTACAACAAATCCATAGGTTCAGTTACTTACACGCATTCACAGAACCCGAGAACTGTTCAGCTGAAGTACAAGTGCTACCTGTGTTCGTTTGTTCTTAAGACTTTTATAATGTCCGGACTTTTAAGTAATTATTTTAGATTAAGTATAGTATTATCATAGGTTACGTAATGTGATTTTATGTAGTTGATGGTAAGAGAAGGCGAAAAGCTTTAACTTCGCTATAAAATCGGTATTAAACAAATCAAGGCTGACTGCCACGTATCGCCGCGTACTGCAGCAACTTGCGGCGCACCCTGTGGCGTGATTAGACCCGGCGCGGCGCGGGCGACGGAAGGAGACTTGGCAACGGCGCGCGGGGAAGTTGCAGTGTTGCCGCGCGGGCGGCGACAGCGCAGCGAAAAGAGAGACGGAGAACCACGGTTGTACGACTGTGGAAGAGACGGGTGGGGGGGGGGGGGGGTGAGGATTACTGCGCTGCCCTCGCCACGTCCCGAACCAGCTAGCTAGAAGCTAGCTCACTGTCACAGCCCCGAATAGGTCAACTTCTAATTTTGTGAGTTCAATTAGGCCATTCACTTGTTTACCACTCACGTACTTAATTGTCAACACCTGAAAAATATTTTTTAAAAGACTTTCTTGTTACTTGTTTCGTACTGTTTTAAGTATTAACATAGTAAGTATATACCCATATCATGAATAGTGTGTGTGATCTTGTTTGCTTTTAACGGGTAAAATCGAAAATTACTTAGTGGACCGACTTCAAAAATTATTTCACTGCTATAACGCTACTTTTTTTTTTTTTCAGAATGACATGTGCTATGTTCTATTCAAAAACCTGAGAAAATAAACTCCTTCCCTGGATTATTGTGACGAAATCTAATCTAAATCGTCAACGAATACCGCGACTATCAGTAACTATTTTTGCGATGTAAATAGAAAATATAAACTAAATGCTCGCTTGTGTGCGAGTCGAGTCGGACAGGAGCTCAGAACAGAACGCGGAATAGGACCTTACGTAATTTCCTTGGAAACTAGTGCGTTGAAGGTGCAGAACAGGCCTGTCACGCCGCAGAACACACAAGTGCTTATCCTGCGGTTGTAAGTGGCGCAGCTGACGTAGGCCTACTAAACGCTATGTTTTCAAAGCTTAAGTAACACTAAAATAAGCTCACCTATTTTTTTCCCCAGGTCTTGATACTGGAATCACAATAGCGCGACGAAAATTCGAATATTTCTCCAAATAAATCATGTTTGTGACGCCATCGTGTCAAAAAATATGGACGCGACAGACTTTCCGATTAATTTTTATTTTTATTTTAGTCGCCTAGCGAGCGCAAAGTAACCGAAATAATCTTCAGAATTTTGTCTCCGAAAGATGGTTAGACAGAAGCATTTGTAATACCTAATGTTATTATATGTGTCTTTTGAAAGATTTGTTTAGTAAATTTATCTGTGAAATCTTAGAAATGTGTTCACGCTCAGTATTTTTTTTTTCCGAATGAATGTTAATTTGAATGTGACCTAACTGCACATAACCATCATGAAATATGAAACCTGGATGTTACTGAGTTAGCCATTGATAAACTGATGCTTACGTGCGTGGGAAAGCGGCGCACAATGGAAACATTATTTCACGTGTTACACTCTCAAAGTGTAACGGGATAAAGGATATGCGAGGGAGTGTGCGTGCATAAACACAAGAGGTTCAAAGGAACAGATTTAATCACAAAGTTCACTCACTTCCATAAAATACAAATGGATGAACTGATTGATTAAACATCGTAGAATATTAGTGACTTGTGGATCTCTGATTGACGTCTTCACAATGTCGTGCTTAATTTGTTGGTTCACTGTGAACATAAAAATATTGGGCATCAACACTAAGCATAAAAGATCTATAAAACCCACACAATAAAAACATTTTTTTAATAGACATAATAGTGGGTCTTAAAAGGCTACTGAGCATTTACTCCAGTTCATAGATTTCTTCAAACTAGGCTTTATCAAACTGCTCCCAAAAGCTATTAAATGATTAAACGGTAAGCACCAAAAATTCTGCATTAACATTTATGAGTAACGATTCACAATTTCACCTTATAAATGGAGCTCAGAAACATGAAAATAAGCCGTGATTAAATTAATGACCAGCGTCTATATTCGTTAAGTTAGTGTTAGGTAAGCACCACGGAGTGTGCTACTAGCTTGTTTAGTGGCCGAGCTAGGGGGATGTGTCGTTTTGCCTAAAGGCGTTTTGCCTCATTTTAGGCAAAACGCCGTTGGCCAAATAGTAGTTAGGCAAAACACCGATAGGCAAAACGCTGTTAGGTTAGGTAAGGCAAAACGCCATTAGGCAAAACGCCGTTGGCCAAATCGTAGTTAGGCAAAACACCGTTAGGCAATTCGCCATTAGGCAAAACGCCGTTAGGCAATTCGCCGTTAGACAAAACGCCGTTAGGCAAAACGAGGTTTTGTCAACATAGTAACATTTTAGGCAAAACGCCGTTAGGCAAAACGCCTTTAGGCGAAATGACTTTAGGCAAATCGCCGTAACGAATTCATGTTTAGGCAAACCGCCTGTTACTCGAGCCATGAACTCGCCTTGGCTCCGGGAAGAGATGAGCTCGCTGACGGTCACGTCATGTCGCCTCGACAAGGACCAGTAGTCTTCCTTCCAGGTGAACCCCCTCAGCTGCTCACACTGGGACACGAACCGGCTGCGATGTCAGACCACCGACGTGCCTGCCTCTCGCTGCTCACAGGGCAAGCGAGCGTCGCTCACAGCTGCCGCGCTGAAACACCCCGTGCTCTGTTGTTCAGTCCGCTAGCCCTCCACCTCTGGCGGACTCGTCTGCTTCCCTTTCCTCGTGCTCGTCGGGTTCCTTGGTCGTCCCAGCGACTCGAATCAAGTCAGCGATGTCGTCAAGATGTTCGGTCTCGTGCAGACGTGTTGTTCGCTCGTCCGCTACTCAAACCACAGACACTTTTGACTACTCGTGCGACGGCCTTCCGTCACTTTACCCCAGCTCGGCGTTACTCGTTCTTCGTTATTAACTCGTTACCGAGCGTGTATTCACTCGTCGACCCGAAACTTTCGGTACTGCTCAGATCAATCGCTTAATGAAGAGAACCCAAGCAGCCATTGCTGACTAACAGGGATACCATCATCGCCAGTGAAGGACCCAGGGGCCTAGCACCCGAACTTGGCATCGAACCCCGAGCCCCGCGAGGAATCCCAGGCCGCGGCCCCTACCCTCCTGTTTCGTGCCTATAAATAATACGTTTTGACGTGGATTGTGAAATAAATGATTGACAATTAGCTGAGAAGCTTGGAACTTTCGGTACCGGTGACATAAAAGCCAACACCATGTCTCTTTTTTTTTGTGCTCCAAAAACTGGGGTTTATAGGTATACCATATCAGGAGAAAATGTCTTTATAACCCAGTAATATTCTTTCTTCCGTTCGTCAAAGCTGCGTGGAAAGCATACGCACCGGGCGGAACTCCCAGTGCCACGTACCTGTAAAGTTAATTAGAACGTTCTTATTCCACAACCGATCAAGCTTCGCGGGTCCCCTAACCCACAGGCGAACTGAAGGGCCGTTTCCAGTGGAAGGAAAGGAATTGGGATAGGATTTGGGACTTTGACAAAATAATTGGGGGGGGGGGGTTGGGATTGTATCGGGCTGTGATCTCTTAGCACTTTCATGTCCTGTACATGGACGTGTCGCTAGCAGAGACTCGAACACAGGACCTCGGTCGCAAGCACCCACAGCCCGGCGCATGACTAGGTGAAGATCGTGGCTCGCTGGACTCTATACTCTACTTTTGCGAGTCTCTTGGTAACTTAGCGTAACTATTACTACTGACCTAACATCGACCAGACAAAAAACCATTCCTGGAGCTTGCTAAACCACACACTGTCAACTCTACTGAACTACTTGTCAGCTGGACGCTCGCTCGTGGCGAGTGGGAGAAAATGCTTTGCAAGGCGCGGATTCTCTGCGGCGGAAGAAAAGAGGCGCGGGGGAAGGGGGGGGGGGACACAGCGACAGTCTTGTTGCTAAATAAATCCTCTAATCTTAAGTGTTCTTACATTTCATAATTTG
This sequence comes from Bacillus rossius redtenbacheri, assembly GCF_032445375.1. Taxonomy (NCBI): domain Eukaryota; kingdom Metazoa; phylum Arthropoda; class Insecta; order Phasmatodea; family Bacillidae; genus Bacillus; species Bacillus rossius. The sequence goes on from NW_026962011.1 coordinate 34,776,354, forward strand.
GCGAGTCAATGTTAGTACCTATCTATTCGTTCGTACTGGCAACAAGTCTTCTGTTAAAAAACTTGTCCCAAAATAATGCTCAAAAACGTTTTCATCGGCAGCCATATAAATCGCCGCTGGTACATCGGTACCAGCGGCCATGATCGAACCCGCGTAGCCCTCCCAATCCTTCCCCTGGACGCCGTGACGTCACTCACGAGGATGCAAAGAGAGTGAAGGGGGGGGGGGGGGCATGTTATAAATAAACAATGGAAGCGACAGACGTGTGGGCATATGCACGGAACCTATTTTCATCTCCGACAGGATCACGCCCTGTAATAAATAAAAACCGGTTTCGTCCTAGTGAAGATGGTGATAGCAGGGGGGAATGGAGGAGGGGGAGGGGGGGGGGGTGCTCGCCATCGCCATTTTACATGCGGCTCGTTAAAGCCAGCTCGCGCGACCCTGGCAATAATTACCGCCGAGAGGCCGCAGCGGCGCCGGGCCAATCGCGGCGACAGCCAGGGGTCACGCGGGGCCCGGCCGTGCCGCGCGCCCATTGGCCGGGCCCGCGCGCGTGGCAACGCCGCGCCGGCGGGGAGGGGGGCCGCGCGCAGTCTGGCAACGCCGCTGCCGCGCGCACCGCGCTATTATTCGTCGAATTACACGTTCCACACCCCTCCTTCGCGACAAAAAGAAGGGCGAACACGGGGGGGAAAAGAGAGAAGGGAATAAAAACTGCTGCTGAGACCAGAAGGGGAGAACGAAAAATAAAAGAGAAAGCTGGCACAAAAAGAAACCACGCCAGGAGCAAGCCGAGGCCAACGCTACGGAGGAAAAAAAAACTCATTTCACTCCCTCGTCCCCCCCACCGTGGACGGACTGGTTTGCAATACAAAAAAGTTTCCGTGGAGGGGAGGGGGACGGCCAATAAAAATGACTTTCTGGCCGGAGATAAAGAAACATGGACTCCTGTCTTTTTCAGCCGCGTCCATTTTCAGCATCATGGTGGTGTGGCGCGCTGGGAGACGCCATGACGCACCTGTACTGGGCGAGCATTTTGCCGACTGGGCCTCGGGCGGAAACTGTCGGCCACTCGGACTCCCGACTAGGTTCCCGGAGACAGAGCGACTGCGCGCAGTTGGGAATAGAAGCAACGACCCGCGCCGAGATGGCTGTCTGGCCAGGTGGCCGAACGCACCGTTTACAACCAGGTCAATAATTCTTGAACGTATATGCTTGGAAATAGCATTCAATAGCCACTTCACTTGCCTGTACAAGATTTTTTTTTTTTTTCCGTGGTATCGTCTTTTGTCATGTATTGTTTGGACAACGGGAAAGGTTAAAACGCGTGCTATCACGTTCGGCATTTAGACATGAAGATTCTTAAACACAGTATGCGACAGACTGCACGGTGCCTGGCGCGTAGAGGTGTAGAGGCGTGTGATACGCGAGCCAGTGTCAACCTTAGCGACTGACTGCGCGCCCAGCCAGGTGGACACCTTTTAAAACGACCACAACCACCGACAAGCTAGGTTTGTGCACACGTTAGCTTTAATACCTTTAATACATCTCTGTCTGATAGGCGCCCAATCAAGATCGCAGGAAATAATGAAAAGCATAAGTATGCATAATCAAACCAGCACGTCATGTTCAAATATGTTTTACAGTTGGAACAGGCGCGAAACAGGTTATTTTTAATTTTCGCGCACCTGTCAACACGAATTACTGTAAAAAGTCGATTTTCAAAACTGTCTAGATTATCTGCAATGCACTAGTGTCCCTATTTCAAAGACGAGTCTCTTTTGTGTGAACCTTGTGACCCCAAGTTCATTTGACTAGGCACTCTTCTGCATTCCGGGTGTTTTGCTCGAGGATGGCCAAGGATTTGGGTTGGTGTGTGTGTGCGTATTTGTAACGAAAGAACTATGTAAATAAATCTTGGAAGTTGATTTTAACCTATTTCTAATTGTGTCGATTTGAAACTTTGCAAGTAAATGTAATCCGGATGACAATGCAATAATTTGGTAGCATCGAACTGATCTGATGGAGTCAGGAGGTGTATAGTGGAACTCTTCAACTTTCTAATATGTATCTGATAAAAACGTACACCCCCCCCCCTTTTAAACTACAATTCACTCTATAAAAAATAAATACAGCTGGTAGATAGGTCTACATAAGCGCAGTATAAATCAAATAGTCAACAGAACGTCCGTTCTAGGTATGCAAATCTTAATTCAAAATTTGTTGTGGAAGAAAATCTGGTATGAGAAGTCCTACGAGAATGTTGCCTATATAGGTAGGTGTAATCGTCACAACTTGGAAATGGCCGCAATTATTCTCAAATTACAAACAATAGGCAACTAGCTATGTTAACTATAGAATACCGATACCCGTGGGGTAAATTGGGCGAAAAATTGTTAACTACCGACAACGTCCTCGTTCCAAGGTCACTGGTAGGACAGAGAGAGTGTGCAGCACTGATTGCGCGGAGGTTGAGCGCCATGTTGCAAGCAAGTCGCGGCCGCTCGGCTAGAGTCGGGCGGTTCCGCCTTCGCCCACGTGACACGTCTATTATTACTCGACCGCACGGAGGGCGGGTAGGGATTGAGGGCGGCGGGGGGGGGGGGAGGTGGTGAGAGAGGCAAGAGCTAGTCTGGCGCGAGTGTTGCGACCGGTTCCTCGGGGTAAAACCACCTATAATGCACTCGCGTGAATGACGACGCTCGTAAAGTTAAACATTATAGCCTACATATTTATTTTATACGAAGGTGTTATTCCATTCCTACTCCACACGAAATATGATACAGCTTCTACATTTTAAACATTCCCTATTTCCGAACCTGGAGGTGCTGGTCACAAATTGGCGTCAAAGGATTGAAAATTATTATATCTGAAAAATGCCCACGTTAAAAAAAACTCTGGATTTTATTAATTAATTTTGACATAAACAAAATAGCACAAGACGAAGACCAGTTCACGATTGATGGTACCAGAAATCACAAGGTCCCTATTTGCAGCCCAATAACGTTTTACAGTCTCAAGACTGTCTCTGTTTATCACTGGATTACACTTCGCATTTTTTTAGACAGTTGGAAGCAGCTCGTAAACTGAACTTTCATAGATATTTTAACGAGTGATTTCAGCTCACGAGTAGATACGATGTCCACGGCGCGTCAGTGGTAACAAAAGTAGACTCATGTTATCGCGATCGTCCACGGCATGGGATGAATAGGAAATAGTCACGTGTACAGGAGAATAAGAGAGGAGTATATGTTCCTCCGTAGCAAACTAAATTTCCCGTTAAATTAAAATCTCTCCTCTGCGCTCGGGATGGTGATTTGTGGGGGGGGGGGGGGGGAAGTCTCCCGCCTTTATCTGCCATCAAGGCGCCGCGGGTAGGCTGAGAAGTTCGAAGGGGGGAGAGGGAGAGGGGGAAGTACCCCTCCCCCCGCTGAGACATATCCAGACGTCTCTTCCACCGCTTCCCCCTCCTCCACAGATGATCCGTCAACCAGGCAACTCCACTGTCTTGTAGACACCACTAGTTCATTGAGTCGGGTTGGGAGGGGGGGGGGGGAGCATAGTCGTACCCAGGAATTTTTTTCGGGGGTGTTCTTCCAGATTTTTAAGAAAAACTGCATAAACACCAAAAATTAATTATTTCTTGAGTAAATAAATAGAATAGTCTCAAATTTCATTTTTTAACCTGATATGTAATATGTACGTAATTTTTCTTTCAATTAACTTAAGTAAGTTCACATTACAATATTAAAATACCTACAAAAACCCCAAAAAGATATATACGGTATATAAAAATATATAAAAATAATTAGTTAACTTAACGAATTTACGTATTGCTGTATAATTTGGTTGTAAGGGTGTTGGCAACTAAGGCCGGAATTATAATAGCCCGTCCATCGTCATCCGTCTGTCAATTACGTGACCTGCACCCAATAAGATGGACCGAAAAATGTCATCCACTCGTACGTCTAAAGCTTGGTAACCAGGGACGTCGGAACGTTTTCATGAGTGGGGGGGGGGGGGGGCGAAAAGATGTATCACACTTACCTCAGTGCTAGAGCGGGGGGTCCGGGGGCCCTACCCCGGAAAAATTTGGAATTTTAGATGCAAAATTGTGCTATTTAATGAGTTTCCGAACCAAAATATTAAATATACCATTCCAAGAATCTGATGACGTAGTATGTCTTAAATACTACTCTGACAGTAGATGTAGTACAATTTAAATTAAAATACCATCTAGAAATTTGCAATCATTTTATAGTATATTGACAGTCATAAATTTGAGTTTTCTAATCAATGTGATCACCAATGCAACATTTGTAACTACTGGTTGAGAAAAATACTACTAGGACCAAACATTTATTCTGGGAAAAGGAGGGGGGCGAAATGCTACTCTCGCCCCCCCCCCCCATGCATAACAGCACGGGGGCGACTTGTTCCTGCTGCCCCCCCCCCCTGTCCCTACGTCCCTGTTGGTAACTTTATACTTTTGACGGGTGAACGGATGAAACTATAACCTCCTAATGTCTTCTAGGTGTTTGCATATAAAATATTATATTAAAATGTATTAAAGTTTGTTTAATTGTTTAGGTGATTCCAAAATTATTTCTTAGCTTACGTTTAGACACATTTAGAAAGCTCTTTTAAAAAAAAAAATGTTCTAAGTCACGGAAGTATTATAATTACGTATGGTAACTCTGGAAATGTGAAAATACATACCGAAAAAAAAAAACACTCTGAGTTTAATGAGTTTCAAGTAGGTACTTACTTTAGGTACATAATTGTTTAAGTAATATAATTACATATGATGATTCCCCCCCCCCCCCAATTGTTAAGTTTTCTTAACAGTTGTCAGGATTTACATGGAGAAATATTATGACGGACGAGCAGAGTGTTGTAAATCGCCAGCCGACCTCCGTAGCGTAGTCGGATGCACACCGGCTTATGGTGGGAGAGGTTCTGGGTTCGAGTCCCGGGTAAGGCATGGGAGTAAAATTGAGACTTATTCAAAATATACACTTGCGATAAAAGATGATGAAAAAGAATAATGAAATTGATATTTCTGGCTAAACGGATACCGCTCAAGGCCAAAATCCAAGCAGTGAAGTGAAGTTGTATATCGCTTGGCGGCTGACGGACGGATGCGACGGGCTGTTGTAATTCAGGCTTTACAATTCAAGTGTAGCAAAACAGAATTAAATATTTATATATAAAAATCTCGTGTCACGATGTTTGTCCGGGCTAATTTCCGAAACTACTGCATTGATTTTAGTGAAATTTCGCACAAATATTTGTAACTTTGTCCAACTTTATATATAGGCTACATTTTATTTCGATTAATGACAGCGTTTTCCGAAAATCAGCTCCCAAGGGTGGTTAAGCACTGGCAACAGTGGGTACTCCATCTCCATGACAACGTGATTTTGCATTGTTTATGCCTTCTGCGTAGACATGGCAACGGGCATCGCATAGATCGATTTTTTTCTTCAATTCGATTTAATTATTATTTTATGTAAAATTATTTAAATTTAAAAATATATTTGTGCAAAATACCACTGACTGACTCATTACGATTGACTTGAAATCTTTCAACCGATTGAAACATAGTTACTCATTTTGTGATGTAGGCCTATGTAGACGCTCACTAAGATATGATTTTCCGAAGGGAGTTTTGGTAGTTTTGGGGGTGTAAAATATAAAAATTCCAGTTTTGGGTAGAAAATCACCATGGCAATTACGTTTTCCGAAAATCAACTCCCATAGGTGGTTAGCCTGGGCAACAGTGGGACAGCAGGATCTTGCATTGTTTATGCCTTCTGCGTCTCCATGGCAACGAGCATTGCTTTGATTTTTTTTTCCAATTCGAGGTGCGGCAGTGGCGTACCCACAAGGAGGGGCATGTATAATGAGCGGCGCAAGAGTGTTCTGCCTGAAGACTGCCGAAGCGAAGTACGGGTACATCAGTTGTACGTTGCGTGCTCGAGAATCGGGAAACCATCGGTGCTACTCGTTTTCTCTTCGGTACATTAAAAAGCATTGTAATAAATTTTTGTCGAAATTAATTGCATTTTATTTAATTTATTATTACTGTAAATGGGATATTTAGTCTCCTTTTTCCCCCATTAGTATAGCCGTGCGAAGCTGGGTCGGGCGGCTAGTATATTATATATATATTAAATTATATTGTTCTATTACAATATTCGCTAAAAACACCTACACATTGAGTTTAAGCCATTAAGCTACTGACTCAAACACAACTTCACACCACGTTGCACTCAGAAGGTCCCTTTCATCTGAGGCGAGAAAATTACATTTCAGCTTTTCAATGTTTGTAACAGTCGTTTAAATTTACGGACCTTGATATAATCGAACTTTTTTCTTCGTGTTATACGTACAGATGTACAGTATTTAAATGAAAGTACCTGACTTGATAAAACGGCCAAAAAACGTCCCATCCCCCCCCCCCCCCACACGTTTTAATAGTTTTATAGATTTTTGTATGAAATTAGGTCGCAATCACTACTGTTACTCAATGCCCAATTCTACTAAGTAAATCTAAAACATAATCAAAGTAGAGTTGAACTGATTATTCCATAGACCAATCACCGCGATTTGATAATTTAGACTGACCTATCATGAACCAACCACTGCAATTCAAATTTGTTTACATTTACTTACCAATTGGGCTGCTTGGTGACGTTATTTCTCTCGTTACTCTGTGATTAGAAATTGAGCTCGAATGCATAAGTGTTCATAATTTTCTTGCCTTATTTCGGGGGGGGGGGGGGGGGGGTTTGAACCCCCAAAACACCCCCCTGGGTACGCCTATCAGGGGGGGTTACCGTTTTTATAAATCCTTTTATTAAGGAAAGGGATTACATATGGCGTTGAAGTCAAGTTTCACAACAATATATACATTAAAATTATTTACACACACTTGCTGCAATACCAGTCGGTCATTGTCTCTTACTGCAGTTTATGACACGAATAAAACACAACGGTATAATTTATATAATTCATGACAAACAATACACGACCAAATATACATAGTAGCATGGGGAAAAGTAGTCCAAAACACCTCACAAATTAAACTTATTTTTTTACTAAGTGCTCCTTGTTGAACTGGTAAGGGAGTAGTCCATACAATAAATGAATAAATAAACAAACCGAGAACACTTAATGCTTTTGAATCTAGATTTTTTTCCCTCTTAATTATTGAACTACAGATCACAGACTCAACAAGCACGAATGTGGTTTTGTTACGGTTTTAATTTACAAAAAAAAAGTCACGCGTCTATAAATGACGCAGGGGAAGTTTACTGAAGATGACACGCTTAACTTTGAAATTTCATGTAAATTTACAAATGAAGAATTATTGATTCGGATTAGCATGACAAGAATAAGTTTAATGTTTACTTAACATTCATAAAAATAACCTAACAAAATTATTTTAAAAATATATTTTTGGCATATATTTAGGATATTACAAATTCCCATCTTGGGTACCCGGTTACCAAAGTTGGGACAATAAGTATCTTAAGATGGGACAGCAAGTTAATCACTCTACAAAATATCACAACATATTTAATATTAACATGTATTATGTTTTTAATTGTTTTACAACACAAAATGTATAATAAAATAAAGTTAAGCTTACATAAAAGCAGTTTCCATATTACGTTTATATATTCACTAAGAAATATTTACGATAATTATGCTGGAAAATAAGATACAAATAGGAAAAATAGTCAGTTACATAAGGAATATAGAATTCCACTCAATGTTTATGAAAAAATTAAATGAATTCATAACAAACTATTCATCACATTTGAAACAATATAAGTTTAAATCGTCACAAAGACCACATGATTCATGCGCCCATTCATTGCAGGTCTTACATTTCAACCAGTCATCATCAGAGTCTTTGTATTGACCTTCACAAACTGTGCAAACACTATCACCATCACGATTTCTTTGCGCCGTTTCTTTGACTTAATCTGCAGCCCTGGTGTCGCCTTCCCACTTTTAAATACAGAAGACAATTTTTCTTAGCTGATGGTATCGATTTACCTTCGGCTAGTACATTTGTATAGGGTGATTCTGTGAGAATAGTTTCTGTCGTCACTCTCCTCCTGCGCTGCGTGTTAGGCCTGTTACCAGTTGCGACTGGTATCGGGCTAACTTGTTGGAACGAAACCCTTTTAGAATTTGGTCTAATCTTGATGGCGGAGTGGATTTGGTCTGTTGGATTGGCAGCTGTGCAATTGATTTGATCTTCCTGTTCTAATGTTGTTATAATACTTGAAGATGGCAGCTTATTAGTGACCTCGCTGTTAGGGTCGGGTAATGTAGCATTTTTCCGGAATGGCGTGTCTGTGGTTAAGGAAGGTGCAAACTCATGTTCCAAAAATACATGTGGATTAAGTGGCCACAGTCCACATTTTTGAAAACCTCTTCCTGGGTGCTCTCGCAGCCAAACTGTCACTGCTTGATTGTAAAATGTACTGAGGGGGCCGAAAAACGAAACGTCTAATGGTTGTAACTTGTGTGTCGTGTGTGGTGGTAGACTGACTAAAATAATATGATTCTCTCTTGCGAATTCTATGACCTGTAGTGATTTTGTGTGGGAAGCATGTCCATCAAGTATTATCACGATAGGCTTTTTTGAAGATGACTTGGCTTTATTATGGAAATATTTAAGATATTCCAAAAATATTTCCCCGTTTGACCATCCATTTTCTTGGGAAAATGCTACGAAGCCTGTTGGTGCCCCATAGCACATCTCTTAGTTCCTTCTTTTCCTCGGAAAGATGAAGGCAGGTGGGATAAAATGACCTTCAGCACTCATCGCACAAATTATTGTTGTATTCCCCCCACGTTCCGCACTAGTCAACCCGCCAATTAGTTTTTTACCTTTAGTTCCTAGAACTTTTCCCAATCCCTGGACAGTTTTGATACTGCTTTCATCGACATTATATAATCTATCACCGGATAATTCGTATTTCGTGTAAGCACTTTCCATCATTTCGAAGAATTTATCCACGACGTGTTTGCTAAAGCTAGAAGCCTTGGCGAATGAAGTTGCTTCCGGAGTTCGTAATGAAATGTTTTTGTGACGCGACAAAAAGTTGTAGGTACAGCCACTTTTTTGATGCCATTCCCTTTTCCTTGTTAAACTGGTGAGAGATATTTTTGGCTTCAGCGAAGTCGAATGCAAGCTTTCTAACACCTGTACAGGACAAACCAAAAAAGCGCGATTCCATTAGCAAAATATGGTCTGTTATTTCTTGCTCTTCTTGGTCGCTGAATGCGATAGTAAACCGCCCAAGGTGTTTCTTAGTTTCACTAGCAATCTTATTGGAACTGATGACACGTCTTGCAAGAGTACTTTTAGATATATTGTAATTCGAAGCAGTCTGCCGTAACGTCATTTCTTTAAGTCTTACCTACTTTTTCAATTGCTTGTGACATTGACATCTCATCCCAGGATCCGCGTGTCGTTTTTCTCTGGTAGGAATATTTTGAGAACGTTGGCGCCATTTTCCTTAAACACACCAGTAACAGTAGAGTTATTCCTTTATTTCTAGATTATGATACACGATAACAATGCATCTTCCAACTGTACAATGATTGTTATTTTAGCTATGCCGCTTTTTTTTTTAATAATATAGCATTTTATATAATCCATTGTTTTGGAATAATAGCTGTAAAATAGTTATGCTCCTAATATTATGAGTATGTAAAACCCATTATGGCGTACACACTATAAATACATGCATTACAACATTATGCACATAAAAAAATAAAAGACTATCTATTACGAAAAGAGGAATGTATAAAATAAGTTACCCAATATGGGATGCTGTACTCAAGATAGGACAATGTCCCATCTTGGGTTATTTAGCGATTCACTCTTGGGTAACTCCCCTCTTGGGTAACTCGGCCATTTTGAGATATGCTGTGTCGTGCCAAGAAGGTTAAACAACAACTTACTTCGTGTATAATGCATTCTGTGCATAAAATTATAAGACACTATTGTAAAACAAAAAAACATTTTTTTCGACGAAATATAAGACGCGTAACGCAGTTTCTATTTATTAAATACTTTATATTATCACACCGTAAAAATAAAACGTACCTCTACTTTGGTATCAACGGCAGCAACTCGACTCAAACTACGTAGGTATACACACTTATGTGGGAAAGCCACGTTGTCTGGAATGGGTAGACAGCTGCTATCTAGCGGCGGCTTAGAGAACTACGTCAGTCCCATCTTAGGTGACCGGGTCATTTTGGGTAACCTTCCCCTACCTATGTAATTAATAAACCTTATTTTTAAATACTATCATTCTATGTAGATGTACAGCGAATGGTCAAAATGTGTGTAAAACTGTATACGGAAACTAGGGGTTTTTCCGTTAGCATGTGGAGGAGAATCCCTGTAATTTATTTACTATTAGACTTTTTTTTACATTTTATTTAGCTAACATAACGATGGGAGATTGAAGAAAAGCATATCAATGTTGCTTAGTCTTCTGTCACTGTAGTGTAACACAAACAGCACATATCAAATTCACGCATATTTCACATAAATCCCTAAACATTGAACGGGAATCCTTGCAGATAGCACGCCGGTCATTTTCACTATGCCATGCTTTCTTCGTTTTGCCAAGATTCAACAAGTGCAACACATGATGAAAATGAATAAAAAATTATGTTTCTCATAGGTTCACTGCTCACTATAGTGTCCACACGCTGGAGTATTCATCCCCCCCCCTCCTTAACGAACTTCAAAACGTTAATCTTCCTTTAGCATTAGGCTACTCAACATTGAAGCGCGCGCACACACACACCGTGTGCCAAACCCATCCAGCAAGTCACACACCCCGCCCAATGGTTCAAATGATTGAAGAAATGTGTGGGGTGCACATCACAAGTCTCTCTCGGCGGTCTAGGCCTATAAGCTTGCGATAAGTGGGGACAACTTTGTAACGTTTAAAAAGCTATCCTTAAAACTTAGTTTTAGCGTTATTATTACATTTATCGTCCATTTTCAGTTACGATTGCCTCAACAGTGAAGGACTTTGCAATTTTATAAGGCCTCCCCCCCCCCCTACCACCAAACGATCATCGCCCGTGAGCCAAGGAACAAAATCGGTCTAAATGGGAAACCTAAAATCTAAACTTCGCGGATGTTGCAGACACAAGGATAATCTCGATTTCGATCGCGCGTTCGTACTTCAAAAAAAAGTACTTAAACGAATTTTTTTATAGGGCTGACCGGACCTAGCCAATTACCTTGGGATAAAGGCCTCGCCTTATTAGGAACACATATGCTGTGCAAAGCTTCAGAAAATTACACGGAATTTAAAACTGCTCAAGCGTTTAAGAATACGGTAATGGCGGATGGGAAGTTTCGTTTCCGCACTTAGTTTTTAAACTGTATTTTTAAAATAGTGAAAATTGATAAAAACGCGTGTTTTCAGATATTTTTTTTAGGCATGGAAAAATTTCGGTACGGATCTTGAAAGCACTCAAGGGTTTACATTACAACTTTATCATCATTTCTGTCATTTAATGTTATGGTTACCGCTCTAATCCCATATTTGCCCCACGCACTACGAGAAGACTGCGCGCCAGTCCACAGATGGTCCATTCGTGATGCAAGCTGCAAGCCATGTCGCAGTTCTGCCAGTCTACGGCAACTGCGGTTCAGTGTGGCTGGCTTCTCCCACGCGTGGACGACGACGAACAATGGTGGATCGTCTCAGACAAAATAAAGACTCTGAAATGGTGGGGTGCCTCGCCTCTTCTCGCACGAGAACTGGCTCGCTCCCGCGGGGGAAGGGGAAGTCATTGGGCTGAGGGAACTACACCCCTCCCTTCTCCAAGGCATCCCCCTTACACTTCTCCTACCAAGCTCTGTCAATAATGCCGAGGTGTGGCTTCGAACCCGTGACTTTCAGCATGGACGTGAGTGTAATGTGTTACCGAACACGGCAATTAAGGACTCTTATATTATTGTATATACGTAATTTAAAACACGTCTCAAATCTCTCCCCTCCCCCACCTGCCATAGGTTATGGAACAATTTTTTTTTTACCAAGCCTAAGTATTCATGGGACGTAAAAAAATATGTTATTGAAGTGGAACTTCATTACAGCCAGAGGGGTAGAGCAAGGCGATGACGTCACGACGCTCTCATGACACCGAAAAGTGCAGTGCAGTGATCAGCACGCATGCTTGCATTACAGCACACTCGTGTGTATACTATCCGTGAAGTTTCCCCTGCCGACGCATCAAAGAAAGCACTTCATCAGTAAAACAACCGACGGGTTACGGATCAGCTGGCTCCGTGACTTTGGGCTCGCAGTAGTTTGTGCTTCTGGCGGAGAAGTACGACGGCGCGGCGCGAAACAAGCGGGCGAGGTTAGGGCGGACTCGAGGGAGGCCCTTTCCGTAATGACACACCGGCGCTCTTCAATTACTGCAGCTGTCGTTTCCTGTGTGCCTAGCTTCCTGCATTAAGAGTAGCCCACAATGGGGCAGGGCTATATATATAATAAATATAAAGAGAGAGAGAGAGAGAGAGAGAGAGAGAAGCAAACCCAGCAGAAGTTGTCCTGCCATGGTTTACTTCTTTACCTCTATACATCTAAAAAGGGTGGTTTGTATGTAATCTAGAATCTATAAAGCGTTTGAAATGGTATTGATTCAATAATAAACTCGCTCACCAAATACTTTTCAGTCACAATCACTATATGTTGTTATTGAGGATTAAGGACAGTAAAAAAAAAAAAATCAAAATCGAGTTAAAGCATAATGAATAGCGTTGTATGACGGTGTGGTGGACACAGAGAAAATGACACACAATTATTGCTGTTTGTATGTCTGTGACCTATGATTTTCTGTTCACCCGTGGCGATCGGCTGAACGCTTTTTAGAAGTTGATGCGCTGCAGTGCCATCTAGTGGCGAGGTGTAGCAAAATGGACAGCATAAAAACCTTAATTTAATCATCTTCAATTTAATTGTGTATTATTTCTACCAAAAGTAAAAAACGAAATAAAAAATTATAGGTATTTTCCCAAAAAAAAATATTAATTAGGTAATTAAAAAATTTATGAGAATTATATTTAGGGAAAATATTTGCAAATTATCCAAATTAGGTTATGCGTGCTCATCGAAAACTAATCAGGAAAATTTGGTGTTATTACTTTTCTTCATTTTTCTTAACACTGAGGTGCTAGTAAAATTTGGTAAATGGTATCCTTCGAAATACAGAATCATGATAAATGATTTTTAAAAAGCTAATTACATATATTATTATTTTTTAAAGAAAAATCGAACCATTATCAAAATTATTTTATGTTGATAAGCATTCAAGTTGTGAAAATATAACACAGGACTTTAGCCTTGCTGATTTTTATGATTATTGAATTTAAACTGAATAGAATCTTTGTATGTTTAAAGCCGGAAATCATAATTTTATAGTAAAAATAAACGTGTGTGTGTGGCTGAATGTGAGATGGTAGACTATAAACAGCAGTTTTATACTGCATATCTCGAAAACATATTTTTGGTTATGGTGACCTGTATTTAAGGCGTAGAGGTTGTAAAAAAAAAATAATCTGCTGCACACGTGAAAAACAAAATTTGCATGCTCCACTCTTATTGTTTAGCAAAATACATTCTCCGTTGGAAAATGCTGACGGACTACGGATCCAGTGCCTATACGTTTTCGATTACGTTCAGCGTCACCACACTATAAGGTTATGACAGAATATTTTATTCATCCTGTAAACAAAATATTGTACTGCAATATTAACTGTTAACTCACCGGCAAATACTTTACCTTATGGTGGCAACAAGATAGTTTAGTAGAGTCTAATAAAAACTAAGTATTAATGAGTGACCCCGAAATGTGTGTGCAGTTTCCTACTGATGAATCGTTTCGTAGAGCTAACAGATGAAAATGCAAGCAATGACAATAAAAAGGAAATATCCAACATGGCGTGCGGTGAGACCTAACAGGTTGATCGTGGCAAGCGGCGTGGCTGGTCCGCTCCAAGGGGAAGGGGGGGGTGTATGTGGTGTGTGGTATGGGGAGGGGGAGGTTACCTGCCGCGGCCCGGTTAGGGGCGTTTCCTCGGATCACGCTCTCTCGCATGATTGATGGCCGAGAGCCTGAACCCTGTTCGGGTTGGATTGCCCGCAAGGAGGATTTGAGGGGGGGGGGGGGGGGGGCGCACGAAAGGTCTCGGTCCCACCTCTTCAAGTTGCAACCACCGCCAGGGCTGCGGTTACCTACTTCTATACACGTGTTCCAGGTGGGAGATAATTAATATATATGTATTTAAAGTATAGCAGGCCAACTGGTATTTTATATATGGTATTTTTTTTATAATCCTCAACCCTCACTAACTTCCTTCCCCCCCCCCTTCCTTGTTTCACAACCCCCATATGATATTTCGTTTATGTGTTATAGTTTGTGATAAGTACAAGCATTTTTATCAGCAAAATCAATGTTCTCTTCTGCAGCAATTGACAATTTTGTATTTATGTTTTGAGTTATTATTAGAGACCTGCAAAATTCGCGGGTTCAATGACCTTCAGGATAGACTCCAATATCCTCTAGACACTCGGGCAAATGCCACCTGTTCATTGGCTGCTGACTTGTGAGTAGTCTCGATTGAGTGTCTGTGATTCGACACTTCTTTGAGCGAGGGTCTCTAATTGGCCCTCATTAATCCAGATTAACAGTGAACCAGTGGTAGAAGCAGCGCAAAGGTATAATTATTTGAATTGTAGCATATCACGAAATGAATCCATGAATTTTGCAGGTCTCTAGTTATTATAAATTTGGTATCAGTGGAGTGGGTCTGGTGAGTGGCCGAGGGCTGGGGTCTGGGCCGAGACCTCTGCGACGTGTGGTGAGGTCGTCCCAGTATCTTCCTGGCCCGACACCCAGTCTTGCTACTGCTTGCCTTCGCTCAGTGACGTCTACCACACTTTCCAAAATATTCTGACAAATTATCCAGCGTAACCTTAACATCTTTTTTATTCTATGGGCTTGCTAGAACATACAAAATGGTCATCAAACAGCATTCTTTTTGGCATCATTCAAAATATTTGTACTCAACGTAAACACGCCAACTACAAACATTCACGATTTGTCCATCATGTTCATGGATACGTTGTAAACTAGATGTTGGAAAGTGTCATCTGCCGGCGCCAACAGAAACTACCTGGGTGCCGAGGAGCCAGGACGTGAGTCGTCAGGGATCGCGCGCAATACGGGCCTCTCTCTCCGTGACAAGATAACTCCAGAATTACGGTCCTTACTGGTGCCAAGAGTTGTCCCAATAGGTCAATCCAGTAGCTACAAACACTTTAGTCACAACTAGGGTTACCAGACGTCCGGCATGTCCTCCTTTTTATGTATTATTTTGTCCTCCTTTTTAGTGAAATGTCCTCCTTTTGCGAGGTGAATGTCCTCCTTTTCTGTTATCAGTGTCTGGTAACCCTAGTCACAACGAAATACTTCACAGGAAATTCCCCAAAAACCTCTTTTTCCCCCTCTGTCAGTCATAGATCAGAATATTTATTTTCCCCGCAGCCCGAGGGTTGAAACGCGCTGTTCTCCGTGCACCGGAAGTGTGAGGACCTGGCCAGAGCTCACCACATCCGCATGCCCCCGGGAAAGGGAGCAGCGAAGCGGAACCGCAGTAGGAGACGCGCGGTTCAGGAATTTGACGGTTGACCTGCGAGTGATGAGGGAGGAAGGGTTAACAGCTGTGGCTTCGTGTCACGCGGTTGCGCAGAGAAACGCCGCCTCCTCGTAATATACATGATCGAATCTCTTTCACCACAAAATATAGCTACCTGATGGCTGAAAAGAATATAAGAATATTGTGGAAGGCAATAAGTGTATTCAAAACTTCGTATACAAATGGACAAAACGTCGTATACAAATGGAAAAAAGCGTCGTATACAAATTGACAAAACTTCGTATACAAATGGACAGTATTAGAGACGATATGGCATCTAAGTAGGCTGGATATTCGACAAAGGTAAACAGGCTGCATGTCATGAAGTTATTATAAATGTGGCACCACGTAGGTTACTTCTTTGAGCAGAACAGGTCCCTTGTCTACACTGCCCTCTTTTTATAACTTTAATGGAAGGCCTTTTTATTAAGAAGTTTCAAATTAAAGAGTTTAAAATAAAACTAAATACTATTTTTTCTATTCAGGACAGCTTTGAGTTGTTTATTTTAGTTGTCTCTCAAAATTATTGTCTTCACAATACTCAAACTTATTTGTTTCCGTACATCGACGTACACAACTTGGCTCCTACCATTTAAGAGTAGCCTAAACATACTGGTTGGCCATAAATCCAAATTTACAAAAAAGAAAATACAAAGAAACTATAAAAGTAACGATTTATTGCTATAGTACAAAAAAATCTGATTCAACTTCGTCCCCCCCCCCCGCCCCCCACCCCCAGTAGAGGTTTCGTCATGGACGACACTGCATTCGTTGGAGCTGAAAATTGTGTCATTGTAGGAGGAAGCGCATGTTTTACGTTGAGGCAAAATGACCACTTATTCGACCTAACACAAAAGTATCGTTGCTTGGCACACGGAGTTCGAGACCGGGATTGTGGTATGCTTTCCATGAATGGGACCATCCGTCAGTGAAGAGAAGACAGATGATGCTGTGCAGCTAGACTGTTTGCCGTGCATCTTGTGAACTCGCATTCCTCCGTTCACAGTGCTGGGAATTCTACGCAAGAAATTTCATTCCCATTCTTATGTGTGTAAAGTACACAGAGTGCAAGCTTAACAGCCATGTGGCCACTTTCATCGTGCTGCTTTCGGGACAGATTTTGCACCGGATAGTAGATATAAAAGGCCGATTCTATGACAGCTTTTTTTTTTCCTGTTAAAATTCCAGGGAAAGGAATATTCCAGCAAGCAGTTACCTATTGCTTGTTAAAATCTGATAAAAAAAAAAGGAAAATTTATTTTCTCCTGTTAAAATATGTTAAAAGGCTGATCCCATCCAGTTCTGAACAGCTGTTGAACGGGAATTAACGGCTGTTCTCAACTGTGATTCCGGCCGTTAGCGTTTGAAACAGATTCGTGAAAAATAGCTCGGGTCGCGAATAATTTCTGTATTTACTTAACTTGCATTGAAAACCTTACAGAATCTCCCGTCCTAGTAGTTACAGGCCCAACCCGACAGATAGCGTCACACGTCGCGCAAAGCATGGTTTCAGCTGTCGCACTTGCACGGCGCTACAGAGGGTCCCCCGCGGTATGGCACCACCGGGCCGCCGTCAGCTGACAGCCGTGAGGTCGCCGACCCCTTCCCCCCCCCCCCTTTTCACCCGAGACCACACACTGGTCCAGCCGGCGCAAGGCGCGTGCGCGGGGGACCAGCCCCGCCCAGCCCCCCTCCCCACCCTCCCCATCACCCACTCCTGCTGTCGTGGACGGAGGCGGGCGAAGCTCTCTCTCCCACCCCTCCTTCTGGGATACTTACGCTATTGGCCGTGAAGTAACCTGAGCCAGATAACAAACTTTCGACCAAAGAAGTGTAGAGCCACGGGCAACAACCAATGGACAGGTGACATTTTTTCTCGAGTGTGCGAAGGACTGTGGAGTTTCTTCTTCCAGAGGTCCGCTGAGCCCACATTTTTGAAGTTATACTTCTTTAGGCGTGTTATGAAAAAAAAAAAATATATGAGTGGATTTTTACGATGCACGCGCACCGAAAAACGAAATTATCACAGGATAAAAAAAAAGCTACATACAAAAAAAATACATAAACCATCGATATATTTTTCGTATTCACCTCTATAGCTCTTTTATTTTCTTCGCAGAACTACATAGGTATTTTCTGTTTGAAAAGTAGCAGTCGGCCTGTCTCCTGTCCGATCCGGCTGAACGAAGCACTTGCTCAATGCGGAGAAAGTGGGCCAGGTTGCGAACGCATGTTGCCGAATATTCACAAGTGGCAAGAAACAATGTTACCTACTGTTACTGACTGGCCACTCAGGAGTTACGAACTATAATACATTTTTTTTTGGTAAAGTTATTTAACATTTAGGGGAAGTGTGGGATATGTACCCTACAAATAGTACATATGTACATTTACTATGCATTTAACTTCTTTTTAAAAATTATTTAGTGGATGTAATGAATTAATTGGAAACGAGTTTCCTCAATGCACATATGGATCAGTAACTTCCTTAAAATGTTAAGAAAAAAAATTCTCAACAGTGAAGTTTATTTCTATTTTCATGCATTCGTTAGTGGCTATATGTATATTTTTTTGATAGTAAAAGTAACAAAAAAAAACAACAGTGAACTTAAAAATTAAACATCTTATATGATGAAGTTGCTAAAATAAAACATGTAGGCCTATATTGTATTAAATAAACGTGTTTATATTATAATAAAGTTAGTATTTTCTATTGTTATTGTATTGAAAAATGATCAATTTAATATTAAGTCATTTATGATTTTTTTTCTAAATTTGAAACAAAACAAAGTGTATCAAATTTGAGTTAAGTCAACATACCTACGTATACAATGTGAATAGTAAAACTGATTGCCAGTGGAGTAAAAGTTGCATTCCTTTAAACAGATGTTACTAGTTGAACGAAGCATGCATGTGGAAAACTCCGATCGCATCCAACATCAAACTTATTTTATAACCCGTCATACATGCAAGTCATCCAACTTGTAAACAAAAATGGCTGCGCTAGTGACTTTTATGATGACGCCATAACCCTCCATCTTTATTTGACACAGCGTACTGGAAGGTTCTTTAAATGATTCATGCAATGGGGAATTTTGATTTAATACAATTTCGTGGAAGACGCCAATGCAATTTTTTTTACTGTTTGTCATGGAAAAAAATATTCAAGAACGCAAATTAAGAAATAAAAATGAAATCATAAACCCAACGATGTATCTAAACAGGTAATATGGTCAACACAACGACGACATCACAGATGAACAACTTAAATATCAGCCAGCACAAGGATACTGTGTTCGTCAGTGTTTTCATCGCTGTGTTGTTTACAACATAATGTTTATCTTCATCGTTGTGTTCGTATATTTGCTGCATTGTTCCAGGTTTTGTTGTCAGCCTGCATTTACTGTTATTTATTAAACTGTCTCGTCGCTGTCAGCCCATTGAGTTCGTAGGTGCTGTTTTAATTTTTTTCATGACTAAATTTCTCGCACAGGAATTCTTGTGTCGTTGGGTTTCATCTGTTTGACATCAGCTGATTTAGGCTTGTTCTCTGTGGGTTTATATTTTCATTTTTAATTCTTAATTTTAGTAAAAAAAAATTTCCCCGTGACAAACTGTGCAAAACTACAGTGGCGTGTGTCCAAGGAATTGTATTATATGATACCGGAAGATGTTGAAAGCAACAGGCAGGGCCTTCAGAGACGATGTGAAGAGACCTGCATGAGCCGACCTGCATGAGGAGACCCGCATGAGACGACCTGCACGAGGAGACCTGCAAGATGAGACCTGCAAGATGAGACCCGTATGAGGAGACCTGCACGAGGAGACCTGCACGAGGAGACCTGCACGAGGAGACCTGCATGAGCCGACCTGCATGAGGAGACCCGCATGAGACGACCTGCACGAGGAGACCTGCAAGATGAGACCTGCAAGATGAGACCCATATGAGGAGACCTGCACGAGGAGACCTGCACGAGGAGACCTGCACGAGGAGACCTGCACGAGCAGACCTGCACGAGCAGACCTGCATGAGGAGACCTGCACGAGGAGACCTGCACGAGGAGACCCGCATGAGACGACCTGCACGAGGAGACCTGCAAGATGAGACCTGCAAGATGAGACCCGTATGAGGAGACCTGCACGAGGAGACCTGCACGAGGAGACCTGCACGAGGAGACCTGCACGAGCAGACCTGCACGAGCAGACCTGCATGAGGAGACCTGCACGAGGAGACCTGCACGAGGAGACCCGCATGAGACGACCTGCACGAGGAGACCTGCAAGATGAGACCTGCAAGATGAGACCCGTATGAGGAGACCTGCACGAGGAGACCTGCACGAGGAGACCTGCACGAGGAGACCTGCACGAGCAGACCTGCACGAGCAGACCTGCATGAGGAGACCTGCACGAGGAGACCTGCACGAGGAGACCCGCATGAGACGACCTGCACGAGGAGACCTGCAAGATGAGACCTGCAAGATGAGACCCGTATGAGGAGACCTGCACGAGGAGACCTGCACGAGGAGACCTGCACGAGGAGACCTGCACGAGCAGACCTGCATGAGGAGACCTGCACGAGGAGACCTGCACGAGGAGACCCGCATGAGACGACCTGCACGAGGAGACCTGCAAGATGAGACCTGCAAGATGAGACCCGTATGAGGAGACCTGCACGAGGAGACCTGCACGAGCAGACCTGCACGAGCAGACCTGCACGAGGAGACCTGCACGAGCAGACCTGCATGAGGAGACCTGCACGAGCAGACCTGCACGAGCAGACCTGCACGAGCAGACCTGCACGAGCAGACCTGCATGAGGAGACCTGCACGAGGAGACCTGCACGAGGAGACCCGCATGAGACGACCTGCACGAGGAGACCTGCAAGATGAGACCTGCAAGATGAGACCCGTATGAGGAGACCTGCACGAGGAGACCTGCAAGATGAGACCTGCAAGATGAGACCCGTATGAGGAGACCTGCACGAGGAGACCTGCACGAGGAGACCTGCACGAGGAGACCTGCACGAGCAGACCTGCACGAGCAGACCTGCACGAGGAGACCTGCACGAGGAGACCTGCACGAGGAGACCTGCACGAGGAGACCTGCACGAGCAGACCTGCACGAGGAGACCTGCATGAGGAGACCTGCACGAGGAGACCTGCACGAGGAGACCCGCATGAGACGACCTGCACGAGGAGACCTGCAAGATGAGACCTGCAAGATGAGACCCGTATGAGGAGACCTGCACGAGGAGACCTGCACGAGGAGACCTGCACGAGGAGACCTGCACGAGCAGACCTGCACGAGCAGACCTGCACGAGCAGACCTGCATGAGGAGACCTGCACGAGGAGACCTGCACGAGGAGACCTGCACGAGGAGACCCGCATGAGACGACCTGCACGAGGAGACCTGCAAGATGAGACCTGCAAGATGAGACCCGTATGAGGAGACCTGCACGAGGAGACCTGCACGAGGAGACCTGCACGAGCAGACCTGCACGAGCAGACCTGCATGAGCAGACCTGCATGAGGAGACCTGCACGAGGAGACCTGCACGAGGAGACCTGCGTGAGGGGAGACCTGCAAGATGAGACTCGTATGAGGAGACCTGCATGAGGAGACCTGCATGAGGAGACCTGCATGAGGAGACCTGCATGAGGAGAGAGACCTGCGTGAGGGGAGACCTGCACGGAGAGGGACTGCCGGCGGTAATCAAGGGCAGCTCGGCTGCAGGGACGCAGCGACGCAGCGACGGGGCCAGATCAATACGAGGGGAGTCGGCGATGCCCCTGGCCGGAGAGAGAACGCGACCAGTTGAGAGCAGGCGCCGTCTCCCCCTCAGCGACGCGTGTGGCTGGTTCCAATGCCGACACTACACACGTGAGGTCGCTCGGTGCTTCTAGTAGGTAACTCTTCGGGTAATCACTGTGTCTTTTGGTTGGTTTGGTTTCAAAATACTTTATTAAATGAAGTGTACATAGGCCGTGGCCATGAAATATAGAAATACAATATAAACTAGAACAATAACAGCAATGAATGAAACAAAACAAACCTTGCGTATCACATACAAACGGCAATGCCAAACTATAAAGTCTCTTCTTGCCAAATGGAAATATAATCAAGTACAGGAAAAAGGATACAAGCAAAAACACACTAGACAGGGACATAAACACGAGGGGAAAAGTAGAGTAACCCCCCCCCCCCCCAAAGAACGATCAAGTACTTTACAGGACAACTGAGTGCACAACTTAAAAAAAAAAAAAAAAAAAGGCCACGCGATTTGAAAACGACTCTTGACATTCGAGTGGTACATATCTGTTTACGAAAATCATTTAAGAGGGCGGTTGAGTAGTCCTGTTTCTGTATTTCGGTTTTAAACTGCATATTTAGAACAGTGTAAATGGCTAAAGTGTATTCAGAATAATGTTTGGGCATGAAAATCCGGTTCAGATTCTTGAAAGCACCCAAGGAACTTTCTTACATCTTTATCTTCATTTCTCCTTCATAAGTATACTTAGTGTTGTGGTCACCGCTCAAATCTCATACTCTATGCTTTACGAGAAAACTTCGTGCCAATCCACAGTCTTGCGCGTAGAGACTATGCCGCGCTAGAAGCACCAACGAGCGTCGCACTTATCATGCCCTGGCTAAGCCTTGACATCTATATCATTACAAACAAGTGAGAAACGTGACGGACGTTGCCGTGAGCCGGTGGGTTATTCTCTTGTGGTGCTTTCAATTGTTCCGTATAATCTCCATTCTTCGTTCTATCGCCCCTCGACGTTTCTATTGATTTAGATTTCGACGAGACATTAAGCCGTAATTTCAGTCATTCATTTTTTCCCGACACTGTCCGAAATTTTTTCCAAAGGCGAATCAGTGAAACCTCATTAACTTCCTGACAACTGGCGAAAAAAGCGGAATACATCAAGATTAAATTCTAGCGGAACGGTTTTCGTTAGATTGTACTCAACATTCTTATGAACTACGGGGGGGTCGTTCTAGAATATTGAAGAACGTCCTGATGCGATGAGCCAAGCAGTACCGCCACCCTTACCGCCGCGACACGGACCTTCCCATTCCTCCGCCAGTGTGACGCTAACAGCGAGCCGCGACGCCGGGTTACTACTCATAGCGTCACTTTGAGGTGCGTGATACCGCCAAGTGTGGGGATCGTATTATCATAAATGCTTTTAGAATGCGAAAAATGTCCGTCCTATCGAAATTTACAGACAGATCGCCGAGGTTTGTGGTAATGTGACGGATGAAGTTTCAATTCGAAAATGGTATACATCATGTGTAGGGGCAGGCATTTTTCGCGAATAAATCTTAACTCCTATTAGACTGCAACACGGTATGCCCGCAACAGCGGCTTCTTCCTTGTGATTGGCGGCCGTCTGCGAGAGAAGTTGTTGCCTTGTTTAACCGAGCCACTCAGGACACGTTTACTTCCGCGCTGAATTACTGTGATTGGTGTTGTAACAATCGACGCGTACCTAAAAAGAAACCCGCCCAATCACGAAACACAGACGATGCTATAGTGTTTTAACTTATAACTAGTCTCTGAATCTTTTCGCAAAATATGCATGGTCCTAATCATGTTTGTTGGCGGGCGAACGAATATTCTCCTCGTAGCCCGGACTTTGCTCCGAGTGATTACCATATTTCCCCCAAATTGAAGGATTTTTTTTTTTTGGCCGGGAACTACCATGGAAGTGACAAAGAACTGAAAGAGGACGTAAATGATTGACGGTTAGTATTTAATTTTTTTTTTGGGAATGGCTACAGCCGTAATAACACCGTCAATAGACACAATGTTATACTCATAGTCTGTGAAAAATCTCTTATTGTCTGATCTCTGCCTTAAGGAAAGTAAATTTTGAATGTTTACCTTTAAATAATTATTATGGCGTGAAAAAAAAAAAGTTGCAAACAACCTGATGTATCTTGGTTTAATTCTTTCCGCATTACCAGAAAAAAAAGTAAAATATAAAAAAAAATTATTTTTTCCTTCTTCCCTATATATCACTATATAGTTCGTACGACGAGGCTTCGTGATTGACTTCCGACCCGGGAGCGAGCTGTATGAAACGGATTCCTCCCTTCTCTGGTGGCTTGAGCGACCAGCGAACGTGGGGGGGGGGGGGGGGGGGGTGGCTGAGCGCAGGAAACAGGCGCATGACGTCTCGATTATTAGGTTTTGGTCCGGACGTCCAGGAGAAAGAAGAGAGGGAAACAATAGGAGGGGAGGAAAAAACCAGCAGCGCTCGTGGCTCAGATATCCAGATACAGAAGAAGGGGCGATGGAAAAAAAACATGGAAAAATCGGAAGGCACAAAAGAGAATATAAATAAAGAATTAAATTCTGTTCAAAGAGACTTGTTACACATGTGACTACAAGTTGTGTAATGATTTATTTATTATTAAATTCACAGTAAACATAGTGAAATGCTGACGGTGAAAACATGTCCATGATGCATATAATATAATAATGTTCACGAATATTTCGGTAATGTCACACGTTTTATAATGGATATTACTTTATATGAGTAGTGTTTAAGCATAACGTAAGGTTCGTATTAATACATTCAAGCCACTTTTGTGACATGGAAAATAATATTGAGGTAGCAACCACACTGATCAATCTACCGAGACAATACGGGACTCGTCGCAATACGTTCCAGGCCATTATTTTATTTTTATGTTCAACATGGTTACACTTGACTTTTTTTAGTGGCCGAACTTAAACAATATGCAGAAAATATATAACGCATACTTTTTGCATAATTAGCTGGCATAGTTAAATTTTTCACGTTTTTGTGCAGTACAGAAAAGGAGACCCAAATGGCATAGAAAATTTAATATATATATTTTTTTGGGTTTAAAAGCAATGCTGATGGCTACTACGCGGTATGTTAGAAATTTATTTCAGAAAAAAAAAAACTTTATTTTATTTAACGGTTTTTATGATCATAAAAATTCTGAGGAATTTAAAAGGCTAGCTAAATAATTAAATAATTTTTCTTAAACAAATTTATATTTTATATTCAATTTCATTATATATTTATCCATACTGCACAGGAATGTCTCAGAAAATAGGGAATTGTGCCAATTAATCCTGATGCCATAACATAACGGAACACTCGCTCCAGCCAGTTAGGCCGAACGTGCTCAGAATGGTGCCGTATCTCATTCTGAGGCAACTGAGGCAACAACAAGTGGGTAAGAAGCTTCGTGCTCAGGGGCGGCAGTGAAGGTTCCCTCAATCACTAAGAGTCAGACATTACTTGAAGAAACTGTTAGTGACATTGTTCAAAAAAAAAACTTCATTTGACCCTAAGGATCAGCAGACAACATGAAAAACTAATAAAATGTATACCTCAACTAAATGTTTTAACACCTTCTCCAGATGAAAATGGTGGATCTGACAAAAAAATGAAAGTTTAGAATTAAAATAAAAAAGGGGAACTAAATTCAGCAATGCTCAAATCTACGAACATTCAACTTAGAAGTGATCGGTTGTGTAGTGTTTGTGAGAAACGTTACTCTTCGGACTGAGAAAAAAAAAGGTGCTAATTAGGTTCAGTGTTGTTTTTCTTTAGTACCATCGTGATGGGGTGTACGCCCGTAACGTTCCCGCCCGCAACAGAAGCGAGTTACGAGACTTTAGGTCGGTGAAATGTCACGCAAGCTCATGTGACGCAACGAAAACGGACCCTAAATCAATGTGTTTCCCCCCACGAGGGGAAACAATGGAGTTATTTGGAGAAAAAAACTGTGTTGTGAGAGATGCAACAATATTTATTAACAAAACTTCGTTAAGAAACAAGTTATAAAACAATCTGAACGACCATTAATGTGCTCTTGAGAACATAAGCATACTTTTTATTGACTCCGTTCGTTGCTCGCAGACGATGTAGGGCTATTAGCAAACAAAGAACAAATATAATAATCCAATTTGGAAATGGCCAAACAAACAAAACACTGGTAAATAAAAAAAATATTCTACTGGAGCTACTTGTTTATCAAAAATACAGTCACAATTACTCGCTCCACAGTTATGATACTCTAGATCATTATCATGCCCAATGCTTTGAATTACTGTAAAATAAAACAACTGCGCAAGTATTCTACTATCAGCGTAACATGAGTTAACTAGCTCTGGAAAGCGAATATTACTTAGGTATTACAAAGGTAACCCGAGTTTCCTTCTTTAAAAAAACATATGTTATACAATATATAATATGTAAATACAATACACATGAAAAATTTATATAATTCTAAATTAAACATCACCACCGGGGTGATTATTTAAAATGTGTGTGGATTACTTATAGCGTGTTACCACAGTGCTACCATCTGGGTCAAAACGACAGCAGCACTCGCCTTAAAATTCGGCTAAGGCCGTCCAGTGCTGAGCTCCAGTCGGTCGTCCCGTCGATACGCCTGCCGTGTTGCGCTCTCCTTTCCCTGCCAGCACACACCATGGACTTAGCCAGCGCAGATGCTGGCAGGAACCGGGGTCTCCCACGACTTCAACTAGCAAGAGAAACACTGGCCACAGTCCCAGTTCCGTAACTCATTGACGCAGCGCACATGTAGCACTTTATCCGTAGAGAATCAGTAATCGGTTGGCTAAGTCATGCACTGCCACATTCATGCCCGCAGACTTGTGCCCATGTTTCACCAACTCGCTTTTCTTCCAGTCGCTCGATGAGTACTTTATCCCAAGTCAACGGCGAGTGTTTTCCAACCTCGGGCCTAGTAAACACCAATTCAGAGGTCATGAATCCGATGAGCGAGTTTGTGCTAGTAAATCCACGAGTACCCAACTTGCTCGGCGAATTACTGCACTGAACCTTGAGTGAGTTACCTTCGTTTCTTCTCAGCGCTGTCTCTCCAAGTCCTTCTAACCGAGTTTCTCAGGCTGAGTCCAATTCGGACGATAGGCGATCAGGCAGTCGTCGGGAAGAGTGACGTTCTTCCAGTGATGTTCAGGGCGGCAGCAGGACGTTGGTCGTAGTTGAGAGCTTCCCTCACTCTGCTCTACCAAGGCTAGCAGAGGTCTATTTATATCCCCTTTGTCATGGGGGGGGGGAGGTGGCCTCGTTTGTAACGGTCGCCAACTTCCCCTTCCTTAGCATAGGTAGAGGGGTGGTCATTCCCTCCACTTCGGCTTCGTGGCCCCCCACCTCATGATGACACAATAAGAAGTCTTGCTGGGAGGGGAGGCTATCAGACAAGCACACGAGTACGAAGGGAGAACGACAATCAGGAGTAAACCAAGTCAAGTCCACGGAAAAAAAAAACATACACCAGTTGTGGGACGCGAAAAGCAACCACAACAAATAAATGCAATAATTTCCTGAGATGTATTAGAAGGTTATCGGTCTTCGCGACCGTTGGTCCCAGCAAGCATGTAAAGGTCGCAGAGGGGGCGACCAGACACTCAGTCCATCGGGAGTCATCAGGAGACGGTCATCGGAGATCGACGGCGCCAGAAGTCAGCCAGGATGAGATCGACGCGGGTCGTTACCACAACGCCGAAATACCACAACGCCGAATACCATAACGTCGACAGCTAGAAAACTGCTGTGTACCACAACGCTGAAATATAGTAACGCCGAGAAATGTTACTGCGGAGAAGGGGGGCCACAGGAGCAAAATGAAAAACAACTGAATGAATTTGTGTGCTATGCTAACCTTACCTAACCTAACCTTTGTGGCAGTCCTGCAATGACATTTTTCAGGGTTAATGTATTTCGGCGTTGTGGTACACAGCAGTTTTCTAGCTGTCGGCGTTGTAGTCAATTTGGCATTCGGCGTTATGGTTTACGGCGTTATTGTACGTTCGGCGTTGTGGTACACAAGCAGTTTTCTAGCTGTGGGCGTTGTAGTCAATTTGGCATTCGGCGTTATGGTTTTCGGCGTTGTGGTATTTCGGCGTTGTGGTGCGTCCCCGATTGACGCCTAACAAGTGGGCGACAAGGCGCTGGTAGGCATGATTGTTGACATGCGGAGACAGGTCGGACCTGCGGGAGTATAGAGTGTGGAGGGACTTGCCCATGGGTCAAGGGTTGGAGCTGTACGGGAGGTGAAGAGGTGATCGCACAGTGTTCGTCAAGGTGGCCAACGGAACACACCGTGAGGGCCGGACTAAACCCCGCGCGGCGGAAGTAACCATTAGCACGTCTCCATTGTGTGGACGTGGTCCATTGCAATGATTCCCGCGTTTCCCGCATGCAAGCAGCCGCCATGTTTGACTCCTCGAGTGTCCAGCCACAACCTGGAGTGCGGACGTTGAAATCCTGTGAAGTTAAAATCATTAGTACTTCTCTCGCACGTCGACAGTTCGCTCTAAACTGCAACAAATTCAGAAAGCTCTGGGAGAAACACTCATCCCCTTCTACGCCAAGAATTTAGCTGAATACGTAATACAGAATAAGTTATCACGGCAAAAGTTAATTAATCAAAGCATTCAGATCACTAACCTTTACGTGGCCTCGCTACAGTGGCAAATGTCGTTCCTGTGGTGTGTACCACCGAAACGCTTTCACCCAGGTTCAGTGAACCACGTCTACGAATGAAGTAAGACAGTTGTCAAATCATTACGTGACCAATCAAGACGAGCAACAAAAAAATTGGTGTGCCCATATCGCGGATTTTTAAAATATTTCTTGTTGGTTGGTTGTAATGGCGTTATTTTTTACAGCAAAACAAAATACACAGAATATTACTTATGCATACGTGTTTTTTTTACGCATACAACATTCGGGTACATAGTTATCTCCAGGCGGTTTTTTTTATATTACTAAAACTAACTTAAGATGAAAACCAACTGTATATAGTACACTGAATAGTATATTGCATGATTTTAACATTACAATACCTATAATTTTACACTGCAGGCGCAGTACGTCGTATAATAGATTAGATAAACCCTATTTTTTATAACAAATATTCTACTAACCATAAGTATTGCCTGAATTATATTATATTAAGACTGAGACAGGCTTATTTTTTGCCTGAGCTAAACCTGGTGATTATGGCGGTTTGATGGTAAGGAGGGGGGAGGGGGGGGAAGGGTTTACGCCTAACTAGGAATGATGTTCCCAAGCCCCTCTGAATTAAAAATGGTTTATGAGCAAGGAGTTTTTTTTTTCTAGAGGAAATTCGTGGGACCAAAATATTGATTTACAGTTTATTTTTTCATCGCACGACAGAATTCGTTCGCGTCGCGCGTCTCTTCGCTGGACGCGGGCCTACGTCTGCGCGGGCCTGGTGCTCCAACCCTCGGCGGACACGACCACGCGAGATTATCGCCGCGACAATACACACACTTCCTGCGTCCAGAGATCCCCCCCCCCCCCACCCTCCACCCGCCCCTACTCATACCCGCGTAAATTACAGCCTGCTAGTGCTCAAGAGGCGAGATTGTGTGGACGCTGCAGTCTCGCGGGGGACGAGGAGGGGGGGGGGGGGAAACCTATAATGAAAAACATTCAAACCTGACACATTTTGCTGTTAAAACTGTCATGAAATTTATTTCGTATTTAATATTTCGAATATATATTTTTTAAATTTAATTTCTTATCCAATTTAAAATATTAGAATACAGTCAATATTGCATCACAATAATTTTTTTATGCTAGGAAATTCTCTAACAATGATAAAATAACACAATCATTAAAATATGTCCTTATGTCAAAGTTTAACTCGTTCAAATCATAATAATTTTCTAAAACAATAACACCAGACATTTCTAAGCAGATGATTAACAACTTAATGTGAAATATTAATATGCGGAGACAAGGGCGCCCATATGAAAGTTTGTAAGGGGGGGGGGGCAGAATTTGTAGGGGGAGGGAGGAAAACCATCACAAATGGCCCAAAATTGCCTTAAAGGACTCAAAATTTGCCCAAAATGCTCAAGAACATCTAAAAAATTTTTCTTTGCCTGAAAGCTAGGGGAGCCACGGACCCACCCTACCCATAGGTATGGGCGCCCTTGTGCGGAGATCATATCAGTTTAGTTAGTGCTTTTGTTGTGGCAACGCCATATCACAATGACAATTTCCTTATATCTACAAATATATATCAGTATACACAAGTATTGCCGAGCTAATACGCGCGGGTCCGTCTCCGTGTGCGTGCTATTGAAGACACTGTTCCGTGGGTTCCGTCTACGTATAACGGACCTTTAGGGCGTGCCTCCCATTTCAGGTCATGATTTTATATTTATATTAATCACTGATCAACTCTTAGACCTTTTTTAATTGTTTAACTTTCGCGAAATGAAAAATTATATACAGCGCATACTTTTTGCATAATTAGCTGCCAAAGTCACATGTTTAACGTTTTTTGGTTGTTCAAATAAGGAGAATTTAATTCATTGCAGAAATGAAACTTTTTAGGTTTTAACTACAAAGCCACTGGCTACTTCATGATATGGTTTGCATTTATATCACAAAAACTCATTTCATGTTTCTTGGCTGTCAAATCTTAACAAATTTGAGAATTTTGAAATGCCATGTAAAATTAATTAATATTTTCTGAAAGATATTCAAACCCATTCTTGAAGTAGCCAGTGGCATTGCAGTTAAACCCAAAAAGTTTCAGTTCTTCAATGAATTAAATTCTCCTTATTTGTACAACCCAAAAACGTTAAAAATGTTACTTTGGCAGCTAATTATGCAAAAAGGATGCGTTGTACATATTTTTCATTTCGTGAAAGTTAAACAATTGAAAAAACTACAAGAATATCTGTAATTACTGTAAATTTAAAATCTTGACCTGAAATGGGAGGCACCCCCTTAAAGAAAATAGCCCGGGGCACCGCTAAAGTCCAGGGCCACTCCTGGTCTGACGAGTAAATGCGAGATGTGTGACGGGTGACAGCCCGACCCGTGTTGCGCCCGTGAGAGAAGTTTGGTTCCGACGAATAACACAGCCCATCCATCTGGTTCACCAAGCCCCACAAGTGTGCAGGGGGCAGATATCACGCAGACAAACATTTGCAATATCGATGCGCGGCGAGATAGCTCACGCCAACTACACTGCTCTCTCCCCGCCACTATCTATCCCACAACGTCCATGTTCCACGTTAACCACCCCGTAAAATAAAATACCTGGATTGCCAAATAGCTACGCTAGCCGAACCATCTGCCAGTATTTGTTTTTTTTTTTTTTTTTTTTTTTTTTGGAATTCTGGATCAATGTTCAGCTTGCAAAATGACAAAGTCAAAGCAGATAGTTGTCACAAAAAAACTTTTTACCGTTTATCGACTGCTACCGAATTATTTAAAAATATTAGAACACTAATGGATTCAAGTAATAATGGAATGAATGCTTAAATAAATAGGTGGACACTGAAGATTCTTTTTTATATCATGCACATCCAAATGAGAATGAGTGGTGTAATAAGATAGCCCTAGTTAAGTTATGTTCTGAAAAATATTCCCAAGTTTTGCGGTTTTGACGTGTTTATGAAAGTACCAGGTGAAATGAAACAACGAGCACCTACTCTTTACTGTTCCCTAAAAATTCAGCAAATTCAGTACCGTCGCAACACAAATAAAATTAACAAGTTGAACTGCTGTACCGTAAGTGAATACTAAGCTTTTTAATTTCATCTCAAACGACTTTACTGAGTATTGATGACTACTGACCCAAACTTTATACAAGTTGCTCTTAAAATTATTTTCTGCGAACGTATAGAACAACGATTTACAAAATATAGCCCGCCATATTAGATTTCTCTAACATGTTTTTGACATTGCTGGTGGCTATATAACATAATTTGACGAAAATGTGGGCAAAATTACAGACCATGGGACAATCTCTGAACATTTTTATGTGTTTATGGCAACATTGTTTAAAGGTTTCTTTGTCCTACAGAAACTTTAATGTTTACTTGGTTTATAAAGCTTTTTGTGATTTTTAATTCCGCGCTAGTTATCGTTTTCACTAATTTATTGTATTTACATCAAAATAAATCTTATTGGACTACCTTCCCTTACAAAAGGACAAAGTAAAACTTAATCACCTACAGAAAATGTGTGTGTTATGCAAGACTCAAGAGTTGAAAATGTTTGCTCATACCTTTGGGTAATTTACGGCAGAATTTATGATATTCCTTTACTATGTATTCCACCCAAAAATTGCATATTAAATACAAAATTGAACTCTGTTGCATTTAAGATAATTTAAAAAATTCTTGACTTCAAGAGTTTTAAGACAATTAAACCATGTTTTGTGCCAAGATACTGTATTAAAACCATTCTGATCATCACTAATACACACCAAACAAAATTTTTTTTTCTCATTTAGATAATATTAACGTAAATTACATTGTACTTGTTCTGAATACTTCCAATCTTTTCAAGGGAGATTATACTACACATCGCCAATTATTGTTTACGTAGTAGCCCATCTGCAGTTTTTTGCAGTGTGCAGTATTCTACTATTTTAAAAAAAAAATAAACATCGCTGACTTGACTCAAGCTTATTAATTTGTTATATATATATATATAGAGAGAGAGAGAGAGAGAGAGAGAAATAAAGTGTTCGATACATAAACCACTATACAGCTATATTTATATAGAGACAGGCATAGACGGATACGGATTTATATAGTGAGAGACATATGGAGATAGGGAGAGTGAAGAGTTATGGAGTGATATGAAGAGATGGATTTAAGAGATAAAGATATATTATATATAGTTACCGAAAGATAGATAGATAGAGATGCTTTATTTTGTGTACAAACTTAGAAAAAATTACAAAAATGAATTGCAACGCGTGCCGGGCATTAGCAAGCTGTAAATAAAATAATATGTCATGGTTAGAACGGTTAAATCAAAAAATTATGTTAACCCTTATTTATATGTTGAAAAACTGTGCTCACAAATTGCTAGTTAGATGTCACGGGACAATCACTTGGTTGTTAATATAGTTACTTATGTACTAAAACTGCCGACAGATGTCGGGCACAACGCGAAATTTCATTGGCTGAAATTAACAGTAAGATTTCAACTGTAACCCGACTTTGCACAGGTTGCGTGCACGGTCGTGCGCTCGCCTGTGTCTTTTTTTATTTTTTATTTGTGAACCCAGCCTTAAGCTGAGTTCACAATAGAAAAAATAACAGTAACAGTAACAGTAGGTCGTGTGCATAGGATATGAACGCCATGTTTCCTAACCTAACGATTCACAATAGCAGAAAGTTGGTCGTGTGCATGGGAGCGAGGTCGTGCGCATAGGAGCGAAATGAATATATTTTATTTCGATCGCGTACGCATGGCACAACAGCCAATGAGAGAAGAGCAAGGTGCTTTTTTGGTGGGACTAGAAATATGTTTATATTTATTAACCATATTGTGGTAAGAAAATATCGAGATAATAAAAGTATTATCGTTATTTTGAAAGTTAATATGTTTATTTACTAACACTGTTAACAGATGTCGCATAGTTCGCGAAATTTCATTGGCTGAAATTAACAGTAAGAATTCAATTGTGAACCGATTTCGCAGTTCGCACAGGTCGTGTGCATGGCTTGCTATGCACTCGCTTAATTTTTTTAATTGTGAACCCAGCCTTAGTCGTTTGTCTCACAAGACCCGTCTCGAATGGTCCACAACAAATCTGCGTTCCGTTAGAGATAGTGATGATACCACGTGACTTCCAACTCATGTGCGACTGTGAACTCAAACATAGAATCCTTGAGAGGGAGGGAGAGGGCCGAGGGCTGTGCTGATGACCTTGAGACAAGGGAGGAGACGACCTGGGGGTCACGGCCCGGTTGGACCTGGTGGGTGAGGGGGAGGGAAGGGGGGGGGTGACTCACTCAGCACCCTTCGCGCAGTGGTGCCAACTCGTCGGGGCACACAATCCGTTACTGCCCGATGTTGGGCAAGGTTAGGCGCGCTTCGTCGCAGCACCCAGTTTCAACAGTTGTCTATATACGCTAGCTACAAACCTTCGAAAAATAAATAAAACTTAACAAGCCGCTGCATGCTACTTATATTTTAACATGAAGGGCTCCGCCTACCCGGGCACACAGAGCTTCAGGAAAAAACGTGATTTCAGAACTACTCAACACATCCGAGTGGGGTCTGTCTAGGAAAACATTTAAGAGTTCGCTGAGGGCCGATAATTAGTTTGATTTCTGGATTTAAACTGTATTTCTAGAAGAGTTAAAATGGCTGATTGCCGTGTTTTCAGAGTAATTTTTAGGCATACAATAACCGGTACAGATTATTGAAAGCACTTAAAGGTAATTACATTGCACCTTTATCTTCATTTATCCGTCATCCGCAAGCAGTTGAGGGCTTGTGAACCAGGCTTTACGGAGGCCACGCAAGCAAGCAGTCGAGGGCTTGTGAACCAGGCTTTACCAAGGCGACACAAGCAAGGAATCGAGGGCTTGTGAACCAGGCTTTACGGAGGCCACACAAGCAAGCAGTCGATAGCTTGTGAACCAGGCTTTACCAAGGCGACGCAAGCAAGGAATCGAGGGCTTGTGAACCAGGCTTTACGGAGGCGACACAAGCGAGGAATCGAGGGCTTGTGAACCAGACTTTACGGAGGCGACACAAGCAAGCAGTTGAGGGCTTGTGAACCAGGCTTTACGGAGGCGACACAAGCGAGGAATCGAGGGCTTGTGAACCAGGCTTTACGGAGGCGACACAAGCAAGCAGTTGAGGGCTTGTGAACCAGGCTTTACGGAGGCGACACAAGCAAGCAGTTGAGGGCTTGTGAACCAGGCTTTACGGAGGCGACACAAGCGAGGAATCGAGGGCTTGTGAACCAGGCTTTACGGAGGCGACACAAGCAAGCAGTTGAGGGCTTGTGAACCAGGCTTTACGGAGGCGACACAAGCAAGCAGTTGAGGGCTTGTGAACCAGGCTTTACGGAGGCGACACAAGCAAGCAGTCGAGGGCTTGTGAACCAGGCTTTACGGAGGCGACACAAGCAAGCAGTTGAGGGCTTCTGAACCAGGCTTTACGGAGGCGACACAAGCGAGGAATCGAGGGCTTGTGAACCAGGCTTTACGGAGGCGACACAAGCAAGCAGTTGAGGGCTTGTGAACCAGGCTTTACGGAGGCGACACAAGCAAGGAATCGAGGGCTTGTGAACCAGGCTTTACGGAGGCGACACAAGCAAGGAATCGAGGGCTTGTGAACCAGGCTTTACGGAGGCCACACAAGCAAGCAGTCGAGGGCTTGTGAACCAGGCTTTACCAAGGCGACACCAGCAAGGAATCGAGGGCTTGTGAACCAGGCTTTACGGAGGCCACACAAGCAAGCAGTCGATAGCTTGTGAACCAGGCTTTACCAAGGCGACACAAGCAAGGAATCGAGGGCTTGTGAACCAGGCTTTACGGAGGCGACACAAGTAAGCAGTTGAGGGCTTGTGAACCAGACTTTACGGAGGCGACACAAGCAAGCAGTTGAGGGCTTCTGAACCAGGCTTTACGGAGGCGACACAAGCAAGCAGTCGATAGCTTGTGAACCAGGCTTTACCAAGGCGACACAAGCAAGGAATCGAGGGCTTGTGAACCAGGCTTTACCAAGGCGACACAAGCAAGGAATCGAGGGCTTGTGAACCAGGCTTTACGGAGGCGACACAAGCAAGCAGTTGAGGGCTTGTGAACCAGACTTTACGGAGGCGACACAAGCAAGCAGTTGAGGGCTTCTGAACCAGGCTTTACGGAGGCGACACAAGCGAGGAATCGAGGGCTTGTGAACCAGACTTTACGGAGGCGACACAAGCAAGCAGTTGAGGGCTTGTGAACCAGGCTTTACGGAGGCGACACAAGCGAGGAATCGAGGGCTTGTGAACCAGGCTTTACGGAGGCGACACAAGCAAGCAGTCGAGGGCTTGTGAACCAGGCTTTACGGAGGCGACACAAGCAAGCAGTCGAGGGCTTGTGAACCAGGCTTTACGGAGGCCACACAAGCAAGCAGTTGAGGGCTTGTGAACCAGGATTTACGGAGGCGACACAAGCAAGGAATCGAGGGCTTGTGAACCAGGCTTTACGGAGGCGACACAAGCAAGGAATCGAGGGCTTGTGAACCAGGCTTTACGGAGGCGACACAAGCAAGCAGTCGAGGGCTTGTGAACCAGGCTTTACGGAGGCGACACAAGCAAGCAGTCGAGGGCTTGTGAACCAGGCTTTACGGAGGCCACACAAGCAAGCAGTCGAGAGCGGACCGGCGGTATTGGAGCCAGCCTCTTCAAGGCAATCGCAACCTTACTTCCGCCAACTACTTAAGTTTTACCTATTTCAGTGTATTCCCTGTCTCATCTGACTTCTAGAAAGATAACAGATGTTCTAGTTTATATAAAAACACGCATAACATAGAAAACTGACTGCAATATGTTTTCCTACACTTCTATAATTTCCATCAACACTGCAATAACAGACGTAGCTAAATAAAACAAATAAAATTGTTAATATTAGAAACTAAAAGCCGTGATCAATCAAAAGAATATATATATTTGATTTTGTTTTAGATTAATACACACTAGTTTGCATCCTTATAATTAATTAATTTTAGTTAAAATCAGGTAGGCCTCCGGATTATTAGTAGAACACTAATTAATGTTTGAAATGCATCCTATTTTAATAAACAAGTTACATACTACATAGTGTGAAACATTTTCGGTACTGTTTTGTACTTTTGTACTTACACATCGTCATT
Organism: Bacillus rossius redtenbacheri; assembly: GCF_032445375.1. Taxonomy (NCBI): domain Eukaryota; kingdom Metazoa; phylum Arthropoda; class Insecta; order Phasmatodea; family Bacillidae; genus Bacillus; species Bacillus rossius. The sequence continues at coordinate 34,812,831 of NW_026962011.1, forward strand.
TTCCCTATATTTTATTCGTTTAGAAGACGCCTTTTAACTTGAGTTCTACACGCACTATAGCAATATCTCCGGTATATATAAGAATAAAATATTAAGTATATACAAAAACATGATGTCAATTATGGCCCTAAATGTAGGCTTTATATAACTACAATACAAAACTAGGGTAGTCACTTCTAATGACTATTGAGACATTTACGAGCTCCCTACTGACTTTATTTGGAGTACACAGGTAATGGCTAAAGTAAATAACTTGCAGACGTAGACGGTCATATTTTACGTACAAAGATAAACAATCAAAATAAGTCCTACTAGATGTTTACGCGTCACGGAAAATTTCAGAAATAATCACCATGAAAATTACATTTTCAACAGATTTTTGCTAAAATTTGTTTATTATGCCTTACTTCAGTATATATATATAGTTCGACATTAAATATAAATATTTAGATGCTAACTGCTTGAATTACTTCAATCGAAATGTTGAAGCTTTATAACTTAAAAATCGATTCGTTCCTACGTATTGCATTTCCTCATTTTTAATTTGGCTTAATATTTATATATAAAAAAAATCACCCTACGTTATAAAATAAGTGGAAGAAAATTAATGTCTCCAAAAGGTTCTGAAACTTTTTTTTCACCGGGCATTTGTAGACACGGAATGATAAGTATTAACACAAACTCACGCAAGCCCAGTAACATGTTGGTGATTTTACTGGTTAACATATTTCCAACCCGCAATGTATACCTCCAAAATATATCAAGTTTAATTAAAAAAAAAAAAATCCTACTACGGTTTCGACACGAACATGACTAATCAGCCGCCCGGCATTACAAAACCCGCGACAGAAAGGTTCCAGCGAGCGATGGCGCCACGCGGCCGGGGTCGCGGCGTGCTCTGGCGGGAGTCGAGGCCTCTGTCGCCGGGAGAAGCGGGTCTGGCGCCGGGCCGACCCGCCGTCGGCCTGGTCTCGCCCGCCATCTCCAACTGTTTGTCATTTCACATCTTCATCATGCAACCATGTTGAGCTCTCGTTGTACTCATTGCCTTGCCATGTTAACAAAAAAAAAAACTTATTTATTCTGCAGAGTAGCGGCTTCTGTGAAATAACGCAAATAAAAACTAAAGTGAAAGGGCGGTTAGGTTGGACCAGTTAAATCATAAAAACTGGTTTTAAAAAAAGTTATTTCAAGGACGACAAAATGCCTTGATTACGCCATATAAACATCAATCTATCTTTGCGAATGTGTATATTTATTTACTTCAATCCAAGAAATACTTTAGAACCGCTTAAAAAACTACTACTAATACTACTACTACTATAGGGGAAAAATTATCTTAGACTAAGAAATAGTAATCTTTAACAAAAAGCTCTGAATCATATTCGACACTCAGATACGAACCAAATGTTAATGTTTGAAGGCTTTTCCACAACAAACATGTTTTCAAAATAGAAATACAAAAAATGCTTGTACAGTTAGTTATACAGTTAAAAATAAAAATATTTCTCTACAATCCCTCCTTCAACATGCTACTATTAAATGCAAATAACACTATAGTAAAATTATTTTTATGTCATGTAAAGATAAATATCCGCGAACAGTTTTTTTTCCCCATTAAATATAGAAAAATTGACTCACTGTTAGGAAGTTTGTTTATGAATTTTTGCAACACCAAGCAAAAATTTTATAAGCAAAAATATAATTTCCAACTAGAATAAAGAGAAAAATTTTTTAGGAAATATTTGATCAACAAACACAAATTATTTCAAAGTTATTACGGTATCGTACCTAAATTATTCGTAAAAAAAATGGTTCAGTTAGTATATTAAATTACTTCAAAGAAACTCATCCATAATTTCATTTGAAGTTCAAAGAAACTTTTAATATTTAGTTGAAGAATCAATAAGTTTACTAAACCAGCTTAGAAATAAAAAAAATTAATAGGCCCCTACGTTTGTTTTGAACAAGTAGATTATTTGGAATTAATAAAATAGCTAAACGCATTCGCGAGCAGGTGCAACACTAGAACAATAATGTTGGCAACAGGTAAAGGGGATTTAAATGACCAACAGCTTGTTTGGTTGGCAACCCTTAATTGCAAATGGCTACCGGCCAGTCTTGGAAATGTTTCAGTCGCGCCTGCTCGTACGTAACACCTGTCGCGCCATGTTGCATTCGAGGTTGTCACAACAAAAATACAGAATTTATTATTGTTTTTCAAAGTAATATTTGAAATATCCAAGAGTAACGGATATGAAAATTCGGTGAAAATAATTTGCATTTGGTGTAGGTACATAAAAAAAAAAATCGGACGTAGGTTCTAAATAAATGTCTACTAATAAAAACTGTACAACTGAGTTATTTGACACAAACTGTAGACTTGTGCAACTTTTTTAAATAAAAAAAAAATTACTTACGAGGTCAAAAATGGAAAAAAATTCACTTTGCAGTGAGCTGGTTTCGAAATATTACTTAGGTGGGAGTTTACGCTTATAACACAGTAAGGACAAAGGACAACTCAATGTTAGAGCTTCTCAAAACTGCCGGCAGAGAGTATTTCGCGACGGAAGCGAGAACCGAGTGACCTACTTCCAACTTGGCCTGTGCAACTCAGCTGTTGAGGTCCCTGGCGAACTACCGCTTAAGCCTACTGGCATTCGAAACTAGTGCATTTCAAATGCAGATTGTGCCAGGGAGCAGTTTTACGTTTATTTGAGTGATTTGCGGTGTCGACAAAAAAAAAAACAACATATTTCAATCTTCTGAAAAACGACGTCTGTCGTTTGCGTAGGTTAACACTGGATTGGCCGCCTTCCATCCGCGGTCCGCGGACTTTAGGTACGAATAAACGAAGGGGAGAAGAGATGGGCGAGCGTGCACACGGAAACAGGGCAGACATCTTGGATTTCGTAGTGGAGTCATTGATCGAGCAGAATGGTTGAAATTGTAAACGTTTTTGCTTGACGAGTTACTGGCCAAGTAGGTACCATAAAAAGCCACTGTCCGGTTGGGAAGGAAGGCGAAAATGTTGTACTCACCTTGTTGGGAGCTCGTCGGGACGCGGAGAGAACTCTCAGCTGGAGAATATCCTTCACGCACTAGCCCGAATTCGACACGTCCCGCCGCGAACCGCCACGTTCATTCCAACAAAACCACGCTCAAAAATTTAAAAAAAAAAATAAAAGTTTTCGTTCACTCCGGCACTTTAAAAAATTAACGTTGGCGTACCCCGAATTTTTCTCACCTTTTGGTCACTGCCAACCTAGCACGCGAAAGGGTCACCTCGGCTTCTCGGTAAGCTCTTTCCGCCCTTCCACTCCCGTCCTTTCACGACTCTGATTCGCTGTTCGGCGGCCAATGGGGAAGCTCGTGAGAGGGACCCGTGTGGGCGGAGCTTAGGACCTGTTTTACGGGGGGAAGGGGTTTTGAAAGCGTTGTTCGAGGGGAATGCGACCTCCGGAGGGGGAGAGGAACGCTGTTATAGCTCGTCTGAAGAGGATAACTGAGGGGGAGGGGGGGGGGAACCACGTCAAGCAGGAGCATGCTGGGGAGAACAACGCTCCAAGTCTCACCAAAAGCTGTGGAGCTGTAAGAGCGGAGCGGCAGCTCGCGAACGCGGAAGTACGCCGTCCGAGGCTAGGGTTTTCGTTCTCCGTTCGCCGCGACGACGAGAGACAAAACCACGGAGGGGCTCTAAGAGGGTCGCCGTCGGACCGACGCGCGCACGACACGACTCCCAATGCCTCGGAGGAAGCCGAGCAAGGAACCGGAGCGTTGGCCCCGCGGCCTCCGCCAATGAGGGGGAAGGATCGGCCTGGGTCGCTTGTAAGCCCGTGCGCGATAGGGCCGGAGGAAGTCCCCCTTTCGCCCCTCGGAGAGGGAGAGACGTGTGACGCGCCGTGACGGGAACCGGCTCCTCCGGGGGCGAGACAGAGAGCGCGCGCTGCCTTCTCCGTCCTCGTCTCGGCCGGCGAGCGCTGCGGTGGGCTGCGCTGTCCCTCGTGGTCGATAGGACCCGGGGCCCCACGGCGCATGCGCACCTCACAGTGGCCCCCCACTCCTCACCTCCTCCCTCCCTCAGTCAACGTCGCTCGCCCTACTGCCAGGGGCTCATCCGACAACAGGACGAACTTGCATGTCTATGCTCTTACTGCTATTGGACCGCAGTCGCGCCCTTCTTGCCCAATAACTAACCCCCAGACGAAAGGAAGCACGAATCACGTTGAGCTCGGTCGACCGTAAGATGGGAAGCGAAGGTAAAATTAAATCTGCAAGGGTTAACTTAGATGTTTTATGTATGGTGACAACGTAGGTAACCTTCAAACATTTGTACCCGTAGAGGTGTTAGTTTTTTTCCTGAAAATAAATTTACTGTAAATTTACCGGAATTTTTTTGCGATAGGGTTATACTTTTACAGAAACACAAATACATTTTATCAACCTTTTTTTTTACACAAACAGAACCAAACAAAACATACTTTTATCTTTTTTTTTTATCATTTAATAACTCACTTTCTTGGTTAACAGCTTCGCATATTCTCCATTACTACACATGCGAACTATTAAAATAGGCCTAAAGTGAAATATATGTCACCTGCTTAGGCAAGTTGACTGTTGACACTAGATTATTCCGATTTCAGACACAACTCAAAATTTGCCCATAGGAAAATAACAGCACTGCACTGGTCTCTGTTATCATCTGAGGGTTGAACAGGACCCGAGCTACCCTCTACCAACTGATAGGAAAAACAAAAAGTGGTTTAAACAGTACCTACCACTCAGTAGAAAAATATTATTGCATAACACATATCAACCTAACTTGAAAAAAAAAAAAAATTTGGTAATGGAAAAAAGGATAAATTTTCCTGAAGATAGCCTGTGTGTCTGTTTATTTTTCCAGAAAAAATCCTCACCCACATTTCAAATTTGTTAGTTTTTTTCTGCCTCTGCACTGGATCACATAGGTTGGGTATATGATTGCTTCTTGTAGGAATCCAAGCCAATGACAGGTCTTCAGCTAATGAGATGTCAGACAGAGATAAGCACTGCCATCGATGGGCCCGTGTTTGCTAAGGCTTCTGGGAGTCTAGACAACGCGTCACTAAGCACGCGAAATTTTTCCATTGCCTACGAATATGCAGGTATCCGAGAATCCGAGAAATTCACTCTCTCATATATATAGGTAGGCCCTATATGCAGGGTTTATCACTGGCTCGTAATTCGTTCGTGGGGCGAAATCATCTAGCAAAATTTCATGGCATTTTTTTATTTATAATGTTCGCGTGTATCACATGCTACAGGAAGTTTACCATACAAACATTGTACATTTCCTGCGCATTTAACATTTTCCTAACCAAAAAATATAGGCGAGTTAAATGGATTCATTGGAAATTTCTTCACTATATTTAGGTTGATAATTTACATTCCAACACATGTTTAGGGACGATGCTTATTGGTTTTACAGTGTCATTAGCGACAAGAAAAATTCAAGGGTTTGTTTCGGCAAAGCGTTGACTCTAAAGCTATTTATCCTTTAGGTTGGACGAATTCCGGAATTAAAGCACAGTTATTCGACCTGAGTCTTTGATGGGAGTCTCGCGACAAAAAAGAAGACCGCAATCATGTACGGCGTATCACGTATCACGTATAGCCAATGCATAGTCTAGTGACCACAGATACCATAGAGCAGGATATGTAGGCTACCAAAAAAGTCTACTTGATCGGTAGCAGCGACGGACCGACGGACGGTGTGTACAAAGTGCAGGGACGTAATCAACGCGAGATTATGATTCGCGCTCACCGGGGATTCCTCGTTTCACGTGGAACAATCGAGTGGCTGAGAACAAAAACCAGGTAAGTGACATTGACATTTGTGTAAAAAATTAAGGAAGCACAATTTTTATAAGCAAAAGTATGTAAACTGTTCAGGGCAAAAATCCGGCGGTTGATACAATGGACATGTGTCACAATCTATACATGATTAACTTAACATACTTGCAGAGTGACAATGCGCAACACTATGGACTTCAACAGCCATTTACTCGAAATGAGTATTTCGTCACTTACCTGGTTTTGTCCTCAGCCCCTCAATGGAAAATCCCGTCCATAGCACGAAGGAGGATGAACGGGTTACCCGCACCTTTCGGGCTAGGCCACGCTGGATCCATGAGTGTAGCGCGCGTGCGGCCCAGATCATCCACGGCGTCAGTCACTGTCTCGTTAGGCCAGAAGATTATTTAACGCCGGTAGCACGAAGCGAAACCAGAACCGACCAGTCAGCGGGCCAGAGTCTCGTTCGTCATTGGAATCAACAGGACAAAGCGCTCCACCAACTGGGAAAAAGCAGGAAATCCTACAGCAGTGTGTCTCCTAAAATTCTCAAATCTACACCCAATGTAGGTAAGTATAGGCCTAAATACACATTCCGTAGCACACACACACACACACACATATATACATACATGCACACACATATATATATATACACATATACATATATATAGAGGGGGAGACATCTTTTCCTTCTTTTAACCATCAATTTTTTTTTGTGGTTCTGATTTATAGTAGGCACCTCTGCGTCACTGTCAAACTTACTGCATGCATGTACCTCTCGGTACACAGGAAAATGACTACTATTTTTATAGGTACGTACGCTTACTGATTATAGGATTGCGGGGAAACTTTTGTTCTGGAAACTGTTTTTGGTTGTGTCTTTTGTACAGTGGAACACAAGCCAAAACCACGAATAACCTGTAGGAGATCTTGAATAAAGGCCTAGCTTAGTATCTAGAGCTTACCAATATTTGTTCTCAAACGGATTTTACTCCAAAAAATTTAATTTGGTTTCCAAGCATGAGTTTGTTTTTGTTTGTTGGTAGAAAATTTTAACATTTCGCACGTTAAACATTTTTTTAATCGCAGATATAGCAATAAGTTTGTGATGAAAATAATAGGCCAATGTAATTAACTTTTGAAATTTCGTAGGCTACATGCTGTTGAACAAATTTAAGTCAGAGATATGAAAATTGCTTAACATTGTATTAACCTATTACCTACTCTATTAGGTAGGTACGTGATATTACACGTTCACATATTATACAGCTTGTAAATTCATTTAGTTACATCTAAATACCTGCAGTCTCGTCTCGTAGGTGAAAATCAGATATTAGCCTATACTTATATGTTGAAAAAACAGCATACTGGCTGATACCAAGCCTTAAGGCTCATTCTAACGTGCCATTTTTTTTCTTTCGTTTTTTCGACATTACTTTAATTTAAGGGCTATTTATAGAATTTAACTAGATACCTCTCTGGTATTTATTGTTCGGCCATTTTCAACAGACATTCCCTTAGTGTAATACATGGGTGAAAAAAATTCGCACAAATGATGCTGATTACGAAGACTTGCGCGCCTTTTTCCACGTCGTGAACATCAGGTGAATATATTTTTTGCAGAACACAAATTCAAGGCTGGGATCAGCCGTGCAGGTAACGGTCGCATGGATCGGGGATTGGCCAGCCATGACAGCGATTTCTAACTCACCTCACTTCTTAATTCCAGATTATAACTAGAGATAGGTTGGGCCCAGGTAAAACCCTGCGGGGCATGCATTAAGTGTAGGAGAGCACAGGAGACAGAGGGTGGTCTGGATGAAGAGTTGGACAGAGTAGATATACCACGCGGGGGGTTGGGTATAGGGACCGGAAAAATTCGCGGGTTCAATGACCTGCAGGATGAACTCCATAGTTCTACGTACACTCGGTCAAATGTCACCCACTCATTGGCTGCTGTCTTGCGAGACGTCCCAACGTAGCAGCCTGAAATTCGATAAAGCTTTGGTTGGGTGTTTCTCATTGGCCAAGAGTCATCCAGGTGAGTTGTGAGCCAATAGCAGAGGCAGCACTGAGGTATAACTATTTGTATTTTAGCCTATCGCGAAATGAATTCGCGAATTTTTCCGGTCTCTAGTTGGTTACTTGAACTCGTGGTCCGCTTTGTACTGGATTTATGAAGCGCCTCTGGTGGTGAGTGGCTACATTGGCCACTCACTTCGTCTCGTCAGTCAGCACAACACTTCATAAAGCAAGTGCCCTCACTTCAAACTCACCACTGCCTCACGCTCATGTGGCAAGAGTAACGGGTTCGAACCCAGCACTCCGAACCAAGCGGTCGCAGCACACTTTCTTGGAGCACCCCTCGCTTCAACCAGCTCAAGTCTCTGTGCATGTCCGTGTGGCGTTAACCCTTCCAGAACACTTCCTAACTTCTCGCAACATTGTTAACGTTCAAAATGGCGTCCTATGAAACCTATCTTTTTTGACGTGACAACGTCTAATAAATCGATGAACGTCGGCTGCACGCACGAAAAAGTGTCCCGTTACGCAAATTGTCCCTTTACGATGTGTTCCGTTACGCTCATTGTACGCTTGCGCCGCATCTATCTCTCTTCCATTCGATTGGAATACACATCGATTTGACTTTTTCGAGGCACATTAAACTTGAAACACTCCCATTCGTTTCCTACTCTTCCTATCATCGTCCTATCCTTAACAGAATAACATAGATTGGAAGAAGTTAAATAGCAAACATGTATAAAAGTTATAGTTAAAATAATCTCTTCGTTAAAGTAATAAACATATTTGAATTAATGAGTGCAAATAAAAGTAAATTTATCAATTAAATTGTAGATTTAATTTCACTCCTTCTTTGTATCCATACAAAATAGTGATAATATAATAAAAATTATTCAATTTTATTCATAAAAGTATGCAATCATTTCATCAATGTTTTGTTATGACGTTGTCACGTGAAACTATCGTCCATAAACCGACTTTACAGACAACCAATTTTTTTTTTTTTAAACCCCGATGCATTAGCACTCGGTCACAGTTTCGCCTCTGGGACGAAGTCACACACTCCGCGCAATAGAACAGACGGGCTGAACATGATTGTCTTCAACGTCGAGGTCATTGGAGAAGGGCGGCAATGTGCTGATGAAGGGCCGGGTGAACAGGAGCACCCGGAGGAAACCCGCCAGTGCACTGCAACGTCCACCACGTTTCCCCCCCGGGTTTCGACTTGAGCCGGGAAACGAACACGCGTCGCCTTGTTTGGGAGGCGAGTGACGTCACGCGGGCATGCGCAACGAATAGGGACTTGTCGCATGTAAAAACACGGTGGCATCGTCTTTGTTCCGCGATTGGTCGAGTTCCTTTCAGGTCAGCGCTCCAATCACAACAATTCAGCGCGGAAGAAAACGCGTCCCGAATGAATGGCCCGGTCACTCGCCTTTTCTTGCAGACGGCCTCCAATTGCAAGACAGGAACCGCTGGCATATACCTACATGTATATACCAAATTGCAGTCTAATGGGCGTTCAGATTGCCTCTGACACCGGTGTGTCGCTGAAGATGCGCACCAAGTCCCCGCCCCTCTCCGGACCTCTACCCCCCTCTATATGCCCCACCCTTCCTTGTGACCCCCTCTCGACACGTGGTTCATCTGATGTCCGCTCCTCGCACCCCCCACCCCCTTCATCGACGCATTATGATGGCTGCGCAGGAGCTTGTCCGGGGGAGGGGGGGAGGACTGCTTTGTGGTCCGGACCAGCCCCCCCTCCCCTGAGACTGACAAACCGGCCCGGGGGGGGGGGGGGGGGGGGAACGGGCGGGCGATATAATTGGAGGATGCGCGCGGCGGAAAGGACCGCCCGCCTCGTAGCCAAGGTCACCGCGGCTAGAGGCTGCCGGTTGTGCCATCCCCCAGGGGTTACACGCAACACACACGTCAGGGGTGTCACCTCTGCGGACTGGCGCGCGGTGGTCTTCTCGTCGTACACGTGCCAACATGTGAGATGAGCGTGGGAGGTAATCGGTGACGTGTTGCGTGGCGGAGAAATGAAGATAAAGGGGTAAGGCAAGTCCCTTGGGTGCTTTCAAGAATGTACACCGGATGTTTCATGCCTAAAAATTGTCCTGAAAACACGCGTTTTAGCCACTTCCATTGTTCTAAAAATACAGTTTAAAATTGAATTACGGAAACAGAACCACTCATCCGCCCTCAGCGTATTCTTAAGTGCTTTTCGTGTACAGACACCACTCGGATATCTGTAACAATATTTTTGTGCTGTCATCATTTGTGGGTTTTTTTTTTTTTTTTTTTCGTTCTCTTCTGTTTTGGAAAACTATTGTGTTTGTTTCGTCTTTTCGTTTTGTCGTGTTTTTGTCTCGTTTCAACTGTTGTGCTGAATTTTTTTGGGTTCAATATATTTGTGCTGTCATCATTTGTGTTTTTTTTTTTTTTTCGTTCTCTTAGTCCATGTTTCTTTTTTTTCTTTTCTTTGTTGACCATATTCCTGTTATGGAATATTATGTAGTGTTTATATCCTGTTGACAACAGCAATGTTTTGCTTAATTTGTGTTTTTGTCTTTTGGGTATTTTTTAGTTTTCTTCTACAGACATAGTACATGTGCTTAGCAATGGCGTATGTCCAAAAGCTTACATCAAGTCTTGTAACAACGTGGGATTTTTTTCTGAAGCTCTGCACACCGTGTGTGTGCCCGGGTAGGCAAGGGCCTTGAAATTAAAACTAACATGTATAGGCTACTACTATAACTAATAAGTCGCGGTGATCAGTTGACTCGCCTTCCAACCGAGGCGATCCGGGTTAAATTCCCGTCTCAGGTATAACCTGAGGAAATGTTGTGGCGGACGTTGCTGGGAGCTGATAGGTTTTATCGGGGTAATTTCCCCCCCTCCATCCACCATTTCATTTCGTTGATGCTCCATTAGCGTCTCATCACCTTTCATCGTCTCTCATGACCTCTATGTTTACGTGTTTAAGCTCATTCCAATCTAATACATTCCGTTCTGTTTCCGCTAGGTCAGTTTCCTTCACGTAAATTAATCTCGTTATTACATTTCCTATAGCGCATCTCATTCTTACATAGAATTGTGCATTTAAATGTGCATTTACTTTCTCTTCCTAATGCATGATTTCTGCCATTAGCACTGTCCTTGTTTCGGAGTGCTATGTTGCCAGATATACTTACACCACGGTAAGCAAAAATGTTTTAGATCTACAACTTAATATTGTAATACAAAATTTATTATAATGTATCTGAAACATTGTATTTAGTGAAGTAAAATTTGCAATGAGAAATATGGAAATACATTTTCCTGTTGTATTTAGTATTATATGATAATAATAGATAATGTTTTCCTGAGGAGTAGTAGGTAATTGAAAGACGTCACTTTGGTTTCAATTTATTAGTCAACGTTTTTTAATGACATTCAATTTTAAAAAAATGGGTGAGTAGTATAGTTTGGGGGCTACTGGCACAGGGTCCAGGGTGAGGTGCGAGGTGCCGAGCCACATCTCTGACGTCACGTCCACCTCTGACGTCACGGCGGCCATCTTGGATGAACGTAACGGGACACATCGTAACGAGACACGGCGTAATGGGAAAAGTAGATCACGGCGGCCATTTTTGATCCGCCATCTTGGATCCGCCATTTTGGATGACGTAATTGTGTTCTCGAACATTCTGACGTTGTGTTTTCCGCCATATTGGATGATGACGTCACCGTTGCAGTTTCCGTTACAGTCGCCAACTTTAACTTTTTTATTTATTATCCGATTTTAACGAAATTTTTTTTAAAATTTATAAAAAAGTTCATTTAATAAAATTTTAATGAAAAATATTTAAAAATTGTACTTTTACGACACGGAGTTCGGAGTCCTCGGTTCGAACCCGGTGAGGGCAAAAAAAAATTAAAAATGGCGACAGGCTCCTTCCTCAATGGTGGTTGCAGGCAGACTGACTCCCACCACTTTTTTTCAAAGCATATATATCGTCACCTAGTATGACGTCATGTCCGCCATCTTGTCTTCGATGCTGGAAGCCATCATCAATGTATCGTCGGCGAGAGTGCGCTGACGCCATGTTAGTTTAGTTCTTATCCGCTAGAGTGCAGTAATCAATTATTACTGTGACACCCGCCATCTTGAAATTTGGCCGCCATCTTGAAAATCCGTAATTATTTAGCTAGAAATTCGGGAAAAGTTCCAAAATTCATTAAATAAATCACTCATTAATTTACATATTGATTCGATCGATTCCCGTCCTCGGTTCGATACCCGATCGATGCAATGTTTAATTTTATGTAAAAAATAATAATTTCAATAAACCATGTTCAACATCCGTAAAGAGACTTTAAATCCTCTACGACCATCATCCTATCAGACATCAAGACCGCCATCTTGAAAATCCGTAATTATTTAGCTAGAAATTCGGGAAAAGTTCCAAAATTAATTAAATAAATCACTCATTAATTTACATATTGATTCGATCCGCTCCTGTCCTCGGTTCGATACCCAGAGATGGACGTGACGTCAGAGATGTGGCTCGGCACCTCGCACCTCACCCTGGACCCTGTGCCAGTAGCCCCCAAACTATACTACTTGGGTGTATAGCATTGAATTATTATTTTCTGTCAGAATGACTACAGCTGTGAAAATGCCGTCAATAAGTATACACTAATTTAGGTTCCAAATAAATTAAAAATAGGCCTAGTAAAATTAAAAATAATATTGAAATTTGTTTTAATTAAAGATGGTAGGTAGGTACACTACAAAAAAAAGTTTCAAATATTGCTAAGCTGTGTAGTTATAATCAGGCAACTCTCTCCTCTGTACTGCAATCTAAGCATGGATCAGACTATAGATAGCAATGGTAAACGTTTTTGCCGCGAAAACATTCAACTATCACTAAATAGCTACAACATTTATTTGAAATCAGTGAAGTTGTTTAGTTTTATAATAATTTTGTCTTATACCTAAAAAAAAAAAAAATCCAGCACGACAAGGGTTTTTGTTATTTCTGAAATGTTTTAAAATTATTTTTATGAAATGTCTATTTTTTTTGGCGACATTTCTAATTATGTCACCATATTTTAACATAAACTGTTTTTCTTAGAGAATGTATTGGGAAGTAATTAAAATCAAAATCTTATGAAATAGTTAGGTAGAAGCACATGAGGCCACATGTCAACAACTAAGTGTTAGGTAATTGTTCTAATCCTTGATAAGTAAAGCAAGTTATTTTTATGATGATGATGATGACGCTGAGTGGCGACGCCAGAAGAGGCTCTCATGACAGAGTGACTCTGCGGTGGTTTGTTATGGCTTTCTGCGGAATGGACGAGAACGGCGACTTAATATTCAGTCCTGGATCCGCGAAAGAAATGTTCTACAAGTGAAAATCCCCACCCAACACTTATTAATTGAACCTGGGATCTTGGGCTGACAAGCCTGGAGTCCAGACCTCTGGAACAAGTGGCTTTGATTTATGGAGAACCTAAAATATTAACTTTTTGCTGTAATTTTTCTTGAAATTGTGTGGGTGTATTTTGGACTTAATGCTGATTACGTAATATGCTTTGTGGTTTACTTTAAAAGTGTTTGTCAACCAACATTCACAATAATTAGTTTATTAGAACATAGGTAGCTACGTATTTAAAAATTTAATAAATAGGCTAACTAAGTTACCAAATTTAATCCAAATTCCTCAACCAGGTGTGGTTTACATAGATATCTACAATATTATATTAAAACAGGGTAAGGTTTTTCAAATACTTTTTTTTTCATAGAAATTAACATTTAATTTTTGAATGGTTAAATTTTGGTGTGATATAGAATATCTAATTAAATGCGACCGAACATGCTTTATATTGGCTATCTTCCATTCTACAGTAAGAAATTACATATTAAATAAGAACTGAAATTTCAAAAATTTTTGGTTTTGTGTTCTGAGTTAAACGAAGTTATGCACAAAAAGCTAAAGTATAAATAATTATTTATGTATGTTTTCTTTTCTTTCAGGTAAACACCATCGTGAAGCGATGCTTTGAAATAACGCTATTGCCAAAATGAAGATAAAGGTCCATGAAGACCTGATGACCAAGTGTAGATATTCCCAAAAGCACGCCTCAGAAACCACTTAAGCGGTAAGAACTGCGGGTTACAATATTCAGTGTCATTAACAGTAACCAGGTATTCGAAAATAAAACATAGGTATACATGCTTGTTCAAATATTTGTTTATAATTAACGCTAATTTTGATTGGGGGGGCGGGGGAGGGAATTTGAAAATGGACAATGGAAATCAAAAAATGAACTTAAGACCAGCTTACGTGAACTACAATGACTCAGATTTCTCTCTTATTTTTATTTTTAAATACCATTACAAATCAGAAAGATAAAAAAAAATTGCAAGTCAGTTAATAAATTCAGGTAAAAGTTAAGGGAATGTATTCTTCCATGGTGGTGTGTATCTTTTGAGTTGTAGACTTACATATTGAGTTACACGATTAAACGTCTAATTAGAAATTAAATGTGTATCTCAGGGTATTTTAAAGCAGCTGTTTTTGGTTAATAATGAATCCCATCCGTTTTGATTGTAGAACCAATGCATCCAATAGCTACCATAAATAAGAACTCTTTTCACTAAAAAAAAAGAAGAAAATAAAAAATAAAATAAAGAAAATAAAGTGAGTCAGTATTATATTAAAGAATTGTAAAAATGTAACAAGTTAAAAATTTTTCAATCTAATGTATTCAATAATAATTATCATCAAATCACAATTATTTAAATCACTTCACAATTTGTGAATGCAAAAAAAAATCAGCTTCTATATATTATTTTTAAAAGGATTTTATGTCAAAAGAGCAATGATTTTATGGTAAAACCAGAACGATCAACACTGTAAAACACAATTCTGTTTAAACTAGGTACTGCGAGTCAGCGAAAATCGACTGGAAAACTGATAAAACTGCTTCATTTCGGATTTACTTGGAGACGTTTTGCAATGAAATTCAACTAGTTATGAATGGTTTAATGATATTCTTGGTTACACAATTATAAATTGCAGTAAATTTTCGGAATTTTCTACGAATAATTACCTCAAATAAACGTTATTTAAAATAAATGGAACTACATGGAAACTACGTTGAATTTAAACTTTTGAAATTAGTTTTTTTACGGTATAAAAAGGACGCATGGAAGAAATTTTTTTTTGCATGAGTCTTAACCAGTGTTATTTATTTTATGTAGATTATTCTTGTGGGTTTAAGTTCAACGTAAGAAAACACTGTACCCGTAAATTTACGAAGACAAAGAACGATAAATTTACGAATAACTCTGGGTAATACGTAACCAGCGTTGTTCGTAGATTCTAGGTGAAATTTTTTTAACAGTGTAGAGTTAGAGCACACTGACTTGTCTCCAGGACTAACACTTGCAGCGATCGCCGCCAGCGGCGCCACCGTCGCCCGCTCTGCATGTTATCCCGCCGTCATGCCTCATCTCCTCGTCCTATGTGCGCCGTACGCCGTGCGCCGTGCGCCGTGCGCCGTGTGCCGTACGCCGTACACCGTACACCGTGCGCCGTGCGCCGTGCGCCGTGCGGCATCACGCGCCGTGGGCGTCGTCAACCAAGCGGCGGTTCCTGCGCGACAGCCTGGAAGCTACACTGTAAAAAAAAGAACACGTGTAATTCAGTACACGTGATAGAAGTGAAAGTTCTTTGGCAATTCAATCCTCTACTCGTAAGTAAATTTTAAGGGGTAAAAGGCAGAGAGAGAGAGAGAGAGAGAGTGAGAAGGAGGGGGTGGGGGGGGGTCGAGTGAAAAAAGGGGGGGGGGGGGAGAGAAGAAAATATTCTAAAAAAAAAATACCGCTTTGGGTATTTTGGCGTTCATTTTTTTTAACCAAGTATTTAAGATTCCTAACCTTTTTTTGTATTAATTAAAAATTTAATTAAAATTAAAAAAAATTAATAACCACGAATGAACACAGAAATTACTCACTTCAAAATAACTGCTCAGGAAATCAATAATTTTTGAATATTCAACAATGATTAATTAACGATAAATATTACTCACTGTTGAAATTTTCACACCATAAAGAAAAACTGTGTGTGTTACTGTTTCTTCAAACAATTCTGCCATGTGGAACACAACAAATCTCTGAACGAATTATGAAATCCTAAACAGGTAGCGCTATCTGTGCGGGAAATGCAGGGACTGTCTCGAAAGCGCTCTCTACGCTGCTGGTTAAACAAGGTGGAACGCTAGCGTACTGGTAGCTTATATATAATTCAAGGCATTCAAAGCTGACTGTATAGAATTTCTATATCAATATCCATTTTCTGAAACAAGCGCATGAGTAGGCCTACACTCTCTGTCTTATTCTTTTGTTCATCTCTGTCAGTTTTTTTTTTGTGGTGGACGAATCATCGCACAATGAGAGAACGAAAACGAGCCCAACAACATACATAGCATAGTACTCTCTTTATATATATTTTTGACTGATTATAGACTATACCTATTCTGTCCTTTTCGCGTCAGAAAAGTTTCACGACAATGTTTTACGAAAACGTTGAATTTTATAATAAATGTATGCGGAAACAGAGTCTCCTCTGGCAATAGTGTAATTTTACACAACATAAATTGTTGTATTTTAAAACTTTTTTTAACTCGCTCTCTTTTCTGTCTTCCTGTCTGTTCGGTACAAATTTTGCAATCGATTTTAAACTAACTTCCCGATGAGCTAGAGACTTTTAAACCTTGAACATAGCCCAGAACTGGATGAAGATTCAATATTACTTACCTACTTCGCTTTATTTTCGGTTTGTTTATTTGTTCGTTACAAATTTGTTTGGTTTTGTTTGGCAAAGCTCCCGGATTCGTGGTATCAGGCTACGAGCAGAACAGTATAGTGTTGCAGGATGCATAACGCAGTACTCGCAGGCGGTGCCTATATTCCGCATACAGGGATAGGTGAAATTCCGCCACACGGTCATATAGTAGGTAAGGTCTGGCAACTTCCTATCCTTCTCTTTGGTGAACCCGTCCGCTTAGAAAAGTTCACGACGACTAGCGGACTAACGGCGCTGGCAACAGTTTAGTTTAGAACTTCGTCAATACATAAATGGCGTTGCATTGAATTCGGCACGCACTATCATCTGGTTTGTCCATCACGGCTTGTCTCCGTAATATTATAGGCCTATATTGCAAGCGACACTCATTTTTAGTTTTAAACCTTACAAGTATTTTATAGGCATTTAAAATTTAAAATCACAAATTTTCGTTACAATCTGTATGGGGTTGTAAATACATTCAGATACTTAAGCTGAACTAAAGATTAAATTAAATTACTTGCAAAATTTCAAGCTCAAAAGACTAATAAGCAGATAATAATTAATTAAAAAATAATATCTAAAGAGTTTTTAAAATGAACTGATGAGTATAAAACAATTTCTCCTAGCCCCGTAAAGATTTACCTATAACATCATACAGACACCTAATCGCATATAGATAGTCATAAAAATTTGTGAGTGTTGATTTGTATCACCTATTGATTAACTAGTAAGATTTACAACGAAAAACGTAGGACGCATGCAATAAACAATTAATGCATGAATAGTTCACTAACAATTTTATTACACTGCAAATTATTTGAACTACAATAGATAATTTATGCATGAGTAGTTCACAAAAAATTTTATTGAATTAACTGTTGTGTACGTTTTATCACTCCTTAATGTCCATACGTTTTCCGTTTTAAATTTTACAATATACTATCTGTATGCGGGGTTATAAATCTTTACGGGGCTAGGATAAATTATTTTGTCTACTTTTAAGTCCGCATGAAAAAAGTTTTTTTAAATATTTTTTATTTAGTTATTATTTACTCTTGTGCTCAAGTAAAAATACTATAAAAAGTTTAAAAGTACAATTGCTATGGTTTAGTAAATATGCCATAGTTGTTCGTGTATTTTTACTTTGTGATAACTTATATAAATTTACGTATGCATAGGTATATTGTGTGTAATTTTTTCCACAACCGTCAGTTTATTTTACTCAATCGTTGAGTAAATTTACACGAACATTGAACATGCTAATTTGTTCTACTTGCAAATTTTTTTGTTAATTCTGTAGCTTTTAGTTGTTAATGAACAACGTGTAGCTACTTTAGAGCGATTTATAATTTTATCGCCTTTAATTGTTCAAGTTAACACTTCTAACGATAGCCTGTAGCACAATTTTATTTTCTAGAAAATTTGTGTCAAATTACACCAACTGTACTATATATAATTTTTTTTTTCTCGAAATAACACGCCAAAAAAATGTAATTATCTTTGAAATATTTGTGCAATGGGAGTGCATGACTTGATGTAAGCTTTTGGACATAGGCCTACGCCATTGCTAAGCACACGTAAGTCTTCTACAGACATAGGTACGTGTGCTTAGCAATGGCGTATGTCCAAAAGCTTACATCAAGTCAAAAAAACTTAAACTTACTAAACCTACCTATATGTAGACAATTTTACTTTTTTTTCCAGCCTAGAAGTGCTTCTATCCAGAAGAAACCATTCTTGTGAGGAAAGTTCTGCCTACATGTTACTCTGGGGTATGCTTCAGCGACACCTGAGCCCGCAGAACCGACGAGGAAGTACGTGCACAGGTGGATAAAAACTATGCTATCAGGGAACATGTAATACATGAAAACCTCCATCAGGCCGAGCGCACAGTGTTCTGATATCAACGTTAGGCACGTGGTGCCAGAGCGACCTCTTTCCCCGTGCCGTCGAGTCGCGTTGCTCAGTGGCTGGCATCTCTCACAGCTTCGCCGCCTGCTATACACACACCGTGTTCATTTTTGTTTTCAATATATATCTTCGTTACTAATAGTTAAATAAATATAAAAATTAACATTGTAAATTTAACATTTTAGCTACCTCTCCTGCGTTTGTGGTTTTGTCGCAAATATTTTCAACAGACATTCGCCAAGAGTTATGTAACGGTTGTAAAAAGACGCACAAGTGTTTGTATATGTTATCACTTGAGCGGGCGTTTTACACCCATTACATAACACTTAGTAAACATCTCAAATGCAATACAGCTATAAATTAGTGTTAAATTCACAGAAATAGCCCATAACTCTAAGGAATGACGAGAAGAGGAAAAAAAATTCAACATGGCGAGTTAGACCGCGCCTTAAAACTTGTTAAAAACATAAAACATTGCATGTGCTTAGAAAGTAGTGGCGGTTAGGAACTTGTTGGAAACTTCGAGACTGGCCAACTGCCGTGCTGAAGCTGTCTTAATGCTGCTGACGTCACGACTGACTTTAAATTTCGTAGACTAAATCCACCAGTCACACGTAGGTAGACTATGCTTTGCTCAAAATTTAATTCTCGTTCGTTGCGGTTACTGTAATGATCGTGACGTGATGTGTGTCCCGTGATGTCACGAAAAAAGTCGATTGCGATGACTAGCTGATTGATCGCTGGGAAAATTTTTGAATTGAATTGTGATTGTTACAGAGCCCCTATCACGCTATTCATGCAGCTTATACACTGGTCCAATAAGAGATGCCTATGGTCACATTGGCGTCACTTCAGACTATCGTCCAAACCGCCCAAACCACGGCTGCTGTGTTGCCGAGTCACGTGATGTGCACCTGCCTTCATTGTCTATGGACACGCTGCTATCTTGGGCCGCGCTGTTAAAAATTTTCACCTCCAGTTTACGAAGGACGCTGATTACAAATTCTGTGGTGTTATGGAAGAGAGGGTTAAGTCATAAACATTAAATTTTAAGAAAGGTGGAAGAAAGTCTAATATTATTTTCACGATCAAATATTAGTCGTTATATTATTAATTATTGATATCTTATACCATAAACTATAAACCATATAAAGTGTCAAAAGGAGTGGTGGGAAGGAGGGGGAAAAGCGACAATCCTTGTTATCTTCCAGGCGCGCGCGGTGTGTATCATATTGCTGCAGTCGCCAGCCAGCTCTGCACCTGCACATGTCCCGGCCAATGTCACGTTCTTAACAATATATTTAAAAATAGTAACAAATTGAGGGTTTCATGAATTTGAAAAAAAAAACAAGTAATTAAAAACTTAATCTTTTAAATATAAGTAAAATACATTAGCTTGATTTTTTTTTTTTTAGTTTGTATTAAGAATTGAGCTAATTATTGTACTAACCAGCCCACTGCTTCCTGTAGAGTCCACCCCCTGGACCGAGGAGTTGCGGCGCAGGACCGAGAACTGCTGCCAACTTCGCAGAAGCGACAATTCAAGATGGAGAAACCACCGGACAGGCAGGAGATGTGATATCCGAGCACTCCATGGCTGCAAGACATAATACCTACTTACTGTCATGTGATGTACATTTTGTAAAAAGAGAAAGAAAACCCTGAGTAACGTGTGTTGTGTTCCTCTGGTGGCGAGTATGGTAACTAACGATCTGTTCAAACCAATTATTGCAACACCAAAAAAAAAATTACATGTTATTTAGAAAAAAATCCTTGCTCAACCATATACCTTTATAAATTGGTTAGGGTATCTATAATTCTAAGATATTAAAAGATTGTACATTAGAGTTGAGATAACTAGTAGGTATGTACTTAGACAAGTTAAATTATGTACTTAGTTCATGCCATTGACAGAAAATAAATCTACACATACCTAATTCTACTTCATTAAACAATATCAGAGAGATTGTAGCTATTTTTACTAACAAATTAAAAATTAAAAGTAATCTTCAAATAAAAAAGATAACCTATCACACTTTGGCTAGTTAATTTAATTGATTATGAAATATCTTTAATATTTAAGTAGGATTTTCTTTTCTATGGTAGCTTATGAAGGTACCCAGGCTACGTGTATTTTTCTTTGAATCGTAATTTTGAATTTTATATAGGCCTATTATTGGATCGCTTTAATTCTTTATCTTATATAGAATTATTTGCTCCTTTATACAATTTAGTATTAAAAATATTAAGTAGGATTTTATTTTCTTTCGTTAAGATTTTTTTGCTGTGTCTTTTTTATAGATAATTTTTTTCCATAATTTAGTTAAAAAAGTTAAAATACCTCATGTAGCATAAAGCTTGCTTTGTTGTGTTAAATTTAAGAAAAATTATCTGTAATTATGAAGTTAAATTATATAAATTAAATAAATAAAATATTTAACAATGTGAGCGTGTCTTTCAGTATTCGCCAAAAATGTGTAACATATAACCTTGGCAACGAGCAAATTCATGTGTTCCCGTGTTACAAACAAACATTTATAATACGGAATTCGGACACGTAATTTAACGTAGAATTCTTTATAAAAATGTTGCCGAACGTGATAAGTAAATATACGAAGATTGTGTTTTCAACTAAGCTATATTTCTTGGTGCGAATCACACTTAGTTTCCGCACCCGTCGCTAGAATTCGCTGCTGGTGCAGCTACGTAGAATATTTAATCAATCGATTTTCAGAGCGAAAGGTTAAAGTATATAATAAAACGGCTCCGATAAAAGCGAAAAAGAATTGAACTAATACTAAACCCCGGCTTCGGGTCTGATTTTCAACAAAGAATTTCATTAAATTGTGCCCATCTTGTTAAAATTCACTAAACAGTTAATACTATAAAGTTTGCCTTTGTATTTGTGCACTTTGATTCGTGCCATCCGCCACAAATGCAGCACCGTGTTACACATTTCCGTTCCATGCGACTTCCGTTCCATTCACGAAATTACTCCTACCAAATGTCGTATACTGAGAGCTAAGATGTTCACACATCAAAAACATAAGAAAGTAAGACGTTTGGAGGAGAAAGGAGGGTGAATCGTTCTGCCAGCGGGCCCAGTGTAGCTACCTACAGTCTGTACGTAGGGATTAGGTTACAGATGATTTTAATGTAAAAAACAGGTAGACCTTTTTTTTACCAATACATTTACTATGTATTTTTTGGTGAATTTTAAAGACGTAAAAGGTAGTAATTTGCCAAATACAATTTTTTTTTGGCCATGATCGGGAAGATGGCGATAGTGATGTCCATTTTTTTTTTTAAATTTGCATTTGCGTTTTACGCACTGGCCGATCGCTTGTTGCAAATCAGCATCGTGAAGGACATGGAGCCGGGCAGGCATCAGCAATTAGTCCGGAGGGGTGGGGGTTGGGGGGAAACCACTCCGGGAGTAGCCCATCCCCGGGATCCAACCCACGACCCCACCCCACTACCGCATGACCAGACACGCCCTCGCATAGTCTACTCTGTTTGCAAATAAACACTTCCCGCCAGTCTTGGCAAATCTTTGTTAATCATGCTTAGCTCTCGTGGAACAATTTCCTGGTTTCTATCTACCTGTAGGTATAATAACTAATAAATATTTTTTCACGTCAAATCGGTAGCTACCTAAAACAAAATGCCTTAAAATGTGCACAACTTACCTATACATCCTGTTTTCGTCGAACATCGCCTGTATGTTCTAGAAAATTTTCATTGGTGGCCTTATTTACCACACAAATTTCAGCATTCGTTTAAAGCATTAACCCTTAAAAGGGTCAATGTCAATGGTTTCGCATAGAAAAGTTTTTGCTCGGTGATCATTTGTTCTCTCTCTCTCTCTCTCTTTATCTCTCTCACTCTCATGTTATCGGCAGCGTAAGTTTCTCGCATCTTTAGCTACAGGACCACATTTTGCATTTCGTATCTAAGTTTTGTTATTATTTTTGCAAGTACAGGAGATTTAGAAGTTGGGTCAAAACAAAATTTTCTGTTATTTAACCGTCTATGTGTGTATTTCAAGTGTGCTTCTTTTTTTTCCTTTTAAATGAATAAGAATGTACTATTAATGTGTTTATACACGGAACGAAAAAACTTTGAAGGAGGAGATAGGTAAGTTACTGAAAGACGAATTCTTATATTCAACCTTTTTAAGACATAATTACATTTTATAGTATAATATTGGATATTTGGCTTTGTTAAACCAAGTAGGCTATCTAACTTACTGCAGTGCCTGAAATTGAAAGTAATAATTTGCTGCTACAAATGGTTTACCCTGTAAAGTACGGCATAATTGCCGTTTAGAATATATTTAATTAATTTCTAGGAATGACTCCCAATAAAATTGTACATAATATACACATTTTTATGGTCTTTATGAATCTCTTACAGTGTGAGTTTTGCCTTAACGATGGAAAAAGATCAATTTTAAACGTTTAAAAATTGTTATGGAATCAAAATTGTTGAAACCAATATGGCGTCTTTCCGTGCATATTTCTACTAGGTAATTTATATTTACATATTTCTAATAACTAGATAAATTTACTAACACAATCTTCAAAATTGCCTTGCATCTGTGCAGTAGACTACCAGCAATCTAAAAATAAGGACAGATTGTCACTTTTCTAAAAACTTACTAGATAAGCATGTCAAACGTTCCTCCATTGTTTTCCCGCGAGAAGTCTTATCTCTTATCTCGATAACTATATCAAGTGGCTCTTTACGAATGATTAGGTATCTACAACATCTAAGTAAACAGTGTTTGATATTTCGCAATAAAATATTATAGCTAATTTAACTTTTAATTAAAAATAAAAAACTTACTGCATGTACGCTTAAAATAAATATGACCTATGTATTTAGGACAGAAACCTTAAGCTATGCTTATAATAAATCTGTTACGGAGTCGTGTCCGTAAATTGAAGATACTTAAAAAAAAAAAGGAAGATTAGGTAATAAGAAGTAATAAAGAGGCCAAAACAAATTGTTTTTAAAATGTTGTGTTTCTGTTTGTAAATTTGTTAAATTATCATCCAAAAACTTTTCCATTTAGGTATTTCGATGCAATTCAGAACCAAGGTAGCTTATATGCCTATACTGAATAATTATATCCATCCCTAAAAAGGTGGAATTAGGTAAATTTGTTTTTATAATAAAAAACTAGTATATCCGAAGAAAATGAAGCAGGAGGAAAGATATAAGGTAAAAATTAAACATACATTAAATACCATAAAGTTTTTATAATTTTCTGAAAACACGGTACTAATAGGATGAAAAAGGATTAAATATGGTATATAATAAAAAATACATATATCAGGAGACAATCATGCGGAAGGTAAGATATTAGGTATGAATAATAAACATTTCACTACTACATAATGGGTGAAATGAGGCAGGTTTGGTTTTACGAAGAAAAATTGTTATCAATTGTTATAGCCTACTACATGAATAAGGTAATAAACTTAGAATGGATCACACGCATTAAGAGTTACGTTGAATATATATTATATTTTTCTAAGTTATACTACTTAAATAGAAAGGCGATTTGGTTTTATAATATGTAATAAAACGTAATATCTCCCAAGCCGCATGAGCATAGCTATGTATTCAGTATTATCTATTATTTAAGTTATGTACTTATATTTATTTTAACACATGTAAAAGAATTTGCGCGAGGCAAAGTAAGCCTATAGTGCGTTAGCGTCAATACTTTAGATATTGAATTTTGCAGGATATTCAAAATTTAACAAATGACAAAGTGGTGAGGTAAAATGGTTAGTATGTTAATTATGACAGGTAGGCCTAATTATTACCTGTTTGTTGGCATATCCTGGGTCGGAGACGTTCAAAACGACGTAACGTACTTGTATGCACACTGCAAAGAAAACCTCGTAAAATTACATAGCCTACATATATACCTATGTAAGTTATATATAAAAATGTTAAGTAATTTTACTTTTTTGTCTTTTTTACAAAAAAATAAAGTTCGTGTAATTTTACACAAATATTTCTAGTCAACCAAATTGTGCTTAAGACTCGGGTAAAAATACACGAATTATCATCCTTTATTACTTTAACTAGCGTATGTTCAATTACACATTTGGATGTGTACTTGAAACATATAGATAGAGTATTATATTAATCAGTGTATGGTTTTTTTTTTCTGTCAGTAGGTACACTGTACCTACTTGTAGGTACTCACATACGTCATTGTAAGAGTGCAAAATGGATGTCAGAATAAATATTCTAATACCAAGGAACTGCAAAAAAAAATGTATTTTGAAATTCATTCTGACAAAACCCCGTTTAATTTACATTAGGTTGCGGAAGTGGTATTCCTATTAATTCAGAATTGGTTAAAATTCATTAGAGGGCACGGTGGTCAGGTGAAAGTCGGCAACGCGCTGGGCTACGGTGCGGGGGTTCTGGGTTCGAATCCCGGGTAAGACATGGATGTAATTTGTGTTGTCTTAATTCACCTACAACTACAACTACTATTTCATAATGACTCGGTGTGACACAAAAAAAAAAACAATATTAAGGGGGAGATGATTGGCACACTGGCGACTGGCAAAACTTGCTGGTGTGCCACCCATCTAAAAAAAAAAAAGTTAAGACGGTAGACTTAATACCTAAAGGTCACGAGTTCGCTACTCTGCTGATGCACTAAGATTGTTAGAAGCAATTATCTCATCAATTAAGTAAAATTGGTAAATTTCGAAATATTTTGAATTTAGCTACACTTTGTTCAATGACTTGATGTAAACTTTTGGAAATACGCCATTGCTAAGCAATGGCGTATGCCCAAAAGGTTACATCAAGTCATGCACTCCCATTGCACAAATCTTTCAAAAATAATACTTTGTTCAATAACAACAATAAGTTACAATTTTTTTTTGTAAAATGTACAAATTAACGTGTTGATTGTTAATGTAAATTTACTATACAATGCACTAAAATTAAATGACAGTGGTTAAAATATGTAAATTTACATATCATAGAGTAAAAATACACCAACCGCTATGTCATATTTACCAAACCATAGTTTTGGACTTTTACACGTTTGATATTATTTTAATTTTAACACAAGACATACATCAACACATGTGGGTGTAAAATTACACCAACGGCGGTGGAGACACTGATTACACATACATTTTGTGTAAAAAAAATACAATTTTTTCTACAGAGTATGCCTTGAAGGGTCGTTGTTCGTGATAAGCCTAACAGGTAGGCCACACTTCGTGCTCTGATGTCATCCAATAAAGCACTTCACATAGACAGCGCGGTATGAACTACAGAGATGGACAAAACTCTCGAGGAGAGTACTTTAAAGATGAAACACAAAATTCTCATTTATAATGTGTATTTCAAATACAAAATGAAAATTTTGACTCACAATGAAAATTAAAGCAATGATTAAACAAAAAAAAAAAAAAGACTTGTCAAGTTTTAAACTACGTATCAGAAAGTAATAATTATAATGGACACTATCCTAAAAAAATTTCATTTCACATCAAGCGAATAGTAAGTTTCTCAAACATTGTGTTACCGAATACTTGTACCTTCTTTAATGGTTCTTGCAATAGGGAAATTTGATTCAAGATGTTAGTTTGGACAAACGCTATTGCTGGTTGTTACACTGCATGTCATACGAAACCTCGACAACGAACAAAAAAAAAAAAAAAAAAAAAAGGATGAAAATTACAAACACCCAGAAAACAGCTTAAATTTGCCAATGTCAAAAAATTAAAAACATAAGCAGCGCAGAATTCCGTGGAAGGAATTAGTCAAAAAATTATAACAGTACGGACGTACACATTGTGCTGAAACTACGAGACATAGTGACAAGGGGAGTAAATAAATTCAAAAGGTAGGTTGTCACTTTGATCGTGTAAATTTGGATCCACACACACAAAGATAACCTCATTATATATTGAGATTGTCACCAGTAAGTTTTTTTTTTGGACATGAGTCATTGTTGGTTAGACTGTATGCCATAAGATGGTGTGGCAAAAAAAAAAAATCTTTAACCAATCTTTCCCATTGCAAGAACCATTCAAATAACAGATTATTGTTGTATAATTTTTAATATTTGGTATGTAGCTACATCTACATGCTGCAGTCATGGCTTCATTATATCGGAACACTTCAGATAGCCTATGTATCAGGATGAAATATAATCAGCACTTAACATTTCTGTGGTTCTGGTGGCTTTCATTGTTGGTGGCCCTCCATGTTTGAGTGAATAAAAAAAAAAGTGAATTATTTGTTTCATTCAGAAGACGTCATAATTTTTTTTATTAAAACAAATTAATAATTCAAAACTAGTAACAAAAGAGCAGTCAAGTCACCCATCAGCTGGACCGCGAGAGCTGGCAACAATGCGCACCCTCCTGGCTTCCAGCCGACAGCCGCCGCTCACAACTGCTATGACGTCACGGGAGCTGCTGACCAATCAGCGCTCGCCCCCACCAACTGCAATAATGGACCTATCTTTTTGGTCGGCCCACAGCTAAGGACATTCATTTTCTTAATTACGTGCCCAATTCACGAATTAAATTTGAAACTGAAAATTATTTCTTAGGATACAAAACACCGCACAAAACATTTGTAATACAAAAAAAACTATAATGTTCGCATTTACAACAAACGCATGTATTTTAGATAGTCCTATATACTGCCAATCCTAACTGTGTGCATGTACCTACTTTAGATCGATTTATATACTGCCCATCCCTGCTGTGTGGAAAAAAAAATCACACATGACGTGACATGACGTTCTGTAAAATAAATTGCGTTATTGGAAGTGGGTAACTGTTTTACGGTTGATGAGTTTAGGTTATCTACAGTAAAAATATCGTAAAATCGTGAGGACGGTAGGCTAGGTTATAGGTTAGATACATTTAAAATAGGTAAATTATAACTAACCGAATACTATTTTGCAGTATTTTAATGTAGCTAACTTAACATAACCAGCCATCCTTACGATTTTACGTAATTTTTAACGTTCCTAACATAACCAACCGTTAAAACAGTAAACTACCAGAGATTTTTTTAAATATCACAATACCGTTTACAAAATCATCAAAAATCTGTCAGGAACTAATAAAATTGCATATTGGGATTTATATAGGATGCATAGGATAATGTGAGGCAAGATTCCGCACGGGGCAAGAGTCCTTATTCGTAGCAGTTACGCTCAGTGTCACTAGATAGCACTGGCATGTCCATGTGCTCCATTCGAATGCGTTTCTACACACTGGGCTTGGTTGTCACGATACTCCCGCCATTTCAGTGTGAGTGGTGGCAGTTTATTGTTTTAAGCAGTGTGTGGTGTTATTTATTATATTTAGAAGAGCGTATAAATTTGCATGAAATCTTCAAACCATTCTGCGGAATGTACATAGACATTAGAAGTAAGTTTTAAATTATCTACTGGTGTGGGTAATATTGGTTTTATATTAACGGGTAAATAATGGCCAGTGGATGAAACATTTTGTTACACATGGGGCAAGATTCCTGGGGCAAGAGTCCGTATAACATTCTGTGCGTATTCTTACCCCACGTAGCCATTTTGTCTTGAAAAATGTATTTAATGCCTAAAACTATATTATAAAGTATGCATTTCCTTTTTTGTTTTTATTTTTGTTTGTAAACATTGATTATAAACCGTGAAATTTAATCGAAAAACCCACAATTCTTATTTTCTTTAGTGAAAATATTCGAAAATGATTTATCCTGAATGTGGGATCAATCAGTGGCGTCTCGTCAGGGCAAGCAAGGCAAGCAGTGCTTGCCCAGGCAGTTTCCAGACATTGTATTTTTTAAATAAATATTTTATTCAGAATAGTATTTTACTTTGGCTCGTGCAGTTAGGTGTATGTATTTTTTACACTATCTTCTTGGGACCCAATACTGTGCGCTGTACGCTATAAAAAAAGAACTCGTTGACACAAAAACATGCTGTTTTAGAAGCGTTGCTAGGTTTAGAAGCGCTGGTAGGATCGCTTTCAGCAGGAAGGCTGCCGCAGTAGTTTCCTTTCGGAAGGGGGGTGGCATGGTACAAAGGTTCAGGGAGGGGATTGGCTGGAAATTTTTATTTTTTATAATTTTTTTATTTTTCCTAGCCTAAGTTAATTCTAAGTGTGTAGGGGAGGGTCCAGGTTAGGGGAGGACCTAAGTGTGTCTCAGGCCGAAGCCTATACACTCTACCATGCGGGTTTTTAACCATGCAGGACAAGGGCGCGTGCATCGTGTGCTTATTGGGGTTTACTGGCCAGCCATGGCTGCGATTGGCGCCATGACTGACGCCCCATTGGTCGCCTAGCTTAAAGCTAGCTAATGTGACCCAGGTAAAACCTGCATAGACACAGGGAAAACCCTGGGCCGCTTCATGCGGGGATCAAATAACATGCATTACGCAAGCAGGTAACTACTGGACAAGAGGAAGAAGGGTCCAGGTAAGAAGAGTTGGAGGGGCTGAAAAATCAACCTTGGTGGAGTTGGGTGCTTGGGCCTTGCGGCCCGCATTTAAGTTGGGAGCTCCTGGGTTATTATTAGCCAGGGGCGCATGCGCCCCCAGGGGCGGGCAACTTCACGTCAGCCCAGCCACAGCTGCCCAGGCAGCCACAGTTAAGACAGAGTGGGCAGACGAGCCAGTAAACCGGCTCGAACTGCTGGCTCTCGGAGCGAAAGGCAGCCTGACGTTGCGCCATCTTCATCTTCCTTCTTCAGGTCAACAGCAGTACTTTTCAAGCCAGGGTGGGGGGAGGGACCCAACCTCGCCACCCAAAATCCCCGAGACGGCTAAAGGTCGCGCCGCTCGAGGCTACTGCTGCCACAGCCACAGCAGCCCCAGCTGAAGGTTCCTGATGTCTTCCTTCAGAGTTCCGATGCATTTCAATTCCGTTGCGCGCGCAGCAGTTCATAGCTCCGCAAGTTCCAGCCCGCAGTTCGTCTACACTTCGCATTTTTGCAGCACATCGAGCTCCCCTGCGGTGCCTTCGCCGACGAAGCTGCTCCCTGCCACGCGCCGAGCTGCATTCAGGCTACCTTTCACCCCGACAGCCGTAATAACGACTCCACAGGCCGGCCATTGGTCCGCGGACTGCTATTGGTTATTCGCAGTCACCCCAGCGAGATTGCAACTCTCGGGCTGGGCTCCCGTATCCGCCACCCGCGGGACGCGGTCGGTAGCAGTTGGCGCTGCTAGGCCGCCCCCAGCACGCACACAAAACCAACACGCGCTGCCAGCCTTCGGTTACCCAATAGGTCGCAGGGAACTCCCAGCCAACAGCCCGCGAGAGAGATGCGCACGCCCCGAGAGACGACCACCGACTTGGCTGGAAAAATACGCGGTAGAACTGGAGCGAACATGGCCAAAGCAGACGGTGGAATTTTTCCGCCGACTGCTTCGGCTATGTCCGCTAAAGTTCGGCACGGCAGGTGGCGATGTCTCGTTTCAGTCGGCGGTCGTCTCCAAGGAGCATGTAAGAAGATCTGGAGTGGACATGTGTAGGGCGAGAGCGAAGCCAGCCGGTTGCGAAGAAGGGTTGAAAAGAAAGAGGAAGAGAGCGTATTTCTACTGGAAACGCAGCCCCAGCCCACTTGTCCTTGAGGTTTGAGTGGCGCTGGTGTGCGGCTACAATGGTGATTTCCTGTAACGCATATGGCTGTACAAATCGATGGAATTCCAAGCCGGATGGCGTTGCTTTTCACATGTATTAAAGATTTTTTTCTTCATTTGTTAACTAAATTAATTCCCAAAACTTTTGAAGCATCAGAAAAAAGTGGCAAATTTTTTAAACGGAAGTAACTAATCTTCGAGCTTTTCGAAAAACCTAAGAAAACTATTTAACAAAGAGAAGTTGTTTCAGTTGTAAGTATAATTCTTTACTTTTTTCATAGATTTCCAAAACGTGACGATCAACGACAGATCTGGGAAAAAGCGACAAAGCGGAAAAATTGGACTTCGTCTCCGAACCATGCATTGTGTACAGTGCATTTTGAAGACAAATGGGTCTTAAGAAGCGAAAATCTAACTCGATTAAAGGATGATATGGTGTTCGGTATATTAAGGTTTCCCTCAAAGGAACGGTTTCACAATGCTTTTAAGATATTAGATAAATCCCAACATAAGTTTAAAACATTTCTCTTAAAAGTGTGCTTCGTAGCATTAAAAGACGTGCCTTAATTATTTTGCAAATTTATCATTGTTATGGTGACGATGTCAGGGGTTTTCGTATTTTTTTAAGAAATATAGTACAGTATGTATTAGCAACTACGTTAAGAACTGTTATTTTATTCACACAGAGAAAAGAAATACAAAATGCTAAAATTTGGCGTCTGTCTTTTTATATCCTATATAGGCTTTTTATTATATTATGTGTGTTGTAACATGTATAAAAATGTTAAATATATTCAACAATATTTGGTAATTATATATATTTAAAAACTTTTATGTACGCTACTTGAAACTACGTGAAAGGTTTTCAGTCTATAAAGGCCTATTCTATGATTTTTTTAAATTATTAATTCTTATGCAAACAATTAATAAAATTGAAAGTTTCTTACATTGTCAGTATATGCATAGCATTACAGTTATTACAAACAATTCTCTACCAGTGTTTAGCTAAGGTTTGCATGTTACGTTGGTTGAGTAAGTAGACTGGAACATGAACATGATATTGAAAAGACTTCTAACTTCTACTAATACACGTATATTACAAGAGATTTGTAATAGATTAAATGAAGTAAGTAAGAATTAGTTTTTTATAAACGTTGTGTATGAAATTATAAAATTTTAACAAAAAGAAGTGCGTTACGAAGACATATGTCGGTAGTGTTACCCACTGAAACATTATTCCCACTTCAACTCTCTGTAAAAATAAAAGTATGGGGTTGAATGCGTCAAGAGTGGTATATAAATAAAATTTGAAGCTTCTTCCTAATTTCATACGCAGGTGTCCCCCACCTATACCTAGTTGCAAACAAAAATTTTTCCTCGATGTTGAAATTTACTCTGCGTATTCACAAAAAAATTTGGCAGTAAATGGGTATTTAATTTTTAAAAATGAAAGTATTCATGTTTCGAAAAAAAGATTAAAGCTGTGTGGGGAAGAATGTTTACAGATAATCCAGTAAAATTTTCAGTTTGATTGTTTTGATAGTTTCGGAGCTGTTGCGAGTTTAGTTTGGAGGATTTTACGGCCGCGCGAGACAAGTTTGGCTCGTTTTCGTTTTCTTCCAGCGTAGGAAGCAGGGAATAAACGCCGATACCCGGCTTCACCTCGCATCCTTTGCTGGCCTTCCCTTGTCCTCTCCAGATGTATTACTGTATATTAGCTCCATGGTCGTCTCTCGGGGCGCGCGCATCTCTCCCGCGGGCTGTTGGCTGGCAGTGCGTGGGGGATTTGTGGGCGTACGATGATACTACACTCCCACTTAGTATATAAGTAATGTAGAGTAGGTATTTTAATATCAGAATAATGTAAGTCAATCATTATTTTTCAAAAATAATGTATTTAAAAAAAAATGTCAATTTTTCTACCTGTGGAATAGTCAATGTTCAGTTAAGAAAACTACTTAAATAGCACCATTTTGTACCTTGAAATCCATATTTTCCCGGCGGAGGGCCCCCAGACCCCCCCCCCCCCCAACCTCATCATGTTTTGGTGTGAACGGAGTTATTGCTTCCCCTCATGTAAACCTCACGCCTCGCCACTGGATCAAATGTGTTTAAAATGTGGTTTCCATTTATAGGATATGTACACTTACATGCGATGTGTGCATGTTGGACTCTTACCCCACAGTGATAGGACTCTTGCTCCTCATGTGGGGCAAGTTTCCTAATTTACATGATTGTGAGTTTTGTTAGGTTAAAACTTCATAAAACCTCCAGTAATAATTCTAAATATTTATTTTTGTTCCTAAAGTCTGTAGATGTATGAACATGTGTGTTTCAGTTCTAAAATTTGCAACAGAGGTGATAAAACTACGTATGTGTCCTTAAGTGCGGACTCTTGCCCCACATTACCCTACCTATTCTTGAAAATTACCAATTTAGGCATAAAAAGTGCTTTAAAACTCATAATTTCAACTTATACTCCCATTTAATTACCAATAAAGATGTCTACAAACTCCCACTTGAAAAATGGTCACAAACTAGAAAACTACATTTATTTCTACAGTAGTCTAATGCATTCTGTCAGAACTATGCAAAAATCCTGTACTTATAATAGGTATGTATTCCGTTTACAGGTAGGTATTTAATATTTTTTATTTACCTAGGCCTACTTATTTTTAGTTTAATGGTCAGCGTCTTTGCGCCAACGATCAAATACAATCTGCTTATTCGTTCCAATATGTCTATTAGCTTTTTATAGATGAGTTACTATAACTACACAGTACTCAAACCCAGAGCCCCTACTGCCAAAACCCGGGTTAAATTCACCCGTGCTAAAAAAAGTCGTTTACTATCTACAAAATGTAAGAGATATACCTACATAATATCTAGTTAACAATTTTCACCTTAAATTTATGAAGAATGCTGGGTAAAATTTATCCAGGGATCTTCGTAAATTTACAGTTTATCTCAGAAAATTTACGGCACTGAGTTAAATTATTTTGAATATAAATAAATAATTATGAGCTTATTATACTAACAAAACATTGAAGTATTGTTGAATATACAGCAAAAACGTTTTTTTCCTTCCACGCCTATGTTTAGGTACCTTGTTTACCACGAAACACTGAACTCGAAAATCGGAAACACGCGTAGTTAAATGAAGATCCAGTTATATGAGATTACGAAGAACTTTTCGTTTATTTCAGGTTGATTCATTGTTGAAAAGTCCTTAAATTTACTGTAATTTCTAACAGTGTACATATCCTGTCATCACGCTCGAATTTTTGCGATTTCAGAATGGAATGTAGTTCGTTCTTTTTGCAGGTCCAAGTGATCATAACTAAAGTGAAGGTTTGGTTGGGTTCGATCAGCCGCATTCATACCGCAAAATAACTTTATCCTTCCCAGAAGCAAGTTTGCACGAACGCTGTTTTTTCGGGTGTGTGACTGAAGATGTGTGTATACTAGACTGGAAAGAAGCATGTGAACCAGGGAAACCTAGACGAAGCACAAATATTTTGTACATACCCGAACACTTGCCTTCGTATTACTTCTGTATTTTTTTTTTTTTAAATTAAAAGCACGACAAAGATTTCAACATATCGTTCCGCAAAGGTAAAATAAATATTACAAAATAAAATTTTCAGATAAGTTAACAAAACAATTTTTTTTATCTATAGGTAGGTACCTACTTATCTTTGGGGAGGTTTATTTTTGAAGTGACAACTTCTAATAAATCGATGAACGCCGGCTGCACGCACGAAAAAGTGTCCCATAACGCACATTGTCCCACTACGGATGTCCCACTACGGATGTGTCCTGTTATGCTCATTGTACGCATGCGTGGCATCTCTCTTCCACTCGATTGGAACAACCATCGATTTGACTTTTCAATCATATTTTCGTCGTTTGAATTATTAATATTATGTAATTTAACGATCGTCCACCGATTTTCAGCACAATCAGTACGGTTATTTAAAAGTAATGTTGAATATTCAAATACGTTTTTAACGAACAACGGTGTTTTACAGTTACACATAATAATTCAAATTACACCCATGATCTTTTGCACAATGTTTTAAAAAAAATATTGTAACACATTATAAATAAGTTTGGTGTATTTGGGATGCGTATTTGTTATAAAATCGTGTTATAAAAACGAAATAATTTTATTCCCCTACCGTGCTTCTATCTACGGTGACGGACGCGAACCGAATGAAACGCCATATCTATCCGCTATCGCGGGAACCTGGCACGGCGAGTGCAGTAACAATAGGTTATGTTACAATTGAGTAAAGAATTATGGTGATTCATATAATTTATGATAGATATTTGATTACAGTTTATTTATATGAAAACTTGTTCATAATTATATTTAAACTTTATAGATTAACATCAGTTTTAAAAATTAATTACCAGTCATCTAGACGTGAACTGTTTCGTCGACTGTTTATAAAGTAAAGTGAAAAGTTAATGTGGTTTTCATTGCTTATTACAACAACAATTTCGGCAATAAAGGTTAATTATTCTTGCATTTTAAAAATCTGATTACTAGTATAATTTCAAGTATTTATTCTTTTATTATTAAAAAAAGTAGTATCTGTCTTCGAGTGCAGTAATAATAGGTTATGTTAGATATTTGATTATAGTTTATTTATATGAAAACTTGTTCATAATTATATTTAAACTTTATAGCTAAACGCCAGTTTTTAAAGTTAATTACAAGTCATCTACACGTGAACTGTTTCGTCGACTGTTTATAAAGTGAAGTGAAAAAATGTGGTTTTCATTGCTTATTACAACAACAATTTCGGCTATAAATGTTAATTATTCTTGCATTTTAAAAATCCGATTACTAGTATAATTTCAAGTATTTATTCTTTTATTGTTAAAATAAAAATGATTCAATTTTATTCATAAAAGTATGCAATCATTTCATCAATGTTTTATTATGACGTCAAGTTAAACTATCGTCCGTAAACCGACTTTACAGACAACCAATTTTTTTTAAGTCCCACTTCTTTAGGCACTTTATGAAAAAAAAATGATGAGCGTGAATTTTCATGTTGCGCGCGCATCTTGCAACGAAATTTTCACAGGATAAAAAAGGGTAAATAAAATAAAATTTATATATGTGCTTTTAAATAATATACTTTGGTGATCGATATTGAGTACTGGTCCATATAGTTAAAAATTTTATTTGTTGTGAATATTAGTGATAGAAATTGTGTTTATACACTTTTTCAAGTGTATTTATATAAGTGAGGTTCAACGATGTCAGGTTACTTATAAGCTTCCATTGTCGCTGGCAGGGTTTAGTTGTCAACATTCAGCGTATTTAAATATTTTTGTTATTAATTAAAATTTAACTCGATTATTTTAATAAATTAAATAGCTAGTTTTGTACACGTGTTTATATTAATATTAAATACTGCGTACTTATTTTTTTTTTTAATTTGATTGCATCCATACCTTTCCAACCGTAGGTACCTATTTATAATATAACTTCATTCCTTTTATAATTTTATTTCTGTTATTTATTTGCA
Source organism: Bacillus rossius redtenbacheri (assembly GCF_032445375.1). Taxonomy (NCBI): domain Eukaryota; kingdom Metazoa; phylum Arthropoda; class Insecta; order Phasmatodea; family Bacillidae; genus Bacillus; species Bacillus rossius. The sequence continues at coordinate 34,848,644 of NW_026962011.1, forward strand.
TGCAAAAATTAAAGTTAGTTTTTTTATCATGCCAAGTAAGTTATAACTTCTAACGCGCGTACAAGCACCCATTTTTTTTTCCATACATGAGACCTAGGTAAGTAATGATTTGAACTTCACAAGTAATTAACTGTGTAAGGTTCGTCTGCGCGGCAACGGGGGCGTTGTCTTGCGTCACTCTGTATCTACGTCCTTGCAAGTACTCCGGACTCGAATGACCTCTGGCCGCGTTGGATGACGTGTATATTACCATTTTATTATCCATACGAAGTTCTATTTCGTATTATATATTGGCAATGTTATTAATGAGATTATATAGGCTAATTCACACAACACATATTTTTATGTGCATGAGTGTAAAATAATTTTGTGTGGTGAAGGTGCATTAATATTAGGCTATAGGTAGGCTCCTACCATGTTTGACATTATACACGCAAATTAAAATATAAATTGCATATATTCAAATAAAAACTCAGGCAAACATAAAAATGATAAAATAATTAGGTAGTAGGAAGTCCTATATGATTTGTCCACTTGCGAAACCTGTTAAACGACAATTAAAAAAAACTTTTAATGCATGTTGGAAACGTTTCAGAATTGTCTACAGAGACCTGAAGTTATTTTATAATAAAACCTGAAAAAAAAAGACATACTTGAAACGTCGATGAAAAAGTTACGTCCACCAACAAAAGCCTGCCAAAATTGCTATGCCTACACCTTCCAAACTCGTTAAAAATAGTCCAATTCCAAATCCAGCTAAATCAGAATCGCAACATGGTCACTTGAAGCATATACATGCAAATATGTTAAATCTCAGAACTTTACATTGTGGAGGTTCAAAGACAGTGGTTTGCTTTAATTATTTCAATATTTTTTAGGCAGATTTCGAAGAAATGCTACTTCCGGAAAATTTTTATACAGTTTTTCGTTTTCCGACCAAAAAAGTAGAAATAGGAAAAAAATCACTACAGCTCCTATAATATGAAGAATGTTACATCCTTTAGAACGTATTATAACTGATAAGTAGTACCTATTAATACCAAAAACTTTTGTCTAAATATAGGTACTACTATGTATTTATTTTACGACCAAAAATAAATGCAAGGGATGGAAAAAAAGGGTTGGTGGACAAAAAGAAAACATTACTACCTTCGTATAGTAACACCATCGAAACCATTCAAATTGTTTATAAATTCTATCATTATTATCTAAATTTTGTTTCTGAAATAATTTTTCATACAGCTAACCATTGCTGCAAGGGTGGATAAAAGGGGGTTAAAATACAAAAAGAAATTAAACTCCCTTAATAGTTATACCATCAAATCAGTTCAAATTTTTTTTGTAAATCTTATAATTTTTATCTAAAACTTTGGCTGAAACAATTTTTGACGAATTATTACCACAAAACCGGGGTTGAAATTAAAGAATTTTTTCCTTGCCAAAGACTTTCAAAGTTATTGTAAACCTTTTAAATATTATCTAAAACTATTGTCTGATTAATTTTTTATACGACAAATAATTACTGCAAAGGTTGGAAAAAGGTTTAAAAGGATAAAAAAATTCACAAATACCCTATATTGTAAATTTTTTCTAAATGGAACAGAAATATTCATGTGAAATTACAGATATTTGTAAATTTAACATTTACATGAAAACAACTGTACCACTACAAAATAGTGTTTGCAGTAATAACTGAGTTCTGATTCTTACCCGGGCATTTATGCTTTGTGTTGTTCCAGTACCTTCAATATTTAAAGTTATCTGTAAACTGTTCCTCGAATAGCTTTTCAGTATTAACTGTACACATTAATAAGCACAATAAAACAAAATAACGTCGAAGTATTTAATATTCGATTATCTTTTCCATGGTATAAAAATTTATGTTTTAATTAAACATCAAATAAATTATAAAATTATGCAGAAAATCTCGTAATAAATACTCCGTATCAACTGAAAAACGTATTTAATAGGTATAGATATTTAGAACAAAATAACCATAGCCACGTAGCCTATTGTACAGTTACAATATATATTTTATAGTATAACAAACTATTTCTTGGCAACTGGTTTCCAAAGGAATCTTTTGGAAAAAGTAACATTTTTTCTTCTGTGTAATAGGCATACTATAAATAATCTGAATTTTTGTAAACCTTATAAATGTTATCTAAAACTTTTATCTAAAATAATTTTTGATACACACAAGCATTGCTGAAGGGGGTGACAAAAACAGGTGTTGGAAGACAGAAAATATACAACTCTTTTATTAGGTATATTATTAAATCTATTACAATATATTGTAAACCTTCTAAATCAATACTAATATTATAAATGCGAAAGTAACTCTGTCTGTCTGTCTGTCTGTCTGTCTGCCTGTCTGTCTGTATGTCTGTTTGTTTGTTACCTTTTCCCGGCTGAACGGATCGTAATGAAATTTGGCAAGGAGATAGATTATATCCTGGGGATGGACATAGGCTATATTTTGTCTAAAAAAAAATGGTTGTCTGTAAAGTCGGTTTACGGACGAAATTTAACGTGACAACGTCATAACAAAACATTGATGAAATGATTGATCCAGAAGAAAAGGAAATATCATATTCGGCCTGAGACTGAGCCGTAATAGGTTTTTGCAACCAAACCATTTAGGTATTAAAAATATTATATTCTTTGAGGAAGAATTTTTTAATTTTTCTATCTTTTGCATGATAAAATCTATCTCTGCAAAATTTTATGAATAAAATTGAATCATTTTTATTGAATTATCACTATTTTGTATGGATGCAAAGGAGTGAAATGAAATGTGTAATTGAATTAATAAATTTACTTTTATTTGCATTCATTAACTCAAATATATTTATTACTTTTGAAATGTTGCGTGCGCTGTATTTATTTTTACAGCCCACGAGGCCATACTAAAGTATTGAAGTTTCAGATGTTATATATATATTTATAAAAATTTTGTTCACGGTAGGGGAATAATATTAACACGATTTTATAACAAATACGCATCCCAAATACACCAAACTTATTTATAATGTGTTACAATATTTTTTAAAACATTGTGCAAAAGATCCCGGGTGTAATTTGAATTATTATGTGTAACTGTAAAACACCATTGTTGGTTCAAAACGTATTTGAATTTTCAAAATTACTTTTAAATAACCGTACCGATTGTGCTGAAAATCGGTGGACGATCGTTAAATTACATAATATTAATAATTCAAACGACGAAAATATGATTGAAAAGTCAAATCGATGGTTGTTCCAATCGAGTTGGAGAGAGATGCCACGCATGCGTACAATGAGCAAAGAGGACACATCCGTAGTGGGACATCCGTAGTGGGACACTTTTTCGTGCGTGCAGCCGGCGTTCATCGATTTATTAGACGTTGTCATGTCAAAAAAATTTTTTTTATGATGGTATGTTAATTTTCTTCTCACACTAAGCAAACTTGCATACAAAGCACAGTTTTGATCGTTTTCAAATGATATTCTATTTGCAGGTAGTAAACAGGCTCGTAAACACTCCATTATTTATACTTTGTTTCATTTTGTAAACATACGTATTTTAGGTATTATGACAAATAAAAAAATTAGTTACACTAACATTCTTAGGTTTTTATTGTGTGGATAGTTGAAGTTTAATATTATGTAGGTATATAAATTCTTAAACTTATAAATTTCTTCGAAATTTATTCATAGGTTGGTAGGGCCTACTAATTTTTTATATTTGTATAGTTTGAAGTTTAATACTATGTATGTACGTTAATTCTTAAACATAGAGTAATTTATTAATTTATTTAGAAAATTATTCATAGGTAGGTAATAAGTTTTTCTATTTGTCAATATTGTTATTATGGTAGATAGGAGTACAGTAAATGCCTACATTCTTATATTCCTTTATATCTCTTTCGATTTGGAGTGTTTCCGAGCCATTCGGGGTCCTCAAAATCACCCCCCCCCCCCCTCAGGTGGTTAAAGCTCCAAAATTTCGAAAATTTAAATTTTTTTTAAAATCTTTCTCTTTCGATTTTAAGTGTTTTCGAGTCATTCAGGGTCCTCGAACCCCCCCCCCCCCCTTCCTCTAGGAAAAAGCCCCAAAATTTCGATAATTTTAGGAATTTCAAATATCTATTCTTTCGAAATGGAGTGCTTCGAAACATTCGAGGTCTTGAACTTACACCCCCCCCCCCCCCACCTCCCTTCCACAAAAGTGAAAGCCACAAAATTTCGAAAAATTGGAGGAAATTGTATTAAAATTAAGTCATTACGAACTAAAGTGTCCGGGGCAGGTGGAACTTTTACCCAAAGTCGACTTCCCACCCAATTTTGAGGGGGGGGGGGGAATGCAAAACCCCAAAATTTCGAAAAATTTCTTAAATTTAAGTATACTTTTTTACTATTTGGAGTGTTTCCGAGCCATTCGGGGTCTTCAAACTACCCTCCCCCCACCAGGAGTCAAAGACCCAATAATAAAAAAAATTCCCAAAATTTCGAAAACCTATTCTCTTTCGATTTTGAGTGTTTACGAGCCATTCGGGGTCCTCAACATCACCCCCCCCCCCCCCCTCAGGGCTCAACCCCAAAATTTAGAAAATTTCAAAAATCATTCTTTCAATTTTTAGTGTTTCCCTGCCACTCAGGGTCCTCAAAATAACCCCTCCCCCTCTGGGGACAAAGCCCCAAAATCTCGAAAATTTCAGGAATTTCAAATATCATTTCTTTCGAGATGGAGTGTTCCAAACCATTCGAGGTCCTGAACATCCACTTTCCGCAAAATTGAAAGCCCCAAAATTTCGAAATATAAGAATATATAGGCCTATAATTGGATGTTGGCATGTATGACGTCAATAAACTCTTACACCGTTTGACCGATCGCCATGAAATTTGGCACATCGAAGTGTTTTTATCATGAAGAAGGTTTTTATGCTATCCATTTTTTTTGTAACTCGCCGCTAGATGGCGCTGCAGCGCATTAACTTCTAAACCTTTCAACCGATCGCCATGGGTAAACAGAAAATCACTGGTCACAGATACACAAACAGTAATTATGTGTCATTTCTTAATGTCCAACACACTGGACATATCGCTATCCATTTTGCTGTAACTCGCGGACAAGATAGGTATCACCCGGTGTTCAGCCCGGGCAAAGCCGGGTACTTCAGCTAGTATTATCTAAAACTTTTATGTGTAACAGTTTTTTTTAAATAAAATCTACCTTTAATACGAGGGGTTGAATAAACAGGGGCTGAAATACAAAATATGGATAACTTACTGAACATTTACACCAACAAATCAGATATTATTTTTTTGTAAAAGTTCTAAATATTATGTAAAAACATGTCTAAAATATTTTTTTTGATACGACTAACCATTAGGCCTACTGCACTACTGTGAAAAAAAAAAAGGGGTTGTGTTACCAAAATGTTTCATAACTCCCTTTTGTAGACAAATTGTCTACAAAGACTGTCTACAAATAGTTTTTTTGTAAACCTAACAAATATTATTTAAATTTTTTTAAAATAATTTAAATACAACCAAACATTGCTGCATGGGGTAAAAATGCAGGGGATGAAGGACAAAAATGCACAACTGTCTTATCAGGTACATTATCATATCTATTACAATTTAATGTTAACCATCTAAATTTTATCCAAAACTTTTATCTGTAACAATTGTTGATGAGACGAACCAATACTGCAACGCGCTTAAAAACAGGGGTTGAAATAAGTTACATAAAAATTCATAACTTCCTTACAATGCAAACTATCAAATCCGTTATTATTTATTGTAAACGTTTTAAACATATTTTACGTAAAACTTTTGCCTGAAATTATTTTAATATGACTAACTATTACTGCAAGGGGTGGAAAAAACAGGAGTTGAAGGACAAGATTAATTTATAATTCCCATAGTACGTACACTATCAACTCGGTTTTCAAACAATCTGGAATGTTTTCGTGACCGGCCAGCTAAGATGGCCGACTTGCTATGACGCCATTTCCTGCCACTGGAGGGTTTTTTGTGTAGTGAAACACTTCTTTTGGTTACGTACGACGGGTGGCCTATATCTCGGGCATTAACTGCCACGCTGGTAGTCTATCTCGCAGGCAGCATATCGTCGATACGGCAAGCGTCCACTTATGACAAGTGGATAGCACCTTAGTCAGACTGTGATGAATGAAAAACTTTAACTTTTCATACGTGCACTTAGGTACATAGGTATAGGCTAAACAACATAGTGCATCTGGCAACATAAAATCTGTTTTATTTACGATTAGGTCTAGGAATTTTTGCGTATGACAGGGTTGAAAATAAAGGCTATACATAAGTTATCTCTGTGTTTTTGAAGTTTACTATGATAAAGTATAGACCCAGCCTATTACATTTTGATATGCAACTAGATGAGTTGTCAGATCACCCGCCATCTGCAAGGCGAGTGGAAAACCGGTGCCTGAATGAGGATTGAGGATAGTTTCAGTAGCCAACCGTCATCTTGGACTGTAACGTCACGGTGGCCACCTCGAATGACCTAGACTCCAGCCGCCATATTGGATGACTTCATGTCCGCCATTTACCATTATGACGTCATGTCCGCCATTTTGCATTATGAAGTTATGTCAGCCATTTTGAATTATGATGTCATGTCCGCCATTTTGCATTATGACGTTATGTCCGCCATTTTGAATTATGACGGCACAGCCACCTATTTGCTTTCTAGATCATCCTGCTATCTTGGAATCGAGTGCTCCACTCCCAAACGTTGCTCTTTTCGTCACGGCCGCCATCTTACTATCAGAAAAAATCGGGGGAAATTTAAAAAAAAAAAAAAAAACTTATTAAAAGTTTATACAACAAAATTTTATTAAAAAAAACATTGCTCCATTTTGAAATTATGACGTCAACATTGAAATTTTCGTTACGTCTACCAAATTGAAAATCTGTAATTATTAGGCCTAATCTAGAAAATGGGGGAAAATTTAAAATTATATAAACGAATTGTTTAGTACCTACAATTTAATTAACTCACTTACGTCCTTTAATCCTCGGTTAGAACCCGGTGAGCGAAAGAATAAAAATCCTCCCCATCCATTCATTCCGTCGATGCTCCGTTCCAATCCAACACCCTTCATCGTGTGCAAAGACCTTGACGAGCCGTTGAGATATGCTTCTGTCACTCACACATTTGGCCTGTTAGAAATTTCGTATTAAATTTTATACACCAATCGTGGTGGACTAAGCAATATTACCTACATATAGATACCTACTTACCTATAGGTACTATTTGCAACAGAAAATATTTTATAAAAAACCCTTAACTCAAGCCTACGTAATTTATTTAGAACTTAAATGTGACAAAGTGGGAAATTTATATAAACGTTCTTACCTTAATTGAATAAATAATTTTTGGATCCATAACATGTAGCTACCTACTATTCTATTAGGCTATGAAACTAAAGCCTATTTTTTATTATTATACTATTTTTATTATTATACGATATTGTATTCCAATATATAAATAAAATGATTTTGTTTTTATACAGATAGTTGCCAAAAACTAGAAGAGAAATCTAGAACAGACGCACACTCATGGGTGATGGGTCAAACGGACGAACCCACGAGTCTTGAAGAGAGCTTTCTGAGTTGAAGCTGGGTTTAACTTCAAACTCCCGCATCTACTGTCCCATTTACCAAGTCATTTGCCATTACTTTTTCCAAAGTTTCTACTTATCTTCCATCAGAACGCGGGAGAGTGCTTGTCCAAGTTTAGTCGGACGTGGTTAGTTGAACACGAAAACAAAACAAGGATTAAAAAAGAAAACAAAAAGAATGAAAAATAAATTGAAGGCTAAAACGCAGCTGCTTATTTATGACTCCATACTAAGTGACTCGTTAGGGGATCGAACACTGCATGTTGCCATGTCAGGGGTCTCGCCAGGAGAGGGGGGAAGGGGAGTGAAGCGGGGAAGTGCCCAATCAATAGCAGTCCATTAGGCATGCGTGCGTTCCCAACCCCCTCCCCCCCACGCTCCATCCATTGACCGCGATTCAAGCCCCCCTCCCGGCAAGGGATTAAGCTTCCACGTCTGTGTAAACAGATAAAGCGCCGTGACCTGGCGGCTTGCAGCTCCAATCAGGACTTTTCGAACCTCCCTCCAACGATGCGCGCGCATCGCGACGGCTCGAGGGAGAGCGTCTCTCCCTCTCTCTCCCTCTCTCCCTCTCTCTCGCGCGCGCGCGCTGCCCGGGCTGCCTCCACTTCCCCCGCCGCCCGACGCGGCGCCCATTGAAACAGCGCGTGTCATTGGCCGCGCGGCCCGCGCATGCGCAAGCAGCGGGCCTCCCCTCCGCCGCCCCTCTCGGGCCGGGGGACTTCCGCCCGCACGTGACGCGCGAGTGAACCGGCTATCTCGGTCACCGGGACAACAACCGGCCAAGTGGCATCCCGCGAGCCGAGCGGAAATTTTCCTCTCGGGCGGCCGCTGCCAATCTACTGAAGTACGTTCCCCGGGAGGAGTGAATTAGCAGGGCTTACGTTCCATTTCTAAATAGGGGGAGCTGAATTGTTGCCCCTTGGAAGGGCAGCCCAGTGGTTAGTTTAGGTTAGGTTAGGTTAGGTTAGGTTAGGTCACTTTACAAACTAACCACTGTCAGAAAAATCCTGAAGGGCTGCCCATCCAAGGGGCAACAATTCAGACAACCTTTCAAAATAACCACTGTCAGTAAAATCCTGAAGGGCTGCCCTTCTAAGGAGCAACAATTCAGACAAACTTTCAAAAACACCACTGTCAGAAAAATCCTGATGGGCTGCCCTTCCAAGGGGCAAGTTTTCAGGATTATTTCAACACTTAAAGAAACATGTTTTCAGAAATTGGATGGGCTACCCATCCAGTCGCTGTACAAACAAACCATTGCCAGAAAAATCCTGAAGGGCTGCCCTTCCAAGGGGCAGTATTTCAGTCCCCCCCCCCCCCCTAAATATGTCAGTGTAGCACGCAAGCACCGCGCAGGTCGAACTCTCGTCCACAGTTTGCGCCTCATCTTGGAATTAGATCCGTCGAGGCTTAATGACTGGAACATCAAGAAGGGCGGATCTTGCCACGTCGCCGACAAACACGGGAGTAAAGAAAGCTGTGGTTATGAACTTCCGTGGGACGGTGCAATATCGCTCAAAAGAAGAGTTCATTTCGTGGAGGCTTATTCTCATGTGCGGTCTGAACACCTAGTCCTGAAATTCATAGTCACGAAACCCCTTTCATTTGCAGATGTTTCAAGATGGAGCACTCGCCTTCCACGTAAGCCGAAATATATTTTCGAACACTCTGAAACAGAAGTTTTAAAATCAGGTACTTAAATTATAAAACAATTAAAAAGACCTACAAATAACTTTAAAAAAGTATTCTTAAACAGTTATGTTATGAAATAAATCATTAATGCACCTGTCAATTGATTATGTCTATTTATTCAGTAAAAATGTTTGGCATTATTCACATGCTTGACCTTCAATGGTAATATTTTAGCAATACTCTAAAAATTCCCTGTAAGTGAGCGACGTGGCGGACGTTACTCGATGCTCCGTCAGACTTGGAGGTGGGAACAAGGCCGCGGGAATGAAACACGGGCGGGGTGCGTCAGGGAAGTTGTATTAGCGGAGGTAGGACGGCAAGGTGAGGGCCGGCGGAGACACGGGGCCGCAGTCCGGCAGCTGCAGGATCACGTCGCGGGCGAAGCGCGGGTCGCGGGCCGGCGGCCGGCGGCTCCCCGGGCTCGCGAGCCTCCAGCGGCGGGCCTCGTCGTCGTGGGAGGCTCGCGCCGACAGCGCGTCCAGCTCGTCGGGGCGCGCGAGCGCCTGCAGCACCAGGCACTTCCTCGCCAGGTCGCGCCGCACTCGGGCCAGCCCGGAGTCCAGCCCGGCCAGCAGGGGGTCCCGCCCCGCGGCGAGGCAGCGCGCCTGGCGCCGGAGCTCCTGCCCCTCGTGCCTCAGCGCCGCGAGGTGGCGCGCCCTGTCGCCCGCCTTGCGCCGCAGCTCCTGCAGCTGCCCGGCGCGCTGCAGCGCCGCGGCCCGCTCCTGCTGCAGCCTCGCCAGCTCCTGCTGCAGCCCCTCCAGCTGCCGCTGTCTCTCGGCGCTCAGCTCCGCCACGCCGCGGGCCCCGCCGCAGCGCAGCGTGGCCTCCGTCAGCGCCGTCCGCTCCCGCAGCTCCGCCTCCTCGCGCCGCCCCCGCTCCGCCTCCGCCGCCCCCAGCGCCAGCTCCTCGCGCAGCCTCTCAGCTGCATCTCGCTGCCCCCTGCAAGCAGCCCGTCGGCACTGCTGACCACGACCCTCCGCTCCCGCAGCACCGCCTCCTCGCGCCGCCCCCGCTCCGCCTCCGCCGCCCCCAGCGCCAGCTCCTCGCGCAGCCTCTCAGCTGCATCTCGCTGCCCCCTGCAAGCAGCCCGTCGGCACTGCTGACCACGACCCTCCGCTCCCGCAGCTCCGCCTCCTCGCGCCGCCCCCGCTCCGCCTCCGCCGCCCCCAGCGCCAGCTCCTCGCGCAGCCTCTCAGCTGCATCTCGCTGCCCCCTGCAAGCAGCCCGTCGGCACTGCTGACCACGACCCTCCGCTCCCGCAGCTCCGCCTCCTCGCGCCGCCCCCGCTCCGCCTCCGCCGCCCCCAGCGCCAGCTCCTCGCGCAGCCTCTCAGCTGCATCTCGCTGCCCCCTGCAAGCAGCCCGTCGGCACTGCTGACCACGACCCTCCGCTCCCGCAGCTCCGCCTCCTCGCGCCGCCCCCGCTCCGCCTCCGCCGCCCCCAGCGCCAGCTCCTCGCGCAGCCTCTCAGCTGCATCTCGCTGCCCCCTGCAAGCAGCCCGTCGGCACTGCTGACCACGACCCTCCGCTCCCACAGCTCCGCCTGTGAAATTAAACATATTAGAAAGTGTTTTTTTCTCTTTCCTTTCTTCCCCATGTAACCAGACTGGGCCGCGGCATCGCTTGTCCGGGTAGGTACAGCTGGTACATAATAAAAACAAGCGGCAAGGTAGTAATAGATAAGAGACCGGAAAAATTCGCGACTTCATTTCGCGACAGGCTGAAATACAAATAGTTATACCTCAGTGCTGCTTTTGCTATTGGCTCACAACTCACCTGGATGACCCTGGGCCAATGAGAAACACCCAACCAACGCTTTATCGAATCACAGGCCGCTACGATGGGACGTCTCGCAAGACAGCAGCCAATGAGTGGGTGGCGTTTGACCGAGTGTACGTAGAACTACGGAGTTCATTCTACAGGTCAGTGAACCCGCGAATTTTTTTCCCGGTCTCTTAGTAATAGAACATTCCTGTACTTGAAACCAAGTATACTCGGCTTCTGTTGGAGCTCGGCGCTGGCACTCACTCCGCCGGCTGGCCAGCGCTCAGGAGTAGCTGCCTCAGGCGGGCCGCCTCCTCGCGGTGGCAGCGCAGCGCCGCGTCTTTGGGGTCCTCTTGCCGCGGGGAGTCGCCCTTCCCCCTCGCCCGACCGGGCCCGGCGCCGCTGCTCGCGTGTGCCGGCGCCATCTCGCAGTCGCGCTTGTCTGATGTCAACAACACCGCCGCGGACTGCGAGACACAGGCTACCCGCGCTCCGTCGCAACAACCACCTGGGGCGCCACCTGTCTCGAACTACGTACTTAACCATTTCACACACACAAATAAAAAGTATTTTAAATGGTTTTATCAGTGACGAAAACAACTGCCGTCACTTTTTTTTTTTTACAAAGAGAAAACAATTCAAACCTCGTACAGGCCTAGCATAGTTTTTACACGCTTTATATTAGCTTCACCTGTATGTTTGTTTGTTTGTATGTTTGTAACCGACTCCTTTGGGTGCGATTTTGACCCACTTTAAACGGCCAGATTTCATTGAAACTTTGTAGATTTATCGAGGACCGATGACAATACACTAATTTGATAAGATTATTCCATTAATCAATTTGCAAAATAAGATTTTTGTCAATTCATTTAGAGCTTTAACACGACGTCGAAATTCACGGAATGTACAAGTTTTTGAACAATCACCCGAATAATTTCGGCAGGTAATTTCCCATGAAAATTGAGGTAGAAAATAAAATAAGAAACTTGCAGGTTGTCATATTCGCCCTTGAAAATCTGGCTTGGTTGTAGTCGCTACTCGTGCATAAAAACAGAAAACATTTTAAAGTTAAACAACAGTTCTGTGCACAGTGTTTTATGCTGCAAAGATCTTTTATCATATTAACAAACTTTTAATAATATATTCTCCATTTCGTATCTGTAACATGCAGTTTGACACCCTCTTGTTGCATACGATGTTTGTGCCTTCCGATGTTTATAATTATTTGATGTGTTTCGATTGAGGATCATGACGTGATGAACAAAGATGCGTCTCTTGTTGCAACTCCGCAGGACGCACCGTTCCGTATTTGGAACCCACCAGTAGTGTTTCTGTGACAATGGTGCGACGCACAGGTAAACACTGCATCTACGGCGGGTAATCGCACACCAACTGACGGTCGCCAGCTCCAATGAGACACCGCCACACTCGGGAAGCCTACGTTTCATGCCGAGTATTCGACATGCCCGAACATGACCGAATACTTGCCTTCGGGTGTCTTCGGAATTCTTTTGTTTAGGTGAAAAAACGTCTGGTTTAAAATGCCGGACATAAAAAAATAAAGGTAGGAAGTTTCATAACAATAATACAAATTAAGCCATTAAAACCAAGACTAATATTTGAGTAAATATACGAACATTCTTATAAGTATTTTACATTCGTCTTGCAATGTCATCAAATTAAAATGCAATGTAATTAACTTAAGATTTATTTGTTGTTTGGATATTGTTGCGCAAGTAATAAGTAAAAAAAATACGTGAGTACCTACTGTTCATTCTTTGTCCCGGTTTGTTATGTCAGGTCAGTTACATTATAAATACTTTAAAACTAAACAACCATTAAAAATAATTCATATTATTTTTAATGTCCGCTTAGTTTGAAAGTATTTATAATGTAACTGACCTGACCTAATAGACCATTTTAATTAATTAGGCATTCACGAACACACGGCAAAATAAAAAATGCGTTTTTTCACCTAAACAAAATAATTCCGGAGTCACCCGAAGGCAGGTATTCGGTAATCTTCGGGCATGTCGAATACTCGGCGTGAAACGTAGGCTTCCCGCCACACTCACTGCGGGCCCAGACCCCGCACGTCGTACGTGCAACTGAAATCTCAGCTCGCCCGATCCGGAGTCAGTTGAACAGTCCTTTGCAAAATATGCACATTGCTGTTGTGCGTTTCATTCTTCCCCTGAACGGTAATATAAATCTGAGTCGCCCGATTGTTCGCCTCCAAACTCTTCGTCAGCTGACGATGAACTGAGAGGCGAGGCTTGCCCTTTCTTTGTTTTCCCCGCCCGCCCGGGCACACACACGGTGCGCAGAGCTTCAGGAAAACCAACGTGACTTGAAAACTGCTCGAGACATACGAGTGGGGTCTGTTCACGGAAATCATTTAAGTATTCGCTGAAGGCCGATAAGTAGATTTGTTTCCGGTTTAAGTTTTTAAACTGTGTTTTTAGAAGAGTAAAATGCGTGTTTTCAGAGAAATTTTTAGGCATAAAAAAGCTGGTACAGATTCTTGAAAGTAGGTACTTAAGGAATTTGCTTTACACCTTCATCTTCATTTATCCGCCATATAATTTTACGGCCATTGCTCAAATTTCATGGTTGCCCTATGCACGACGAGACGACTGCGCGGATGTTTTTAGCTTTGCGCTTAGAGGCGATACCGCGTTAGAAGCACCAGCGAGTGTCGCTCTTGTAATCCCGCCTCGCTGACGGATACACCCATGACGAGGCGGGCCCCTTAACGCTCCTTCAGGTTTCGGGAGTATCTGCTGATGTTGATGGCGTGGCATTCGTGTCGTCAGCAGTTGCGTCATCGTCTTTCAGTTCCTCCTTTACGCCCTCTTTCTGTTCCGCAATCTCGTTCCGTGCTTTGGCACGTATTGACTTCTGTTCAATCAGATCCTTAGGCTGGATTGCACAGTCGTGACTTGAGGTGAAGTGGAGTGTTTCTTCCATTTGATTAATCTGCAAAAATTTTGCTTGCACTTCACTCGTCTGACTCTGCAAGCGGTGTTTGGAGGCTTGTAAATGAAGTTAGCGGGGTGAGATACTCATCACAGAACATTTCGTAGGTTGCCTTCCCCCGGTATGGTTAAGTTCTCTTTTTTTTTTCGGGCACAGAACGAATGTCTTGAAGCGAAAAGTGTGGCGCTGCATTTTCTGGTTAGCTTTGTAATTTTTCTTTCCGTATTATGCGGCTGGAACGTCAAAGAACGAATTATCACTCTCTCGCCAAACCTATGGCCCTGACATATGATGTTCCGTTAGGTTTTATGAAAGACAATTTGATTTTTGTGACGTTTGAGAAAAAGGGCCAGCCAAGACCTTCCAGATTAATCCTGTTTGAAAAAAGGCGACTAAATTTGTTGCGCTTAGCCGTTTGTAAGGCCATTCAACCTACGTCCATCCTTGTGGAGTCGTTTGGAAATTTGCCTCCATCAAAAGAAGATGGTATACTAACGTTTTCTCAATTTCATCGTTAAGCACAGGTGGTGGCCCAAGTTACTTCTTAACTGCCTCGTCAGTATTGTGTCTTAATCGTTAGCGAGGCGTTGGAACTCTGTAACACTTAGATAGTGGTCTTTTCGCAATAAATGGCTCTCATCCCTCTCCATCTTCACACTTTGGAGAGTGATGCCCTCGGCATTGGAAAGTAAACTAACAAAAATAATACTTAGAAATGAAGACTAGTAACGTACATAAATAAATAAACTTGTGGTACTGGCATTCTGAAGAAAAAAAATTGTTGCAAAGGGTCTGAAGAAAGAGACACAAAAATATTAGGAAAACTGTTCTTAACAACTACACACAACGACAATTTGGTTGTCTTCACTACACAGTTCTCAGTGATTGATGCAACTCACCTGAAAAAAGGTTTTTGGAAAAACACCTGAACGTCTTTTTTTCTCAATAGGTATACCTAATAATAATCTGATTACATTAACCACCTACTCTTTATATTAAACTAATGGGTGTATGAAGAAGAATGTATGATAATTTACCAAATTACATTTAATAATTCATTCAAACTTTTTGCTATAAAATGTTCATACAAAATTTTACTTGTAGCAATAAAATAAAGCATTTTCTTGTGAAACGTTCAAAACTTTTTTTTTTTACCTTGATGCTTATATTGAACTTGAGTGCTTTTACGGCATCAACAGGTATTTAGTAAGTTGCATGAAAACAAATCGCTGAGAGAGAGAGAGAGAGAGAGAGAGAGAGAGAGAGAGAGAAAGCATTTAAATTAGAACCTGGAGAAAGTACACGATACACTAAAACACGTTATCTTTTTACCGAGAAATTGATCGAAATTGACATGTGGCGGTGTTGATACACGTGTATAGAGAAGTGTTTTGACAAACGACTGATGCGTTAGGTATTATTAACCACATCGCTCATTCAGGTGACGGACGGATGACGAATGGACGAACAGTGGAAGGTCACAACGGCGTAATCGTAACCCGGCTCAACAGCAATCTTCCACTTAATTTTATTTATTTATTTTTCCCTCGAAAAGTGGAAAAGTTGAACCCGCTATAAAAAGAAACCGGATCACCAGCGACGCAGGGGTGGACCAGTTACCCGTCACTGTTTCTCCAGGACAAGATGTGGACCTGCAGGGCCCAGGTCCACTCATCCAGGCGGGACCGTCATGCTTCTTAATAAATGTGAATTGTCTGTATAAGCCTACCGTATAATTATGATTCAATCAAAACATTTTGCAATACTTTGTGTAAAAATAAATAATAGTTTAAAAAACCAAAAAACACTCTTTATATAGAAAACCAAACGAAAAAAAAGAAAATAAATTTTAATAAATTTGAATTAAGAATAGTGTAAAATTTTTTAATAAATATAATTTAATAGTGTATATAAGAAAAAATGAATTTTATGTAAAAAAAAAGCTGGGGGTGCTTTTTAAGATATTATCGAAAGGATAATCCTTCTACTCATATATGTCAATAAAATATTTATAACTATTGACACCATGCACCCCATGCTTTTTTTAAAAAATGAAATACACTTTTTTCTTATATACAATATTTATTTTTATTTATTAAAAATTTTTACACTATTCTCAATTCAAATTTATTAAAATTTATTTTCTATTTTTTAGTTTGGTTTTCTATATAAAGAGAATTTTTGTTTTGTTTTATAAACTATTATTTATTGTCTACTTTTTAGTTTGGTTTATTTATAATTTAAAGTGATACTTCTTTATCGACGTATGAAAGAAATTTTATAGCAATGTAAAAATACTTGATAGTTATTACTTACATCAATTTACTATTAAAGTAGATTTTGAATAGATATTGGCTGCAGTTAAAATAAAATCGATAAATATTGTTTATCTCAGAAGTGTCTCTAGATGTGGCTCAATTTTTTATTTATTACATGACTTATAAGTGAATTTGAGTAGATATTGGCTGCTTCTAAAATATATACTTATCCAGTATAGCGTGTTGAAGAACTACAGTACTCAATAATTTCAATATCCTGCTACGAAAATCAATATATTCGGGAAGTCATTAATGTTTATTCTAAGTCAGCATATCTGATGGGTGACCATCCTTTGTTTGCAAATGTCTCACAAAACATTTTCTCCCATTTGTTCCAGTCCGATTCCACTGTAAGTTTCATTTGCATGCAGTTGTACCTACCAAACTACACTGGAGTATTCTAAGAAATGTTTTAAAATTTCTATTTTCTTTTTGTCTTCTTTGATTAGGAAACGTTCACATTCTTTGTTGAAATCCACTGGTAAGCATTTGAGTTTCTGCCCGTGAATTTCTCAATCATGAAATCTTTTGCAATTTTCCCTAAATTTTGAGTTTCAGATTTTTTTCTTCAAGAAATTTTTCTAACAGTATTTACAATATTTTATTTGATCCACTAGGTATAGATTCAGCACTTTATGTTTTTTCCTCAATTTATTCCAGGTTAAAATCCTTAAACTGTAAGTTTTACTCTCTATCGAAATATGTTTTTGATATATCATCTGTCAAACTTATCCATATTTTCCTTGTTCGATGTCTTTTATTTAATGATTTACTGACCTTGGCATAGTTTGGAGTATTTGTAACTGCTTGGTGTAGATTTGCAGGTTGGTGTTCGAGTGTAATTTCAAAAATCTGTAATTGAGGTTATGCATATGGTGTTTGATTTCCCATCTGCTGTTGGTTTCACAGCAAAATCAAACTTCAATTTTTCCATGTTTCGTGAAATATTTGCAGAAAATGTTGATTCATAATAATGTTTCACTCTTGGTTAATTGGTAAAATGAAACAAAGACGTACATAATTGTGTTTCTCTAAGTATTTAACGAAAGAAACAACATTTAAAGCCCTTATTTCAGGTTTTTTTCCTTCACATTTTTACAAATAAGTAATTATACTTTCTTCAAGAAAGTATAAGTATTGTTCACAATAATCATAACCCACTCTCGCTTTTCATTTAATTTAAATGTCACAATATTTAGTAGGCTTTGTTTATATCGCGCCAAAGATAAACTGAAAGAAATGAGTTCGCACATGAGCGAAATGGTTTTCGTTACAATGTGCGAACTCTTTTCTTTCAGTTTGTCTTTGGCGCGATATAAACAAAGCCTACTAAATATTGTGAAATAATATAAATTGACAAAAATCTTATTTTACAAATTGAATAATGAAATAATCTTATAAAACTAGTGTACCTATTGTCATCGGTCCTCGATAAATCTACAAAGTTTGAATAAAATCTGGCCGTTTAAAGTGGGTCAAAATCGCACCCAAAGGAGTCGGTTACAAACATACAAACAAACATACAGGTGAAGCTAATATAAAGCGTGTAAAAAAGGAACCACGTTATATAGATAAACCATGTAATAGTACTTATCACAAAACACAATTAACAAATACGTATCACATTTCTACACAGCGAAAATCTCTATATTTGTTCATATACAGTAGGGTAAAATTCTAAGTAACGAAAAATTTTCAAATGTAACTTTCGTTAATCCTTACTACTTAATATTATAAATGCGAAAGTAACTCTGTCTGTCTGTCTGTCTGTTTGTCTGTTTGTTTGTTACCTTTTCCCGGCTGAACGGCTGGACGGATCGTAATGAAATTTGGCAAGGAGATAGATTATATCCTGGGGATGGACATAGGCTATCTTTAGTCTAAAAAATAATCTTTAAACGGTTTAAAAAATATATATCTTAATGTTATGTAATGTGTGTCATAGATGTACAAACTGTTAGTGTCATTCCTCTATGTCTGCCGAGCAATAGCTTTCAAGCCATTAGGCCTACGTTACGTTTTTCTATTGTAAGGAACTAAGTAGAGAGTAAGAAAAAAATAAAGATCTTGACAGTTTGTAGTGTCGCCATATTTGTTTCAATTTTCAATACCGTTTTTGAATATTACAATTTAAATTGCAGAAAAAAATCATGTTTCATAGACACATAAATAGTGTGTGTGTCATTTCTCTATGTCCACGAGGTCTCGCCGCGTCAATTTTCTCCTGGGGGCGAACCCGTCCGCTTAATTAAATAAACAGCTTTTAAGGTTGAATGATTTTATGATTTATTTCATGAAAATCTGCTCTCATAAAAAAGTTAGTTTTATAGACATTCAATAGGTAGGTGTCTCTCTCTCTCTGAAGATCAATCTATGAATCGTTACAAATTTATTTCCTTTATTTTATTAGTTTGATTTGATACAATATGATTTCACTAAAAATCAATTTCTACCCCTTCCTATTTTCATTTCCACATTACGAAGTTTCACTATTTCCACGTGGAGGGACTCCACGCAATATTTTTGCATGCAATTAAAAATTATTTTTTAATGATGCCAAAGAAGTATAACTTCTCATGCGCGTACCTAAGTACACGCACCCATTTTTTAAATTTAATTTCTTCTATATATATATATATATATTTTTTTTTTCTCCCTACCTAGGGCACTCATAATTCTATTAAATTTCACGTGTATGTTTTCAATGTCATTCGAGTTGTACAATTTTTTTTTGTCAAATTGGTCATTATTTATACTTTGTTTCATTTTGGAAACATACGTATTTTAAGTATTATGACAAATAAAAATAAATTAGTTTCACTAACATTCTTAGGTTTTTATTGTGTGGATAGTTTCAAGTTTAATATCATGTAGGTACATAAATTTATAAACTTATAAATTTCTTCGAAATTTATTCATAGTTGGTAGGGCCTACTAATATTTTATATTTGTCAATATTGTAATTTTTTTACAGTACCTACTTATTTGCAAGGAGTTTGGTTTAGTGTTTATAATTTATCTGCTGAGCGTCAAGAGTCTTAGGGCTGCCGAGACCGAAGACCAGAAATATTTATCAATTATGTAATATATTGTTGAAAAATTTGAATTTTACTATTTCAGTAAAGTTGATTTTTTTTTATTAATGATAATAGTTACGTGTAATAGCCATCTTCCTTTATTTCATTTTAAACATTATGTTTGGTTGAGTGTGAGATAATTTTATTTATGTATGTTTTAATTTAATATAATTTCTTATATATATATTCTTACCTACCTACTTCTACTAAATTTCAGGCGGATGTTAATATTGTCATTCCAATTGTATAAATTTTTTTGTCAAATTAGTTGTTATTTATACTTTTTGTTTCATTTTGGACTATGTTTTTTTTTACTTAATTCAAAGATTTGTGGTGTGTACAGGGAGTGATATCTGTATTAATTTCTATACTCCTTTGGATAAGAGGAATATTACCACCACAGTTTTACATATAAACAAATCCTACAAATGTTTTAAACATTATGACAAATAAAAAATAGTTTAAAAAACATCCTTTTTTTTTTTTGGTGTGTATAGTTTTAAGTTTAATATTATGTATGTACGTAAATTCTGAAACATACAGTTATTTATTTATTAATTAATTTATTTAGATAATTATTCATAGGTAGCTAAGCTTTCTATTTGTCAATATTGTTATTATGGTAGATAGGAGTACAGTAAATGCCTACATTCTTATATTCCTTTATATCTTTCGATTTGGAGTGTTTCCGAGCCATTCGGGGTCCTCATCACCCCACTCCCCCCCCCCCCAGGTGGTTAAAGCCCCAAAATTTCGAAAGTTTAAAAATTTTTAAAAATCTCTTTCGATTTTAAGTGTTTTCGAGCCATTCAGGGTCCTCGAACCCCCCACCCCCCTCTGGGAACAAAGCCCCAAAATTTCGACAATTTCAGGAATTTCAAATATCTATTCTTTCGAGATGAAGTGTTCCAAACCTACGAGGTCCTGAACATCCACTTTCGGCAAAAGTGAAAGCCCCAAAATTTCTAAATATAAGAATATACCTATATAATTGGATGTTGGCATGTATGACGTCGATAAACTCTTACACCGTTTGATCGATCGCCATGAAAGTTGGCACATCGAAGTGTTTTTTTTATCATGGAGAAGGTTTTTATGCTAACCATTTTTTTTAACTCGCCGCTAGATGACGCTGTAGCGCATCAACTTCTAAACCTTTCAACCGATCGCCATGGGTAAACAGAAATCCATAGGTCACAGATACAAAAACAGTAATTATGTGTCATTTCTTAATGTCCACCACACTGGACATGTCGCTATCCATCTTTGCTGTAACTCGCGGACAATATATCACCCGGTGTTCAGCCCGGGCAAAGCCGGGTACTGCAGCTAGTATGTAATAAATTGTTGACATTGCCTATCACAGAAACAAATATAATATTCTCAATCTTTTTAAGTTTTAGTTATTTTACAGGCTGTTTCTGACCTACACGTGAATTTCAAAGGCTGGAATGACGCTCGTGCAGTTAAGTGCAGTAGACGGGGACATCTTCTTGAATCCCTCGCACGGTGTCACACGCAGGCAGCTACAAGTGGCGGCAGCGGTGACGTCAGCAGGAACACGAGGAGGTCGGGAGAGAATAAATAAAATAAAATAAAAACGTACAAGACAGAATTATATTTGCACAGAATTGAAATAAAATATGATTTTAAAAGTGCTTTTTAGTACTGGAGGTGGCATAACAATTGAAACCTGGCTTCATTGTATTCAACTTAAAACTGGGAGGGATTCACTAAATGACAGCCGTTAATAATAAATAAGAGTTTTGGGGTGGTAAAAGTCTTTTTTTTTTCGGATACAGCCGAAATACACTAATGTTCGACTAGCGCTTGAGCCCGTTATCGGAGGGGAAAAAAAATAAGAAAAATTTTAGGAAATTTTAGGTAAGCCTACTTTCATTTTTAATAGAATTGTTATTTACGAAAAGTTGATAGTTTTCGAGTCATAAGCAAAAAAAAACTGCAATAAAAAGAATTTTAACTTTTTTTAAATGTTGCGTCACGAAACATTGTTAGCAAACCTCAAATTCAGATACAGGACCCCAAAAAAACATAAGAATGGAAGAAATCAAAACTACCCCAAAACTTCCCTGCTAGGGGCCTTTTTGAGAACAAATTGAATGGATTAAGAGGGTACCTTCCATTTCAGGTCAAGATCTTATATTTACAGTAATTATAGATAAACTTGTAGACTATTTCAATTGTTTAACTTTCACGAAATGAAAAATATATACAGCGCATAGGGTAAAGGCCGGTAAGAGTACTTAAACTTTTTGTAGATACATTATAATAAATTACTATAATTTTACAATTTGTGCACATTGTGAACTATTCTCTGTATATTCAAAAACTGTTTAACACTAAGCAGTAATATAATGAAAGTGTCCGAATTTTTATATATCATTTTAAATAAAACAATGTAAATGCGTACTCTTAGACTCAGGTTCGGGAAAGAGTACGCACTAACAGTAGTCACAAACAAATATACTTATTCCTTCATAACTTGTGCAATCTTCATGCCACCACTCCGAGCAAGCGTTGCACTGAATCCAGTCTTCAGCAGTCGGTTCTTCATACATCTCATTACAACCTGGACAATTTATTGACAGTTGAGAATAAAGTGATATTTTAGAAGCAAGAACTTAAGATGAGGGTCTTTTTCTTGAAATAGAACTAAAAGATTTTGATGGTCTAGGAAAATCACCTTGTTTCTTTAATCCTTTCTTTCTCTCCATTCTATATCTTTTCGCCTTTTCTTCATCTGCTGTTTTATTTAACTTTTTAACAAGCGCATTTTTAAAAGGCGAAGCAGATAAAATTTCAGATTTTTTTGAAGTGGTTTATCGTGTTTTTACAACTGTACTTTTAGGCAATGGATGAATTTGCGCAACAGTGACTTGTGTTGTTGTCATAGGGGTAGGACTATTTGTTCCGGGATGGTCAGTTGTTGATTGGGTATTTGGTAATTTTGAAACTGACATCGTCATGAGAACATTATTAACCACCTGCTGGTTAATATGTTCTTCATCTCTTGGAGTTGTCACTTGTAAAGGTTCAGTGGAAGCATTGTTTGCGGTCTCCTGCTGGAAAGTCTGTTCATCTATATTTTGTTCACGGGCAGTAAGTTGTGATGGAGCGAAATCTTCTATGGAAAATACCTCTGGGTTGAATGGATGGATTCCAGTTGAGCGGAAAGCGTTTTCAGCCTTCTCAAGTGTAGCTATTCTTGAGTATGTAGCCCTGAATAATCCAGCAACTTGCGTTTGTGTAATACATTTCCCAGGATTGTATACCATAAACTTGTCAGCTTCTGTACTGTAAGCAGTTTTCAGAGGCCCAAAGAATCCTTTGTCGAGTGGTTGCAACATGTGACTCGCATGTGGAAGAAGGGAAAGAAGAGTGACGTGATGAACTCTGCAGAAAAGAAAACCTTGAAGTGTGCAATAAGATGCGTGATTATCCAGAATTAACAAAACTGGGTCTTTTTTAGTAGGCTTGGAATGTTGCACAAAATGTTTTAGTCACTCCATGAAGAGATCACTGTTTATGAAATCCGATTCTGAGACCAACGGCAGAGTCTCTGGTGTTGCATTGTCAAAGTGTTCTGGCTTCATCCGTTTTAAATGACTAAAGGTCTATTCTTTGTGCTTTCTTAAATTACAGTTGAGTTCTTATTGCTTTTAATATAAATTTAAAAATATAATATCTTATTTCATTTTAAAGCTATGAAACGAAGGAATTAAACTATTTATCTCTTCAAGCAATTTATCTCTTGAGCGAGTGTAGCACAACCTTAACATGTTGTACTCGCATTGGGGAGGATCCGGGTTTAATTCCATGTTAGGCCATCCTGATGTTGGTTTTCCATAGTTTCCCGAGATCACTCCAGGCAAATGCTGGGATGGTTCCTAATCAAAGGCCATAGTAAACTCCTTCCCCAGTTCCTACTTAAGTGTTTCTACTACTAAGGCATAGTGGCTGTTAGATGGGCACTCAATAACTAAATAAAAATAAAATTAATATCTGTTTACACTATTTCCTCCAAATTTAAAATAGCCACCCGTAAGTGTTACCTACCTAGGGCCTCAATCAGGTAACTTAATATAGTTAAAGGCAAAACTCTACTTACGAGAATTAATTTCAAGCTTGAATATATTTTATTGTACCTTGATTTAATAATATCATAGGCCTATATATTTAACAATAAAACTGAATAGGCCTACTTACAACTTTAAGCATTTTACTCAGTGTACTTACACTTATTTGTTCCCAGTGCTATTGCACCCTGCCTATTACTTTCACCATTTTCTAGTCGTCTCTTAGCTTCCTCTAAGTTTTCGTTAGTGAACACCAGCTTCCGGTCTGTTTTTTTTCTTTTGTATTTACCCATACGTAACTGTATCTTCCAGATCCTGCAAGTAAAAACCACATTGTTTAGTGTACCACTGAAAGAAATACGGACAATTTGGGGATAAGAGTACGCACAATAAGCAGGTAAAAGTACGCGCGTACTCTTAGCCTCACCTGCTGTGCGTACACAAAACCTCATTTTCCTTAGTTGAAAGTAGTATATAATAGTTCCTCCTGGCGCAGGCGCCAGGCGGTGGTGCCGGTGCCGCGGAGCCGGCCGATTGCTCTGACGTCACGGCGGCCATCTTAACTCAAAAATTCCTCAAAATTCCTCAAATGACTCAAAATGACTCAAAAATTCCCGTTTTGAGGAAAAATTTCTCGTTTTCTTCCTCAAAAATATCAAAAATTAGGATTTCGAAAATCCTCAAAAGTCTTTTGCCTTAGAAAGAACACAATATCCATATACAGGTTTAAGCATCCATGTCTACAGCTTCCGATAAGCCTCTGACGTCATCATGGATTATGTCATCATCGATGCAATTTCCGTTACAGCCTCCATCTTGAAAATCTTTATTTATCATCCGATTTTAATTTAAATTTTTTTAAAATTTATAAAAAAAATCAATAAAATAAATTTTAATAAAAAATATTAAAAAACATAAGCCTATTTTTCCGACATGGAGCTCGGAGTCCTCGGTTCGAACCCAGTGAGGGCAAAAAAAAATTAAAATGTCGACCGAGGAAGCCGCTGGCAGACTGACTCCCCCCACCACTTATGTAAAAGTATAATATATCGTCACCTAGTATGATGTCATGTCTGCCATCTTGAAAATCCGTAATTTTAATTCTAGAAAATCGGGAATTTTTTTTAAAAAAATAATAAAAAAAATTAATTAAAATTTAAAAAATCTTTAATAAATTCGTTGCACTTTTCGTTACGTCTGCCATCTTGAAAATCCGTAATTTTTATGTTAGAAAATCGGGAATTTTTTAAAAAATATTAAAAAAAATTAATCAATAAAATTGAATAATAAAAATTTAATAAAATATTACATAAAAACCACTGTTGCACTTATCGTTACAGTCACCATCTTGGATTACATAAATGTTGCATGTTTCGTTACGCCCGCCATCTTGGTTGAGTACGATATCATTGTTACACTTTACGTTACGACCGCCATATTGGATCCTATTAATGTTGCATGTTTCGTTACGGCCGCCATCTTGAAAATCCGTAATTTCAATGCTATATATTCAGAAAAAATTCCAAAAAATATTTTTAAAATCGCCTACTTCAAATGTTTAGTTATTTAAACGATTTCGATTCTCGGTTCGATTTCCGCCGAAAGTAAACCAGGAATTTATTAATAGTCTATATTTAAGAAATTCTCATTAAAACGAAATAAAAATGTATCATGCAACACCCGTCATTTTGAATTATGTCACCACTGTATCAATTATCGTTACGGACGCCATCTTGAAAATATTTATTTATTATCAGATTTTAATGAAAAAATGTTTAAATTTCATCAAAAAATTTGCTTATTAGAATACTGTTTGATTAGGTTGATTCCCATCGTTGGTTCGAAACCGATAAGAGCAAAAAATAAAAAAACAACAGATAGATACTTCCTCCACGGAAGCTACCTAGAATGACCTCACACCACCAATACCAAGGTATACCTATATATCGTCAACTGGTATGACGTCATGTCCGCCACCTTCTCTTCGTCCGCTGGAGGCCACCATCTTGTTTTCGTCTGTTAGAGTGTGCTAGCACCATGTTAGTATAATTTTCTGTTCACCATACCTTTGTCCTCAACTGTTGGCATTTACTTTGACCTTGACCTTGAAATTTGAATTTTACCTTAAATTTTACCTTGACCTTGAACTTTGACCTTGACTTTGAACTTTGACCTTGACCTTGAAATTTGACCATGAACTTTGACCTAAACCTTTTAAATTTGAACTTGATATTGAACTTTGTCCTTGACACTGAGTTTTAACCATGACCTTGACATCCATCTTAGATACCTCATTTTGTGTTCAGTACTCACTACCAGGAGCTACCACCTGCTAGAGGACATTGCCACCATCATGTTTTCATCTGCTGGAGGACACCATCTTGTGTGTACTCGTCTTATAGAGTGCATTACCATCATGATAGTTTTATTCTTACCCGCTAGAGTGCAGTAATAATTTATTATTACTGTGACAACCGCCATCTTATCAATTGAATGCCATCTTGGTAATTTGTAATTATTTAGCTAGACATTCGGGAAAAATTACAAAATGTATTAAATAAATTTATAATCAATATACTTATTGATTCGATCGATTCCTGTCTCTGGTCGATGCAAAACATTTAATTTTATATAAAAAATAATAAATTCAATAAATCATGTTCAAAATCCTAAAAGAGGCTTAAAATCAACTACTACCATCATTCTATAAGCCATTACGACTGCTATCTTGTAGGCCTATATTTGTATTTTTTGACTTATAAATTCGGGAAAAATTCCAAATTCACCGAAAAAATAACTCATTACTTCAAGAAAGGGTTTGAATATCTTTCAGAAAATATTAATTAATTTTACATGGCATTTCAAAATTCTCAAATTTGTTACGATTTTGACAGCCAATAAACATGAAATGAGTTTGTGTGATAGAAATTCAAACCATATCATGAAGTAGCCAGTGACATTGCAGTTAAAGCTAAAAAGTTTCAGTTCTACAATAAAAATTACATTCTCCTTATTTGTACAACCCAAAAAAAAACGTTAAAAATGTGACTTTGGCAGCTAATTATGCAAAAAATATGCGCCGTATATATTTTTCATTTCGTGGAAGATAAACAATAAAGTCTAAGAGTTGATCAGTGATTAATATAAATATGAAATCGTGACCTTATCAAGGACGCGGACAGAGGCCGCACGCCTGGAGCGGGGTTTCTCCGGGGTCCGCGCCTTGTGTCCCGCCGAGAGGGCAGACGGGAGACCGGCGGGGGATCCAGCGAGGCGCCCGGCTGCCTCCAGTCACAAGAGTCCAGAGGCAATCAGTCGGGTGGTCCAGTAGGAGGCACATCAACGTTATTTTATTTTCTCGAGATTCCTTGGGACATAAGGCAATAGCGGTAACGGTTGCATTTTATAGCTATATATTTATATTTTTGAACTGTAAGTAAGAATGGATAATTTTATCAATACCTAGGGTAACATGGTTTGAATCGGGTCAGGGGCCGAATCGGGTCATTCTTGTTCTCGGCGTCATTTCTCGTAAACGAAACGGAGAGAGGTCGCTGCTGCTATCTAATGTTGAAGAGCGTGTAGCCTCTCGTGTTAAACACTCCAGGGGAACAAGGAGTAGAAATGGAACAGAGTGTGGCGAAGTGTCATCTAATAGTATTACAACTCTATGGTAACAACACATTTATTATCGCTTATACATTAAATTATTCATTACAACTTCATTAATGACAAAAAGTAAACAGTTGATATTTGCGGCGTGGCTCTGATGCAAAAGTCTGCGAACAGAAACGTTTAGGAATTATTGCAACGTGAGACACGTGAATGCAGCTTAACAAATTCACTTCACAATTGCCCGTGCTCTCATACTTGGCACCGCGCTTGGCGCTGGGTACACCGTCAAAACAAAAGCTAAGTTACAAGCAATTAACGTACATAAATTTCCAGAGTGCAAATGAAAGTATATAACAAGACCCCTCGACTTATTGAATATTATGCGACACACCTCTGTCAATGCGCAAGTTAGCAAACATCACCATAATCATTAATATCATTTAACTAAAATGCTATTTATACACAACATGACTAATACAAAAAGGACCACTATACATGTTTTCATGAGGGTACGCAGACCTCTAATTATTAATATAACTAGTCGTCAACTTAAGATTACTCTTGTCGACACGTATTTCTGCGGGCAAGTTCTTATTCGTCGATGCATGGATTACCAGTGACTATCTCCTCAAACTATCGTAGCGGGAGAAATGCTCGTCGGTGTGGGAACTGGCATTATTCTTCACGTGTCGCTGCCGGGATTCGCACCTAAGTGTTGTGTGTCCAGTCAGAGGTAAAGTCTTTCATCGGGAATCACAAGCTCACACCGCCGTCTCCAAGCCTTGCCTCCGTCAACGCTGCCCCTCTAAGTTTTCTACCCACTCGGTCTATAGGTGTCTACGACGAAACAGTACTTTACCAAGTGGTAGCTTTTTCCGACGGGCAGCGTGATGGCAGACCGGCGAGACGTGTTGACAGTGTAGCTTCCTTCCGCAGGGAAGGCCAGCAGGGCCTCCGGCTGGTGTCGCTGGTGGTCGCGACGAGTCTCTTGTCTCAGCGCCGCCGTTTCCTCATATGCTCGGCCGGGAGTGTGTGACAGCGATACCAGGAACTCTTACGTTCCCATAACTCGCTTCTTGTCTCAGCGGAAAATGGGACCCCTTTTATACTCTGTGAACTGCTAGTATCGAACATGGCAGAATGTTCTCGGTCGGGGCAATCGGAACAGGCGCCTTCGGCGATGTCCGGTCGGCAGCCCGCCAAAACGAGCGTCCCCGAGGGCTCCCGAGCGGCTCCGAACGTCATGCGCGCAGCGCGCGAACACTTGGCTTGTGCTGGTTGCATCGGCGCGTGGTTAGGCGCCGCGCGGCACATCTATAGAGCATCCCGCTCTTAGATTGCAGTATGGAAGTAAATGGGCGCATTCTCTCTCTCTCTAACACACGCCGATTGCCTGTAGCACTGTCCTTGTTTCTTCGTGCGTTGTTGCCAAATATCAAACGAAATTTAAAATTTTAATTTTTGGACCAAGCTCTTTTTCATATTGTATAGAATCAAAATACGCATCAGACAATGCTTATTTTGAATACTTAACAATATTTTAAGTGTCCAAAAAAATTAAAAAACATAACTTATTCGCTGCGAACTGTTTTGAAGTATTCCGATATGTTTCACATCAAAAAAAGAAAACCTACATGTGTATTTCATTCAGATTTTTTTTATTAGTAAATTAATGCCTTAGGACGCCACCGAACAAATGTTAAGACAAAAACTGTACAGGTTTCACTTAAATAATTTTTTTAATATATTGAAATGCATTTTCTCACAAACTGACACATCAAAAAGTTGACCCGCGGAGAATTTTTTTTCTATTAAAGATAGATGGACGAAAGCGAGAAAAATGTTCACAATGAATTGAATTAGTTTTTAAAAGCAGCTCCATCTCAATTGCTTCTACAGTTTCCGTGGAAATAGCTGTTAAAGATGTGTCTTATCAGTACAAGAGCGCGCGCTGCCGTCGTAAGAGGAAACAGGGTCGTGTGTTTAGATAAGTGGGGTTCTGTCCTACAAGAAATTTCAAATACATGGCTTCCTTAGTCAAAAAAAAAATATTATAATCGATTCTTGAACATAATATTTAAAATGTATGAAATAAATACGAAGGAATTTAATAGCGATCATGGTACAAAATTTTGAATTATTTTTCTATCCTTCTCACCAAGCATCTTATCAAACATTGTTTTAGACAAAGTTTTGGAAAATAATTATGATATTATTACAAACAATTTAAACAGATTTGATAAGGTGTCTACTAAGGCAGTTACGTTTTTTTGTCCGGTGAAATTTTTTTTCGAACCCATGCAGTTATGGCTGGTCGTATCAAAAATGTATTTAGAAAACATTTTTCGGCATTAGGTAATCCGAGTTATCATATGTTAAAACGGATTCGATATTATTCATATTATGGGAGTTGTTGCGATTTTTCTGTTTTTCAAAAAATCTTCCCCATTTCGAACCAATTGTTCGGATTTTTCCCATAACTTACTCGACCGAGAATTTCCATTACCGTATTTTATTATCATTTTGGAAATGACTTGTCCAAAAGTACGGCATTTATCGGGCCCATGAAAATGTGATATATATATATATGGGATTTTTAGAACAGAAAAGAAAACTATAAGAAAATTTCGTCTACAATAGGAAGTTTTTATTTGAAATTTACATAAAAGTGGCATTATTACAAATTTATATGTGTAATAGTATAAAATATTATAAATTACGATATGATTTCTTAAAATGCTTCTTGTTCGATCCAAATTACAAAGACACGCATCTCCTGAAATTCGTAATGTGTTAGAGATTTGGCAACAGCGCGCGCCATAAGCCGTGTAGGCCTACTGCAATCTAAGAGTGGGACGGGCTATAGATGTGCGTATGCGGAGCACACGCAACAAGCGTAACTAAAACGCTGCTGTGAATGAGTATGCAACGTTACCGTGCGTTCGCTCTTCCATTTTCTGCAGTTTTGTAAAGGTAAGAATTCACGAGAGTCTCTTTTTAACCGTTTTCTTATTTTCGTGAGTTTTATTTCACGGAAAAGTAAAACCAATATCAGTATTTAAGCACAGCGAGTCATGCATGCAACAAATACACAAAGTAACGATTAATTGTATGTTTCCGTTTAGTTTTTAGCTTCAGTCAGTTTAGCCAACTTAACATTTAGAATTTTTCGCGTCACTAGGGTGAATCGGGTCAGAGTTCATAGAGCGAAAAGGGTCATCTGTTTAAAAGGTTTTTATTGAGCGATTTACTTACGCGGTATTTATTTTTCTTTAACAGATGGGCAAGTACAAGCGGAAAACGACGCAAACGTGGAGTGAGGAAAATATGAGAGAAGCAATGGAAGCCGTAAATAACAGGTACCTTAGTAAACGCGCAGCAGCTAAGACATTTGGCGTGCCATTTTCGTGTCTTCAGCGGCGTTATGCTCGTGGTGTAAAAGTGCAGTTAAGAAAAAAAGGAGGACAAACAACTTTTACACACGAACAGGAATTAGCATTAAAAGACAGAATTGTTCGACTCTCTAAATGTGGTTTCGGTGTAACAAGAAAAGATGTAAGAAAAGTCGCGTTTTCTTTTGCTCAAGCAAATAACATACCAAACAAATTTCCAAAAAAAATGTAAAATGGCAGGACCAGACTTTATGACGGGATTTCTAGAAAGGCACCCTGACATTAGCCTGCGTAAACCAGAAGCTCTTTCTTAATCTCGCTGTGAAGGCCTAAACAAATTCGAAGCTAACGAATATTTTGAATTGTTGGAAAATGAGCTTAACAAATTACAACTAATGACAAGTCTGGCAGCAATTTATAATTGCGATGAGTCTGGTTTCCCCCTGAATAATAAACCAGCCAGAAAAAATTTGGCACAGAAGGGTTCACCAACAGTTGTCAGCCAAACATGTGTTGAAAGAGGCGAGAACGTTACTGTTGTGGCTTGTACCAATGGAAAGCGATATCATAAGGAATATAAGGATGGATTCCAAAATGGCACGGAAGTAATCATGACTGAAAGTGGTTGGATTAATGAGGAGGCTTTTGTGAAATGGTTGCATCATTTTCAGAAATTTAGGGTTGCTGGTCGATGTTTGTTAGTTCTAGATGGTCATTCTTCTCACAAATCCATCTAAGCTTTGGAGTTCTGTATAAAAAAATTTGATCAGCATCATTTGTCTGCCCAGTCACACGACTCACAGACTCCAGCCTTTGGACAGGTCTATTTTTAAACCTTTAAAAACATTTTACAATGAAACGTGCAACAAATTTGTTCAGCAGCATGGCGGGGAAAGGAAAATAACCAAATTTAACTTTGGAGGAATCTTCAGGATTGCATGGTCACAGGCAGCCACGTCTAGAAATGCTGAGAGTGGTTTCGCGTCTACAGGGATTTATCCTTTAAATAAAGATGCAGTTCAAAACCATGAATATCTTCCATCTTCTGCCTGCGAGCAAGTTTCAATGCCTGAAGAAATAGCTGACAGAACCCAAACAGAAACTGTGCCTGCACATGTACCTAGATCTGAGGGTCTAGTTCAAGGAACTTCTGGAGCAGTCCTGGAACCCTTAAACAGTCCTGGTACTGTTTGCTTTCCTAGCCCTAGCAGACCTAAAACAAGTTTTCACGATCTCTTGCTTACTCCAGTGAAACAAGTGCAAAAAAGAAAACGAACAGCAAGAAAACAAACAGCTAAATTACTTACTTCCCCAGACTTCATTGTTGAAACAAAGTCTAGAAAGTTAGGTAAGAACAGAAATGAGACTGTAGAACACAATGAACCAGGCCAAAATAAACAACAATGGAAGAACACTTGCACTAAGAGAAAAATTGGCAGGCGTAGTGACGATGACTATCATCCCAGCAGCTGTGAATCCGCAGATGAAGAAAACGATACTGCATGCTGTTTCTGTAACCTAAAGTATTCAGATCCACGATCCATCGCCATAGGAGACTGGATACAGTGTCAAAAAGGCAAAGAATGGTATCACGAACTTTGTGTCGGAGCAGAAGGGAAAAAGTCATTTGTTTGTGGCAGATCTTTTACATAAACTAACAAAGTTAAACAAGTAAGACTTTATTTACTATAACTTTTTATAAACATGTTACTCTTAATATAACCAGTATTAATTTACAAGTGTACTTTTATTTGTAAATTAGGTTGTTTATCTGCAATAGGCTATTTTTCTTCATAGTAACATTGCAACAATGTAGCAATTTGCATTTTTATTACTTTTTATATTTACTTGAAAAAATTTGTTTATAATGTAATTTTTATTTTCAATGCAGTTTCTTTGTGTCTTTTTTACTATTGTAGGTTAATAGTGTTAATACCATAGAAATTAGCTTAATTTTTAAAATGGTAACTAGAGCAGGTTTTTGGAATATGGTCATGTTGAGAATTTTATGTCAAAACTCAAGTTCAACACAAACCAAAGTAATATGTTTAAGTAAAATTAGACAAATATTATTTTATATAATTTTTTTTTTCAGTTTTTGTATTTATTTGCTAGTGTTTGTTGCTGACCCGATTCGCCCTATTTAGTGACCCTATTCGCCATTAACCTTGGGCGAATAGGGTCAATTGCAGGGTTTGATATATGACCTCGTTGCTTGGAAAATATTTGAAGCAAAATTTGTTTTATTAGTGTAAACTGTATTAAATTAACCAATCTTTCTTCTGATAGCATAATTATTTAGTAGGGTACTTTGTATTTTGGTGTTCTTAATTGAGTGTTTTGCATTTTTTGACCCGATTCAGACCATGTTACCCTACTTTTAGAAATCACATTCTCAAAAAAAAAAAAAAAAAAACTAAACTTTCTTCACAGAGAGAAAAAAAAATTGTTAACACAAAAAAACTGATCGGCTTTGAGGAAAAATAGGCTTAAGTATTAGTTATTGGCTTTCCCCCCACGGCTTTGATTTGAGTTAAATTACTTTGCTGCGACACGCCTCTATAGGTAACCTTAGTAAAGCAATGATGCGCTCAGCGAAGCTGTGCAGATGTTGAGCACTCGCTACTCGCTACTCGCTACCCGCGAGCGGACAACACATAGCCATGGGGAAAACATGGCGTGCCCACATGTATCCCCACCATTTTCAATGTTTGCCTGTGCAGCTAACTTATTGTCACTGAAAATGATACTTTAACGGGAACTGCAGTATTTTTAATTGAAATGGAAATTTATTGGGTAAAAGAGAGTTGGCAGTTTTTACATTTAGAAAAAAAAAATAGCCTATATAAAATACCCCCTACAGAAATCTTTGTGTATGTAATTTATGGTCAATTTATTACATTACCCATTTATTAGATTCGGTAATATGAAATCGGTAATATGAATCTTTATAAAAACATACGTAGGTACCCCATTTTTAACACCCTTAAGGGTGCAATCTCGGAAAAATGGTAGCTATAGATAAGTTTGCTGTTTTAGAACGTCTATTTTTCATACCCAATACCTTAACTTCAGCATGATTAGCTTCGGCCACGTAATTTTATATTATGATAAAAAAAACTTTACAGATTATTTTCAGTCCCTTAAGGGTAGGATTTTAGAAAATAGTGAACAGTTTGTAGTTTTTCTATGTTTATTATTTATACCAAGATCTTACCTCATTTGGACATACTATTTATTATTATGAAATCAAATTTACTTAAGAAACTTTTTATGCATGTAATTCATGCTAAGTTTCTTACCATCCTTTTAGAATATTATGTTATTTGATTAAAACCAAATCCACCCCATTTTCATACTATTAGAGGTGTTTGTTCAGAAAAATGTTAAAACGAAGTTGAAAATATTTATATATTTTCTGACACTATCTAATAAATTAACTTTTGCTTGAATAGATAAACAACGCTGATTTTTTAAATTAAAAATTATATATTCTTCCTGTGATTTTTTCGGTGGAATTTTGGGAAATGATAAAATGGAGTTGGTAGTGTTTATAAGTGTTTATATGTTTATTATTCATATCCAATATATTATCCTCCATTTTATTAGCTTTGGAAATAAGTTTATAAATAAAAAGCCAATTAATTCACCCTCCTAAATGCGATATTTTGAATATACATGTTCCTTACCAAAATTTCGTACGAATCGGTTCAGTAGTAACGACGTGAATAAATAAGAAATATTCAATTATCCAAAAGTTTCTATACTTTTAACATTTATAATATTAGTGGGGTAAAGATAACTTGTAATTATGTTTCAAAATGTTCATGCAGTAAGGTAAAGTTCCTTTCGTCCTTGACGCCCTTGACTCTTTCCGTTTTATTTATAGGTCTACAGAAATATTTGCATTCTCCATTTTTTCTTACTTATTACTATGTAAATATTATACAATGGACTTCCACACACATCAGCTTCGTAACGTTTTGACATTCCCAGAGATAAAACAATACTTTTCGGCACAGCCTACATGCGTAGGTAGATTTTGGACCTACTTATTCTGAAATTGTTCTGAAAACTTCTATATATTTCTGGAACATTTCAAAAATTTAATGAAGTTTTTATTATTATTTTTTTCATTTTCCGTGCATATATTTCGAATAAGTATTTTTAACTCAATGCATCCAGATTTTAATAGCTTAGAACAATTGTTCATATTATGCCTACTAAGGTAGTGGTTTTTTTTGATCATCAAATACAATTGTTTATCCCTTGGCTAATACGTGGGCGTATAAAAATTTTCTTTGGACCAAGCTTAGGATAATATTTACACGGTTTAAAACAAATTTTATAGTTAGTATGTTAAAATATTTTTAAATTACACCCCCCCCCCCCCCCCCACTGTTTTTACTGTAAATAGTTCGTCTGAAAAGTTTTTTCTACCAATAGTTTAAGATAATGTTTAGGATTTTTACAATAAATAATAACATAGTCGTTAGTATAAGTACCTATAAAAGTTACATTTTTTTGTCTTTCAACACTTGTTATTTCCACCCCTTGCAGTAATGGTTGGGTAGGTACATAAAAATTTTCCTTAGACGAAAGTTTTAGACCAAAATAAGGATTTAAAATAAATAAGAATGGATTCAGTATTGAACAAGGTTCGGAAATTTTATTTACATTTTTGTTCCAAGCCCTGTTTTTTTCAACACCTTTCAGTAATGGTTCGACTTATCAAAAACGTTATCAGACCAAAGTTTTAGATAATGTTTAGAATAATTACTATAAGTTGTTATATATTCTATAATTTAACTAATAAGGGATTCGTGGAATTTTGTTTTCTTTTAACCTTTATTTTTTCCATCCTTTACAACAATTGTTGGTAATATCAAAAATTGTTTCAGACAAAAGTTTTGGATAAAATTTTTAGGGTTACAAACAATATGAACGTATTTTATATTTTTGTCATTCAACCCTGTTTTAACCACCCCTGTAGTAATCATTAGTCGTATAAAAATTATTTCAGTCGAAATTTGTAGATAATTTTTTTAAGGTTTCAAATAAAAACGGATTTAATAGTGTATAAGTATGGTACAGAAATTATAAGTATGTTTTTTATTTCCAACCTCTTACAGGTATTGTCATTAAAAATTGTTTGAGATAACAGTATATGATAAAAATTATAACATTTACAATAATTTAAACGGATTAGATAGTGTGCCTTCTAAGGGAATTATGAATTTTTTCGTCCCCTACTATTGTTTTTTCCACCCCCTTGTAATTATGGTTTTCGTATCAAAATTGTATTTAGACTAAAATTTTTGGTATTACTCCTATGAGTTATAATACGTTAAAATGGATGAAATATTTATACAATTGTAGGAGTTATACTTACCAATTTTTTTGGTATTTCAAAAAATCTTCCCCATTTCTACCCCTTTGGTGTAATTTTGCCCATTAACGTACTCGACCGAGATTTTACATTAGGTACCTACTATATTACACGCTTTATATTAGCTTCACCTGTATGTTTGTTTGTATGTTTGTAACCGACTCCTTTGGGTGCGACTTTGACCCACTTTAAACGGCCAGATTTCATTCAAACTTCGTAGATTTATCGAGGGCCGATGACAATACACTAATTTGATAAGAATATTCCATTATTCAATTTGAAAAATAAGATTTTTGTCCATTTATATAACTTCACAATATTTAGTAGGCTTTGTTTATATCGCGCTAAAGACAAACTGAAAGAAAGGAGTTCGCACATTGTAAAGAAAACAATTTCGCTCATGTGCGAACTCTTTTCTTTCAGTTTGTCTTTGCTGCGATATAAACAAAGGGAAGCCTAAGATGTACATCAAGTTCTGTCCCTGCCCGAACACGCCCGAATATTCACCTTCGGCCAACCTCGGGTTTATTTACCTATATATATTTATATTTCTCTGTTTAATTTAATGTAGCTATACTAACCTAACTAATCGTCTATAGTGTTTTAAAGTGTTTTAATGTAGCTAACCTAACCAACCAATTTTAATATTTGAATTCATTTTTCCTGCGCAAAAATAAAATAAATCCCTAGGTTGGCCGAAGGTGAATATTCGGGCGTATTCGGGCAGGGACAGAACTTGATGTACATCTTAGGCTTCTCATAAACAAAGCCTACTAAATATTGTGACATTTAAATTAAATGAAAAGCGAGAGTGGGTTATGATTATTGTGAACAATACTTATACTTTCTTGAAGAAAGTATAATTAATGATTTGTAAAAATATGAAGAAAAAAACCTGAAATAAGGGCTTTAAATGTTGTTTCTTTCGTTAAATAGAGAAACACAATTACGTCTTTGTTTCATTTTACCAATTAACCAAGAGTGAAACATTATTATAAAACAACATTTTCTGCAAATATATCACGAAACATGGAAAAATTGAGGTTTGATTTTGCTGTGAAACCAACAGCAGATGGGAAATCAAACACCATATGCATAACCTCAATAGCTACACCTGATGGGCAGATTTTGAAATTCCACTCGAACACCAACCTGCTAATCTAGACCAAGCAGTTACAAATACTCCAAACTATGCCAAGGTCAGTAAATCATTAAATAAAATACATCAAACACGGAAAATATGGATAAGTTTGACAGATGATATATCAAAAACATATTTGGATAGAGAGCAAAACTTACAGTTTAAGGATTTTTACCTGGAATAAATTGAGGAAAAAACAAAAAGTGCTGAATCTATACCTAGTGGATCAAATAAAAAATTGGAAAAACTGTTAGAAAAATTTCTTGAAGAAAAAAAAACTATATCTGAAACTCAACATTTAGGGAAAATTGCAAAAGATTTCATGATTGAGAAATTCACGGGCAGAAACTCAAATGCTTACCAGTGGATTTCAACAAAGAATGTGAACGTTTCCTAATCAAAGAAGACAAAAAGAAAATAGAAATTTTAAAACATTTCTTAGAATACTCCAGTGTAGTTTGGTAGGTACAACTGCATGCAAATGAAACTTACAGTGGAATCGGACTGGAACAAATGGGAGAAAATGTTTTGTGAGACATTTGCAAACAAAGGATGGTCACCCATCAGATATGCTGACTTAGAATAAACATTAATGACTTCCCGAATATATTGATTTTCGTAGCAGGATATTGAAATTATTG
This sequence comes from Bacillus rossius redtenbacheri, assembly GCF_032445375.1. NCBI lineage: Eukaryota > Metazoa > Arthropoda > Insecta > Phasmatodea > Bacillidae > Bacillus > Bacillus rossius. The sequence continues at coordinate 34,886,400 of NW_026962011.1, forward strand.
AGTACTGTAGTTCTTCAACACGCTATATTGGATATATATTTTAGAAGCAGCCAATATTTACTCAAATTCACTTTAATAGTAAAGTCATGTAATAAATAAAAAAATTGAGCCACATCTAGAGACACTTCTGAGATAAAACAATATTTATCGATTTTATTTTAACTGCAGTCAATATCTATTCAAAATCTACTTTAATAGTAAATTGATGTAATAACTATCAAGTTTTTTTTTTACATTGTTATAAAATTTCTTTCATACGTCGATAAAGAAGTACCTACCTATCACTTTAAATTATAAATAAACCAAACTAAAAAGTAGAAAATAAATAATAGTTTAAAAAACTAAAAAAAACACTATTTATATAGAAAACCAAACAAAAAATAGGAAACAAATTTTAATAAATTTGAATTAAGAATAATGTAAATTTTTTTAATAAATATAAATTAATAATAGCTAGTGTATATAAGAAAAAATCTATTTTATTAAAAAAACAACGTGGGGTGCATGGTGTCAACAGTTATAAATATTTTATTGACATAGGCCTATATGAGTAGAAGGATTTTCATTTCGATAATATCTTAAAAAGCACCCCACGCTTTTTTTTTTAAATAAAATACTTTTTTTCTTATATACACTATTATTAATTTATGTTTATTAAAATATTTACACTATTTATAATTAAAATTTATTTTCTACTTTTTTGTTTGGTTTTCTATATAAAGCGTGATTTTTAGTTTTGTTATACTATTATAGCAATTTTCCGCGGTGGCCGTACCATGTTAACGGCTACAATAGGTAGTAATTCTTCGAAATATACCTGAAAAAGAACATTTTTTGCAGCAAACCTTCACATGTGAGTTTTTACAATTTAATGCAAAGTTTATACGTAGGTACTTATAGGCTATTGTATAAGTAATACTTTTTTCAGTCCTCTTTTGATGCGTAAACACTTTAGCTCTCGGTATACGGCATTTGGTGGGAGTAATTGCGAGAAAATGGGACGGAAATCGATGAACGGAAATATTACACAAAGATGGCGGATCCACGTGTAGCAACCTATACCCGTATATAGTCACTTTCGTAAATATTAGGGGACATACCAAACGTATTGGTGTGCCAAATGGAAATTGATAGTGAAACTACTTCGGATTATATTTGGTAAACTAAAATAGTCATAGAAAATGTATCTATTCTCAAGTTTTAAAATATCTAAGAAAACTAGCATTACAAGGATATCTCCTTGCATTACGTCAACGGCCTCGATGACAATCGGCCTCCGTAGCGCAGTCGACAACGCACGTGGGCTCTGGGTTCGAATCCCGGGTAAGACATGGTTGTATTTGTTTCGTCTTAATACACCTACAACCACAATTACAATTTCACAATGACTAGGGGGGGGGGAGAATAGAAAATAATAAACTACATTATCATGGAAGAGAAGGACAGTGTGTGTGGGGCAGATAATCAAAAAGTGTCACTACTGTCTGAGGAAAAAAACAACGTAACTCGCAAACAAAATTCTAGGTAGAAACTTGGCAAACAACAGACTACTGAATTAACAATAATAATAATAACACTCCGAGAGGTATATTAACATGTGTTATTAAATCATAGATACCTTTCCATACGGAAGGTGTCGATGGTATGACTCAGTAATTATTCTAAGGATTAAAGTTCAGTTTAAAATTTTTTTAACTAAGTTCTATTAAAATAAACATTTATTAAAAATACAAAAAATCATAAAATATCTTATTATAGGTATAATTGGTGACTGTCAAATCTTGCCAGTGTGCCACCCATCTTTTAAAAAAAAAGCACAACGACAGCTCCCGCACTTACTGACCGCTAGTGACGTGATTCAAACATCGTCACTAAAATATGAGTTACTTTTTAATAACATTATAATATAAAAATGTCAAATCAGGTCAGTAAGTTTAAGTTTTTTTTGTTTAAATAAATTACTTAAGACTGATTTCTGTCGTTTAAGCAAAAACAAATATCTATACCAACATATTCTCAGTGTTATAATATGTGTTTTAAATTGTTTCAAGTTAATATTATAGTAATGCCATAGAAGTATAATTTCTAACGTGAGCGGAAAATTTATAGTACTTATTACCTGTTTAGTGAATTTTAACAAGATGGACAGCAATTTTAATATAAATTCCATGTCGGAAATCAGGTCCAAGCCAAGGATTAGAATTTTTTCAAGTCTTTTCCGCTTTTATCGGAACCATTAATAATATTTTTAAATTTCCGTTTGTTTCGTGTTGCCATTTGCGGGTGATAGTGGCAGGTAACGTTTACGATTCAGGCAGCGAATTCTAGCGGTGGGCGCAGAAAGTAAGTGTGTGATTCGCGTCTAGAAATTTTGGTAATTGAAAAGGGAATATCTTATTGATCAGTAGGTATGTATATTTATTACGCCCGGCATTATTAAAAAAAAATCGTTTCCGAGTTTCGCGACATTAACACCATGATGACACGTGAGTTTGCTTGTTACCGAGGTTACGTAGATGTTTACACGTCACTGGCGAGTGTTGAAAGTCTCACGCAAATTTTATTATTATATTTGCATTATTTCATTATTAAATATATTAATTTTACGATATAGCCGTATTTTTTGTACGTTCCATTATTTTCGTTTAGGCACACTCAGTGTGTTTGACAGGCAATGGGCGTATCCAGAAAGGGGGGGGGGGGGGGTGAGGGGACCGTCTGAACACTGACTAATTTTTAGATTTTCTTTAAATTCCTTATCTATTGTACCAAACTTACTAAAGTAATATTTTACTGTAATACTATAAATAAAAAGTTGCGTTTTTGAACCACAAATAAAATGTACCTACTCAATACTTCAATTCTAAATGCACTAAAATTGTATTAGAAAAAATAATTTGGCCCTCCCCTGACCATCATTCGGAATCTGAACAAAGCACTTGCGGTTATAGGCCCTACTTCCGAGTCCACACAAATGATCAAAACTTTATCCGCGGAAGCTACATTTTACAAACCGGTTTTAGCCATTTAGCTTCTGCCGGCTCTCTGCCGCGACTTGAAAGTCACGACGCACGTGACAGGCCTGGAAGTCGGTTCACGGTGAAAAACGGGACATGGCGTCCATATAGGCGAACTAGGCAACCGCCTAGGGCGCCAAGTAGCTGGGGGCGGCGCAGCACGACACACAACAGCTCATATAATATGTTTAACAATTATTGAAACTAGATGAAAATGGATTTTTGTAACAGTTTGGAATGTTTATATTGATATAAGTAATTATTTAATGTCCACGGTGACCTATTTATAATTTGTAATAAGTAAAAAAGTAAAAAAAAAAAAATACACAAGCCTGCTTACATTTGATTGTTGACAAAATCTTAGGCTTACGTGATGTATTTTGAGGCAAGGAAAATTTTTTTTGGGGTGTCCGGCGGGGAGGGGCGTGCATTGAGGTTTTTCGCCTAGGGCGCCAATTTACCTTACACCGGCCCTGTTCTCGTCTAAAATCCTTTCACGGAATTTTTCTGTGCTCTCTGATATTTAAAGTTTGACATAAGCTGATGTAGGCTTTTTCTCTTTGGGCTTATGTTTTCATTTTTTATTTTGCTTTCTTGAAATTTTTCCATTTTGCAAAACTGCAATGGCATATGTAGGCCTATGAAGAATTGTATTAAATCAAATTTCCCCGACGTAAGAATCATTTTAAGAACATAGTCCACTTCTTCCTACCGGGAACCAGTTTTTTAAGTGGCGAGGAATTCGTAGAATACCAAACGAACGATACGTTCAATAGAAATTAACTTGTAAATTATACCTACAGGAAAATTATCATTAAATTTTGTCAATTTCCTACAGATTAGGTAACTTTTTTCTAAAGTAATATAGGTGACGTGAAGTACTATAGATTTATGGAAAATATACGCTGTAAAAACGTTTGTACTCTTTACAAGGAAAATCTTTGGAAACCCAGTTGCCAACGATATCATTTGTAAAACTGCAATGCAGAGCTTTGTAAAGTTGCAAATATTACAGAGATCTGCCTTGAAATTATACAAGTGATATCGTTGGCAATTGAGTTTCCAAGGACTATAGCCTACTTGTAAAAGTACAAAATAATTTTCAGTTAAGCTTTACCATTTGTACTTTCTTAAAAGCCTATTATTACTATTGTAAATTTGGCATGTGCGTAAACTTGATTCTAGTGAATTTTGATAGTAAAATATGCCTTTTTTGCTACTACTTCTCAAAAGATGCAAAGTAGCAATATAAGTCTTTTTTTTTTTTTTTCATGGGTAAAAAGATTTTTGTCAGGAAAAACTTTACAAGACTATTCAAAATTCGGTAGGGACGATTTCCTCAAGAAATACCCAATTTCATGAAAACTAAAAAAAAAATTGGCTTGGTTGACACCTCCATTTTGAGATTAAATAAAAAATTTAAAATGAAAACAAAAAAGATAAAAAAAAATAATAAGAATTTAAGTCTTTCTCTTTTGTTCCATATGACCTTTTATTATTTAGTTAATTTTTAAATACATTTAAAAATCGGAAAAAATTCCTCAAGATCATTTGTTAAAATTTATTTTATGAAAAAAAAAAACACTGAAAATCAACAAGGGTTTAATCAAATAACCACTATTTGACTGGTATATCAATTAGTATTTGATGCAGTTGTTCATGCTTGGGTTCAAAAGGAAGTCTTCCGAACAGAAATAGGCCAAAGGGAATGTGGAGAAAACAAATTTGATGTAGCTATACCTTGTTTCTTGAATATAAAATAATAAACTAATATAAATTTATAAAATAAGTGATCAGATTATGAATACCAATAATCATATTTAAATTAAAGGTAGATAATAAAGTAGACTGTAGTCTGAAATTTCTTATAAGTATTGCTATTGAGATAAAATTAAGTTATGAAAGAAATAAAACCTTTTAATAATATGCGAAAGCAGTTATACGATATTTAGAAAAACACTATTATTCTAATTAATTATTTAATGGTTTTGATTTCAATAATATTCAAATGGAAAATCAAATTATAAGTATAAAAAATTATAACTAAATCAACAATGAAAGAAGGGCTTTCAATAAGAACACAAAAAATTTAATAATGTTAGATACACTGTAAGGTAGTTAACCAAAACCAGAATAAATCAAATAATATAAATACTAAACAGTAGTGTGTAAATGTTCCTCCTGGCTAGGGAGTAAAGTGTGATGAGGTCAACGACCGACCTCTGACGTCACAGTAGCCATCTTATATGACATTGACCTTGACCACGGCCGCCATATTGAATGGCGACACCTCCGCCATCTTGAATTATGACGTCACATACGCCAATTTGGTTTCTACAATTTTCAGCCAACTTGACTTCCACCATTTTGAATTATGACGTCAACATTGCACTTTTCGTTAAGTCAGCAATTATTATCCAGAAAATTCAGGGAAAACTTTTAAATTTATATAATTCAATTTTAATTTAAAAAATTCCGTCATTTTGTTTCTGAAATGTTGAAGTATGACGTCACCATTGCAATTTACACTACGGCTGTAATCTTTAAAATTAGTAATTTTGAATCTAAAATATTAAAAAAATATATTTGAACACAATTTGAACAACATTTTAATTAAAAACAAACATATGGAGCTCGGAGTCCTTGGATCGAAACCGAGGAGGGCAAAATAAATATGGCAACAGATCCTTCCTCCGAGGAGGCCACCTGCAGATAGACCTCCCACCACCAGTATTGAGGAATAGATATACATATTATGTCAGGCAGTATGATTCACAGCGGCCATCTTGGATGATCTTGGCCTTGATTTTGACCTTGCCAAAAATTTCTAAAAATGATTTGAAATTTGTCAAAGATTCACGAAAATTCGCCAAAATGTTTATTTTTAGTAAAAAAAATCTGCCAAAAAATCTCAAAACAAATATTTAAAATTTCAACAATTTTATTTTTGAGGGGAAACAACCATAAAGAACTATAAATTTGAAATTCGAAAAGCTTCGAAATATGTTAGCCTTAAATTTTTTTTTCCCAATGTGGCTTAAATTCCTGTTGACCTAGGCCGCTATCTTGATATTAGAATATTACGTCTGCCATCTTAAAAACCCGTATTTTTATGCTAGTAATTTGGGAAAATTTTAAAATTATATTATAGAAATTGTATGATTACAATTTTTGTAAAATTTTGATAAACACTGCACTTATGTCTTGGAATCCTCTGTTCAAACCTGGTGAGGGCAAAAAATAGCCACCGGCAGAATGACCTCCCACCACTAATGCCAAGGAATATATATGGCAGATAGTATGATGTCACGTCCGCCATATTGGATCCGCCATTTTGTTTTCGTCTGCTGGAGGTCACCATCCAGTTTTCGTCTGCTAGTTATCGCTGCCACCATATTAGTTTAATTTTTTACCCACCAGAGTGCAGTGGTATTTACTATAGTAGCTAACATCCGCCATCTTGTCGGCCATATTGGCCACCATCATGAAAATATCTAATTATTTAGCGATGTAGAAAAAAAAATAAAGAAAATAAAATAACACTCATAAATTTACTGAATGATTCGATCGATTTTAGTCATTAGTTCATTTCTTTCTTGATGCAAAAAAAATTAATATAAAAAATATTTATTCATGTTAATATGGTGAAAAGTCATACACGGCTTGAATTCATAATCTACCAGCCCTCAGTAAGATGACGGTCAATAGTATTGACCACCATCTTGGGAATTAGTAATTACTTAGAAATTCGGAAAAAATTACTAAAAATTCTAAATGAATTGATTGGATTCATTTCAGTACTTGGTTAGATTCTCGCTAAGTGCTAAAAATAATTAAAACTAAAAAATAACTGCTTTAATTCATTTTTCATTACCTTTATTCGAATTTATTTATCACTCTCACTACGAAAAATTATACTCTATACATGACAGCTGTTCGACGAAATAAATATGTTATTCTCTAAAACTATGCCTACTATGGAGGTCTTTATCAATACTTGAAATATATTTCAACCAAATAATGTCCAATGGCAGGTGTATAAACGAAAAATTCTGGACCAAGAGACCACCTTCGACGATACCTGTTATATATTTCAAACAATTAATTGTGACATATTTCAAGCAGACAAGACAAAGTCTTCGAACTGTCAGAGTAAACAGTATGGATATATAATCTATTATAAGAAAATAAGAAAGTAGGCCAACTTAATAAGCATGTTTAATGCTTACTACAATACCAAGAGGTTTTTATCCATTAAATATTCAGTCCTGACTAAATACTTGACTAAGTACATTTAACGATAAGAATGCACATTTGTACAAACGTTCAACTCAGTAGGAATACAATCTCGTCAGAAGGATACGATATCGTCAGATACGATCTCATCAAGTGCTCCAACTGCTTCAAGTACTTCAACGTCATTTGACTCCACATGATTTCAATTGCATTTTTTCCGAACTTGCCCCGATGGCTTGAATGACTTTATTACTACTATCTAAGTATTTTGTTAGTCATTGGTGACGATTTTTACATCTTTAGGTTAGAAGTTGTATTACGAGAACTCAGTCTTAGTTAAAAATCAGATTTCGTGAAATAAACCTAACAATCACTTTTCAAATTATATATAATTATATATATATATTCAATTTAATCAAACATGCAAGTAAACAAGTAATTATTGTATGCAGCCAGCTTCACTCCTTTCTTTTAGTATGGAGGCTACTTCGTAGATGTGCGAAAAGTTTCCTGCACTAAGCGAAGCCAGAAGCCGTCTCAGACTTTGGACTAATATGTTAGGATCTTCTCTTATGCGACTGTCATCTTTCTCGTATGTTTATTATTAATATTTTTAAGATCTCTGAAGTATTCCGTTTGAACACCATCCTCTAGGTCACTATCGTCATCGTCCCAGTGATCATCACAAGCCTGATCAGAATAATTAATTTTAGCATGACGTTTCCAACGTTTTGGTCTCAGCGCTTTATCACATGCAGTCTTCGATCTTGTCAGCTTCACCTCGTTCTATATTGTTCACAATTTTCCGAAAGCGACTTGCATTTGATGTAAATATATTTTCATTTCCCATGAAGATGCTACTATATCTTTGTTAGAACTCAATTTTATGTAGATCATTAGCGAGATCTGGGATAGTAGTTTTGGCATTAGCATTTTAACATTCTTCGTGATCATTAAAGTCGTCTAATATTTTGCCTTCGATTGACTTCCTTGGTGTTGTAGACCCATCCTCGTTTTCTTTAGTGAGCTTAGTTGTGCAGGTCTTGCGATGTTTATTCAAGAAATATCTTCGACCAAAAGAATCCTGACACTGACTATAACTAAACGGTTTTTGGCAAGGACCCAAAATACACTCGCTTCTCTCATGACGTTTAGAATTTTTTTCAAGGTAAACTCATTGCTGCAGTATTTACAACGGTGTCCTTTCAATAAGGCTATAGACATCGAACCGGGATCCATAATAGCTTCTGTGATTTATACCATACCTATGCATACTGAGAGTTTTAAATTGGAACAATTAATTAAATATCATTTTTAATGTTTAGTCAGCGAGAGTTAATTTATATAAAACAAGAAATTTGTTGCAAGTAGTTCCGATTCTTGCCACGTATTGTGTTGAGTTAAATGTTATTTATTTTTTTATGTGGGACGCAGGATGCTCACTCACGATCGCAAGAAAAGGATGGTTTCGCTAGACCTCAAAGAGAAGGAAATTCGTTTTGTATGATAGCGTTTCTCAGCCGTCTCAGGACATAGTAATCGACTCAGTAATGAATATATTTTGTTTGAATTCCACAAAATAAAAACAAAATTATATAAGTGCTGATTTGATAGCAGGAATTCAGCAATCAAACGAAACTCAGAATACAGTTGCATGGCTCATTTAGAAAAAAACAAACATGCAGTGATGATTTTTTTTAGCAATAACCAGAAGCACACGGATATCCCCAACAAAATGATTTTAGGAATAATCAGGAACACACGACGAAAACCAACAGAAGTCTTGCAAAATACTGCTCAGTAAAATCTACATTATATATATAAATAAATAAAAATAAATATAGGCCTATACACACAGTAGAACCTCTTTAAGTCGAACCTCGATAAGTTGAAAACCTCCCAAACTCGAAAAAATGTCGTGTTCCCTTCCATTCAAGCCCCAAAACCTCCGTTGCTCGAAATCTCAACTTTATATTAGTCGAAATAATCACTGAGTCCCTCCAAGCAAGTTTGGTACAGATTTTCCCTCCATAACTCGAAAAATTATATTGGGCCTCTGTATCTCGAACATAGCAATGTTTTATTTTACAACATTTAAAACTTATTATGTACCTCTATAGTTCGAAGAAAAATAAGTTACTGACTTTAAGAATTTGTAGACAATGTAAGAACACCATTGTTTCTTAGAAATCAATTTAGGAATATACAATAAACAGAATTACCACGAATTTATGACTATGTGTTTGCTTGGAATATAATGGTGTCTGAATCAGGAATATCCTTTGAGGACTTTGTTGTTACTGCTGGGACATTATCTAATGACGAAATTATCGATTCAGTAGCTCAGAAAACAGATACTAATGATTTAGATGACATAGAAGACTCAAACAATACTACTTGCGCTCCATGGGTTTTCATCAAAGAGGCAAGAACCGCATTGAATACTTTACGGAATTTTATAGAGCAAACCAGCAACTCTGAAGAACAAGAATTTTCTGCTCTTTATACCTTAGACAATGCTATAGATAGAGAACAACCGAACTATCTAAAGGAAAAAAAAATACTGACTTTTTTTAATGACATATTTTATCATTTTAAGGATCTTTTGAAATAATGTTCATTTAGATATGATAAATAAAAATATGTTTGTCACCTCTGCAACTTGAATTTATTTATTTTACCTCTCTAACTCAAAATGTATAAGAATGAATCTCGACATCTTTATGTCGAATAAAAATCCGCTTTAGTCGAAATCCTCCATAAATCGAAAACTCTGTAACTCGAATTTTTTGGCGTCTCCCTTCGAGTTCAATTTACAGAGGTTCTACTATATATATATATATATATATATATATATATATATATAGTCTTGCATAATAATATGCTTAGCCTATATCTAACAAAGAATATGCGTAAAAAGTACATAATTATGCTCGGCAGATTATTCTATTAAATAAAGAAGCATACATCTAAATGTTTTCACTGAAAATAAGAATTGTTTCAGCCATGGTGTTATGAACGTCTCGTTCATCAATCCCTATTTTTTCCACCCCTTGTAGTAATAATTCGTCGTATAAAAATTGTTTTGGAACAAAGTTTAAGATAATATTTACAAGGCTTACAATAAGTTTGAAGGTATTTGATAGTGTTCATAGAATTGAAGGTATGATCATTTTTTAAGTTTTAACCCCTATTTTTTTAACACCACAATGTTTCGTCTTTTAAAAAACTGTTTCAGACAAAAGTTTAAGATAATATTTAGAATTCTTACAATAAATTGTAACGGGTTCAGGAAACCATGATTTATTTTATCCTTATTCAACTCCTGTTATTTCCACCCTTTGGAACAATGTTTGCTTGTATCAAAAATTGTTTCAGACAAAAGTTTTAGATAATATTTATAAGGTTTACAAACAATTTTAACGGATTTGAGTGAGTGCCAACTAAAGGGAGTTATTTATTTTGTTTACAAAAAAGCATTTAAGAATTCGCCGAGGACCGAAAAATATTTTTGTTTCCGGATTAAGTTTTTTAACCAACAATTCTTTTTAACTTCTGATTTGTCTGTCCAAATTTAAGGTATTTAAAATATCGAAGAGTAACTGTTATGACACCACAGTGAAGTTGGGTTCTAAATGGCGGCTATAAATTAGGGTTGTGTATATAAAACAGGGCACCGAACCTCGGAGTCTGCTGGGAGTATCAACCGTCGGAATGTCACCCCTAACTTCCAGTGTTAAAATTTATTGTTTTTGTTTTTGTTTTAAATTGTACTAGGGGGCTGCTAAGAAGCATATTTTAATTTATTTTTTAGGTCTCGGCCGTGGCACGAGCCTATAATTTTCAATAGAAAAGTTGTGGTGGGGGGGGGGGGGGGAGTGGTGATGAAAAAAAAAAATATTTTATTTAGATTGTAGTGTTTTGGAAAATTGAAATTAAATTACTTTTTGAATGTTTGTAGATAAGTTTATGTCGGGGTTTTGACTTAAGCTGAGCGCTGCGAGTGAAGTCGAGCGGGCCTCGAACCCCGGTCAGCGGCGCGCCGCGTGCGGGCATGTCACGTGACTGTCCGGCGACCCTGTCTAATTGGCTGTCCGGGAGGAAGGCTTACACCCTGCCCATTGGTTAGGGCATTTCACAAAGGCTTCTTCTTCTTCCTCCTCGGCGCGTCGCTTCTCCCTCCTCAACACCAGCCGGCGCGGCACAGCTGACCTCGAGTGCTTTGTCTAGTCCCCTGGCGGCCCTATCCCCGAGCTGGGGGGGAGAGGGGGGTTATAACGAGATGCACCCCTCTCTTCCGCGGACCCTCATAAACCTTCTCTCTCTCTCTCTCTCTCTCTCTCTCTCTTCCTCCGCACACCGGCAGGTCTGGCGGGAAGAAACCCACCAAGGACCGCCTACAGCTTCTACTTGGTGAGACCTGTCTGGCGCACCGAAAAAAAAATATTGACAACGAATCCCGACTGAGAGCATACTCAATCCATTTCACGGAGTCGAATTGTAATTTCAATTTTAAGGGATTTTACTTAAGTTTCATCTTAAAACCGAACGTATCGTCACTTACAGTTAATAAGTTGTGACAAATTATACGGCAGATAGGTAATTTCCACTTAACTGTAGATCGTATACTGCAGGGAAAAAAAAGTTCGGTCAAAACAACACGCGCGTGAACTCATTAGTTGTTATTGAGTTTACGTATTTTTTCCGGGGTATAGTTCACATGCAAGTACATTAACGCATTATAATCATTCGGAAAATGGCGAGATTGAACAGACTCGCATGAAGCTTTGCAATGTCCACAAGGAAATTATTTTCCTATATTAATAAAGGCTGGTCTCGCACGCCATGTTTTATTTCCTTTTGTGGTCGTTACTCCTGCTGAAGGCTTTTACCGTGCACCTATCACGATAACACTCTTGAAACTTATGTGTCGTCTCAAATTTTCTCAACATATATTATTTCATAGCGTCAAATAGTCACGCAATTGTGTATAACAATGCTTACTTGTGTGAATGTTTGCAGCTTGAAAATAACGCTTAGTAAATATCGGTTGGGAAAATTTGTGATTAAGAAACAATTTCAAGAAAATTATCGTAATAAACTTACAGGAAAATCCCATAATTCACAATAAGGACGAGAAAATGAAATAAAACGATTCGGCGTGTGAGACCAAGCCATAAATATAAATAATAGAATATTCTCGATAACAATGGGCGAAGCTGAGCTGAAAGTCGCTTTGCAGGTAGGTAGGTTCTTTATTGTGCTGCTAATGAAAACTACCGCGAAGATAACATATAGACTAACCATTTTGTTCCATAAGCAAAGACGTAAACAAAATTTATTTGCCCCTTGTACGGGTTGCAGTTAACAAAACAACATCTCAGACAAGACATTTTAGCAATATTTAAAATATTTACAAAATATTTGGATGGATTTAATATTTTGACTACTACTTTATTCTTCCAATTCTATTTTTTTTCCGCTCCTTGAAGAAATAGTTCGTCTTATAAAAAGTTGTTTTTAGCTAAAATGATTTTGATAGTAATATTTACAATAACAGTATGAATTTCATTCAATGCATACTAAAGGGAGTTATGAATTTTTCTGTCCAACTACTATTTGTCACAACTTGAAGTAATGAATGGTTTTATAAAAATAGTTCTGGACAGTAGCTAATATTAGATAATATTTAGAAGATTTACAATAAATGTGAACGGATTTGATAGGGGAAGGAAAAACCACGAACTAGCTCCCTGCAGAGGACGAGGAGAGAATTAACATTTTAAACATAATTTAAAAAGAATATTACACATTTTATGATAAAAATTTATAATTAATCTTAATGCCCCTAATATAGGTACTAGCCAGGGTGGGATTTCCGATGTGACAAAGAGCTTTTTCTGTGATGGACTTGCGTAAAACTGATGCCAATCCTAGCTGTAGGCCACCAGGAACACCTGAGTGATTTACCCGAGGAAATAACACAAATGCTGAGGGCTGACACCTTATTTAATAAAGAGGCAAGGTATGTAAATAATGTGCCTAGTCGTTGCCTGAAATAGCTAGACTGACCAAACACACCACAAACAAAATTTATACACACTTTAAAAATACATGTTTGTAGGCTGAGCGAGCATCGCAGCACTACATGCTCACATTGTCTACATACAAAATACAATCCACTAGGTAGGCTACTCAATAGTCTCTAGTCCACGAGCGAAACAGGTTGCATACAAAGGAAATTAAAAGATGAATAGTTCCACAATAATTGCAAAACTATCACCGACCTCGAGTGACGCGAATAGCAGGAGGTCCCCTGGGACGCATCTGCATCTTCTCGACTGCCTGCAAGATGTTAACCTTCTGGCGAGCGAGCTCACAAGCACACCAAACACTAACACTATCTACGGCAACGACACAACTACCCAAAATAAAGGAACTACTTAATTTAAGAATACAAAACAATACAAAGCACAATACAACATAATACAATATAATACATAAAAGTGAAGAGTAAAAACAGAAAATATTCGCTGCATCTTTCATTTCCTTATACTCGCGATGAGCAGCGATGTTCACAATGGTCTCAATGGAAATGAGGGGTGACGAAGTTGCATGTTGACAACACCCGTCAGTGCACCCTTTGGTCTCCCAGGACATTGTGCCCCATTGCCACCTTTTCAGAACCTTGTGCAGGAGTGTGCGATAAACGAGTATAGTGCAGTGTTGGGCAGGGGCGCGGAGAGTCTAAAACAGTCCGCGCGGCTATCAATTAGGGCTGTGAATGTTGTACCCACTAATTACCTATAGTGAATTAACAACTGACTAATTATAAGACAGTTTTTGATCATCATTATTTATTTATAAATAAATAAACATTGTTCACTGTGCGAAAACATTTCCGGACATAGTAGTCTGACTGGACTACCGATCTATACGCACTTTGCATGCGAAAGACGACCGCAGGGGGCACGGCACCATCCGGGGCTGGGGATAGTTGGATATCAGCAGCATCGAGGTTGGACAAATGGGTTAACCACGGAGCCATCACCATTCTTGCTAGAATTAAGGCTGTTACAATGGTCTAATTTAAATAATTCATTTACATCAGCTCCACGGCTGGCCCCACTCTCCCCAGCTCTAACTCACTGGTCGTTTAATTAGGTATCTAATCATGCCAGCCTCTAATGAGAAACATTTTGTACAATAAGTAACAAACTCTTGGGATAGTTACAGCAGGACATATATTGCCACTACTAATCACATGGGCTACAGAACCCCCCCCCCCCCCCAACCCAGACATTATGTCAGATTTGGTCTTAACTACCATCTCGTTTATCATTGCACCATCTGCGGGTATTTTTTGGGCTGTAATTGTGATCAAGTGTAAAACTCTGCAGTGTATTGCATCATGTTGATGTTATGTAACTGTATGAACTAGCTGTTATGGGGATATATGTCTTTAATCATATTGTGTGCTACATACCAACACTTGTCATTTCGTATATGTCATAATCATGTGTGCTACCTACATTTGTAATTCTATGTAGTGCAAAAAAAAAAAAAGACTGATGTCAACCAGGGCTACGTCCTCCCTAAGCCCGAAGTGCTTAGCTTTGGTTCAGACCCATCTTATCCCATCACCCTCACCTTCCGCCAACGAGTGTGTGCGTGAGCGTGCATGCATATGTTTGTCCATCCCGCAATAGGCGAAACGAGTCTGTGTCACGTACCCCTCAAATAATACTTTAATTAATATCATTTGTAATTGTACTTATATTTTAATCCCCCTAGTGTCTTGTTTTCTTTCAGCCTAAATAAGGATGGAGCAGCACAATGTGCAAGAACTTTTGGAACACAACCCAACATGGACAGTCTATGTTTTAAATTAATTAATAATTACCAATACAAATAAATATTTTTTATACATAATAATTAATTCTAATTTATTATCCAGTGCTAGAGAGGAGGTTTTGTTGTGTTATTTGATTCGTCTTGTAATATAAACGGCCTAATTGCCTTATGAGTCCACCGACGACCATCATTCGTCAGTGTGAAAGCATACCCACTGCTCAGAGTGGTTTGGTAGGGTAGGCTTAAATGCCATATAGGGGGGATCAGGCCCAGCACCCACATGTGCCACATCACGACTCAGAGACGGTGTCGCTAGCCGGGTATACTATGGGTCTGACGTCCATGTCCACGGTCCATAATGGCCCAATTAATCATGTAAACCTCCCGCGACGTAAAGACATTGAACCCTCGGCACCTTTAATCTTACACAACAATGGACTGCCACCGTAACACAGTTACCATGCTAATGTTTATGGTAGTTAGCATCCCGTAGAAAACGCACGCCAATAGGCAACTTATAGTGCGGTGGGACGAACTCTCAGCTCCCATACAAGGCAGGCTATGTGAGGACGCAGGCCCATGTAATGTTTTTTTTCAGCAAAAAACAAGGTTCACGAGCATTGTTTTTTCATTTAATACCTAAACGGCATCCCGAGTGGCTAATAGCTCTGGGGATCTTTGTTGAGCATCTCATCTGCTGCCTCCGGCCACGTGGCCAGGAACCCTCCCTTGAAAACTCTCGTGTACTAGAGCACGAAGAAACATGCTATTTGGTGCTCCGGGCAAAACACACCAGCTGCTAATCGATGGAGGCAGCCGGGATGACAACAATATAATAATTCAGTTTATTTCAAAGCTAATTATTATTTTATTTATATATTCAATATTTTCCCGAAATGCCCACCAATTTTATATTAGTAAAAAGTTTCAATTCAGAGTTAACACAATTTTTGCTTCTATCATCAGTAGTCCATAGAGTAAATAAATTACAGTAGTCTATGATGTTTATATTTACACTCATAAAATTATTTAATTATTTAAATATAATTTCTGTCAGTGTGGTTTGGTAACAAAGAACAATAGAGTTTATGGACAATTAGTCTTCTATCAATTTATAACTTTCCTGTATATAATAATTAATTTCAATCCTAAAATGCAAATTTGCAACCTGCTCAAACCAAAAGCTAACCTCAAAACAACTACCAATTTTTCTGTAATTGAACAACTCTTAACTCATTAAGATTTTTGTTTTTAAGGGGGCATTTATTAATTTTTGTTTTGCTATTCATTCTGAAATGTATTCATTCATTGTGAATGGTTACGACAGAGAATTGTTTAGCTGATGCAAAGGTCAAGGCTGCTCGTTTAAATATTTGCGCTAAGATCAAGATAGTGTCTGATGGTGAATATTTTTATTTAGCTCTTCTTGTGACACGTTTGATGCCTTTTTAAATGGCGATGTGCTGGTCTTATAAACATTAAATATATATACCTATAAGTTATCCAATTTGCAGATGCAATATTTTTGCAAACATTAAGACTTACATATTGCGAGAAGGTATGTGGAGAAGAATTTGACTTAAAAAATAAGTAATCTGTTTTGTAGGTTTCAGTATTTCTGCCATATTTTGTTTTAAAGGAGTTAACCTATTGTTGTGGGTTGTGATTGATCAGTATTATTTAACACACCATGAGATGTGCTTTGTTTTGTTTGGATGTTAAATATTCACTAATGAAAAGTAACATTTGTGGCCATAATGGTTGTGCTATTATGATTCACATACTTTTGTTGCACTTTATTGAATTACAGGTTGTAAAAAATGCTACGACTCGTATTCGCGAGGGCGTGGCGACACGGCAGAGGCCAAGCGAAGCTGCTGAGGTCGGTTGTTGCGCGGCAGAGGAGGGAGCTCTCCTCCGCCGTACAGCTGACGGCAGAAAGGTACCCAGACGTGAAGAGGGGAAACTACAGCGTCCTCGCAGACCGCCACCTGCAGTTCTTCGAGAGCATTCTCGGCAGAGAAAGGGTTCTGACCGACCCAGATGATGTCGAGCCTTACAACGTGGATTGGCTCAGAATGGTACGAGGTCAGTATGCATATCCGATATTAAAACAATAACTGTGTAGTTGCTGCTTCTGGGAAATAAATTAATTAACAACTAAGTGAAAGGTTGGCTAGGGTATGTCAGCTCAATAATACATAAGATATTTTGAAATTTATTATCTATGTGTTATTACTGCAGCTAACTTAGCCAATCCATCACTTAGTTATTGTTCACCTAATTTTCCATAAGCCGTGACTACATATTTACCATTAAAACGTGATGTTGGTGAAACATTCTTAAAAGCTTTGCTTATTTTTGTATTCCTACCTATTTTGCCTCCTGTCAGAATTACAGTTTTCATCGAGATTTTGCCTACTTGCAACCGATTAAGTTTCCTACACTGTCAATCTTATTGTCTGTAGGTGCTAGCAAAGTGGTGCTGAAGCCAAAAACAACTGAAGAGGTATCGGCCATCCTCAAGTTCTGCAATGCCGAAAGCTTGGCGGTGTGTCCGCAGGGTGGCAACACTGGCCTTGTTGGCGGAAGTGTCCCGGTTTTTGATGAAGTGGTTGTATCCACGTCTCTTATGAACAACATCATTAGTCTAGATGAACTTTCAGGTAATTTTACATTGTAAAATTGTACAACTGTTCTAAGTTTTCAAGTTCAAGTTACCCTCTGCTATTTATTCCCTGAGTTACTTAGCTAACTAAATCAGTAGACCTGATTATAATTTGTACCAATTACTCTTCTTTTTCCTTTTTGTGAAACATCATGAAATAAAATTTTCATCCCCATGCATTAAAACACATTTTTGCTTGTTACCTACCTAATTTACTTGTCAGCATTTGTCCGTAGGGCCTCAGTGGTATCCAGAGCTTTAATAACTTTATTTTGTGGACTATCAACAATTAATGTGTCTGTTCAATAAGGAGCTACGCTCAACCGTGCAATGTAACGCTGTACCTTGACTTCTGCCAGGCGTGCTGGTGTGCCAGGCGGGGTGTGTCCTGGAGACCCTGGAAGGCTACGTGCAGGAGAGGGGTCTGATGATGCCCCTCGACCTGGGCGCCAAGGGCTCCTGTCAGATCGGGGGCAACGTGTCCACCAACGCTGGCGGGCTGCGCCTGCTGCGCTACGGGAGTCTGCACGGCAGCGTTCTGGGCATAGAGGCCGTGAGTACCGAGACAGTAAAGCGTCCATAAAGTAGTAAAAGGAGCAGAAGATTAGATTGCCTTCGCAATGAGCTTCCAAGACCAAAGATGTCGCTCTGCTCTCAACATGTAGATGATTTAGCTTGTTTTCATGAAATTTACACAATTGTAGAATTTATGCAGTAATTTTTTAAGTCCAGATTATACTAATTACAAATAACATTAAACACCTGTTTGTTACCTCAGGTCCAGTTTGTGCTTGAAACATTTTTTCTGCTAGAAGTGATGTTTGGTGAGGTCTCCAACCAAATTGGATGGTTAATGAAAATGATTAAAAAGTTTTTGTGAGTGAAGACTAGTAGGAAAAATTTGAGATTACTGATGAACCTCACACCCTGTTCAAAAATTACTTACAGAGGTGTTGGGTGTAAACTGTCAGCCTCAGCTGTGGACAGGGCCGCCGAGAAAAACTAAGAGCCCTGGAGCAAATACTTTTGTCGGGCCCCCTTTCCGTTTCCTAGTGTGCAACTTTTCAAAGCCTGCAATTAAAAAAAAAATTAAAGACTGTAAACGTTACCATGGTCATACTTGTAAATGTGATCTGCGGGAATCCAATTAATTTTTTTTATCTGTACACTTGTAATTTTTGCCCTATCAGAAAATATCTTACCAGATTATCAAAAATCTCATTCCAAATTTCACTGTTAAAAATAAAATTTTTCTTTGATCAGTTCTCTCTTCTAAGAAAATTTATCAGAAAGATGCCATTGTGGTTTCAACCATTTTTGTCATCAATATTTTTAAATCTTTCAATATTAAAAATTTGAGTTGTGATCGACCATAGAAATTAATTTATTTAATGTCTTGTTATTAATAGTGACCGAATGCTACAAAATAGTTTCTCCTGTAAAATGGCAATTGGTGTTTAGAATTTATATATATAATTTTTTTCATTATGTACCCATACTATCAAGGTGCTAATTTATGTTCTTAAAAAAAATTGTTGAAATTTAAAATATATTAAAACTTATCATAATTATTGATAGTGTACTAAATAATAACGAAAAAGTTAACAGGCTGAGCGCTGAGTATTACCAATCTAGCAACAGTTGCTGCCATTTGATCTATACTGTGATCTAAGACAGAATATAGAGCGAACTACCTTACCAGTGTGACTGCAAAGGTATCATACCCTCTCAGAATTATTTTTTGGGAGATTTATGACTAACTACTGATTTATCAATGAGTCACACTTACCTTGGCACTGTTGGTTTTCTGCACTATTTTTTAAGATGTGTAGAAAGTGCATGTTTTTCCAGGTGAAAGCAGATGGCCAGGTACTTGACTGCCTGAGCTCGTTGAAGAAGGACAATACCGGCTACCACCTGAAGCACTTGTTCATCGGCTCCGAAGGGACTCTGGGCTTAGTTACAAAAGTGGCCATACAGTGTCCCGCCAGTCCGCGAGCCGTCAACACAGCGTTTTTAGGTCAGTTTCAGCGCAATTGTACTGATTGTTGTTGGGTTACTTTCAGGGAGAATTTAACTTCTTGTTAACAAGGGCTGTTTATAAGTTACAATTAAAAGTTCAAGGCATATCTTCAAATTAAACTTGCATTGAAACTATAGTTTATACTCTCTTCTTAATGAGTGTACTCTCTGACTCTAAGGCGAATCCTCAGTAAGCTTGAACACAAATTTACTTGCCACTAAAGGCTGTGGCTAGTGAATCAAGTTTCTACTCGCTATCTTTAAACCATTGGTCGTCGTCTTCTCCGGCGGTCCACCACGCTCCAGGTGCGCTGAAGTCTCTCCCCAACTCGGCTGCATCGCCTGGACTCGAGGCTGCGATGACTCCTCGGCTATCGGCTCCTTCACTCCAACCCTCCTTCGGTGGCTCCTCCGGGACTCGCGTTTTGGACCTCTGGCTGATGTACACCACTGCGGTTAGCTAGTGGTCCGGTGGTGTGCTCGCACCTGCTGGATCTCCCCAATCACCGCGACGAGTCGTTGTTCCAGATACTCTCCAGCAAAGAAACCCGTCCGGCAAGTTCGCGTGGAGATAGGCCTTTCCTGAACACCTCCGTGGGGCTTTCGTTGAGTCAGCGGCCGCACCAGCGACCAGCATTTGCATCCTGCATGCACTTTCCACGCTCGCCCAGTGAAGACAACCGTACCAATTTGGTGTACAGCTTCTCCTCCTGGGAAAGTCTCTTACTTGGTAGCCGCACAAATGAGAGCACAACTTGCAGAGGACTGCACAGATGATCTTGTTTAACTTGGACTGCAGCTCTCTCTCCCAGCAAGTGCTGTGACCAACATAGGTTGCTTCAATGTGACTCGCTTAGCTACTCCTGCCTTTCTCTTGTTGATTCGCCATCATCAATCACATAGTGTCATCGTTAATTTCTGGCGACACCCTGTTGACTGGCGGAGAAATATCCTGAGCATGACTGACTGCCTTGGTGTTACTGTGTCTGCTACCCGTACTTTACTCTCTCTCTAGTACTGTGTTGTTCGCTGTACTGTGTCATCTCCGGCGGCTGTAAAAAAAATTATTCTGTCAATGTTGAGTTCCAAAAGTACTGAAAGAACCAGAAATCAATTTTCTGATTATTTTACTATATCAAAAGTAATAAGAATTCTTGTTACTTTCGGGATCAGGATTTCCTGGTTTTGAACCCTATTAATAATGTTAAGTTCATCCAGTAGCCCCATTTTACTCTCGGAGCTATTCTAACTATCAAGAGACCACCCAACCCTTCGGTAAAGCAACTCTTCAAAATATTAGGAACTTGCAAAAGTACATGGCTCAAGGCCACGCAAAGTCTAAGGCCGCCACTGCTGAGCAGGGGCGTCTCCAGGAAGACTTCTGGGGAGGGGCTATCTTACAAAGAAAGCATGGAGTTGCAAAACATGACATTAAATAAGTCAGAGATTGGCTTTGGAATATTTACAAATTCATGGGCTCAAAACTGAATCTTAATAGTTTAATACAAATTTTGATGAAAGAAACATTTAAACATGAACTTAAGCACGTACGTAAACATAAATGTACCCTCCAAAAGTCCAAAATAAATAAAAAATAAAAAATCTGGGATTGGAAGGAGAGATCAGGAGAGGCTCTACCCCCCCACCCGCCTCTGACGCCGCACCAGGCAATGAGTCAGCATCCAAGTGGTTTGGTGCCCACTATAATCTTTCAGGTCACTCTGCCCATGAACCTCTCATTATCAAACTGGAATTGAATTGCGTACAAGTGTGGGACTCGTGTTTGGCAGTGAAGGTGGTGAACGTATTTGGTTTTCCAGGACTGCTCACGTTCGAGGACGTGCTCCAGACGTTCAAGGACGCGCGCAGCGGCCTGGGGGAGATACTGTCGTCGTGCGAGATGATGGACGCTGCTTCCATGGACGCGAGCGTCGGCAACCTGAAGCTGACCAACCCCATCAGCGACCACCCGTTCTACATGCTGATAGAGACCTCGGGCAGCAACGGTCAGCACGATGAGGAGAAGCTGACGCAGTTCCTGGAGAGATCCATGGAGCGCGGCACCGTGAGGGATGGCACCGTCGCCACGGAGCCCTCCAGGATAAAGGTACCTCAACGTACGAGTTATCTTACTGCCTGCATTTGGGTGTAAGTTGGTTTGTCTTTTCATTGAATGCTTTTTCAATCCCTTCTCTAAATTTTATTTTCTGTATCCTTCCCCTAAAATCCAGAGTTATTAGTTATTACACTGGACAGCAATTATATTGTGTTTGTTTTTTCAAGACCATGTGTTTTGCCACCTCACATTCGTAATGGACCTGTTTAGTCGAATACCTATGAAAAAAGATTTTTTTGTTTGTGGTGAGCTTACGTAATATTAACAGTAGCGTGCTTGTAGTGCATGCGTTAATTTGCATTACTTGGGAAAATGTGCGAAAACTTAACAGTGCAAGGGCATTTTGTTGCAAGCAAAGCTGAAACCTACCATCAACGCAGAACATGTACAATAATTGCTTATTTCAGTAAATTCATACTAACATTTATAGTGGGAATAATTTATTTTGACAGAGAAGGGAGCAAATTAGTATAGGAAAATTGTGTCTACAAAAAAATTGGATAATTAGTCATCTAATTTTAAGGGGAAGTCCATTCTTAGAAGTTACATAAACAGCATAAGTTTGACCAGTAAGCTACTAAGGGGGCCAGTTTTGGGGTAGGATTAAAAAACATGCAGTGAGAATACTGTTCTGGCTGAGTTATGGTAAACCTTCAATGGGAAACAAGAATTTTTGATACCGGGACTTAAAATCTGGAAATGAAAATAATAATATAGTTGTATGACACAATGTACATGTTTTAAAGCAAAAGAGTGCAGTATTGCAATTGGCATGTATATCTGAGCTGTATGTATCAAAATTACAAGTAAACAGATGTGTTTATGTTTTTCTCTGGTGTTGCTTCAACTTTGTGTAATCCCAACTGTGTGAATCTAAAACAAATTTTTCTGTGCAACTCCATTACTTTAAAAAAAAAATTCAATATAAATATCCCACTAGAAAAATCTTGATGGTGACCGTACTTGTGTGTTTGCACAGACCATCTGGGAGCACCGCGAGCGAATAACTGATGCTCTAGTGTCGGATGGCTTCTTGTTAGCTTACGATCTCTCTCTCCCTCTAACTGACTTCTACAAACCTGTCAGCTTGACCTTGGAGTGCTTGTCGAACTGTGCTCAAGTTGTTCGCATATCAGCTCATGGCCATCTTGGTAAGATTTCAGAATCTAACCTTTCGTGCACCTTCTTACTGGATATTGCTCATCCTTAATACACTTTTTAATTTTTCATGTTAAATCATTAGGGCAGTTTTGTAATATAGCTGTAGTCAGAAATTAGTGCATCATTGTGTGGCCATGTTTTTATATTGAGATTACTGAGCTGAAATTATGCTTACGTAAAATTATTTTCTCAGACTGAGAAAAACCTGGTACATTTTTTTTTAAAGATACTGATAGTCAATAACACAGTATTAGTAATATTTTTAAAAGTGATAAATCAGTAAAGAGACTTGAAGTTGGCGATGTGTGTTGGAGCTCTGTTTTTAGACATATTGGTTTCTCTTTTTCTTCTAAAGGTCATACATATTGGGTTCGCAAAATGCTTTCTGGTTCTGTTACGTATTTCTTTCCTTTCCCCTTTTTTGTAAAAAGGCTTCTTCATTTCTTCTCCCCCTGCTTTTTCTTCTTGTCACTGTAGTTTGAACCATTTTATTTGCATTTTTTTTATTTTCTAAATAATTTGTAATACTGTATTTCTGTAGTTGCTTGTATTTACTTGTTGCTTGTATGTCTTCAAGGCTGCACCAGCATGTTGTGTTATTACATTTTCATGCCATTTCGTTTTGTTTAGTCAATATTTTTGGATGTTTCTGTAGCAATTTTGTTGCTAGATTGTAACAGGTCAGACCACCTGGCTAGCAATCATCTGACTCTAAATACACAACATGATACACTTTTAAAATACTTGTTGAGAGCCGTAAAAATTTTAATTTAAAGTTCAGAATATTGGTGTCAATCGTTTGACAGGAAAAATGAGATGATATTCTTCGGTACTTGAAAAAAAGTTTGAAATAAAATTTGTGAAAATTTATTATTACATACCAAAATCACACAACGTGCACTTTTGCATGAACAAGACACCGGTCCCCTTCTTCACAGACGAATCACAAAGAAGTTTACCGCTTGAAACACAGATTTACTGTTTGATGGCACCGAAAACTGAAATGAGGATTTCGAAGACATAAAGTGAACAATGATTAAATCTCACACTTACCTTGTAACTGTGTATGACCTAGAAACACCTATTTCCCAGTTGTAATTTCTTCTGCCAAAATGCAGACTGGTCGAAAATAAATTCTAATTTACTGTCCAAAAAACTATTATTTGGGACCTGGCTCAGACCACAGCCATGAAATTGTCTCTTCACTACATTAAAATTGTTATATTTGCGAGCTTTTGCCCGGCACAACCGATTTGAAAACTAGTGAACCACGAACTGAAGACTTAGCCTGGCCACGTCCACTCACTCAGGGGAGGGGCGGTCACACAGGCCAACCAACCAATTATGACACATCTTTAGAAAGTCTTCCAATCATGGCACAAATAATAAAGAAATAACACATGGTAATTCTTTATAAACAGAAGCAGGGGACTTCCCTAACCCAAAATCTTTCCTGATTTGCTATACAAATTATCTTTTGGGAGTAACATTCGGTATTCCCCAGAACACAGTTCATCCCATGGTTCTGAGTTATCACTTTTGGGGAACACCCGCCGATTCTGTCTCTCTCTCTTAACACTTGATGCTTTACCTGCCTCTCTTTTATAAATTGATTACAAACTGTTACGTAATGCAATTTATGATGTACCCAGCACTGAAAACTATGAAGTAGATATCCATAAAAATATTTAAAATGCATTCTGGTATCTCGGAACCTAGTCAATACTGTTACATGCTGAAACATAGGTCCATAAAGGATAGCCCAATTAATTGCACAAGTGTTAGTAAATCACCTGCGCCACTGTTATCACCCATTATATTACTAAGTGAATATCTGTTGAAAATATTTATGCTAACAACAATTGCAAGGGAGGTATTGAGTTAAAATTTTATTAATAGTAATGTTAGAAAAAATAACGAATCAACATGGTGAGTGAAACTGGGCCTTTACTATGAAGTCTGAAACAAGACAATCATTCTGTGCTCCATTGCAATGCAAAAGATTGCATGAACAGACTTATTTTAAAAGTTATGTGTAAGAGCGAAAACTCTGTGCTTGCTAGTCAGTCACAAAGTGAAGATGCGCTCGGTGATCATCTTCAGTTGGTGACTCCTGCTAAGTTGGAAGCTTTATCTTAGTTTTTTTTACATTATTTTGTACCTTAAAAAGAGAATATTTTCAGTTTTCATCAGCATCAATTTTGTAAGAATAATATAATTTTGGACTTGTGAAAGATCTAAGACACCGCAGAGAGTCTAAAGAGTTTTAAAACCAAGTTATAATACATTTTTGAATTTTGGTGTAATTTCTCAAAAGTTTTTCTCATGGATAGCCCAAAATATTTAAATTTTGTGTTAAACATATGTTTATCAAAACCCCCACCCTCTAAAAATAAAATCTTTCTTTTAGTGGCATTTCATGTGTAGTAGCTAACTGATGAGTTTTTATTTTGTTGGTATTTTGCAGCGTATGTGGGAATTGCGAGAAACCATAACACCAGGCCTGCTAGGTGATGGCTATGTTTACAAATATGACATATCACTGCCCCACGATAATTTCTACAGTATTGTCCCTGAAATGAAGAAGCACTTAGAAGGCCGTATTATCCGCTGCTGCGGCTATGGGCACATAGGTAGGCATAGCAGAGATAAATACATTTTGTGTATTTTTTTTTTTAAAGTAATATTTGCATTTTTTTTGGTGAATTTTGTTTTCTACTGTGGCCCTACTCTATGGAATGCATTGGTACATTAGAATTCCAACAAATGTGTTGGTTTTTTATTTTATTTTGTTTTCATATCTCATCAGTGATATCATTAGAGACAAATACACTCCATATCGTAGTTCAAGGAAGCTGGGGAAGAAACCACCCTAGCATTTTCTTGGGGAGATTTCGGGTCACTGAAATCAGGATGCGTTGACCAGGATTCGAACCCAGATCCTTTTCCAAGTGCAAGACCAGTGTTTTACTTTTGCACCACCTTGCTTGACCAAGTGTGTTGTTGTTTTGACATCTGTAAAATAATAAAAATAAAACAAACTGTGGCAAAATAATGTCTCGGTGTGTGTTGGCAAAAATGTAGTGTATTTGATGTAAAGTTAAATTTTCAAGAAGTAATTTGAAACTCTTGCTTGTACGAATTAATCAGAATTTAAATTTTGCATGATGCTACTGAAAATGAGTAGCCTATGTAGTTTGCGTGTATGGTTTGGGTGTATTGCTGCATCTTTGCTGGATTGAAAATTTTGTGGAATGTCATTCATTAAAATTTTTTGGTCAGAAAAAGTGGTC
Organism: Bacillus rossius redtenbacheri; assembly: GCF_032445375.1. Lineage (NCBI taxonomy): Eukaryota > Metazoa > Arthropoda > Insecta > Phasmatodea > Bacillidae > Bacillus > Bacillus rossius. The sequence goes on from NW_026962011.1 coordinate 34,912,767, forward strand.
ATGATAAGAAAGTTCAAGCATTGGAAGTAGAAGGTGATCTCAGGCTTTTGTGGGTGTTGTGGCAGTGCTATCTTGCGGGTTGAAGCCGTGTCGCAGCGTCAAAAGTTCACCGATGTTTCGCTACCTGGCAGTCAGCGTCAGGTGACAAATAAAGGGGATTAGGCCCTGCCACATTTGTTTTTGAAATGCTAAGCCCAGCTTGCAGTACAGCTTTCATTTCATATTTAATGGGTTGATAAGGCATTTTTCGATACCAACATTCTTTAACTGGTGTAATGATTTACACAGATGCAGTTTAGGATTCCAGCAGACAGGGAAAATCTGGAAAACGGGAAAAACTCAGGAAATCTGAAAGGTGTCTGAAAAAACCTGGAAAACAGAGAGAAATTGACAAAATGTTAGTTACCAAAATGGATTAGTAATTTTCAATACTTGTGTGTACCTTTAATATTAAAACCAGTCTGTATTTTAGCCATAAATTTATGTATAATTAAAAATCATTTTGTTTTCATTCATTATTAATTAAACATAAGTAAAATATTCAGTGAATGAACTTTGTATTGATTGAATGTTTGCTCAAATGTAGGGTTTTTATATTACAGATAGCAGCGATGTTTGCATTGATGATATATTATTACAGACTGTGTATTGGGCAGGAAAAGATTTTATTGTAAATTTGACGTATGTGTTTTGATAAGTATTTGTAGTTTAATATATTTTAATCTTGCAAGGCTGATAGATGAGACTGAGAAAAAATTAGTTTGTTAGACAAGGAAAACTTAGGGAAACTTTCTAGAGTAAGTGTGTGTGGGTATCATGATAGTTACTCTCGTTAAATAATATATAATTTTCTCCAGGGGGTTCCAAGAAGTAATGTTTTAATATCTGACTTGAACGGGCTGTGAAATCTTGGGGAAATATTGTTGTATGTCATGCCAAACATACGTGTAAATAAATAAAAGTTTAAACTACAGCGTATAGTTGAAAAAAATCTCCCTTAATCACTTTAAAGTAGCTTCAGCCTTAAAACCTAGACTGCCACTGACAGTAGAATATAGGGTATTGCCAGCTTCCTAGGAAAAAAACATATTCTGCCAGCGGGGTTGACTTACATTACGCTGGCTTTGACTACTCATTCCTCGGTGGATTTTACAAATTTTGTGACCAGTGTGCCTTTAAATGACTGTGGTTTGGCATTAAATCATGAAATTACATCTTTGTGGTTCTAGGCGGGACTGTAATTAATACTTGTATGCTTCACTTTTGTGCATCTAAACGTGGGAGGTTTTTACAACAAATATTGTTAATTTTGGAAGAAAGCCTTTTCATAAATGTACAGAACCAGAAAGTAATGCATTCAGCTTAGTCAGATATTTGAAAAATATATTTAATTTTATGTTAAGGCAACTCAAGTTAAATAAAATATTTTTAGTCAATTATTAATTTTTATACTTCAAAATATAATTTTTTTCCAGCTGTGTGCTAAATGGTTTCAAATTTAATAAAATATTTTTGTTTTATTTTCAGTCTTACTATAAACTAAATGATGCTCCAATATCAGTAACATATTTCCCAAACTCTTACTGAATTTTTGTGAAAATTCTTTAGGCGATGGAAATCTTCACCTGAACATCACTTCCAGAGAGTTTGATCATAATATTCTCGATATGATTGAACCCTATGTGTTTGAGTGGACATCCAAGCTACGAGGCAGCATTAGTGCAGAGCACGGCATTGGCTTCAAGAAGACAAAGTTCATCCACTACACCAAGTCGCAAAGCTCCATAGATCTCATGAAACAGTTGAAGAGTATGATGGATCCAAAAGGAATTCTCAACCCATACAAAGTGCTTCCATGATTTACTTCTTTTTTTGTGTGTTTAAAATATAAGCTGAAAACTGTCTTGTGATTTTGTTGTATGAAAATTTCACTATCAGGAAACTACAGGGTTTTACTTTTATGCTATAATCAATAACTTTACCTAAATGTAAGCTTCTACTGCATTTGTATAGCTAGCGTAATAGTTTACAGTCTTGGCAAACCATTGAGTTAAGAAGTTGTCTTGTGTAGATTCAGAAGCCTGTTTGTGTTTTGGAACACGCCCACTCAGATGACCTAAACAAAGATTGTGACCTAAACAAAGGGTGGTTACAACCTTTTTTTAATGGCTCGAGTGGACTAAATGGAAAAGAATTCTAGATATTTGTTGCTTACGGTTATAAAAAAACAAGGTGACTAAAAAGCAAACATTAATTACATTTACCACATATTATATCTTATATTTTTGCACGAATAAGTTTTACAATTTGAGTTCTACTGATTAGTCCATAGACCAATCACTACGATTGGACAATGGAAACTGACCAGTCACAAATCAACCACTGCGATTCGATTTGGTTTACATTCGCTTACCAATTAGGCTGCTCGGTGACGTTATCTCTCTCGTCGTTCGGTGCAAAACTTCAGACAATGAGCTTTGAATGACATGTGCATATGCACAGCTACATTGTTTTTTGTAAAAGTCTCATTTAAAAAAAAATTCATACAAGTTTTGGGTTTTGGGTAATTAATCATAGTTTTTTTTTCAGTACTTCCTGTTTTCCTGTTAACTTCGCATAATTTTACCAGAGATTGAATTTCCTTTAACTTATTTCTGAATACATGTGCTACCAGCTTAGCCTACTTGATCCAAAATATACAAGTTATATATTCATTAATAATCATGAGGTTCAAAAATCTTACAAGATCTTCAGAATATCTCACTGGTATACGTTTCATTGTTATTAATTAGCTTACAGAACTATATGTTATATATTTTATTTTGTTAACATTTTATGAGTAACTATGTTATTAGTCACTAAGCCCTTTTATGCCCGTATTTACTCGCATATAGGTCGCACCCATAATTTGAGGTCTTGAATTTGGTAGTCAAGATTCCCCCCATGTAGGTCGCACCGGTAATTTAATGATGCGAACGGCCAGCACGCCGAGCACGAAAGAGTTAACGGGTACTGTAAAACTCCGCTACTACGAGAGCTGATAATGACGTGATAAATTGTTGTAACAACAAGTACTCGTAATAACCGAATATAGAAAATTGAAGTCAAGTTAGTTTTTGGAGTAGATAATCACAGCGACAGACCGACAGGATGCGCTCCCGCCCTTGCCGTCAGCGATGTTTATTTTGACAGTTCAGGCAATTATCTTTTCCACGACCCTTCACAGCGTAAAAAGAAAAAGAAAACACGTTCAAATGCAGATGGAAAAGTAACTATGCAGTAAAATAAATATATTTACGGCCCTGCTAAATTTTTCTATTTAATAAAATTCGAGAAACTGCTGTGTGACTAATAAACAAATTGTATCATAATAACTTAAACTTATAAAGTATTTATTAACGGCGAAGGACAGTTGTATAAGCCCATAAAAATATTTATTTTACCGAGAATGGACTATACAACCTGGCTTTTGCCGCACGCGGTGTGGGAGGGGAGGAGGATGCTGACAGTTTCTCACTCAGAATGTTGAAATAAGGGAGGGAATGTGTTGAAATGTTAGTTGGAAAAGGGGGGGGAGGGTGTTTTTACATGGTTTGTGGCTCTGGGAGGGATGAGCCTTTAAGAATTAGCAGGGTATGGGAGAGGTAAGCGTCACGTCATGTATGACGTCAAGCCGCCGCTACCGCCAGCCTGGCCGGACGAGTTTCTTATGCTCTTGCAGAAGCTACCACGGTGGCTTTTCGTGCGGGCGGGTAAGATAACATGACAGCTGAGACGGCTTTTCGTGCGAAAGTGGACGCGCCGAGCTCGGCTAGACAATGCCGCATGGACAATAGTCTAGAGGGGTGGTATCTATTTTTAGCCGTCTTATGTATGCCTGCCCGCTTACAGTACAGCTCTTGCCAAGATAAACGTGAACACACAGCGCCCAGCAAAGTGTAACAGACTTGTTTTTCAGCCGATTTTACTCAAATTTCCGACTCTCTCTCTGCTCAAATTTTTCACAGTTTCTCAAAAACGGTTGTATAAACGGAATGGACGCATCAGAGGGGGGTCGCATCGGCGGGATTCTACTGTATTGCAAAAAAAATTCCTCAAAAATTTTTCTTCACCTATAGGTCGCACTTCATTTTTCCCCCATAAAATCTGGTAAAATTGCCGCGACCTATATGCGAGTAAATACGGTACTTTTTATGTGAAGGGATATTTTTTGTAATGCTTAAAGTTAATTGCATGTAAATATAAATATTTTATTCATGAAAACTGTTTAACTTAGCTTTGTTAATGGAAACACAAATAGTATTTCATTTTGGTTTTTTGGTTGTTGTTTACTTTAAGACTGAGATACTTACTATGTAAGATGTAAATAGCAACAAATAAAGTTATCAATCAATCTGGACCAATTTTTGTTTTTTATATGTATAGCTATGACAATAATAGACAATATACGAAGGATCTTTGTTATAGATAATAATCGTCACATATTTTTATTATGTGAGTTATTAGTGTACTTAATTTTATTAAGTACCATTTTTAGAATCATATGTGATACAGATTTTCATAAAATTATGGTAGATGTTAAAATTAATACTTTTTTTTACATGAGAGTACACAGAAGTGATAAATACTTATGTATGTTATGTTAGGTTTTTTATTTTAAATATTTTACTATTTTTATCAATAACCACAGTAACACATTCATTATTTGAAAAAAAAAAAAAAAAAAATCATATAAATTAGTATTACATAATGGATCTCAAAATCCCACAACATACAATCACAAACTATTAACACATTGCTGCATTTCCCATGTTGTAATAGTGTCCACACTTTGCCCTCAATATAAAAGCATTTGGTAATCTTGCACCAGCTCAGCATTCAAAAGAACAGTGTGAAAGAATACAAACATTGTTTGTTTTATCGTATCAGCCTTATTGCTGGTTTTTTATAATTATTTTATATACTTTTTATAGAACATAGTATTCCATAACTGTAGTAGTATTTTATCATGTAAGGAATATTTCTTAGATTTGCTTAGCATTTTGGTATGCATTGTGTTAAAGATATTTTCAGGTGTGGACATTCGGAGAAACAAAATCTTGTTAGTACATCAAAACATTACATTACATTGCATTTTGATGTTTGTTTAGATTTGGCCAAGTTGTGTGGAAATTTGATAACACTTTTTATTTCTAGTCATTATGGGAGAGTCGGGAACGCATCGCTGATGCATTATCTGCAGATGGCTTCTTGTACACGTACGACCTGACGATACCTCACAGCTGCTTCTACGAGCCTGTCGTGAAGGCAAAGCACCACTTGGAGAGCTGTTCTAAAGTGGTTCGCGTCTGTGGCTTTGGACATTTGGGTTAGTCTGTGCCACTTACGAAGTGTGCACCACGCAGTAAATACATACATACCTAAGTATTTTACATTTTGGGAAAAAAAGAATATTACTATTATAAAGTGGTCCAGTAAGAAATTATATTATTAAGTTCACTGGAAGAATTTTGTATGATGTTGGCATAGTATATCCTACCAACCCATCTGTGCTTATTTTTTTTTTAATTTTCCTACTGAAATATTGTTTATTGCTTCCATTGAATGCTCCTGAACAGTACCTTTTTTATTATTATTATGGTCTAAGCAGCATGAGAACATAGAGACAGTAAAATTCACTGTAGAGTTACCAGTGTTGTGAAAATTTTGTTTATTCCATTTAGGTAATTAGCTTGCGGAATATACAAAATGAAATCAAACTACAGTGAAACAATTTAAAGAAGTTCTCACTCAAGTTTTCCTGCTTGAGAAGTATGCTTTTTTGCATTTCTTGAGAAACTTAATAAACAGAACTCATGATAAAGGTAGTTCATCAAATTATGTACTATGCCCAAACAGAACCAAAATTCGTAATACATACGGAATGATAAATAAGATTGTTTTGGTGAAATAAGTGTTAAGAAATATTTTAGTTTAATATTTGTTGAAAAATACACATTTTTAAAAATGAATTAAAACCATTTATGAAAAAATAAAAAATGATAACACTAAAATCTCGTGTTTTAAAAATTACAGCAAGACAAGGCATGTGGCAGATAGCCTGAATGCAATCTCCACATGAGAGCAGCTGCTATCCAACCTTGTTGCAAGGTTCTGGCGTGGCACCTTTTTTAATCCGGCACCAATAGAGCTGCTCTCATTCATATTTTTCCCAGTGGATTTTGGCTGTTTGCTTGGCTGTCAGTTTTCATCACAGCGTTGCCTGCATTTTCAGTTCGCTCAGATGCTGTCGGTTTTCATTTCAGAACAGTGTTTCTTGTTTTGCAGCAGGTTACATACGTTTTCACATTTGGTATTTCCGTTTAAACTGTATTGATGTTCGGTAATCCGGTGAAATTGCTAATACATATGTGTATTATATACACATTAATATGCATATGCACACATAAATGTACATGGCTCTGAGCATCCGAATTAAAGTTCTTCCACTGTGTAACACTTGAGACAGATGTTATATCTCCGAAGGATGTGTAGGAGAGAGATAAGTGCTAGGTCAGATCACTGACCTGCCACAAACAGGGCCACAACTAGAGTCTCTGGCAACCGGGGCATGAGTGGATTCATGCGCCCCCCCCCCCCCCCCTATTATTTTTTTGCACACAACACACCAATAAAGCGGATGTCTGGGGGCTTTCCCACGGAAAAATGGTGCTATTTAAGCATTTTCCATACCTACATGTAACAGTTTCTGTGCTACTGTAACTTCCATGCAAAAACTTTTTACCAGTTACCAGTTGTAGTAGGAATTACAATGCAAGCGATTTCGGCGCCCCCACAGCTTTGCACCCGGGGCGTATGCCCCGCTTGCCCCCCCCCCCCCCTAGTTACGGCCCTGGCCTAAAAAGGTGATCTCGCTTTGACTCTCGTGGGATCAAGCCCAGATTATTTCCACGTGGGAAACGTTGTGGGCGTTGCCGTGAGCCGGCAAGTTTCCTCGGGGTGCTCTCGTTTCCCCCCACCAGTGCATTCCATCGCTGCCGGTGACCCGGACGCCGAGCCCTGATATCCGACCGTTGAAATCATTCCAGGGGACAACAACCTCCACCTGAACGTGACCTCGAAGCAGCACGAGCGGGCCGTGGAGGAGCTGATGGAGCCGGCCGTGTTCGAGTGGACGGCGGCCCTGCGCGGCAGCATCAGCGCGGAGCACGGCCTCGGCTTCAAGAAGAACAAGTTCATCCGCTACTCCAAATCCCGGGCTGCGGTGGACCTCATGAGGGACCTGAAGCTGATGATGGATCCCAAGTTGATTCTCAACCCTTACAAAGTACTTGTCATGTAGGACTGGCACGGGAGTGGACAGTAGTACTACAAGGTTTACTGGGGCATTCAAAATTGCTGACGATTGTAATAAGGAAACCAGCATTTTTGCTTATGAGCTGACGTATCTTACTTAAACCTCTTGTGATGAAATGTATATTTTTGTAAAAGGGTAAACAATTCATGTAAACAAATTAAAAACCTTATTGGTACAAAAGCTTGTTTCATTAAGTTTTTAAAAATATTCTATCATGTTAATAAATCCCATGAAATTTTTTTTTATATGTGTTATACAGTACATACAAACCATACTACTACACTACCGACATACTTTGAAAGTATAAAGCTGGCTAGAGTTAATTACTGGAAAAAAAAAAGATTTAAGTTAATGTTCAAGCGAAGCGAATGTATTCAAGTTTTAAAGCCATGAAACAGCAAAATTTTCCCAGTCAAATGTTATTTAATATTTTATTAAAATGTTTACAAACAAAAGAATCTATTAATGTGAAAAAAATTCAGGAAAAACAAAATGCTCCTAAAAACTGTAAATATTTGAGCACTTTAAAAAAAATCATGTAAGTTTCAATCATTATTTGAGTTAATCACAAGAATATGATGTTAAAAACAACAATATTCCGCAATACTGCAAAACAGGTTTCTTCGAGTGACTGATTCTTTTTTTTTCCTTCCAAATTGATCAGTATTAATTGCATGTGTTAAAATCTCAACAAATGCTCCTTTACAGATTGTAATATTAAAAATGCCCTTCAGGTGCGTAGGTCAACACTCTGAGGGCTCTCCAAGGATGGCTGGGGCGAGTTGCTGGGCTGTGATTGGTTACAAGCTCAGGGGTGGCAGGTGCCTTCGGATGGCAGTCTCGAAGTGACTGCTCTCCTCTGCCTCCTGGCCCACAGCTGCCTGGTCCGGTAGAGCTGGCTGTGTGCCGCTTCCCACGTACGACCAGTTGTTACTTATTCAGGGAGATATCTAACAGTACCTAGGCCAGGGGTGTGTTAAAGTTGTTGTTGGGCCACTCGTTGTGGCGACACTTGTTGTAAGCGGGGGGTCGATCGGTCGGCTTTAAGGTGGAAGGTTAGTGGGCGCCACCACGTGGTGCGGCACGTGGACCCGGTGAGACTCCTAACTCAGGGCGTGCCGTCGCCCATGTGAGATGTGATATTCCCCCTTGAAAACATCTAGCACTAATTCCTGCCCGCTCTCAGCGTCGGGCACGCTTTTACCTACGCAGTGGTGTAACGCCCCTCGTGCCTCAAATTTGAATTATTTTAAATTAATTAAAAAAGAGCCTTGGAAACTGCTGGGTAAGAAAAATGAGACAATTAAGTTATTGACCAGAGGTGGCACGAGGTGGAGAACAAGATAATTTGGAACTCCCTGACACAAGCAACTGGGGAGCTGGTGGATCTTTTAAGGGAACAAGGTATATCATAAATAAATTAACACTACACAAGTAGCTTGGTCTATAGGTTCCCTGTTTTATTATTAAGGAATTTTGTGTTCGTATTATTCAAACCTGACAATAAAAATCTTAGTAAATAACAAGTTAAAGGGGGCGCCCCAGGATTAATTAAAACAATACATATTACACCTTAACAAAAAATTATTACATAATTAAAAATTTAAAAATTGCACCAAATTTGAATGTCCCAACAATTACATCGATGATTAGTTTTATTGATTCTACATATTCTTGAGGAAAGCACTGTTCGCTGGTAGGCTATTCATTCGATTAATGTAGTTCGTAGCTAGAAAGTGGGGTGGGGTGGGGGGGGGATGTTGATTTCACATTACCACCCGGGTCTTCAAAAAATAACGTCGGGTAGCGGAAACCTCTCTTCTAACGTGACCCGCAGTGGAGGTGCAGGACCACGAGCTGGGAGCAATTTGTCTCTCCAGCACTTCGACCCTGTCTGAAACCCAAATCAAATTCAAAACGAATTAGACTTGCTTCCAGACAGTCCTACACCGTCGGCGCAAAAGGCCAACAAACGGGAATTTGGGGAGAAGAAAAAAAGATTACTCACCAACCAGGGTGTAGAGTTCGGAGCTCACTAGGTGTCTCGCGCCGACATCAGGATGCCGCGGACCGAGAAGTCAGGATGCGCGGACGAAACCGGAATTTTTAGAATTAAATAAGAAGAAATAAAAATTTAACTACGCATGACTTTTCTAAAAACTACCTCTGCCTGGCTATTGTACAAACGGAATCACACGGAATCACATCCCTTAAGCAAACTGACTACATTCTCGTGCACGCGAAAATCACCGTTCCCGCAAAAAGCCTCTTAGCGCAGAGGACGTAGAGGAGACGAGGTCAGTAGCCGAGGTCAGAGGGCTGAGTGCCCCGCAATCGGCCAAAGCACCTAATTAAATCGGGCGGTAAGGCCCCGGGTCAAAGGAGGGGGTAGGTTCGGTTCTAAGCCGAAAATTTCCGAAGGAGTCCGAGGCGGTCGTGACAACAACACGACATGCGCACTCTCTACCGGACCGAAATGAAAGTAAAAAACAATCGACTTCTCCGGGCCGCGAGAGGAAAGCATAGTGCCTTATGGCACCGCGACGCTGCCTTCTAGCGGCGTAAGGGGGAACTACTTGAGGTGGTGAGCAGACTTGCCACCAGGTGTCATGAGGGTAAGCTCTGCACGCTGGCGACCAGGCCCGCGGTTACTTTTTTTCTCCGCTAGATGTCGGGGATGTGTCTGTCGGACCCGGGAGAAGGTTTTTGCATCAGGTCATCGTCCTGTCCGGTCACTGCTCCTAGCCTAATTTCTCAGAACTGAAGTGAGGAGGAGAGAGAGGAAGGGGGGCAGAAATAGCCACTAAGGTGGGAACGCAGCTCCACTGGAGACTGCTTCGTGACGAGACATGCTTTTCTCAGCAGGCCTCTACAAGGTAGCAGCTTGCAGCCCAGGAGCTGCTCAAAGCAGTTTTGGTCATGCAGGGAAATAAAAATACAAACTCGGGGCGTGACTGCAGGCGAGAGAAATTTCAACCGGGCTGACCATGTCCACATTAGACAGCAAAATATCAGATTGGCCCCCTGGGAAGGGGCTTCGGTCCACTGGCACCAAGTTTAAATCGGTGGCGTACACCGGCCTAACAAAAAGTAAATCACCCCCATTAACCACCAGATAAATTAAAAAAAATGGAAACCCCAAAAAATTTTAAAATTATAGAATAAATTAAAAAAAGTGACGAAAAGCCTAATTTCCGGCACATACTCCCCCGCTTGAATGCGGATCATATAGGGAAGAAAAAAAACAACACTTACACTGCTCAGTAAAACTAGTACCAGGTTCGCCTGTATCCTACTACTTATATTCTAACACCTTTGAGACGCGTCCGCCTCTCAGGCACAACATATCGATAACCCTTAAACAAACTTATTAACTAAGAGCTTATTAACTAAGTGGCCACTTAAAACTAATACAACGTAAAGCTAGCATTCTTATTTCTAGTACCATGGATTTTTAAGACCTCGAGGATTTCTGGCATGCCTAATATTAGAGAGTCCCCTATTTTAGGGGAAAGAAATCAAACACTTCTACTTTAAGTCAGCCTGTGTTTTCTTTAGATGGGAGATGTGCGCTCTGGTCACGAATTCTCCCGAACTGGGGTCAGCTAGGCTAACCGTAACTGGCGTTAAAAATCGCTGTATTTGAAAAGGACCTCTCCAGCGGTACGCCAGCTTGGCGGAAAACTTATCCACTGCCTTGCTGAGTGGGTGTGCCTTACAAAGCACAAAATCGCCTACCCTATAAGGGTTAGGAGATCTGTTTTCGTTGTATTTCTTTTTTCTGCTCTCATGAGCCAGATTAAGATTTTTACGAGCTCTTCTCCAAATCTCCCTGATGTCTCTCGGATCATCGGGCAATAGGTCATTCAAAGACCAAAGATTTGAAAGAGGGGTATTTGGTCGGTAAGTGAACATGAGTTCGAAAGGAGTACTTTTGTGTCCTTCATGATGTGCATAATTAAAGGCCATTTGCAGCCACACCAAATTCGAATCCCATTTATCCTGCTCCTGCGCATGGTAAGCTATTAGAGCAGACCGGAGATTGCGGTTAAATCTCTCAGCATGCGAGGGCTGTGGATAATAAGGCGAGGTTGTGACGTGCAGAATGCCATGTGAGAAGCACATGTTCTTAAAAATCCTAGCCGTGAACTGGGTTGCATTGTCTGAAACTACTATAGACGGGACTCCCGACGTCTTGAAGATCTGATTACGTAGCGCAGATACAGTGTTTTCTGCGGTGGCTTTTCGCATGGGGATGAGCCAGACAAATTTTGTGAAGGCGTCGATACACACCAGCAGCATAGTGTTTCCTGTCTTTGAGCGCGGGAAAGGCCCGACAAAGTCGATAAACATCTTTTGCATGGGGCGCTCGGCCACATCTGAAGTTAAATAACCGAAACGAGTGTTCTGCGCTGGCTTACTCAGCGCACAGATTTTGCATAGTTTCACCTGCTCGGTGATGTCCTTGTGCATGCCGTCCCACACGAAATGACGTCGGATAGCCTGAATGGTCTAATATATACCGAGGTGTGCGCCCACCGGCGAGGTGTGATAATAATGGAATATCATATTACGTAGATTTTGCGGGAGCACGATTTTGTATTTTTTTGATTGGGGGGTGCGTTTTTGCAACAGCCCCTTAGACATCCTAAAGTATTTTGGCGCCGTTCCTGAACTAAAAAGTTTAATAATACTGGAAATGTGGGGATCAGCTTCCTGCTGGCTCTGTAAATCCTGAAATGCCAACGGAAAGTCTGTCAATAGGGCTTGACATAAGAGTGGTGTTCCTTCGGGCGGAGTCTGAGTTGGGTTTTCGAACATGCGAGACAGTGTGTCCGCTACTATATTCTGTGTGCCACGAATGTGTTGGATTTTGAACTTCAAAGAGGAAATTTTTGCAATCCATCGCCCGAGTTTCCCTAATTGTTTCGGGTGTGCCAAAAGCCAGGCTAATGCCTGATTATCTGTCTCTAACAGGAATTCCCTGTGTTCTATAAAAAGCGGAATTTGTCAATGCCAAAAACCACGGCGAGGCATTCTAATTCGTAGATCGAGGAGGCTTTCCTCTCGGCGTGGGTAAGTGTCCGCGATGCAAACGCAATAGGCTGTCTGCAGCCTTCGACTTCCTGTGACAGTACTGCGCCAATAGCCACACTGGACGCATCCGTCTGTAAAATGAAAGGTTTGGTGAAGTCTGCCATGCGGAGTACAGGCGGGGAAGAAATCGCCTGTTTCAGGAAATTAAAAGCTTTTTCTTGTTCCAGACCCCATATGAAAGGTGTGTTTTTCTTGCGCAAGGTATTTAGTGGTGCTGCGTGCTCAGCAAAATTAGGAATATATTTTGAGTAAAAATTTGCCATCCCAATAAAACGTGAAATACCATTAGGGTTTGTGGGAGGCGGAAAACCACGAATAGCTTGTGTACGTGAAGGATCAATGGTGACTCCCTTGCTAGAAACCAGGTGTCCTAGAAAAGACAGTTCTTGGACTGCAAACTTAACCTTTTTTGTGTTGACAGTTAACCCCGCTTTACGAAATCTACTTAGGACTTCCTCTAAATGTTTGATGTGTTCTTCAAATGTTTCTGAATATACAACGACATCGTCTAGGTAGTTGTACACTGTTTTGAATTTTAGATCTCCTAGTATCTGATCCAGGAGTCGAGTTAGTACTTGGGCTCCCGTGGCAAGTCCGAAAGGTACTACAGTGTATTGGTACAAGTTCCAAGGGACACAGAAGGCTGTGATGGGTTTTGAATCCGCAGTAAGGGGAATTTGGTGGTAGGCAGAATTTAGATCAAACACACTAAAATATTTGGCTTTACTGAACCAATGAAAAGCAGTGTTTAGGTCTGGCAAAGGTATGTTTTGTATCACTATTTTCTCATTAACTTTTCTGTAATCAATTACACATCGTTGTTGATCCTTGCCCTTAGGCACCAGAAAAGCTGGGGAACTGTAGGCGGAGGTCGAGGGTTCGATTACCCCTTTTTCCAAAAGCTCCTGAACATGATTGCGCATCGTCTGCATCTTAGGGCCTAAAAATTGAAAAGGGTGAGATCTCACTGGTATTTTATCCGCTAACTCAATTTGGTACTCGACTAATTTTGTGCGACCTAATCTATTAGTCAAGACATCTGGAAAAGTACTGCATAATTTATCAATGGCGCCCCGCTGCTGTGTATTAAGGTGCTCGTGTGAAGTGGTGTTGCCCTGATCCAAGATGGCTGCCGTTGGCTCGGCTGGAACTGAAACTATTTGTTCAGGGGTCCCACAAGGAATAGGATTACCCATGTTGAATTTAAAAACGAAATTCTTCGCCTGAAGATTAATGATTAGACCTGTCTTGGCAATGAAATCAGACCCGTAGATTAGGTCTGTGGCAAGTTGATCAGACACCAAAAATGGGAAATTCCATGAATATAAATCAATCTTCACCTTGATCACAACTGCTAACGTAATATTTAATGGCTGCTCTGAAGCTGTGAAACATTGTAACTTAGTGGTCTCAGTACTTAGAATTAATTTGCTCTGTTTTAACTTGTTAAACAAACGCCCAGAAATTAGGCTGCGCGCTGATCCCGTATCAATTAGTCCCGGTACAGTGTGTTCGCCAATCGTTGTTACTGCATACGGAATTACTGTAGGAATATTGCCAAAAATTTGGTGGCATTTTCTCTTGCCCTTATTTGTAGGATCAACACACGTTTTACATGAGTACGTGTGCGTTGAATTACCATTTCCCTTATTTTTGTTATTTCTCCTGCTATTGTGCTTTCTTTGTTTATGTTTGTGACCTCGCTTGTTACTTTTATTCCTGGACTCTTCGTTGTTAGGATTCTTGTTTTTATGTAATGATGTTTCTTGTGTACTGTCATTACTTGGCGCAAGTTGAACTTCCCACTTATAAGAAAAATTTTTAACACTAGAATTTTTCGGTGACCCTAAATAAGGTTGTTCGGGCCACCGCGTTATGCGTTTTTTGGAGTGTCGCCATCTTGTTTATTGTTTTTGTGGTAACACTGGGCCAAGGAATGCCCGTCTCTTTTACAGAAATTACCATGTGTATTTTGTTGATACCTCCCTTGTGGCCTGGAAGAGAAAAATGTATTGCCCTGATGTTTCTGTGCTGCATTCTTATGTTGCGAATTACTGCGCTCCGCTCCTGCGCTGCTACCTTGTTGACTAGCGAATGTGGCTTGTTTATTTCGCTGAAAATCAGCGTATTCTATGTTTGTGGCGTGTACGCAAAGTTTATCTAGTTCAGCATAATTTTGGGGGCGTGCCTGGAACACTGAGCGCGAGCGCTCCGCTGGGTTCAAACCGTCTAGAATCGTACTCACGATCTCTCTCTCGGAAACCTTTAGCCTGAGTACCTGGTTGGCTTCGCGTATGTCAGCCACGTAATTTGGCAAGGCTTCATTACGCTGCTGCAGTCGGTTAAACCACTCCAACCGGATGTTTGTGAGTAGCCTACTCGGTATACAAAAATTTAACACGTCTTCATGAAACTCGTCGAAAGTGAGGTCATTCTCAATGGCTGCCATGATCCTCTCACTTAGGGGAGCTTGGGTGTACGGGTAAACAATTTCAAAAATTTGTTTGTCGGGAATCCCTCCCTTTTGCCGTAGCTTTAACAAGACTCGAAGGAAATCAATCAGTTTGTGTGCGTCCAGACCCGACGCCTCTGGCAAATCCTTGAGTAGCCTTTCTACAGGATGGGTGATTTTTCCGTAGAAACTGTAGCCAGTTTCTGGGGCTGTCGTGCTCCGCAATACCGAGTCGTGGGGCTGAGCCGCGGCTCCTGCCGGCCAAGGTGAAGGCTGATTTTGTGGCACCGGGTGCGACTGAGTCTGTTCCCGAGTCGCACCCGAGGGGCTGACCTGTGGTGGAGTGATCTGGGGCGTTATGAGTGGCGGCTGCAAAATACCAGCACTCGGAAGTGGGGTGGTTTGCCATGAAGGAAACTGTGGTTGAAATTGAGCATAAGGGTTAAAATAGCCCTGAGTGGTCGGATACGGGAAAAACAAGTTTGGTGGGTATAGTTGCGTCATGTGGTGTGCCATGGTTGGTAATCCCTGTGAAAATGTCACGCTAGTGACGGGGTGGGTTGTCACATGACTCGTTGTAATGTTTGTCGCCGCTGTCGTCGACTGCACAAGCGGCTGTGAATGAGTGGTAGATACGTGTATCGGTTGGTTTGGAAGCGACGTTAGTGGCTGTGAGTCAGGGGCTGCGTCTGGTAATCTGCTCGTTTCCGTCTCCTGTCTGTTTACCGTCGCCCGTACTTCTGATTGTCGCGTGTCGGGTTGCTCTACTCCCAGGGGCAAGCTAGGAGCGTCCCCTTCCGGGAAGGCGGGACAACTGATGCCTAAAGCCTGTGCCTCAGCCACATAATGCTGACTGCGTCGTGTGTCTTCCAAAACGGCTGCTCTCGCCGCCAATTTTGAATGGAAACCTGCCGTCTGTTGCAAACATCGTTCTACCTCTTTTATATAAATTCCATGGAGAAGGTCTGCCGAAAGCTGTTTCAGGTTTTGCAAACGTCGGGTAACATGTTTTAGCCTGACTATATGTCGCTCGACATTGGGTAAATTTTCCTCCACATCTAGATAGCTTACGAAAGCCGATATATCATAAAACTTGGCGCAAGCAAGGTTGAATTCTTCAGTAACATCTAAATCCAAATTCGATACACTAGTGGGCACACCATCATTAAGGGCGGCCCTGAGCCTCTTCCTGAGGACTTGGACATTGCCACTGGAGGGAAAATTGCGTAGCTGTAACTCATAGGTCAGCTCATCTGACAGCAATAACTCCGGCTTAAACATACTGCTCGGACGTAAATTACTGCTAATTAAAACAAAAATTTAACACATGTACGATTCAAACGTACACCATAAATACTCCTCCCTTAAAAACTATCTTAATTTTAAATACCTCCTAAGGCTTCCTATATTAATATAAACTACCAACTAGCCCCAATGCGCGGGGAGTAAGTCACACTTTCAAGGTGGGGGGGTATGTGCCCAAACTTATTTGCGTATAAAGTCGCCGTGCTACTCAAACAACTGCGCGAACGTCCCCTGTCAGCTTGACCTGCACCACCTGTATATGTCCACAAGGGGATTGACCTGCCGCTCGCAAGGTCGTCTGCCACGACGGACAAGGGAGAGGGGTGTGCGGGAGGAACCGGGCTGTGTCGTCGCCCTCAGATTACGGGCGTGTCGCTGGCTGGAGCGGGGGGCAGGGGGGGGGGGGGACGCCAGCTGAGGCGAGAGATAAGACACGCCTCGCTGCCGGCCTGCTAGCGGACCGCACGCCGCGACTTCTTGCGCCGCGCGCAGACTAAGTCCACACGGGCCTTTAAAACTCAATCATAACTTTAAAATAGAAAAGCAATATAACTACCGGGTGTACCAGCGATCAGTTCACAATGTTATTATTACAAATTTGCTATCACAAAATTTAATTATTTTTTTTTCTATATTTATTATTATTTTTTTTTTTTAGGTATGCCTACTCGATTTTAGGTATGCCTATAGACCAAACCATGCTCTGCTACCAATTGTAACGCCCCTCGTGCCTCAAAGTTGAATTATTTTAAATTAATTAAAAAAGAGCCTTGGAAACTGCTGGGTAAGAAAAATGAGACAATTAAGTTATTGACCAGAGGTGGCACGAGGTGGAGAACAAGATAATTTGGAACTCCCTGACACAAGCAACTGGGGAGCTGGTGGATCTTTTAAGGGAACAAGGTATATCATAAATAAATTAACACTACACAAGTAGCTTGGTCTATAGGTTCCCTGTTTTATTATTAAGGAATTTTGTGTTCGTATTATTCAAACCTGACAATAAAAATCTTAGTAAATAACAAGTTAAAGGGGGCGCCCCAGGATTAATTAAAACAATACATATTACACCTTAACAAAAAATTATTACATAATTAAAAATTTAAAAATTGCACCAAATTTGAATGTCCCAACAATTACATCGATGATTAGTTTTATTGATTCTACATATTCTTGAGGAAAGCACTGTTCACTGGTAGGCTATTCATTCGATTAATGTAGTTCGTAGCTAGAAAGTGGGGGGAGGGGGGGGGGGGGGATGTTGATTTCACATTACCACCCGGGTCTTCAAAAAATAACGTCGGGTAGCGGAAACCTCTCTTCTAACGTGACCCGCAGTGGAGGTGCAGGACCACGAGCTGGGAGCAATTTGTCTCTCCAGCACTTCGACCCTGTCTGAAACCCAAATCAAATTCAAAACGAATTAGACTTGCTTCCAGACAGTCCTACACCGTCGGCGCAAAAGGCCAACAAACGGGAATTTGGGGAGAAGAAAAAAAGATTACTCACCAACCAGGGTGTAGAGTTCGGAGCTCACTAGGTGTCTCGCGCCGACATCAGGATGCCGCGGACCGAGAAGTCAGGATGCGCAGACGAAACCGGAATTTTTAGAATTAAATAAGAAGATATAAAAATTTAACTACGCATGACTTTTCTAAAAACTACCTCTGCCTGGCTACTGTACAAACGGGATCACATCCCTTAAGCAAACTGTCTACATTCTCGTGCACGCGAAAATCACCGTTCCCGCAAAAAGCCTCTTAGCGCAGAGGACGTAGAGGAGACGAGGTCAGTAGCCGAGGTCAGAGGGCTGAGTGCCCCGCAATCGGCCAAAGCACCTAATTAAATCGGGCGGTAAGGCCCCGGGTCAAAGGAGGGGGTAGGTTCGGTTCTAAGCCAAAAATTTCCGAAGGAGTCCGAGGCGGTCGTGACAACAACACGACATGCGCGCTCTCTACCGGACCGAAACGAAAGTAAAAAACAATCGACTTCTCCGGGCCGCGAGAGGAAAGCATAGTGCCTTATGGCACCGCGACGCTGCCTTCTAGCGGCGTAAGGGGGAACTACTTGAGGTGGTGAGCAGACTTGCCACCAGGTGTCATGAGGGTAAGCTCTGCACGCTGGCGACCAGGCCCGCGGTTACTTTTTTTCTCCGCTAGATGTCGGGGATGTGTCTGTCGGACCCGGGAGAAGGTTTTTGCATCAGGTCATCGTCCTGTCCGGTCACTGCTCCTAGCCTAATTTCTCAGAACTGAAGTGAGGAGGAGAGAGAGGAAGGGGGGCAGAAATAGCCACTAAGGTGGGAACGCAGCTCCACTGGAGACTGCTTCGTGACGAGACATGCTTTTCTCAGCAGGCCTCTACAAGGTAGCAGCTTGCAGCCCAGGAGCTGCTCAAAGCAGTTTTGGTCATGCGGGGAAATAAAAATACAAACTCGGGGCGTGACTGCAGGCGAGAGAAATTTCAACCGGGCTGACCATGTCCACATTAGACAGCAAAATATCAGATTGGCCCCCTGGGAAGGGGCTTCGGTCCACTGGCACCAAGTTTAAATCGGTGGCGTACACCGGCCTAACAAAAAGTAAATCACCCCCATTAACCACCAGATAAATTTAAAAAAATGGAAACCCCAAAAAATTTTAAAATTATAGAATAAATTAAAAAAAGTGACGAAAAGCCTAATTTACGGCACAGTGGGCTCTCAGGCGTCCCACACGCCGTCACACTCCACGTGGTCACACAGATGGAAAATAAAAGAATAATACGTTAAATTCGCACGCCTGATTTATTCCGCTAATTCAGCCCACACACGTACACGGTTGAAACTTTACAAAACGCCCGCGGCACGAATCGGTTTAGGGGTGATGAGCCACCACGTGGTCACATATTAAATTACGTAGTACGAGGAAAAAGACCGAGACTGGCCGTAAACTACATAATTAATGAAGCAGTCCCCGGACCGAGAGTAGCTCCGAGGACTAATAGAAAGTGATTGAGATGAAATTAAAGTTAACAGAATTACTTGGCAGAGAAAACAAGCGGTGAGGTCCCCGGAGTGCTGATGCGTCTGCTCTCGGTCGTTGATGGCGGAAGACTGGGGCTGAGATCATGGCTCGCTTGACTAACATGGCGTCCTCCCGCCGAACAATTGCCGTTAAAAGATATTTGTGAATTCGTGCCACGGGAAACTAAATTAGCATGACAAGAATGCCTTAAAAATTATGTGACAATTTTTGAATAAAGAGAAAAGATTGTACAAATTATAATTATTAAGATTTAAATTTAATTATTGTCTGGCTCCGGGTTTCCTCGGGAATGTCTGGAAACGCTATGATATTTTACTACATTATTTTAAAATAAAAGTACATAAAACCCTCCCGGCCGATCTGCCGTCACGTTGCACTTAGGGAATATAAAAACAAACAACACAATTATATATACTTATGTTTTTAGGGGTGCGGCGCACTGACTCGACAGCACCCTCTTGCCGGGCGAGCACACACCCACGCACACATACGCACGGGTAGGCGGGAGGTTTGAATGGGGGGTGGATGGTGTTTGGGCGGTGGCATATCGGACTTAAAAGGGGCGCAGGCCCGGACGATGTCAAAGTGAAATCCTGAATTGGCGTTTAGGTAATCCGTAGTCTCCATTGTTAACAGCGGATTTGTACGAACGCCACTTAATTTGCAGCTTAATTCAGAAGTCTTTGGCATTAAATTCACCTGATTTATGAATATTATAAAGGGTTTATGCATTAAGATGATAATACTGTTTTGACCCTCTGTGTAAGATAAAATATTAGAACGATAGAGAAAAATTAGTCTGACCCAGTGTGTTAATCCAGTGGTCTGGAATGAGAGACTTTGCAACTAGCCTGTGTTATTAGTTGAGAGCAAATAAAACATACTTTGATGGTTAGTGACTCAAATTGTAAAGATATTTTGGACAATTTAAATTATTTTTTGTGTTGTGGAACTTTTGAAATCAATTAGTTGTGTCCACCCTACCACCCGTGTTTTCCCATAGCCACTACAATATTAGTTAACTTGAACATGTAAGGATATAAGCACTATTGAATATATAATATGTTATCTGTGCAAAGAGAATAAAAAACAGGTTTGCAATGTTAAAACATCACACGCTCTAGGCAACTCTTATCACTGTCAGAAAAATTTACTATAGTTTTTGTGAGAAACAACATTTTGGTATATTTTTCTATCAGGATAAGAAATTTCTGGCTTATGTACCAGATATCTGGTATGTCTTGCAACACTGGCTGGTATGATGGGATGTTGGGCTTGGAGAGAATAAGGAATTACAGCCCTAATATGAAGAATTAGATACCCCAATTATCTACATAATTATAAACGTCTTGTAAAAAGTTTGATATAAGCTGCAAAACATAAATTTTTTGTATATAAATAATCACATATATTTAATTTTTATCTGATTTACTTTAATTTCCTTCCTAGCAAACACTGGTTATGCCAAGGCTTGAAATCACGTAGATTAAAACTAGTTTTTACTCTTTATTTGGTAAAACTTTTAATTGTACATGATAGTGGTACTACTTGGTTGAAGTTTCTTATCTGAAGTAAAGTTCAAGGCAGCATGCTTCATGTAAGTATTTGTGCAAAGATCTAGATAGTATAGTGTAATAAATTTATGTTGCAATGGTGCTGTTACACATTTAATGCCTTTTCAATGGCAGTGTGGTCATATTCCTCAAACCTAAGTCTTTAAGTTTTATAATATACTTCCAAAGGTTGGTATTTTTAGGTGAGACTCTATTGTGTTGAATATTTGTGTTCTTGACTTTCTGTACAACAGGAATTTTAGTGATTAAAAATGGCATACATGTTTGTAAATTTTGATAGTGAGTCAGTTCTGGTACAAAACAAGGAACAAAAAATTATTAGGGCTACGAGGAAATTTTACACGAAAAGAAAAAATCTTTGATCCGTCAGATAACTTTCTTAGGTTTTATGAAGCCTTCTACATCAATATATCGTCAGTTTATGTTTTTGCAATTCATAATAATATAATTTGTTGTATTATCTAAGATTTCTTCACACGTTTTTTTAAAGTATTGGTTTATTTAGTTTCCAGTCCCAACTAAACATAAGTTGTATGTTTGTATTTATATGCAAAATTGTACCTTGACTTCAGGATATTACTGTACACGTAAGTGAAAACTTTTGCACCGGGCACAGACACATAAAACAAATTATTCTCCTGGTTGCCATTTAGTCTTAGGTTTAGGGACAAGATTTTGTGTTTTTTTTTTTTAAATTTAATTTTTAAAACAAGAGATTTTGGTGTTATTGTTCTATTTTAATACATTGTTTCAATTCATAACTAAAATATTTTTTAATACGTATTTCACTAAAATAGTCTCATTTTGACTGAAAAATGATGCACTTAAACAATAAAAAGAATTTTAATAAGCATGTCTTGAAAAGAACTACTCAAAAATTAAAAATAAATTTGCAAATTTTTGAGCATTTGAAAAATGTGTCAACGTGATTAAAGTAACAACTAATAAGAGATGCAATATCAAACAAAATATTAATTTTTTCCAGTCCATTTAGTTTTTACTTTTTGGCACAAAATTCATGGTAGATAGTTTAGTCAATGAATTTTCCACGATAAAAGAAATTTTTTTTGTGGTTTGAGTTAAGTTTTTCAAATCGCTAATTTATTTAATGTTGACGTGGACTGGGGCTGTGCCCCTTTAAGCCTGGTCAGACTCCGCTCCCTTTGCGGTCCCATGGCATCCCTAACCACTCCTTCCTGGCATTTGCATGGCCAAAACGTAAGCATGCGTGTGCTGCGTGACATGTGTTTGAAAGGCGCGCCACAGACTCCCTCAAGAGGGTGCCGTAGCTTCAGTGATCCGTCCCCATACAAAATTATAAATTAAACTGTAAAGCTTTATTTTTTAACCTAAGCATTTTGTGGCACAGTAGATTGGCCGGGAGGGTTTTGTTTAATAAATCTTATATTCAACCATGCATAAAATAAAGACAGCACCGGACCTTTCCGAGGCGGTGAGAGTCCGGCCGAAGCTAGACTTTGTTTGAATATTAATTTTTTTATATTACTATATGTTTTATCCAAACCATAAAAAAAGAAACTCTTTCTGATAGTAATTACAACCTCATAGTCTTACACTATGCTGAACAGACGTTAGAAATGTTGAAAATTCCAAGCATTTCATTTTACTGCAGAAAATGTTTTACCACAGTGCATAGATCAATTTTTTGGTAATTTTTAAAAGCTCAAGGAGTAACTCGGAACATCTTGACAAGAATTTTTTTGTTCCTAGTGTGCCGGAAATTTGGTATTTCGACACGATTTGTTTTAAATTTTTATTATAATTTTAAATTATTTTTGGAAATTTTATTTTTCTTTATAATTTGGTTTCTTTGGGGGATTTACTCTTTGTTAGGCTGGTGTACTCCCCTAAGTTAAACTTTGTGCCAGTAGACAGAAGCACCTTTCCCAGAGACCTATAGGATCTTTTGCAGATCTAATACTTTGTTGGCAGCTCGCTTAAAATTTCCCTCGCTTACAGGCACGTCCCAAGCCTGTAATGGTACTTCACTTCATGACTAAAACTGCATACAGCAGCTCTGGACGAGTTGTTAGCATTTCTCAGAGACAAGCTGACCATAGCCTTTATCGTCACGAATACGTATTAGGTTCACTACCCTGGAGTCACGTCATGGACGCTAGTTCCCAGCGTCGTTGCGTTTTCTGCCCCTCCTTACTCCACCTCTCCCCCCCTTCAGTTCTAAGAATTCGCCTAAGACCAATGACCGGTCATAAACCCCAGCAGACAGCGACCGTCTCCAAGGGCGACGGGCATAAAAAATGTGTGTGCCAAGATGGACCACCCCACGTAATCTCGCGGCAGAAACAGTAACTTATTATCTTGGCCGCCAGAGTGTAGCACCTGACTGCCCCTTTATTCCCTTGTTAAAGCAGACGCCTTAGGCGAGTCGATTCCTTTTTATTTCAGACACCCCTCAACAGGTAGCGCTAAGGTTGGGTGGTGCTACCAACTTCGAGACATCAGTCAAGAGTTTTTTTATGATGCCCACTCGGGGAACTTCGGAACCTTTAGGTCCGGACTTCCAGTCTCCCCCCCCCCCCCCACTTTTGAAAGAACAGTTACTTTTAATTACGACACGCGGTTCTTCGCGAGACACTTCTCGTCGTGACTGCAGACGGACCATTTTGCGATTATCGGCGAGTCGACAAGACACTGCAAGACTTCCATCCGACCGCAACCGACTATGTAGTCGCCTAAATAAGGGATGCTATCCCTATAATCTTTTTCAAGTAGTTTAGTCCATCTGCTTAGTACAAGAGTAATAGTTATCTTTCTTTTAAATTATTTCTTTTGAAATGAAGAAAACATCCGCGTCCATTCGCGGGATCCAGTTCCTGGCGGGCTACGCATCGGTAAATAGAAGCCAACTTCCCTGTCTGGTGAGTGACGATCCGCGACTTTCCCCAAACCCCCCCCTCCCCTAACTTTTCCGGGCATTTTCTGCCCCGTATACTGCCTGTGTTCTAGTTTTGATCAGTTTTGATTTGGACTGTTCGCAGACAGGGTCCGAGAACCGGACGCCGAATTGGCATTTTCATCTCCCTTCCGCAACAGGACACAAGCGCCCTGGCATCATGTTCCCGCGTGATCTCCGGGAAACGAAGCCCCAACCTCCGGTGCTTCTGTATCTTTTGACCCTTTTCTGAACTTTCTTTAAATTACGTCGTCAGATGCAGTTCATTAGGTAAACATAATTTCTGGACTTTAAGTATATATACTGGGATAGTTTAAAATATTTGTATTTTTTTATTGGTTTATGTATTTTTAGTAAATGAAACTTTATAATTGAATGTAGGGTCGACCCACAAATTTTTTTTGTCTCTCTTTCTGAATATACCTGAGAGCTGTTTAAGAATGTAATTAATATTGTACGTTAATATTTTCTTGTATCTGTTATAAGTTTCCTCAGTATGGAGTAATTATATTTCAGACGGAATCACACCTTGTTTCTGTTCATTTCTAATAACATTGTGAAACCTAAAAGATCCACCCAGAACAAAAAGGGTAATCAGACTGTAGTTTGCTGCTACACTAGAAACATTTAAATAACTGTGAAATATAACTCTTGGTAATAACATTTATTCTCAAAGTACATTTAAACTTACATAGAGGTATGTAACATCTTATTCCTTTATAAATTGTATACAAAATATCTATAAAAAGTACATAAAAACGTATTATAAAAACTTGGACGGGGCTGGATGGAATGTGGTACTGTGTTCCGTGCACACAACTATCACATCACACTGATGTGTCGCACCATGGGAGTAGAAGTTATTGCTAATGTAACTGAATATTTAAAAAGTAAAGCACAGATCTGACATCTTTATATACTAGAAAATCAACACGAGAAATGGCTAGCTTTAATTATAAAATTCAGAAGAGCAACAAAGCAATAAAACCAAATTTTAATGGCCAACTACCTACACGAAAAAAAAAATTACGAGAACACGTAGCTACAGAATAAAGGACAAATTACATGTTATTTGACTGCCAATGATTTCAGCCTTTTCAAGAAAGTAAACATATTGTGATAAATAGCAAAATAAAGCAATCCTATAAGCACTTCATTTATTTTGCTATGGAAAATATGCAGCATTACAGATCTTACGGTTATGAGAAACCTTCTGTTGCGCTCAGCAACGAAAACAAGTGAAGTTAGCTTATGTAAACTATCCTAAGTTTACAATATTTTTACTTTCTATTACTATACATAAATTTAGGTCACGACTACACAACAAAATTATATTTTAATTTCCTACACACTAAGTTTTCAAATAAAAATACTATTACCATACTGCTAGTTAAAACCACTACTAAGGTTAATTATAACGAATGGCAATAATTGTATATTTATTTTTCCGAAAATTCAAATAATCGTAGCCAATTAGCGAAATTCATTTCTTCACCTCAAAACTGCTACCAAGCATCATAAAGTTTTCAATCAACAATTTACCTACATCAGCATTTGATTATCTTTTGCTTTTATCTGCATTCAAGCACATCAAAAAGAACCTAGTCGCTAAAGATAACTATAAGCGCCTAAAAATTGCTATAGAACACTTGTTAATATAAAAAAAATAATGCTTAATATGTCATCCTTACCTCATTCTCGTACAGATATAAAAATTACTCAATAATTAAGCTTGTCTAACAGGTATGCCTGAACTGCCGATGGGACGTGTGCGAGGGAGGGGGGCTAGGCCCCGGACACCTCCTGCACGTACCCCTCGTCCTCCCAGTCGCGGCGGGCGGGCAGCGCGGCGTGGCGCGTCTTGCACAGGCGCGGCCCGTACTTGAGCATGGCCACCACCACGCCGAGCACGAACATGGCCAGGGCCGTGACGGCCGGCCAGTAGGCGTGGAACATGTCACAGGTCGCTCTCGCGCTTCCTCAGCTCGAAGAACTGCTGTCGCTCGTCCTGGCCGAGGACGGGCTCGGCCGGCTGGAAGACCTCCTGCTGCTCCCGGCTGAGCTGCACCAGCCGGCTGCCCTCCAGCTCCGTGCAGTCCAGCGGCGGCTGCTGGTGCGGGGTCTTGGTCCAGACGGGCAGCAGCCAGCGGTTGCCTGCGCACACCGTCACGGGACCCCTCTAACGTCGAGCAAACACACACCGTGTTTTATCACACGATCGTCTCACATTTTTATACTAAAATCAAGTTTGAAAAGTAGGGGTGCGACGTTTATGCAAAAAAATTTTTTTTTTGTTAGGTAAAGTTATTCATAAAAACAAAAACCCATTCATGGAAAGTACGTTTATTTATAAAGTGGAGTGTATAAAAGCACGCCGAACAATTTAAATTAAAAAAGTCATGTAACAAAAACCTTATTTCAACTTTAAACAGAATGACAAAATACGAATGCGAGCCTGAACGCATAACTATCGTCGAAAGAGTATGAGCCAAAAAATGTAGTTAACTCGACACTCAACAGAGAGTGCGCACGTTGCATGCAATCAGCGAGATATCAGTATCGATATTCCACTACGTGTGCGCGCTCTATACGGGAAGCAACATAACCAAACATGAATGATGCCAACTAGGGCTGACTAAATTTTTATAAGCGGTACTACATGGCAACACAGACGAACAGATAAAGGCTATAACGTTTAAACGCGTCTTTAAGAGACTTTGAATTTCCGTTAATTTGTGGCGGTCGGGTCCGCTAGATTTAAAACTGCGTGCGCCGTCGCGGGCCTCCGGCACTCCGTTCCCCTCCTCCTCCTCCCTCCCTTTCCCCTTCCTAGTGATGTTCAATTTTTACTCGTTTCCCCCTCCACTTGATCGGCGCATGCGTGCGCTGCGACGCGAGCTTATAAATTCAGCTGCAACCATGTTGAGGGCCTTCTTCTACTGGTTTACTTAGTCAGGCTCGGTTGTCAGCAGTAGCTGATCTGTTGTAATTCTACTAGCATGTAGTCCGAGAGGTTCTAGTTGAACTTCGTGCGTGTGCGACCTCAGGGGAGAAATGTAAGTTGGTTTGAGTCGTCAGTGAGGCGGTGGCCCTCACCCTAATGTAGAGTCATTTGTTCTGTCTAAATTCCTTTTCGGCCGCCACCTTGAAAAACATTTTGCATTAAAGTTAACTTCATCTTCGCTTCAGATTTTTTGTTTGTAACTGTCTCCCTCTGAGACGTCGTCACACGTATTTGTTTGTTAAAGTTCATTAAAGAATAATGTAAATTCTTTCTTTCTTGTACCTGCACTTTGCAGTAGTTTTGTAATTCTACCAAAAATGAATTTAACTTCATTCGTGGCAATGCTTGTGTTTCGAGTTAACTGCGCATTGTCTCTTTTTGACGATCCGTTGTTTGGATCACTTACAGTGTAGCCGGCTTACCCATTAAAATTATAATTGTCAACTAACTCGCATTGTCAGAAATTGTTCTTAATTTATGTATTCAGCCTTGCATTGTTTTCACTTAACATTATCAGAAATGTTAACGTAATGTTTTTTGAATTAATTTTGAATTTGAATAAAATGTCTGTGTACCTGAAACCATTTACTTGCATACCTAATCTATTCCATTCACGTATACCCCAGTCCATGCCAGGTTCTGGCCTCCCTCAACACTTAGAAAGGCCCCCCTTTACAAATTAAATAAGTGGTAATGTCCGAATAAATATTAGATTTCTACTTTAAAACACATCGTTTTATACGGAAAAGATACCTACACAAAGCGCTCGGAATCTAATAGCGGGACCAAAAACATCATTCAATGTTTACGCAAGTTTTTTTAAATCCAAATTCTGATGCCTTAAAATATAGGTGCGACGATTATGCGATAAAACAGGGTAACAGGACTTTACAGCCAAAAATTAAAAATGAGAAAATGCAATGCAAAAATTTTTACACTATGCAGGAACATGCAGAGTTTTTACGTTGGCAAGCTAAAATAGTAAAGAGAGAGAGAAAGAAAGAGAGAAAAGCAGAAGTAAGAAGATTCTAAAGGGGTTTAACACTCGCTCTAACACATCAGGACAACCAACATCGGACGCGGCAAACCATCCAACTATCAACATCTTCTTTTGTCATAACGTGTTGGTTCGACTTTCACACTGACCACAATGATATGCAGTCATCTCCGCACTGCGGAATTGTTCGATACTAGTTAAAATGTCTCCAGCATCAGGAGAAGACGATAGTGATTGTGGAACTACTCGAGTGTTGGAAACAATAAAGGTGTGTCTGGGATGTGCAACAAGACAGCTATTGCAACAGGGACCGTAGAAATTTTACCCACAGTTCGTTAGTGGGGTTACACACCTTAATTTTCGATATTTGGATACATGTAGCCACTTAATAAGCACTCACAAGTTTCTCACCATGTTAACTGAATTCAAAAACAGGGCTTGACTGAATAATTAAGCTACACTAGACATACTGGAAAAAAGATACATTTTACAGTTACGATCGACAATAGTTGCAAAAGGGAGAATTAACAAACTAAATGTTTTTCAGCATATATAATTAACACCATATTATTTCCAGTTGGATTGTTGTTCATGCAGAGATGACACCACCCACAAGGTAGATAGAAATTAGGGTATTTTAGGGACCTCAGGTATATAAATTAGGGATTTTTTTTAGACAGTTGTAATGAAATCAGGGTCCCTCTAAATTATTTAATATTTATGACAGACTTTCTCACAAGAAAATTTTTGTCAGAAACACGCTACAAAGAAATCCCTACCCATATTTATACTGATTTTTAAGAATGATCACCCTTCTCCCCAGTAGGAAGAAATCCCATGCTAATAAAAAAATATTTTTCCAATAAAGGCGCTCAAATTATGAGATTGCATATCCTGGCAATGAAAAATAAAAACTGCACCATGCTGAAGATGTTATTCTTAAATTAACTTTTATGAAATAAAATTGCAAGTAACAAATATTTTTGCATACACAACTACCTACCTTTTTCGCCAATATTTCAGGTATACATATTTCGAAGAAAGACTACCTATTTAATGTAGCCTTTACCATGGTGCGACTTTTAGA
Organism: Bacillus rossius redtenbacheri; assembly: GCF_032445375.1. Classification (NCBI taxonomy): domain Eukaryota; kingdom Metazoa; phylum Arthropoda; class Insecta; order Phasmatodea; family Bacillidae; genus Bacillus; species Bacillus rossius. The sequence continues at coordinate 34,941,601 of NW_026962011.1, forward strand.
ATTTTTTTTTACATTTTTTCGTTTAATGGTCCATAGCCCCTAAACTCATAAACAAGAATTTTTATATATAACTGTCATAGTTTTTTTTACAAATCCCTTCCAAACTGATAAATAAAATATAATAATGGGTAATCTCAGTCAAGTTCATTAATGGGCAAAATCAAGACCAAATAGATAGAAATGGGGGAGGTTTTATTGAAAACAGAAAAATCATTATAACTCACTAAATATGATAAATATGCATATGTATGAATTTAATATATATCTGCAGCACTACAGACCTTCAAAAAAATTAAAATAAAACATGTGTGGTAACAAAGAGGTAATTGTTCCTTATTGAGTATCAAGTTGTATTTTTAATTTAAATATTAAAATAAAGTAATTGGTTATGTTTGTAATGCAAAGCTGTAGCATTACCCAGATATATTTGATTTTGAAAATGTTTATAAAACTCTGAGGATCATTGTTCCGTGTAACATATTCAATTGTATTTTAACTTAAATTTTAAAATAAAGTAAGCAGTTAAATGTGTTTGTAATGCCAAACTGTACAATAACCAAAATATGTTTGATTTTGAAAATATGAATTATAAAACTTTTGGGAAATCAATAATAAAATTCCAAAAACACTTATGTTCGAACACTAGAGATGTTTCTGTGTTTACCCTGAAAACATCATTGATAAATTCTTACTGGTTTCTGTGAGAAATCACCGTTTATAACTTGCATTACAATACCTGTGTACAGAACATTGCTGCTGCCATTTTTTGCTTTTTTGTGTGGCTCTGTGTGTTTACATTTTGGAGAACATAAGTCAAATCATGACAAAATATTTATAATGGTTGCTTAGGAATTACCAATTAAGATGTAGTTATCCTGACCTAACCAACCATGCACATGATTTCATAGTATTTTTAATCTAGCTAGACTATTTTCCAATTTCTCTGTCAAGTCTACGAAAGATGATATGGACATATCTTTTATGTTTTTTTTTATCCGTTACTAAAGTTGCACGTGCGATCTGCGAACTTTTGTAATCTTCAGTGAACTTTGGAACTTTTCGGGCCTCAGAATCTTGTTTACCCGCGATTGTTCATCTCTTTCTTTAGCACAACTGTGGCCAACTATGGAAAATTAAAAATACACTAATTTTTCAGTTTCATATATTGAATTTATTACGTCGGAAACCCTGTACCTAAAAAAATATTGTCATATGATAATGAATTATGATCATAAGTCGAATAAAGAGGATTTTTTTTTAACCTACAATCATAATTATTACTTATTTCGAAATTTTTTCATGTGAAGGATCTACCAACGTACTGCTTCATGTACCACCGGATCAAGCCAACATCATCATGCCATCAGGATCTTTTGACGTACTGAATTAAAACAGCAAGCAGGGTCATTCCATACCAGATCATCCAGCCAAGATACACATTGCCACCCCACCATCTCAGATTTGGATGAAATTTGGTACATGGTATCTTCAGAAAAATATAAGAACCAGTATTTTTCATTTTTGGAGTATTGGCTCTAGTTTAGAATTTAAAGCTCTTCAAATTTTCCCTCTGTTTGGTAGAATATTTTTAATCCGCAACCAAAGTTGAGTGAGACATCTTGCTTCAACTTACATTAGAAGGGTCCAGGGATAAAACATGCTAAGTCAAAAATCAGCCATTTTCTGTTGTAAGTGTGGTTGGATGAGTTCAAATGAGATCTTTATGGCCGTGTTACGAGACAGGGGAATAACCTGTTTAGTCAGAAGATATGAGCGGTTAAAGAAATGGTATACAGGGGAAGAACATGCCAAGTCATAGTGATACAGAGAAAGAACATGCCAAGTCAATGGGAAGTAATTTTTGCAGTTGTGCCAGCACTGTTCTCATTCATTTGTTTATATCACCCCTTACTTTATAATGTGTATTGTTTGTTTCAATATTATGTGAATAATGTGTACAGTAGTGTATTATAAACATTTGGCATTTCAGTGAATTACTATTGGCGTTTATTCAATTTTGTACATTTTTGTGATGTCATCAAAAAACACAATGGATTCAAATGAAGATAGCAGGAATATTCCCTCAAATTCAAAAAGAAAACGCAAGTATGGCCGTTTGCAAGAGGTTAGGAAGAAAATAAAACTTCAAAGTCATGAAATAGGCCCAGACTGCCAATGTAAGAAAGTGTTTTGAGATTGTAGATGAAGATAAAAGAAAAGAGATAATTAAACGTATGAACAGTATGCATTCTAATGACGAGATAAACATCTATCTTGCTGGGTTGATAACCATATTACCAGTTAAACAACGGCATCCCAGACAGCCAGAAGAAGTAGCAAATCTGAGAGATGCCACCTTTTCGTACCGTTTACGATACATGGAAGAAGGAAAACCAGCTGAAGTAAGAGTTTGCAGAAAAGCTTTAATGTCAGTGCATGGGATAGGAAAAGGTAAAGTTAATTATATTTTGCAATCGCTTAAGAGTTCGGGGGATGCGCCAAGGGACAAACGTGGTAAACACAAGACCCTGTTCATGCACTTCCAAATGAAACTAACCAAAAAATTAATCATCACATTAACAGCTTAAGAGGAAGAGAGAGTCATAGTCAGAAAGACAGCAAGAAGAAGTATTTACCTGAAGAGTTAAATATATCGAAGGTGTACAAAATGTTCCTAGAGAAGAATTCTGATATAAAAGTATCACACGAGACCTACAGAATTATTTTCAATGCAGATTTTAATATTGCTTTTGGATACCCCAGAACTGATACTTGCGCACAGTGTGATGTATTTAATGCCAGAAAAAGTTGCTTAGAAGCAGAACTGCAAATCGCTGAGGACAACCAAACAAAAGAAAGGTTAAGTAATGAAATTAACATTATCTGCACTGATAGGGAATCACATCACAAGACAGCTCAACAATGGTACGTCCTGAAAAGAAAGGCCAAAGTTACATGTCGACGTGACATCACAAAGGAAGCAATAGTGTTTGATTTCTCAAAGAACTACCCGATTCCGAATATCACTACTGGTGAAGTTTACTACAGACGTCAACTTTCTATGTTCTTCTTCAATGTCCATGTTTTGTCGACTGGAAGAAGCGTGTTTTATGTTTATCCTGAAACAGTCGGGCGAAAGGGAAGTAAAGAAGTTTGTTCTTTTCTCCACCAATTCATCTACAACTATCTAGAAGAAAATGTCACCGAACTGGAGGCATTTTGCGATTCTTGCCCTGGGCAAAACAAAAACCACACCGTTTTCAAATTTCTCCTTCACCTTGTTCACAAGGAACACCGTCTGCAACATGATTAGAGGACATTCATATAATGAATGTGACAAAAACTCACGACTGATAAACCAAAAAAAACAAGAGCTGAGATGCCAGAAGAATGGACTGAAACCATCAGAATCTCAAGAGTAAAGCCTTCAACTTTTGAAGTGGTTGAAGTTGAACAAGAAATGATCAAAGATTGGACAACACACCTGGACACATACTATCGGAAGAAGTTGCAGTGTGCTTTTCAAACTGTCGAGGTTTTAAATGTTTCAGAAGATCATCCTGCACTTATAAAATATCGGAACTCCTTTCATGGACCATGGAACAACGTCCCAGTGCTACCTACAAAGGGTAAAAAGAAGCAGCAGCCATTTCAACATCAGCAAGTGTCAGAAACTGAGTTTATTCTACCAAACATTGCCTATGATGGTGAGTTAAAAAGTCATATTTTACACCTATATCTACCAAAATAATTTATTTTGTTTTCCATTACAATTTTCATTCTTCTGAGTGATTATTTAATGTTCAAATAATCTAACATATTCCAATGTCATAGCTAAATTATCTTTTCACGTATTTGCTGTACGATTTGGTTATTATAAACTGCCCTAAAAATTATCACAGTCATGACTAAGTTATCAATTAATGTTAAATATAATACAGGTATATGTCATTTTACCTTTTGTTTGAATACTATCCTAGTATTCTTTTTTCAGCTGGTTTGCCGATCACAAAGGAAAAGTATGACGATCTGCAATGCTTGAAGAACTTTTGTATAAATCCAAGGGTGGCAGACTACTACACTGGCCTAACTCATAATTAGTGAATGTCTGTTCCTGTAGATAAATATACGACTATATTGCATTTTTGTTCCTTTAATGAGAAAGAATTAGATTTCAAATAAAATTTTAATTGTGGTTCCACATAGAAATATGTCATCACCATTGTTTTGCAATAATTAATGAAAGTAGTAATTCTCTGCATATCAATTACAGGGGAAAACCGGGTTAGGTCACAACAATGTTTATACACGTTTTAATAATTTTACATACTCTATAAAAAATTAAACCATTTTAATATTTTAGATATATGTTCTTTGTTCTTCGTTAGTGTAATATTCTAAGAAAAAGGTTTGCAGCAAATAATGATTGTATGTTAGCTCTTGACAAGTACTTAAACATTAAAATTGCTCCCCTGAAAAATCATTCAAATTGACTTAGCATGTTTTACCCCTGGGCCCTTTCAAATATCACTCGCAAAATGTAATTAAATGCCCAGAACTACATGCAATTTATGTTAGAGGTAGAAAAAATGAATTACCAAAAATTGTAAAAATCAGTTCAGTAATCCTATTATATATTTTTTCTATTAAACTTCACAATCTCGGGATTGGTACCATTATAAAATTTGCTACAAATTTGTGGATATTTACCTTCTCACCTTCACCCCACCTAAAAAAACATTTTGGTGGATATAATTTTTTTTAACTGTTCATACATACAAACAGTATTTAATTTTATATAAATTAAAAAAAATATATATTACAGAATTACATTAATCAAAGTTAGGACTACATGCTGTGCTCATGAAAATTGCATTTTTTTTTACAATACCGGTGTCACTTGATGTACATAGCTGAAGTAGGCCTACTTTAAGTTCTTTATAAATGTAACCTATGAAGAAGCTAATACCATTTTGACCATTTTGATGTAATTTTTCTCTCACTCCTGGATGTCAGTTTATAATGCACCCTTCCAACCCAAGTCTCAAGTTCCGGAACGTCAACAGTGCAAAGAAAGTTGACTAATGGCACCCAGCATGAATCTTCCTGGCCATAATTACGATGTTCTGGCCAGTAAAATAATTTAGCTGGCCAGTGAGGATGCATAAACCTAATTTAAAGGCTCGCTGTTTTTTCAGTAAAGGGTACTCTTAACGAAAAATTCTCATCACAGCTGATTCGCTTAGCTGCTATTATAGTTTTAGATAGTGGAATGAAATAGTGCAAGGACCTTGTTCCAGGCACAGTTGTGAACTCTGAGAAACGTTTGTTACGTTTATCTTCCACTCGGTTAATGTCATCTCCTTTGACCAGCTGAAACTTAACTTTAGTAAAGTATCCATTGCAAAATTGAAACATCTGCTCAGTAGTCAAAATTTGATCTTTATACAGTCTTTGCAAGCTCACTCTAGATACTGTCCTTTCAACACATCCTCCAACATCATCACAAGCTGTTTTACCATGACTCGTTGCTTGAAAGGTCCAAAAGCTTTTAAATCAAAATCTTCCAAGTGATAGCAGAGGTTGACCACACTTTTGAAATTCTTGTGCTGCACTACCATCTGTGATATTGCCTCATCGGCACTTCCTTCAGACTGCAATTCATCTTCTTGGTAGCTTCAAAATTGCTGCTACTTTTGATTTCACTTTACTTTTGACTTCAACTATTTTGAACACTTTGAAAGTACTTTTAGTTTTAAGGGTGATACATCAAGAGTACTTCAGCTTAAAATCAAAACTTCCTTTTCAAATGGTGTCATGTCACTTAGGTCTTCCTTTGTAGGTAAGTCTGTGAGTCTTCATTAGAATTATTCTGTGAATTTTCAAATTCTTTGTTCTTGAAATAACATCAGCCTACAGTTGGAACTCAGCTGTTGTCCAGGAACTAACAAAACACCAGCTTTCGTTTTCGTATCTTTGGCCATTTGAAGAGATGTAGGTCTCATGCCACATTTTATAGACCTTTCTTGTTTCTTTTCTGGGTCACAACATTTTTTAAAAACTTCCCTCTAATATTTGACGAGTGATGCATAGTGGTGTGAACATGTACTTGAATTTGAATGCAGTGTGAATCTATCTATCCTCCAAAGCAAATTTCTTTTTCATAAGGAAGTTCAGCAATATTAAGAATGATCATCTTGTCTGTGTATGTATTTATAAGACACAGAATTAATAAAAAGACCTACAATACACTTTTCATATAAAATGGTAGCCATTGTAGATTGTAAAACACTGTCTGTTTTACCCACATGAGTCAGAAAATACAAAGCAAATAACATAAAAATTTAAAAAAACTAGCTACATGTCAACACTCAAACATAAACAGTCATAGATTAAACAATCCCAGACAACTTGTTGAAGTGCACAGAAAAATAACAGCTCCTAAGACTCCCACACATTGACAACTTATATTAGATCACCCCCCATTAAACATTTAGATGATGCAATATATTACACATCTACATTATTAAACAAGAAGATGCAATTGTACTGATACACAGTACAGAGTAATGTTTTTTTAATGTTGTTTACGTTTTTCATCGCCTCAACTGTGTGAGCGGTATTTGTTTATGTATATGTGGGTACTCTAGTCCGGCATTTGTTTTCGTGCGTTGCCGTGACAACTACCAAAATAAACAGTCGCCGAGGCTAGACACCCAGAGACAACAATTAACATTTTAAAACTTTTGACTTGATTGGCTAATAAATAAGAAACGCTATTTTTCTGGACTGCATTTGGCCGATGCGAGAAAGGAACAAAAAGTGAGTTAAGGCCTAATGACGATGGCGTCACGATACACATTTGTGTGCGGCGAAATATTGTGATTTTGCCGTTTTATAGCCTTCTACGTCTTGTAGAAACAAGTGCTACGGCGGAGATTAAGTAAGAGTACGTCTGGAAATAATAAATTTTATAGTGACGCTATACCGTTTTCTGTTTACTAAAGACGTGTTTTGCCGCTAAAAACATAGTGCTTTTGGAAAATTATTACTAAACTAACTGTGGTTCGAGTTGCAAATCCTCACAATTCCTTTTACACAACTACCAAGTTTAGTAGTCCCGAGTTATGGAATTTCAAACTCTATAGACTGAGTAGGCTGGCTAAAATTACCCTGAGATTTATAATTTAATTTGGTATTGCAAAAGTTACACATTTAAAAACTTTTGATTAATATGTGCATCTTACTGGCAACGTGTGTGTTTTTAAATATTATTGTAGTGGTTATGGAAACTTATTAAATAATAAAATAATACTTCATTTATTCTTGATTGGAGAAACCTATGGTTTTCATTGTAGCTGGTGTAAATTACACGAGTCAGAATATCAGAGCACAACTTATCTTTTTGTTATTTTTACGGTTATGATTACCAAACTTATAGGCCTATGTATAAATGTTACACAATATTATGCAAACTGATAAGAGTATTCAATCATTAATTGAACCATAACTTTTCTTCAAAAATTTTCTTCTTTTCATTTATATTTTTCTTACATAGGCCTACAGTAGTGCATTTCCAACAGGGCTAAATAATTAGTATTTCAAACATTTTTGCAATAAAAATATAACTACATATTTGCTTTTACATGTACAAATTATTTTATAAATTTAAAACTGATTTATAATCATCTTAACCACTACTTTCACAAAGCACATGCTTTTATAAAGAAGGTAAATATTCACAAATGTTATTTTCACCATTTTGTAGCAAATTTTTTGCACTTTCTAATGATACCAAGCACGAGATTGTAAAGATTAATATAAAAAGGTATAATAGGATTACTGAACCAATGTTTTAGCATTTTTTGGCAATTAATTTTTTTTTCAGTTCTAACATAAACTGCACATACTCCTGGGCATTTAATTTCATGATTCTACATCAATAACTGTTATTACAAATATAAGTTGAAGTAAGATGTGTCACTTGACTTTGGTTGCACATTAAAAAATTCCACCAAATAGAGGGAAACTTTGAAGGGCTTTAAATTCCAAACTAGAGACAATATTCCAAAAATAAAAAATACTGGTTCTTATACATGTACATGTACCATATTTCATCCAAATCTGAGATGGTGGGGTGGACACCCCTGGATGATCTAATTCCCCAGCATTATGTACCAAAGGATCAAGTCTTCAGAATCCAATGATAAACTGGGATACATGAAACACCAGACATATAAAACAGAATATACAACATATGTAATCAAAGAATTCCTTGGAAATACTGCAAAATTTAATATGTCAACTACTTCAGTGCTTAGCACGTATTCCTCACAGAAAATGAAGGACGTTAACAATTCTATTCATAATTTGCCTGTTACAATGTGACTCAAAATAGTAAATACTTCAATTGCAATGTAACAAAACAAACATTTCATAATACAATTACTTATTCTAATAAAATGAAATATAGGCATTAAAAATCCCTTATAACTGCACTACAGTCGTTATTTAAACAAATTTCAATATTACATCATCTAAATTGTCTAAACAACCCCCAACGGGAAAACAATGAATGTCTGCGATAGAATTAATATGTGGGTATATAGTGTTAACTGTTAAATGTTATTTTTCCACAAACCAGTAGGAATTAAGAAACCTTCATTGCAGGGTTATTTCAGGAACATCTCAAGTATAGGGAAAACATCATATATTCCTATTTTGCTCGGCCAAACAATGAATGGTGATGGCAACAGAAAAGCACAGGTATTGTAAGATATAAACATTTAATATTTCGACAAACTAGTAGGAATTACAAAACCATCCATTCAGAGTAAATTTAGGGATGTATGTAGTGTATGAAAACCATGTTTCCCAATTTTTTCTTTCCATTCTAAAATCCAGTGATATCAGAATATTACCGATATTTGTAATGTGGCTAACCTAACCAACCATTCTCACAATGTAACAAATTTGTTATATTTACATCAAACATGCATAAATGCGGCCTCGGAAGGGACTGTTGGGTAAATATGTAGTGTACGGATTAGCGTCAAAATTTTTTTTAAAAATCTGAAATAACTTTCATTATATGCTCTTTTACATCCTATTTTCATTACAGCCTGTGGAGATAAGAAATTCCAATTACTTTGGGAGATATCGTCGTTCTTATTTTGCAATACAAGCCCTATGTAATCATTCGACCGCCGACATTTTATATTTTGCAGTGTGTGCGTGAATGCCTAAATAACAGAAATTTTCCATTAGGTAAGGTTAGTTACATTATAAATACTTCAAAATAAACGGAAATTAAAAATAATATCAATTAATTTTACTTGTATAGTTTTAAGTATTTATAATGTAACTGACCTGACCTAACAAAATGGGACAAAGGTAGATTAGGTCAGGTCAGCTACATTATAAATACTTTGAAACTGAACGGACATTAAAAATAATAAAATTAATTTTAATGGTTGTTTAGTTTTAAAGTATTTATAATGTAGCTGACCTGACCTAACAAACCGGGACAAAGAATGAACAGTAGGAACTCATGTAATTTTCTTTTTACATGATGTAGTCGTTCAACTACGTCAAGAAAAAAAAAATTTCATACTTGTAAACAAGCAACAATGGTGAACGCGGGAAGCCTACGATTCACTCATCCTTCTGGACATACCCGAATACTCACGTTGGCAAGCCTTCTTTCAACAGACGAGAGAGCCAAACGCCCGATCATGCATCTTGGTTTTTTTTTTGTTTATTGTAAATAAATATACAACTCATGATAACTAATGGTCAATTAGTTTATGCTAGCTACATTATAAATACTTTAAAACATTGTGGACGTTTGATTTGGTTAGGATAGCTACATTAAAAATACTGTGAAATCATGTAAACGGTTTCCTAGCACTGGATAGCTACACATTAAAAAGTTATTTGCTAAGCAACCATAAAATTATTTTACAAGTATTTATAATTACTTATTGCTAATTTTAAGAATGACATCTTATAAGTTAAACCCGCGCATTTGGAGAATAAATGCCCACAAATTTTTTTACCCCCAAATAAATACATCTGTTGTGGTACAGAAAAAAAACCGAGCATGAACTTGGGGTTGGGTTTGACTCTCTCGTCTGTGACTTGCCAACGTGAGTATTCGGGTATGTCCAGAAGGATGAGTGAATCGTAGGCTTCCCCTTAAACGCTGCATGAGTGCACAGGATGAAAATTAAAAAATTCAATATCTCCAAAAGTATTTGGATTTTCTTATCTCCGCCGGGTTAAATGAAAAGAGAAAGTTAAAGAGCACAGAATAAAGGTATTTTCGGAATTTAATTTTTTTTTTTAACAAATATCGCCCAAATATGAAAATTAAAAAATTTGATATCTCCTAAAGTATTTGGAATTTCTTATCTCCGCAGGCTGTAATGAAAAGAGGACGTAAAAGAGCATATAATGAAAGTTATTTCAGAATTTAAAAATTTTTTTTGACGCTAATCCGTACACTACATATTTACCGACTGTTGTGAACGTCAGATTTGCCAATCATGTGATCCTCTATATATAAGAACGTTTAAAACAAATGGCAATGGCTGAGTCAATGCATTAAGTATTGTTTGTTTGTATGTATGTATGTATGTATGTATGTATGTATGTATGTATATATACATACACACACACACACAATTTGCAGAATTTTATTTAATTTCCCCCCGCCCCCCTAGAAAATGGAATATTCAGTCATTGTAAAATGAACAAATAAATAAAAAAAAAAACTTTACCTGTATTATGATCCAGCCAGTAACTATGATATCTTGAACAACAAAAATATAAGTTAAGCAAAAATAAAAAACCTACAACAACGGAACAAATTCCAATCGCCACGTAAAAGGGTGTGAAATCTCCGACTTTATGCTTTCCTGGTTCAGGTGTTGTCGTTTGTTCTATATTAACATCAAAATAAGACATTGTACATCAAAAACATCACTATAATACTACAATTTCACTTTTTAAAAATCTTCCAACGTACAGTACAACGCCCTATTTAAAATAGTCAAAGATAACACAGAACAGTACAAACTACAAAACAACAACAACGTATCTTAAAAAGCTAAAGAAATACAGAGATTAGAGAAAACTATTTCTATTCTCTGGTGTAAACTAGATCAACGTAGTGCCGTTGTATATTTTCTGTACCTAAAGGGAGAGATAAAATCCAAAACACGCCTCATTTGTTACAAAAGTTTTATGTACAAATTTTGATTATTTAAAGGGTATCACATTTATTGGAATGACTGAATAATATAAATACTATGTTACAGTGAAATCATAATTGTTGATACTAAAGCAAATTTTGTGAATAACTATAAATGTAATAATAATATAAACAAAAAATAAGAGTTTCAAAGAAAACTCTTTGTGCCTTAATGGACATATTTGCAGTTCTTAACAATAAAATATAGCATAAAACATAGGATCTCCACCTCTATGGCATTGTTTATTGAACCTGAAAGGTTCAGTTCTGGAGTGTTATTTAGTTTGGGCTGCACACCAGCTTATAGCGCAAGGGTTTCTGATAGTGTTGTGCACCATCGACTAATTTCTAAAATCGAATAATTATTCGATAGTTTTAGTCGAATACCTTTTCAATCGTTGCAAGCTTCAGCGGTTTTATTTGTGACGAACTAGACGTCGTCCGGCCGAAGGCCACCCCAAAGCCCGACCTGCAACCGCCAGTATCCGACCCCGCTAATGGAAAGCACCCCTAGCCATGGCCCACCCGAGTCAGACGAGCCCCTGAGGACCAGGTAGAACCAAGGGCCATGCTTAATTAATCAAGCACCTAGACCCCAATTCATTAAAAATCAGACCTAATTTCATAGTAACGACACTATGAATTAAAACCCCCGCCCAAGGAAAGTGCAACGCAGGAGTGCCCGAGTCACTTACGTGTGAATTTATCAGTTTGTGAGTGCCTCCCTTGCGGCCTTCAGCCTTAATTAATGATAGTGTTGTGTTAACGTAGATATTACCTCCCTGTTTTTTTATGTGTGACATCGTACGGCCGAAGGCCACCCTAAAGCCCGACCTGCAACCGCCAGTATCCGACTCCACTAACGGAAAGCACCCCTGGCCTTGGCCCACCCGAGTCAGGCGAGCGCCGCAGAGCAAAGGTAGAATCAAAGTCCATGCCTTAATCAACCGGACAACACTATTCCAGTATATTGTAAATTCAACATACATTAATGATCACATCACTTTTAATTAACAACCCCGTGCAAAGGAAGTGCGACGTAGGAGTGCCCGGGTCACTCACGTGTAGCTTTTTATTAATACAATTGTGAGTGCTCCCCTTGTGGCCTTCAGCCTAATTTAAATAAAGTAGTGTGTGACTTAATTAAAACCGCCCCAAATTGTCATGTATCATTCGCCACTGGAGCAGTCATCAAGCGACGAATAGTCTCCAGTGTGACTCAGATTATTCAAACTTATTTCATGTAAACTTGTTAAATGCAATTTCCAAAATGTATATATATGTATTAGGTTAATTGTTAATTTTTACTGTGTGAATTTAGAGCCACTTACATTCTGTTATTAATATAATATTTTACGAATAACGGAACTTTAGAAATCTTGGCGCGAGAGAATGCTCACCCCTCCCCTCGCGCCAGGGCCAGACGCCAGTACCGAGCGACTCACGGACAGGGACGGACTTACGTACCACGGGAGCCTTCAACCATTGTCTACACTAAATTCATTCTGGTAAATATTGTCACGTTCCAAAACCTTTTTAAATTAACTCCCCGTGTGCGCTCGGTCCTTTTGCGGTGTAGGGCCTATCCTAGCCGATTAAACGTAAAACTCCCCGCACCATGCTTTACGCGGGGCAGTACAGGATATGGAGCGGGCCGACTCCCGCCAACACAGACATTTCGTTAATTGCCGAGGTGCACAGGCACTGGCCACATCTAATTGAAGACTTCAACTAAGTTCATAGCGAGCCGCGGTCCACACAGGTGGGCCCGCGCATCGCCGTTCGCAACTTACAGGATTGGCCGACTCCAATCAAACTCTCCCCCTCGCAGTGGCATAACCAGGATTTGTGTATGGGGGGTGTTAAGAAGCATGCCTCCCCCCCCCCCCCCACAGATTAAAGCGGGGGGTCCGGGGAAAATTTGGATTTTAAGGTGTAAAATAGTGCTCTTTTAGCAGTTTTCGGTACTTAAATTTAAATATTCTAATGGTAAAATTTTTATTAATTTTTATATGAAATTTGTTTGAGTGATGAATAAGAAATTAATTAAATATTTGTTGCTAAGGGGGGGGGGGGTTGAACCCCTAACCCCCCCCCCCTGGCTGCGCCCATGCCCACTCGATCACGACTGGCGTGAGGGCTTAATCTTAGTGACGACGCATTAGAGCGCCCTGTGTAAAAATAGTGTAATTGTGTAGGGAAAATAGTGTAACTGTAACTGCAAGTGTAATTGCCAACGTTAAATAAACGTCCACTCGCCACACTCCATGCGCGACGTGTAGACGACAGCGCAAACCAGACTTGTGTACGTTATTTGTGAACCTCCCCAATCCAGTTAGGGATCAGCGTGCTATGCTGTGTAGGGCCAGTAGTGCATAAGTAAGTAGGGATCCCTAACACCACGACCACCACTGCCGTTTATAGTGGGCCACGCAGGGGCTTTCGTACCCACCGACCCACCTCGTGGTTAACCACCGAGTTAGCCTGGCACCCTCCCGGACACGTTTTACATAATAAACCAGCCTTCCCGATAGGAACCCCGCCGGATCTCAAACACGAGAAACCGGGCGACTGCATGTGTGACTAGCCACTAGAGCAGTTAGCAAGTGACGAACAGTCTCTGGTGTGACTTTTAATATTTAATTTTAATTTACGTAATTTTACGAACCCTAAATATTAAAGAGTATCTGTAAATCAGATTAGTTATTAATAATTAATGTGTAGATTTAGAGCTGCTCTCAGCTTGTTATTATTAAAATAATTTCCGAATAATGGAACTTTAGCAACTTTGGCGCGAGAGAACGCCGAGACCTTCCCTCGCGCCAAGGGCAAACGCCAGTACCGTGCGACTCACGGACCGAGGTGGACGTGCATTCCACGGGGAGCCATCATCCTTTGTCGACACCGAACCGTACTTCTGGTAAATATAGTCATTTAACCCAAACCTTTTGCTACGTAATATTAACTCCCCGTGTGTCCCCGGTCTTTTTTATGGTGTAGGGCCTAACTCAGCCGCTTAATTATAAACTCCCCGCACAAGACATTACACAGGGCAGTTCAACTTACGGCACGGGCCGACTCCCGCTACCAAGGAACTTTCACTATGGTTGAGTGCACAGGCGCCGATGACAGCTACGTGTAAACTTTATAACTAGGTAATTTAACTGCGGGCCGCGATTCACACAGATGAATCCGGGCGGCGCCACCAAGTTAGCAATTTTCGGGATTGGCAGTCTCCAATCAACCTCCCCCTTAACCTCACTGGAGTGAGGGTTTAAATAGTGATAGAGCGTCAGAGCAGTCATATTGAACTAATTGTAATTTTAGTAGGGGAATACTTTGTGCGAAGTGCGAGTGTAATACAAGTGTAATGTAAGTGTAATTTGCGACTGTAATTCATTCAGCTAATTAAAAGGCCACTCCACACCCTCCGTGCGCGATGTGCCAACGACCATCTAAATATTGAGTTCGTGTCTGTTATTGAATTGAGCATCCCTACACCAGCTAGGGACCCCTCCAACCACGAACTCTGCCGACGGTTCTAGCGGGCCACGCAGGGGCAATGCACCCACAAGACCCACATTTGGTTAGCCGCTGAGCTAATCTGGCACCCTCCTGGAACGTAATTTCAATAAGAGCCAATTTCCCGCTAGGATACATGACCGATCTCGAACACGAGAACTCAGACGACGGCAAACTGAAGAAGACTCTATTTGCCTGAACGAATGAAAACTGTTCCAATTACTATTCAACCTGCAAATATAACCCAATTTTGAAACCATAATTACCGGTTCATTGTTTACATAAGGAAATTCCAGAGTTTATATGATGATAAGGGTGTAGACTAAAATAATAATATAAGTATTGTTTAAAATTAGTCTAATCATTAAAAGTCTTTTCAATAAATTCTACATATAAAATATTGAGAGCTGAAAGTAATACACAAATTTTTGTTTATAATAAACTATAACCACCATAATTTATCGCTCTGCTTTGACGTCGTACCTGCTCTTTATTTAAACAAAAACCCGGGTCACTTTCCTATTGATTAGCGCGGAAATGATGTGTATCAATATACAAGTTTTACATTACAAATGTTAGATCTCGGTCAATCTAGAGGTGGGTTGTTACAGCAATTTTCGGTATCAGTTCCAACCTGATACTGATACAGTAATGTACTAGTTACTAGTTTCTGATACTTTTGTATCAGATAGAGCAGTAGCGGCCCCTTTACAGGTTACACATCCTCCGTGCCGTCATCACCAGCGTAAAAAGGTATAGGTGTCTCTGATACATTATTTATCACGCCCGGTAATTCTATACCTCTGTTACGCTACATTTTTTCCCTTCTTTATCCCTTATTCGTCGTGCCGCTACCTCCCCTTTCTACAAGCTCCGCCCAAGTGACCGTCATCTGCGATCGGGTTCTGCGCACATTGGCCGTGGTGTTGTTCAAGGCGAATTCTACACTGATACTAAAGAACTTGATACTTGAATAGTGTACTCGTTTGCCGTTCCTGATACAGGCGCATATCAGTGACAAAGTATCAGGTTGATACTCTGCGACTCACCTCTACTGTGTTCCTAGGGGTTCGGAGGAGCGGCCCGCACAGCTTTACAGTACACGCCACACCCCAGTTTTATTAGTTTTACTTGCAAATACAGCACACTATCAAGCCTCTGATGCACACCAATATGACACTACATCACGCCAGCTAGTCGATCTAGCTGGTGGGGAGCTTCTCTCCCCCGCTGAATCAGGTACACATAATTTATATAGCATTACACAACCTAGCAGCGCACACACAGGTCCGTGTGCCAAATTTATCCAACAAGACATGCACCCCGCCCGTTGATCCAAGTGATTTTACAAAAGTGTGGGGTGCACCTGATTTACAATGCACTAAGCGAGTTATAGAAACTTCGGTTTCTGGTCTCGCACACACTAACTGCCCCGGATGGCAATATGATGGATCTTTGGCCTGGACAGCTCTCCTCTCCCAGCCAATCTAGGAGAAGAAATACCATTATAAGCTCACCTCTCCCAGCCTATCTGGTAGAATAAACTCCAATACAAATAATTGTGGAATTATTGGAATACCTCTCTCTACTTCTCCTCAGCTAGCGACTCCTAGTGAGACCGCAGGCTTCCTTCTCTCTCTCATCCTACCTCTCTCTGCCTACCCATCCGCTAGCGACTCTTTGTGAGACCGTGGGCAATCCTCTGCTAGCGACTCTTTGTGAGACCGCGGGCCCCTCTCTCCCACTAACAACCTTTCTGCTAGCGACTCTTCGTGAGACCGCGGGCATTCCTCTCTTCTGCTCCCAGACTTTCTGCTAGCGACTCCTTGTGAGACCGCGGGCACCTTCCTTGTCAGCACGTCCTCGGTCAGCTGCACTGGGCCGAATGGTCCACTCCCGCCTCAGAGTGTGAAGCTGCTCTACCCAAGAGCTGGCGCCGGGCAAACATCACGACTACCGAACGACCGAGCGACGTCCACCCCGTCTCCACATCTTCACCAGAGACGAGGCCGTGACAATGTACAGGATTTTTCAACATTCTAAATTAAAACAGCAAGTCTAATGTAAAACAAGACCAACATATAAAGGGTCATGCCGATAGGATCAAGGGATAAACTTGGATACGGGAAACAGAATAATTCCAGTGCTGTTTTCGTTTTGCACTTGCGTGGCAGGTAGATAATAAGTACCTAAAGGTTTGTAAGATAGGGAAGGGATAATTGGGTAACATTTATTTTCACATTCAATTGTATTCATTGAATTAGAACCACGTCTGAAGTCGTATGAAGTGCATTTCATTCCCGGCATATGTCCATTGCATTACGAATAAAAATTCACAGATACAACTTTGCCGCCACACATCCCTATGGAATAGTTACGGGGGATGCCTAGCGGGCTAAGGGCGTAGCTTTAGATTCATTGTCCAGTGGGCGCCAGGCTAGCTTGGAAGAACTAGACCGTGAGGAGGTTCGTGGGTTCGCTGCCCCAGCGTGCCCCGCTAGGTACGTCGGCTTACGGTGGTGATTGGCTTACTGAGTGGATACAGGATGCGCCCTAGGCAGTATAGGAGACTGCATACCTATACATGTGACACTGAAATTACACACGATTTGGACTGAATTACTTTAATAATGCGCCGTTATGCACGATTGACACACAGCACTGGTACACGTTTATGACATTTCACTACATAGCACTACATGATTACGTTACTCAAACTACCCTTATCTCCGCAGCAGTCTCGCGGGTCGGTATGGTTACCGGAGGCGGCCAGTAACGTGAGTTAACCCGTGACGCGGTTGCGCGGGGTGTTTGTTAAGGCGGTCGGGATAGGCCCGGCTCTGCCGAAAATGGTCCGGGGACACGTGAGCAGCGGTAAAGCGAGGTTGTGATATATTTACTTACTGAACATAAAGACTTATCGGTGCACTTAAAATGTAAGCTACTCACGGGACACACGTCCGCCCCGGCCGCGAGTGTTCGAAGACTGCCGAAGATGGCCGCCACGCGGGGGCTGGAGGACTCGTCCCCCCCCCCCCCCGTGCCACGCGCCAACACCTTTATTTTATCTTAAAGTTATAATTTTATATAATACATCCTTCCAGGTACTTAATTAAAAATTAGTACCTGGAAACTGTTTGCTGAGGGTTTAATATTTCTATCACTAATAATTAACTGTTTGAAAATATAGTCACATGGAAGACTGTTGTTTACAAGCATTAACACTGATGAGATCCTGGATTTCATTTAATGGCACTGACAAATATCCTTGTAATTAGAATCTTATGTTTTAATTGTTATGTAGGTCAGGTGGCGAATCCCTCACTTGACTCATTCCGGATGTGGCTGGGGCGCGCTCCGAACGGGAGGGTCACTGATCGGGTGAGAACCGGCTGAAGGTAGCATCGGTACGACGTCAACTTCCACGAAAACACGCATTTTATAGGTAATAATAACCCTCATTTGCAATTTTAAAATTCACTTATTTACACATATTCTTAAGCAGGAACATTTAAGTTTATATACATTGCATACGTTTATGTTGACGCCAACCATTAGTGGTCCTCGAATCCGCACAGACCGCTATGGCGCATCGCCGCCTCGCCCCGAGCGTGTGCGACGTGAATGCACCTGGGTGCAGGGTGGTGCAACGCCTCGAACATAAGCTGCCCCGCCTAATCGACTGTCGCCCGCGCGAAAGTCGACCACGGGTGTAGTGTTAGGTGACCTGATTATCTGGACTTTGAAATTAACTTTCAGCACTCTTAAAAACAATATTGAGTAATGGCTATGTTTAAATATTATTTGTAATTCTGGACTTTAGCGCGATCAGGCGGCGTGCATGGCCCGGGATTACTTTTGCACACGACACGTTTTCGCGGGAGCGAGGCTGGGGAGTCGTGCGGACGTCACAGCCATTGCCAGTTAATCACCGCCCTCCAAGGAGACTAGTCGCGAGTCGCCCGCGGAGCCTCTTGACCTCCGCCCTTGCCATCTCTACCGGAATTGCGTGAGTTTTCAGCCCATCAGAAACGTGTCTTGTAGAGCGCGGCTCCCAGTAAGCGGGTCATGCACGATGCAGCGCATGTATAGCGTGCCTGACAATAAATCACTTTAAATTGAGTCTCCGCATAATTATTACAACACCCGTAGCATAGCGTCCCTGGTAGCTAAAACAGCCGGGGGTAACTCTGACGGAACGACCCTTACTGCCTGCCGGCCACGTGGCGACGTCACGCCCTGAGTCAAGAGTCTCGGCTACGCACTAGCACGTAGTTATTATTTCTAGTTGGCGCCCAAAAGCAACTTCACACCCTCAACATCACCTCGGCAGAAGGCAGAAGGCGTCAATGTACTTCGTGATCAATTAAATTCAAATAAAATAAACGACTCGAAGAGAATAGAAAAGCGTGACTACACTTTCATGACATGTAATTTTTAATAAAACTTTGACGAATACGGCGAAGCATTTTATATTTAGTAATAAATTATTCCATCGCATCCTACAAATATTCAATAGAATTCCTCAAACACTCATCATCACTATCAACAACTAACCTCGCCTGATACATCGCCATTTTATTTTCTGTCGCTTAGCCGCCGGTTAAGCAGCTAGCGGCTGGTTCATCCACGCGCTAGGTTAGCCGGGATTTTAACTGGAAGGTAGACGTTAACAGGGAGTCATAAAACCGAAATAAGAGCTAGCCTGCGGATAAATTTTAGCCGGAACTTTAGCCTGAGGTCATAAAACCGGCCCTTAGTCTTTCTTTTTTTATGCAAATTGTGCTTTAAAGTAGTGTTAAGGGCTTTGCTATTATCCATAGTGTTTTAATAAAATGTCTGTTTGGTTTAGGGCCGGTTTTATGACCCCCGGCTAAAGTTCCGTCTAAAATTTAACTGCAAGCTAGCTCTTATTTCGGTTTTATGACTCCCTGTTAACGTCTACCTTCCAGTTAAGGTCCCGGCTAACCTAGCGGGTGGATGAACCGGCCGCTAGCTGCTTAACCGGTGCTAAGCAACAGAAAATAAAATGGCGATGTATCAGGCGAGGTTAGTTGTTGATCAGTGGCGGCTAGTGCCTTTTGAAAATGGGTGTTCACAGCATTGGGCTCTTTATATAAAGAATCACCGACCCCCCACCCCCCTGCAATTTTAAAGCGGATGGTCCAGGGGCCTCCCCCTGGAAACAAATTGGATTTTAAGGTGTAAAATGGTGCTTTTTGGGCATTTTAATCACATAAATACAAACAATTTTTTCCAAGTTATTGTGGGGCGAAAGTAAAGTTTTTAGGTACCTCCAAAATAGCCACCGGATATGCCACTCACACTAATAATATATCAAATGTTAAATTATGCAGTGTGAAGTCGTTTTAAAATAAATACAAATGATTACCATGAAATGTAAATTACACAAAATTTTGACACAGTTTGTTAGCAAGAGTCTTATTGATGCGACCTTTTTACATGCTTTATATTAGCTTCACCTGTATGTTTGTTTGTTTGTATGTTTGTTTGTATGTTTGTAACCGACTCCTTTGGGTGCGATTTTGACCCACTTTAAACGGCCAGATTTCATTCAAACTTTGTAGATTTATCGAGGACCGATGACATTACACTAATTTGATAAGATTATTCCATTAATCAATTAGCAAAATAAGATTTTTGTCAATTTATTGGTAAAATGAAACAAAGACATATATATATATATATAAAGAAAACCATTTCGCTCATGTGCGAACTCTTTTCTTTCAGTTTGTCTTTGGCGTGATATAAACAAAGCCTACTAACTAAATATTGTGACATTTAATTAAATGAAAAGTGAGAGTGTGTTATGATTATTGTGAACAATATACTTTCTTGAAGAGAATATTATCTATATTTGTAAAAATATGAAGAAAAAACCCGAAATAAGGGCTTTAAATGTTGTTTCTTTCGTTGAATAGAGAAACACAAATACGTCTTTGTTTCATTTTACCAATTAACCAAGAGTGAAACATTATTAAAAACATTTTATGCAAATATTTCACGAAACATGGAAAAATTGAGTTTTGATTTTGCTGTGAAACCAACAGCAGATGGGAAATCAAACACCATATGCATAACCTCAATAGCTACACCTGATGGCAGATTTTTGAAATTCCACTCGAACACCAACCTGCAAATATACCCCCAAGCAGTTAAAAATATTCCAAACTGTGCCAAGGTCAGTAAATCATTAAATAAAACACATCACACACGGAAAATATGGATAAGCTTGACGAATGATATATCAAAAACATATTTGGATAGAGAGCAAAACTTACAGTTTAAGTGTTTTTACCTGGAAGAAATGGTAAATATTTACTTGGGCGGTATTTCCAAAAAAAAATGTTAAAAATCCGAAAATACCTTTATTTTATGCTCTTCAACTTCCTCTTTTCATTAAAAGTGGCGGAGGTAAGAAATTCCAAATACTTTAGGAGATATCGAATTTTTAAATTTCATCATATGTAGTTGAGCGGTATTTGCGAAAATAAATGTTAAAAATCCGAAAATACTTTTATCATATGCTCTTCAACTTCCTCTTTTCATTAAAAGCAGCGGAGATAAGAAATTCCAAATACTTTAGGAGATATCAAATTTTTTAATTTTGCAATACAAGACCTGTGGAACCATTCGAGCGGAGCCATTTTTGTTATTTTGCCGTGTGTTCGTGAATACGTGAATCGTGAATGCGTAATTAATAAAATGGTTGATTAGGTCAGGTCAGTTACATTATTAATACTTTCAAACTAAGCAGACATTAAAAATTATTTTGTGAATTAATTTTAATGGCTGTTTAGTTTTAAAATATTTATAGTGTAACTGACCTGACCAAACAAACCCGGACAGACGGTGAACAGTAAACTAAAATGGTCGATTAGGTCAGGTCAGTTTCATTATAAATACTTTCAAACTAAGGTCATATTAAAAATAATGTGAATTAATTTTAATTATTCTTTAGTTTTAAATTATTTATAATGTAACTGACCTTACATAACAAACCCGTAACAAAGGATGTACAGTAAGAACTCACGTAAATTTTTTTGTTACTTATTACTTGCGCAACAATATCAAAATAACAAATAAGACTTTAAAATTAGAAACGTTAAAAACTCACCTAAGTTGGAGGCGGTAATTAAACACCGTTTTAAACAATAATTGAACTAAATAATCACGTATTAGTTCATTTGAATTCTGGCCTATCACGAACAATCACGTGAAATCATTATCCAATAAAAAAAATAGATACTCGTACGTAAACAAGAAACAATGGTGCACGCACGCCACAGGAATGCGCTGGTTTTGTGCTGAAATTTAAAAATTCGATATCTCCTAAAGTATTTGGAATTTCTAATCTCCGCCGCTTTTAATGAAAAGAGGAATTTGAAGAGCATATAATAAAGGTATTTTCGGATTTTTAACATTTTTTTTCGCAAATACCGCTCAACTACATATGAAGAAATTTAAAAATTCGATATCTCCTAAAGTATTT
Organism: Bacillus rossius redtenbacheri; assembly: GCF_032445375.1. Taxonomy (NCBI): domain Eukaryota; kingdom Metazoa; phylum Arthropoda; class Insecta; order Phasmatodea; family Bacillidae; genus Bacillus; species Bacillus rossius. The sequence goes on from NW_026962011.1 coordinate 34,963,890, forward strand.
GGAATTTCTAATCTCCGCCGATTTTAATGAAAAGAGGAAGTTGAAGAGCATAAAATAAAGTTATTTTCGGATTTTTAACATTTTTTTTCGGAAATACCGCCCAAGTAAATATTTACTGGCGTGGGGCGCTTTGTATCATATTTATCGTACATCGAGCGCCCGATGGTAGAGCAGCCGACATGTCATCGGAAGGCTCTGGGTTCGAATCCCAGTCCGGTCTTTTCAAAGTTTTCTCACATATTGTATACACTCTCATTGAGCAGGTCCTTTCCTCATCCTTTATCAATCCTTATCCTTCCCAAAATTCCTGTTACGTAAATGTGGAAGGCTTCACGTAATAATTAATCCCATCCTTTCCTGCTTCACAACATTAATTTCGTACAGTATGTAAGACTGGTCGATATCACTTGTTCGTCAATAACCTTATACCATTAAATCTGATTGTATATATTGATAACGTTAAAATTTTTGAATGGCTTCTAAAATCGAGATTTGACTATCATTACAGCTGTACACATTAATAATTTGTAAACTAATTACAGTTACTTATAGTTATCACGGAATTAATAGTAGATTAGAACAAATAACAGTTTAAAAAAACAAAAAAAAAAAACACGCTTTTATAAATAAACAAAACTAAAAAGTAAAAAATAAATAAGAGTTTAAAAAACTAAAAAACACGCTTTTATAGGAAATCCTTCCAACTAAAAAATAGAAAATTAATTTTAATAAATTTAATTTAAAAATAGTGTAAAATAAAAAAAATGTATTTTATTTAAAAAAGCGTGGGGTGCTTTTTAAGATATTATCAAAATGATAATACTTCTACTCATATCTGTCAGTAAAATATTTATAAGTATTGACACCATGCACCCCACGGTTTTTTAAATAAAATACATTTTTTTTAATTTGACACTATTTTTAAATTAAATTTATTAAAATTTATTTTCTATTTTTTAGTTGGATTTTCTATAAAAGCGTGTTTTTTAGTTTTTTTAAACTCTTATTTATCTTACTTAGATTTTTGATAAGGTGTAAAATTGCCTTCGGAAACGTTTGAATTTGGCAGATGATAAAATGGAATGCGGTGAGTAGGTAGGGTACATTTGTATCTCTTACAAAGATTGGAATTTGATTTCTTTGTAATTTGCAACAGTAAAATATAAAGTTGAAAGATTATATTTTTATGCTTCTAGTGTTAAGAGATTTTGGCAGTTTTTTTTCCTGCTTGTATCGTGTGCTACAATACTAACATACTTATTTGCTTGTGTACTGTGTACAATATTAAGATCCCTACCACAGTAGTTTATGTTTTCCACACGGAAGTAGTTCTTCGGCCTAAAAGTACCGTGAGATGTCATTTTTTTACTGTTTAGGAACATTCATGAAGGATAAGTACACGATAATGGTTGTGCTATCATGATTCACATACTTTTGTTGCACTTTATTGAATTACAGGTTGTAAAAAATGCTACGACTCGTATTCGCGAGGGCGTGGCGACACGGCAGAGGCCAAGCGAAGCTGCTGAGGTCGGTTGTTGCGCGGCAGAGGAGGGAGCTCTCCTCCGCCGTACAGCTGACGGCAGAAAGGTACCCAGACGTGAAGAGGGGAAACTACAGCGTCCTCGCAGACCGCCACCTGCAGTTCTTCGAGAGCATTCTCGGCAGAGAAAGGGTTCTGACCGACCCAGATGATGTCGAGCCTTATAATGTGGACTGGCTCAGAATAGTACGAGGTTAGCGACATACGTTGAAAAAAAACTATAACTAAACTAAATAATACTTTTGCAAACATTAAAAAAAATGATTTGTCATTGATTCCAATGTAAGTCTCTGAAATGCAGTCTTTAAATGGCAGTTTTTAGTGGTTTTTAGAAACTGTTAGGTATGTAAACGATATTTCCAACTATGTAAAGTTATATGTCAACTACAGTCCTTTCCTTTCGTACAGATGATGATATTCCTATGTTCCTGTGTAAACTCATACAGTTTTTTACATTGAGGTTTCTTATTGTCTGTAGGTGCTAGCAAAGTGGTGCTGAAGCGAAAAACAACTGAAGAGGTATCGGCCATCTTCAAGTTCTGCAATGCCGAAAGCTTGGCGGTGTGGCCTTGTCGGGGGAAGTGTTCCAGTTTTTGATGAAGTGGTTGTATCCACATCTCTTATGAACAAAATTTTAAGTTTGGATGAGCTGTCAGGTAAGTTCATTTATGTGCATCTTGCTGTTAATATGTATCTTCGTGAAAAAGTTAAAATTCTAGGTACTAACATATTAATTTTTCAACTTTTATGTATTAATTCTTTTCATCTTTAACTAGCTAAAGGTTAAGTTAATATTTCATGTCAAATGGTTATGCATAAGATCATAGTTTTAGGTTCCAAACCACTTGGGTGCCAACTTAGTGTTCAACAATTTGAATCATCCCTTAAACATGTTACTTCAATTAATTTAAGAGTTGTATTTTGGTTTTGTAACAAAGTTTTCTCATTCTTTCAGCCTTGTAGCATGTTTTTTTTTATCATTATTGCTGTACCTTTGAAAATAAGGTAACTGTAATGTAAAAAAGGTAACCGTATTGTAAAATATAAAAAGAAATCATATAATTGTAGCTAAAATTAAATTATTAAAATTTCTGTCTTTTATGTTGTTTATTTACATAGTTGTATTATCAACTGTAATTTTTTTTAGTAATGTAAAAATAAATTATTAGAAATTATACAAAACCTAATTTAACGCAAACTGTACTAAAACTCAAACAATAGCTATTTCGGAATAGTGTTTTAATGAATACTTTACCTAAGGAATCCATATAAAGTGCAATCATCTTTGCATTGCTTCTAAATTTTTTTACAAAGGATGCAGATGCAACCTAGATGCATCCACTAAACAAGAGATTTATATGGATGCAACACTCACAGCCACTGATACATCCCCCACTAGTTAATTTTTACCCTAGTCCACCCATCAAATTTTCGGCATTTGTGTAACACCTCATACAAGAGCTTCAATTATTAATTATTTTTGGTCTGTCAACTTTTTGTGTTTTAGTCACTTACATGCTAAACAGTTTAAAACCCTACCACTACATTTACGTGAAGTATGTTAATGAACTTACTCCTCACAACATTCAGCAACAAGACAGTTATTTGCTCTCAGTCATTAGGAAATGACAAATACCTCATAGTCATATTACACCATTTCCTTAAGCAGGGATAGGAGTTACAATGTTCCCACATCAACATATCTGCATATTTCAGTATGGCGTAATATGTCTACAACAATATAATTGAAACATCACACTTTTACTATAAATGCATGTTGATTCAAACTCCTTCCAAAATTACCCTATGGAAAAATCCCTTCACAGTATAGCAAATCAGTGAACATGTATATGGCATGGTATATATTAATTTGACAGCTATCCAAGAAGATAAATCCATGTTTCAGCAGTATATCAACCTAAAATATTATCCTGAAAATACCAGTTTTTAGCCATTTTTACTCCCCAAAATATAGAGTTCGTAAACAAAATCTGGAAATAGAACTACTATTCTTACCTTAAGATTTTCTTAAATGCTTTTCGTAAAAAGACACAGTCATACATATTGAGTAGTTTTTAAAAGCATGATTCTTGTGTAGCTCTGCTTCCCGAATATGTGCCCAGGCAGTTAGATTCTTACAAGCCATCCATAATTGGACACCTTTGAGAAATCTTGAGCAATTTGGAAACGGCACGTCAACACTTGGAGCTCTGCACGCTATTAGCACCCCAGCTTGGTGGCCATTTTACGCAGGACTGAAAAAAATGTTAATTTAGTGCAATTAAAATATCAGACATTAAATAAAAGCTTAAACTGCTTCCTGTACTTTATATTGGTAATCGGGCATGTGCAGATCAGAAAGTCACAAAAAAGAAACGTAAACTGAAGGATTGATACCGAAAGTCATGAAAAAATTTCTAGAAATAAACAGTGCTGGAAATATTTTGCTAACATGCTTTTTTTTTTTGTTGTTGCCCAACTTAAGTTTATAATTGCACATTAAATTTAAATAGTTGTAGACTGTACACTGTTATAGTATATAAAAATGACACTATGATGTATAAGAAAAGGTGATTTTATTAAAAGGTTAAAGTGGAGAAATTGGTTTACCAGGTACTTGCAGACACTTTGGCAATATAGACCCGAGAGCCCGCACCATGTCAGTGACAGGGGCGTAGCAAGGGGGGGGGGGTGTTTAGGGGTTAAACCCCCCCCCCTCCCCCACCACCAAATCTTTAATTAATTTCTTATTCATCACTCAAACAAATTTCATATTAAAATTAATAAAATTTTTGCCATTACAATATTTAAATTTAAGAACCGAAAACTGCTAAAATAGCACTACTTTACACCTTAAAATCCAAATACGGGGAGCGCCATGCTTCTTAACACCCCTCATACACAAATCCTGGCTACGCCACTGGTCAGTGACGTGTGTTCCTGCAGGCGTGCTGGTGTGCCAGGCGGGGTGTGTCCTGGAGACCTTGGAAGGCCACGTGCAGGAGAGGGGACTGATGATGCCCCTCGACCTGGGCGCCAAGGGCTCCTGTCAGATCGGGGGCAACGTGTCCACCAAAGCTGGCGGCTAGCGGCTGCTGCGCTACGGGAGTCTGCACGGCAGCGTTCTGGGCATAGAGGCCGTGAGTACCGCTGCTCCCTCGTGGGTACCTCCGTGGACCGAGCTGCCGTGGTCCCGGGTTCAAATTCTGGGTGTGTCGTGGCAGTTAAATGTGCTGGCCGACCTGCTGATTGGACTTCCGCCGGATCGGTGAGGGTCTCGACAATATCAGGACAGGAAAACATCCGCAAAGCATTGAAACAAACAAGCATTAGGTTGTGCCTTTACCATAAAAGGTTTAGAACAAAGATGACATACCTAAGATATGAAAAAATTACTGTGGTTCAATTAAATGTATATTCTTGCTTCCAGAATTTCTCAAATCACTTCAAGCTTTGTTATAAACACAGGTATGTACTAACTTAAAAAAAAAAATTAAAATTACTTGATTCCAAGGTGCACATTTTTTTTTTCTTTCCAGAAAATGGTGCACAGCTTACAATCAGTGGCATTTTACTTTTTATAAATTTATTCAATTTTAAGATGCACCTGTTTACCTAGAGCGATCTTAATTCAGCATTCAGGCTATTGATTTGTTTACTTACCTCATTTATTAATTAAAAATATGGTATTGTTGAAATGCATAAACCTAATTTTTGAAACATTTTATTGTTAACAGTAAACCACTTTTCTGTAAATTGTGGCATGCAATGCCAACTTGCGATAATTTTTTAATTCATTTTTGTGTACCGTATTCCTGCCCGCATATCTAAGATAATGGTCGACTTAAACGAATAGAAAATTTTGAAACGAGTGTCCTGGTAACCCTGGAATGTTGATTTCACTTTATGGCAGGTAAACTTCTCACATCATATTAAAAATATTACGTTATCCTGAAACTTGTAATGGTTCGTTACATAAAAAAAATAAATAGATGTTCAACGCCGATTGCAAATTTTGTTGTTTTATTTTTCAAATAGAATATTGCACAGACGAATCCAAACACTTTCAATACTTCGCTCACTCATTCCAGTCGTACATTCACCTGTCGAGAAATGCTCGCAGCCCGGGCGATGAAAATTAATAAAAAGTATAACTTCGCTTAACTCTTTCAGTATCCGAAATCTGTAATTATACGAAAATCAGTATGGCCTCAAATACGGCCGCACCTGGTGAAAATCCGCGAGCCGCCGAAACGCGGCCTCGCCTGGCAGCGATCGCCCGACGACTACTGATGAACTCATGACACGTCTCCTCCACGCAGGAAGTAGAAGTCACATGACCTCACCGACCAATCACACGCACTCTTCATTCACACTTACAGATACAAACCAATCAGAAGACAGAACATACATTGAAAACAATTTTCTATCCATAGAGCCAGGGACTTAACATTCTCCTTCTCTCTCCCACACCGTGAGACAGCAGTTATCACACAGTTCCCACGACCAGTGGTGAATCCCAGCTTTTATCTCAGTTAGCGGGGAAGCACTGTTTCTTTCTCACTCACACGTACATGTCTCTTATGCCTCTCTCTTTCTACACATCACCCCAGCCCAGACACAGTCCCGTGATCTATAATTATGTTATATTGCAACATGTTAATGAAAATTAAGAACAACAATCATTATACAAATTACTTTACAAAATTTAGGTTATTTAGAAAAAACCTGAAAAAGTAGGCTAAAACAGGCAAAAATCTAGTACAGCGACTTCTTTGTGAATAATTACATAAAAAATAGTAATGATTGAAAATGTCTGTTAGAATACAAGGTACATTCTTAAAACACATAGCACGTGCAAATAACATATATTAATATTCATAATGTCTGATTATACGGTTTCATAACATATACACCACTCAAAAAACATTGACTTGTTTATATTTACATATACAAAAAAGAAGTTTAAAAGAAAAATATTTAGCTAGGAGGGCAGGGTCTTGCAACGTTACAAACTTCCTTGTCCTTTGTTTGCCTTTGATTGTTGGAGCAAATATACAATTAGTTTTCTTCTGAATCCTGATTAGCATGGATGGAATGAGGAGAAAGTGCGCAGTAATTAGAGTGAGCTAGGTACCTTACCAATGTGACTGCAAAGATATCATTCCCTCTCAGTCTTATGTTTGGGAGATTTGTATCTGACTACTGATTTATCATTGAGTCACACTTACCTTGGCACTGTTGGTTTTCTGCACTATTTTTTCAGATGTGTAGAAAGTGCATGTTTTTCCAGGTGAAAGCAGATGGCCAGGTACTTGACTGCCTGAGCTCGTTGAAGAAGGACAATACCGGCTACCACCTGAAGCACTTGTTCATCGGCTCCGAAGGGACTCTGGGCTTAGTTACAAAAGTGGCCATACAGTGTCCCGCCAGTCCGCGAGCCGTCAACACAGCATTTTTAGGTCAGTGTCATCGCGACCGTACTGATTGTTGTTGCGTGACTTTCAGGAGAGAATATTTACAAAATGAAATGTGTGTTACTCAATGCCATTGTGCTCCTTTAAATCTAAAAGTTGCAGGTTAACTTTTTTTTTATCATTCCGTGTTTCTACATACTCAGACACAATTAAATAACTATTTACTTTAAATCAAAACTAATTCAGTTCTAAGCAAAGTAACTGAATTTCATTTGCACCCATTAATAGTTCATATTATTTTTAATTTCATTACTCTATACCTAGGATAAAGGATAATAATTTCCAAAGTTCATTTCTATTGTTTGGGCATTTAACAGAAATGTTTTCTCAGGAAAATCTTCCTCCTTATTTCTTATTTAATCCTGAAATGTTGCTTTCTTGATTGGATACATTTTCATATATTTTTAATTATTTCATATATTTATTTAATCAAAACGTCCTATTAAAGCAATATATATTGAATCCAACCCTTCTTCCAGGCAGTGGTTCAAACATACTAACATATACAACGTCCAAATGTTTTGAAGCCAATAAATTTTTTATTATACCTACCCTGAAATTTTCTGTTTTCATCACTTTAGTTTGACCTCAAAGTAAACAAATTAATCTTAGCTACCGTTCTATACTTATCCATTAAAAAATGTCCAGATTTGATATGCATTAGAGTACGTATTTCATTTCTCTGGAACACACAATATCCACTTGGGAATACATCACTTACATTTTCAAAAAGAAAGTTTTTTTCTTTGATATAATAATTTTTTAAATTGTATCTCTACAATCCTCAAATTTAAATTTCTCCACAATCTTTACTTCATAATTTATTCATAAACTGAACACCTCTTTGAGTAACAAGAACCGAAACCTTGGCGCTTGCTTGAGTAAATACTAGATGGTCTGGAAGTTAAGCTGGTAAAATAAATTAATTAAATGCATAAAAAAATAATTTCAGAAATTGTAGAGAATCACAGAGGCAGAAGCACCGAAGCACATTAACTTTGGTTTAATATATTTACATTGATTGTCTAAATAGGTGGATCATTAGGTTATTGGATATTTATGTCAATTAAAAAAAAAATACATGGTTGGTCAGACAAGTTATTAATGAATTTATAAATATGCAAAAATGGTCCATTTCTTTTACTCTGTTGATAACAAGTCCGGAAAGGTATCTTTTGATGAAGATGTGTAAGTATGAAATAGTTTCACTACATAATTCTTTTTGGGACTTCTCTGCCTGCATGCCCGGGTGTGGGGCGTGGGGAGCTAGTGGCCCAGGAAGGCTATCTTCGCTGCGCTAAAGGCTGAACCTGAGGCGCAGAAAAGCACCCATAGCTCTGAACGCTTCCAAACTGAATCCATCCAGGAGGATGGATTCGTAGGACATACTTAAAAAATCCCACTGCAAAAGCAAAATAAGTCGCAGTGACAAAAATGTAAAGAACTAAGAAATTTAAGAGTGAAAAAAAGTAAATAGGTGGTTACCACATAGCCAATGTGGGGATTGATCCAGTCATCAGAGCACAGAAACAAGCGCTAAACTAAAAGAAGTGATTGGTGCTAAGGAAATCTTAAAAAAATAAAATCCCAACTCTCACTAGTTGATGAACTTAAGGGCACAAAGAAATATTAAAGGGATGGACTCCATATCACCCGGGACTATATCCCATCAAAAGTTGACTTGCCGAAAACAGCAACACACAGAGACTTAGTACAAAACTGCAAAGAGACCCGAAGGTTGCCAGAAAAATGCCCCAAGGGCTTAGGTACCACGAGAAGTTAAAAGGCCCTGAGAATAGAGAAAAAAATGAAGGTAGTAGTGATGATTCGTATTAGAGCCGAGAGGGGTCATGCAGGGAGCGAAAACGGAGGCATAAGTTGGCCGGGATAAAACTCAAAAGGTCTGCAGTTTGGACGGCGTGCTCAATGCTTTAAGGCTTCCTCAGTGGGAAGGGGGAATAAAGTTTGTACTCAGATTGACCAACAGGTGTTGTGGTGCTGCAGAGTGGCAGGAGAGAGCTCTGTCCAGGGGCTCTTGAATAAAAGGGGAGGAATTTCTTGCTACAAGAGTTTGAGGAGCCATGGTTGGGGGGGGGGGGGGGAGGAGAGAAAATGCCGGCGTAGGGCTACATTGGTGGTGCGGTCGGGATGGAGCCGTGTTGAATAGCAATGCCTGTGTCCTACTGTATGTGCCAAGACGCACTCGCGGGGCACAGTGGTGTATCTGAAGGCGTAGCGCCTGACCTGGAACTGATGCCGTTCCTTCTGCAAAGCAGAGAAAATCTGTAATGCTGCTAATGCAGTGTGGGGCGGTGTAGCGTGCAAACATTCAGCGCTGATGAACGAGCGGCGGTTGAGCAGCATGTGGAAAACATAAAGTAGAAAAGACCACCAGGGTTCCGTATTCAGGTGTTTCAAATGTTTTAAATAGTTTACAATGTGAACCTTGAAAAAGCATAATAGAATACTCTTTGAAATGTACTTTATTACAAAAAAAAACAATTGTTTCAAGAGAATAACTAATTTACGACACAGAGTGCCAAATTTGTTTGGTTGTTAATTGGTTGCAGAAGTTGTTGAAGTTATAGGTCTGCTGTGTTTGGCCGCCCAAGCTGCCCAGTTTTGTGTACAAGTGTGGACTCGTGTTTGGCAGTGAAGGTGGTGAACGTATTTGGTTTTCCAGGACTGCTCACGTTCGAGGACGTGCTCCAGACGTTCAAGGACGCGCGCAGCGGCCTGGGGGAGATACTGTCGTCGTGCGAGATGATGGACGCTGCTTCCATGGACGCGAGCGTCGGCAACCTGAAGCTGACCAACCCCATCAGTGACCACCCGTTCTACATGCTGATAGAGACCTCGGGCAGCAACGGTCAGCACGATGAGGAGAAGCTGATGCAGTTCCTGGAGAGATCCATGGAGCACGGCACCGTGCGGGACGGCACCGTCGCCACGGAGCCCTCCAGGATAAAGGTACCTCCGCCGCCGTGCTCGCCACTTGCAGCGTGTGAAATACTTGTGGTACATAAACATGTTGTGAAGTGGTACAGTTCCTCTGAACTCGTATTTGAAACACCAGGGTTTTGAGTTCCAGTTACGTCATACGTATTAGGATTTCAGTTTCCCGTGGCTCCTAATCCTAGGATAAAGGTACCTCTGCCACCGTGCTCGCCACTTGCAGCGTGTGAAATACTCATGGTACAAAAACATGTTGTGAAGTGGTACAGTTCTTCTGAACTCGTATTTATAAACACCAGGGTTTTGAGTTCCAGTTACGTCATACGTATTAGGATTTCAGTTTCCCGTGGTTCCTAAAACCACAAGCAGAAAGCACGGGCACTTGTGGCTATTTCAATAGCATGTTAGCAAACCTAGAGAGCAATAAGCAGTGTGTGTGCTCAGTGTTATTATAAAAGTAATATATATATATATATATATATATATATATATATATATATATATATATCTTATAATTAGTGTTGGATAGACCTGTGTGAATATTCTACTTTTCAAATATGAATACCAATAATAAACTATTCATAATCAATTGCTTACTAATATTTGACGTTGCATACCTTGTGAGTTTGTCGTATATCAACGTTCACTTATGAGAAATGACAAATGTGCCGTGTTTTAAATTGTTCATGCAATTTTTCCATTACTGTTGAGTGAGACAGTTGTGAAAAAAAAAATAAACTTGAATACTTGTTGCATGTTTAAAACGTCACTTATTATTCATGTTTTTTTATTATGAAGCCCCATCAAAACATCAAAAAGGGGTGTTTATATTGTAGCTTTACCTAAGCTCTTCAAAATTTCTTAAAAATTTTCATCTTACTGGAAAATAGTGTGTTACTAGATATGGAAGTTTTGTAGATGTGTAAATTGGATCAGTTGAGAGTTAAAATTAAATTAAATTTTAATTTTCAATATAGTTAAAATAAATTATTCAGGTCTAACTTTGGTACACAAAAAATTGGGCTGTTAAATATAATGTTTTTAATGATTCTCACATAACACTTGAGAAATGTTTAATCCATACAAAGTGTTCAATGATTTTCAAAACTAAGTTATAAATTTTTGTGTACTTCTTTATATTTTAGGTACGTAGTGTTTAGTTTTATTTTTGTCACGAAAATATATTTTAGTATTACATATTTCATTTCAGTTACAAAACACCTCTACCTATTTAAAAGTGTTGTGCTGATATTTCATTAGTAATTTGTGTTTGTTAGCCAACCGAAGAGTTGACAATTTTTGTTAATTTGATTTGCAGCCTATGTGGGAATTACGAGAACGTGTAACAGCCGGCATGATGTGTGAAGGGTATGTTTACAAATATGACATAACACTGCCCCACACTAACTATTACAGTATTGTCACAGAGATGGCAAAGCACTTGGAAGGCCGTGTTATCCGCTGCTGTGGCTATGGACACGTGGGTAAGTGTGACAGGAACAAACTTGGTGATCATGTTTTGTGTTATTTGTAATTTTTTACATGATTTTGTGAACTATTGAAACAAACAATGGCATAATAATACATGATGAACATATGGATACATATTTAATACTGAAAATTCTTTTTTTTTGTCTTTTGAGCTTTGAAACTTGTCATAAGCTGAAAGTTAGGTATAATGGCCACATGGCAAAATCAATAATTTTAGTTGGGTAGTTATTAATGCTCTTTTAAGTGAAAACATAATTTGTATGCATAGTTATTTTATTTTATTTACAATTGTGACATGTACTCCAACTCCCTTAAAGTTGTTGGTAGGTTGGGCATGAATGCTAGGGTAGTTTTAACTTCAGTTAAATATTAGAATTTATTATTTTTAAGTTTTTATAGTCAGATAAACCATCAAAATTAATGGTGCTCTAAAACAATAATATATTCCAGAGTTTTTTTTTTTTTTTTGTGGTTTTAAAATTGTTTAGGTGATGGAAACCTACATTTGAACATCAGCACAAAAGATTTTGACCATGATGTTCACAATATGATTGAGCCCTATGTGTTTGAGTGGACGTCCAAGTTACGAGGCAGCATTAGTGCAGAGCACGGCATTGGCTTCAAGAAGACAAAGTTCATCCACTACACCAAGTCGCAAGGCTCCATAGAACTCATGAAAGACATCAAGAAAATGATGGATCCAAAAGGAATTCTCAACCCATACAAAGTGCTTCCATTTTGACTCCGTGTTTTTCAGTTTCAAGTGTAAGCTGTAAACTTTGAAAGTTAGTATGAACCACATTCATCAAGGATGGTGGTGATAATTAGAACTTTTTTTTTTGCAATCTTTTATTATTTTACATTTTTTCTGTATTTTCCATAACTGTTTCAGTGGTCTTCTGATTTTTTTATTGGAATATGATTGAATAAAATTTGGATAACTCAAGTCTTAAAGCAATGCTTTATTTTAAATTAACATGTTCTCTAACCATCCATGCTAGTTGTCTGTATACTTCATAAATAAAAACCATACATTTTCATAAATTTCAGTGGACTTATATCTTACGACAACGGTGATGGTGATTCCAGTGTAAATATGTTTTAAACTTTTTTAAAACCAATTTTTTACAATTTTAATGTTAGCTGTGTTATGTCAAATAACCCTTTTAAGAGTTACTTTACTTTAAATTTTGTAACATTTAATCTTATGTATTGTGTGTTTATTTGGAATTGGCTTGTGAAGCTGTGAAGAAAATAATAGTGTTCATAAACTCTTTTTTTTCTGTTTTATTTATATATAGAATAACATGGTGGTTGTTAAAGACACAAAACTTTCAAAAGTCTTATGTAAACAGAAATATTTTTTGTATCATTTTCAGGTACATAATTGCATAAATTATAATATCTGAAAATTGATTTTAACTTGTTTTTTTTTAATGGAAACAAATCAAAGTATGAAATTGTTTTTCTAGTTTATTATTAACTTTAAGACAGACGTAATTACTGTGCAAGATGTAAACTGAGTACTAGATACCAATAAAGTTACTTATATATTTGTATACTGATAACAAATTCTGTATAAAACTGTACATGTCGTCCTGTAACCAACGGGAAAATTCTGAAAAGTTGAAATTTTTATTTTTAAACCTCTGAAAAAATTAAAAACTATCAAAAATCATTACTGGTGAACAATCCGGCAAAGAAATACATTTACCTGGAATTTGACTCATCAAAAGGTCACCTGGGATGTACCATGCAGTTTCCAGTAAGATCTGCATTGCCATGATAGTGCACAAATCTCAATGCCAAACTTTTAAATTTGTTGGTGTGGACTTAAGATATTCAGTTTTTATGCATGGCATGTTGTATGTGGTTTTTTTCCGGGTAAAGCGACAAAGTACATTAAATGAAAATCTCCCAAATGAAAATTTGCATAACCACAACATAGTATGGAAGGAGGAAGTATTAGGTTAAGTTCAAAAAACTTATAATTAATGATAACTGTGAAGTGAAAATGAATAAAAACCATAATATAGCTGATTATTTAAAATACTGTGTTGAACTAAAACACAGTGAGACTTAGCCATATAATATTAAAAATATAATACTGCATTTACCCGTGTATGGTTGCATATTTTATGCCGGTCTTTTGTTTAATAAAATGTTCTGCGACCCATATGTGTGTTAGTTTTTAATAAATAATTTATGAGTAAATATAAATTGTTTGATTAAAATATCTCAGCAGTAAGTGTAATGCTTCATGTACAGCGTTGTAAAGCTAGGTCTGTTGCCTGTCTTTTAATATAAGACATTAACAAGTATGTTCAAATTACTAGTAATTAATTGGAGTGTATGTTGTTAGTAGAAAAAAAGGCCACATAAAAATGCAGAAACATAACTTTAAAAATTTCAAGAGCAGTTTGTGATAGTGTCTGCATTTACGCCTTTGCTTTTCCAGCACCAAAAATAATACACAGATCATTAAAATTTGAAACACATTCTGTATGTTGACGAGTGCACATTACCATGGTAACTAGACAAGACTTCTAAATGATCACAAATTCAAAGCATCGGTACGACCAACTTCTGTAAATAATCCGAAGAGGAAGCATCATAGCTAACTGCCATATGAAAGGCGTGACTAGAAACATAATCTATTTTTTCACTCTGTCATAACAAAACTCATTAACAGAAATGTGTTATAGATATGAAGCTTTAAGCTAAGAGGTCCATAATCAACCAGCACAGCTTTAGAAAATTATATGAAAGTTTTCAGAGAGCACTGAAACTGTCAATGCTTATGCACCTAGTAAACTGGTAAAAAGTATTCATAATTTAATCTAAACTTTCTTTAAAAGACTGAGGTTTAGTAATTGTATTAATTTTGCAAAAGTTTGGTTTAGTAAAATCATTATTTAAAAAAAATTCTCTTCAAGAATTTGTAACTTTTAACTCTCCTATTGACCTTAAGGGTACGTCATTGTTGCATACTGGACTTAATTGAAATAATATAGCATCAGTGGCGTAGCGTGGGTGGGGCGGAGGGGGCGGCCCGCCCCGGGCGGCAGCCCGCGGGGGCGGGTCGCCGGTGAAGCGGGTTGAGATCTGATCTATGATTCATTCATTACATGTGTCAGACACACTATAATGTTCCATTTTTATCTAAAATTTTGCGCACCAACTATTTTTTAATATTTATTTAAAAGAAAAACTGCGAAATCACTGACAGAGCTCTTTATAACGTTTGTTTGTTTACATACGAACGGCAACATCGCATCACGCCGCGCCGCCCGGCGCGCGCGAGCCGAGTTGAGCGGCACTCATTATTATGTTAATTACTCATACAAAATCTTTTGTTTCACGCGTCGGCCCGTGTCGATGCCTCTCTTTCGCACTCAGCAGTTTGTTGTTGTTGCCTGTTCTGAATCAGAGGAAGATATAAGTGGTAAAGGACCACTGGAGCTCCTCCAGTTCATTCAAAAACCTAATCTCGGAATTTCGGTTCCAAATATAGTCATCTTGATTCGTATATATTTGACTTTGGCGATTAGTGTTGCAAGTGTGAGAGAAGTTTTTCGAGGTTGAAGCTAATAAAAAATTACCTCAGATCTACTATGAGCTCCGCTAGACTATCAAACTTGGCTATATTGTCGATTGAACAAGAATTGGCTGCTAATATTGATTTTGACAAAGTTATTTCTGACTTCGCTGCTCATAAGGCCCGTAGAATCCGCTTGTAAAACCGCTCATCCTATTTTAACTTCAATAAAAGGTACCTCATTGCATGTGAAATTTAATTTTAATTAAGCACCTATAGAATGGGGGCGGCAAAATGGGTCTCCCGCCCCAGGCGCCGAGATGGCACGCTACGCCACTGTATAGCATCAACAATTATGAGAAGACAGCATTTTAGTTGAAAGGTGCTGTAATTATTTACAAATAATGTTGTGGAATCTGGCAGAAGGTTTCCAATGTATTGGCCATTCTTAGAGAAAATTTAATTTTTTTTAAAAATCACATAACCAGATAATTATGCTGCAAAAAGAGGTTAATTTTTGGGGATTTGACAGTAGGGAGGGAAATTTTTTGAATTCAACCACTTGCAAGGTTCGCTGGATTGCATGAAAATGGGCTCCAAAGAAATAATAGTACCAGGGAGTTATAATAAGCAAAGAGGTTTTCAATGTTTCTTAATGCAAGGTTCGCTGGATTGCATGAAAATGGGCTCCAAAGAAATCATAGTACCAGGGAGTTATAATAAGCAAAGAGGTTTTCAATGTTTCTTAATGTGAGGTTCGCTGGATTGCATGAAAATGGGCTCCAAAGAAATCATAGTACCAGGGAGTTATAATAAGCAAAGAGGTTTTCAATGTTTCTTAATGTGAGGTTCGCTGGATTGCATGAAAATGGGCTCCAAAGAAATCATAGTACCAGGGAGCTATAATAAGCAAAGAGGTTTGCAGTGTTTCTTAATGCAAGGTTCGCTGGATTGCATGAAAATGGGCTCCAAAGAAATCATAGTACCAGGGAGCTATAATAAGCAAAGAGGTTTGCAGTGTTTCTTAATGCAAGGTTCGCTGGATTGCATGAAAATGGGAATCCAAAGAAATCATAGTACCAGGGAGTTATAATAAGCAAAGAGGTTTGCAGTGTTTCTTAATACAAGGTTCGCTGGATTGCATGAAAATGGGCTCCAAAGAAATCATAGTACCAGGGAGTTATAATAAGCAAAGAGGTTTGCAGTGTTTCTTAATGCAAGGTTCGCTGGATTGCATGAAAATGGGCTCCAAAGAAATCATAGTACCAGGGAGTTATAATGAGCAAAGAGGTTCTCAATGTTTTTTAATGCAAGGTTCGCTGGATTGCATGAAAATGGGCTCCAAAGAAATCATAGTACCAGGGAGTTATAACAAGCAAAGAGGTTTGTAATGCTTCTTCCTGCAAGATTCCTAGATATTTATAAGGTCATATTTTTTAAATTCAGATTAATCTTCATCTTGTTTTCTGTATTATTGGTGTTTCCAATAACAAGTGCTAATTTAAAATATTTTAAAAGAAAAGCTTTGTGACTTGTATCTGTATTTAAAACTAAAGGATAATGAGATAGCAGTTGAATTTGAAGTATAAAATTGCATTTCTAGAATAGAAAGTACCAGAAATTGAATCTAAAGTTATATATTGACTTTTTCTTGGTCAAATCTGTAACTGATTGTTACAACAAAACACCAGAATCAAAGTAGATCTTGGTAACATGTTATTCTTTTTGTTTTAGATAGGTAAATTTTTTTTCAATTCTTCACAGAAGCCTCAATTCCATACTTTTGTGTCCATAATACATCAGGTAAGGCACAATACAATAAGCACAATTTTTCTGCAAGTTTTTACTTAATTACAAACATTTACAGTCAACCAGAAATAACAATATGTAATTATAATATGCACTGACAAATTATTATTATTATTATTATTACTGTAGTTTCCGTAGCCTTAAACACGTAGAGACTTGATTGACATGTCTAAAATTTATTTTGGTGCTCAGAACTTTTGAGATAAACAAACATTTAGTTTAACATAATTAAGTCAAAAACAGCTAAGCACTGAAAAATTATTTCCAGCAATATTAAGTATGTATTGCTTACTTAAGTTGGCCTAACAACTAAATAAATGTAAATGCTAAAAATAAACTTTCACGAGAATTAACAACAAGGAACTTGATAGAAATACAACTTCTACACAAGGTTTACATCATAATGCAGAGCACGTGAGATATCTGAACACCAATAACACTTTATAATGAGGCCATTTTCATTTAATCATGTAGTCAACAAATTTATTCATCATTGCAATGGTGTGATAGTTAATTCACAATGATTAAATAAAGAAAATTTTAAAATAATTAAAAAATAAATGTAATATAAACTACAATTTTAATGATATTTTGCTAAGCATATGGGTAACATATTTTGTAAAACATCTAAATTGATCTAAATTTGGGCTAAAATTATACCATGAGAACAACATGTGGGAAATTTTTAAGGTTAATGATGATTTTCAGTTTACTGACATCATATGTGCATTTAAATTCATCCAACCACTCATAACATTAAGAATGCATGTAAAGTCTCTTGCTGTTTACTAACAATCAACAAGAACTGATGTAATTGATATTGAGCAAATATATTTTTTAGGTAGAACTTTGTTAGTAATGTAATCATGTTGATCGGTCGATGAAAATTTGTATTATGTCCTCTCGCCCATGTTAAACTGGAAGTAAATGGCAACACCAAAATTATAACATTCTCATGTTGGTGTCTACGATGTCTTCTTCCCAAAGCCTTGAAAATCGATATGAAATCTCGTATAAATTGATACAACTAATAAAAAGTACACAGATATATGCAAAATTCCATAACAAGTGATGATTATTATGATGCATAGTGTCGTTAGTTACTTTGTCTTTGGTAAAAAAAAAGTCACACTTTTGTCTACTACACAACTATCATTTTTTTTTAATGTTGGCACATTATAGGTAGGATGCAGCAATGCAAACACAAACTTTAATTATTAGGTTTTTTACCTGGTACATTACGTAGAATAGTAGCAGTTCTTAAACAATATGGCATTTCCAGGAGCATGTAATTACCATTCTAAAAGAAAATAAACAAATATTGCAAAATTTTTTACAGAAAACTTTATACATTTGTTTTCTGTCAAAAAGGTAACAAAACTACTGACTGAATATTTTACACAAACTATTAAAATAATAACTTAAAAATAAGCTGCTGACACAAACACTAATTCGGGAGTCCATATCCATTTCAACTAAAAGCAACAACAAGCAGTGCAGCACAAATTTTACTAATTTTTGTTCACATAAGTACATTTATTGCCTCCTTAGTAACGCACGTAAATTAATCATTAAATACGGAGTGCTTTCACTCCCGCAGACAAAACATGCTTAAAATCTGCATATTGATAGTTGACTTTAGTTTGGTTTCATCTGCCTCCGGTAAATATTAGATTAAGACGTTAAGTTTAAGAACTGCGAAAATACAAAACACATTTTTGACGGTAATTTCAACCTAAAAAAACAGCAGTATAAGACAGACGAGAAGAAGCATGCTAGCCCCCCCCCTCTTTTGTAAAATAACACCAAAGCATGTAATTTTTACACACATTCTCATTCAATATTGCTGTTAAATTAATTTTTATCTTCACGACGCGCACGATAAATTTTTCCTTCTCGTGCCGCACCAAAGTTGTTTTCCTCACACAAATGACAGTTTGCAGCTTGTGAGTTGCAGAATGGTTACCCGCACAGCATCGCCACGCAGCCACAACGGGCATTAGTCACAGGATATCGGTCTCGTATATCTTGCTGGTGGTGGCAGTTGTGGTGGTGGTTGTGGTTGCGGCGGCGGCGGCGGGAGCGGCGGTGACCGCGAGGGACGAGAGCGAGCCCGACATGGGCGCGGCGGCGCTCAGCCCCGGGCCCAGCCCCATCCTGGCCAGCAGGTTGCTCTCGCTGCCCGTCTTCTTGAGCAGCAGGTCGGGCACGGCGGCCGAGCCGCGCTGCAGCTGCTGCAGCCGCGCGTACTGCTCCTGCAGCGCGCGCTGCTTGCGCAGCAGCTCCTGGTGGCGCTGCTCCAGGGCCTGCTGGCGGGACCTGGCGCCCTCCTGGGAGTTGACGCTCTCGCAGCTGGAGCTGTTGCTGGCGGACAGGGGGTCCGAGTCCCGCGGGGGCCGGGCGCGGGGCGGCAGGCAGGGGCCGGTGGGCGACGCCAGCGGGGAGCGGGAGCTGGTGCGAGGGGGCGGCGGCGGGGGCACGCGCCGCCCCGCCAGCAGCTCCGCGCTGCGCTCGGGGACGGGCGGCTTTCCGCCCTCCCCGGACACCTGCAGGCGCGCCAGGGGCGCCGCGGGAGGGGAGGGGCCGCCGTCGCCGCCGCTGGGGTACGAGTGCAGCCGGCGCAGGCAGGCGCCGGCCGCCGGGCCGGGGTGCGCCGAGTCCACGCTGCCCTTGCGCCCGATCTCCGCCACGGGGGGGTTGGAGGGGGGCCGCGCGAACGTCTGCAGCTCGTCTAGCAGAGCGTCGAGTGCGTTCTCCGGACGCTGCCGAGAGAGGGAGCCGTCGCTTCCGAGGGCGGACGCCATGACACCGCCCGCTGAAACGGCACTGGGCTGCGCAGGGAGGGACATCACTCGCCGACATTTCCATCTTAATTTTTTCAACATCAACTATTTCCATACACTTTTATACTCTGATCACTTAGGCTAACGGACAACGTAATATGCCTAGGTAAACAACCACGTACAGACGCAAGAAAAGCCTGAACGTAAAATTGATAGAAATTGGTACGACATGTATGCCTGATTACTTGTATTCCACAACACAGTACTCAAACATGTTACATTTTTAATGCTACTTAGTAACAGAGCTGACAGGCATAAGTGAATGACAATACCAATGTTATTTTGTTACTTTGGAAAAGGCAAACAAACTGGAGTACTTCCAAAGCCATAAAAAGTCAACCAAAGAAATTGAAAAACAGAACAGTACATAAGATAACAGATAAGAATAATGGAAATTATTAATAAAAGAGGATATAGGTAAAGTTTTCAGTAGCCACTCTAAGCTGTGGATCATGGAAAGTAGGTGCGTACTAGCTTTGAGGCATATGCACATATTTTGTGGTAATAGGTGATACACACAATGTAAAGGAAATGTTGATCAAACAACTAAATGCGAAAGATTTTGTTCAATTTGTACAAAACATATAGTAACTTAGAAACAACTGAGTTTGAAGTGACTTATTTTGTCACAAATTATTTAATAAGCTAATGTCATGAGACCATTATCTAGATTAAAAATAATGTGAGCTGTTGCTTGTTCAATCTAAAAATTAATCACACATTTACACTGCTGTGATTGTCTATTTCAGTTTATGCAAGTTAAAACACTCATTAAACCAATAAGATGTTGTGCAAGGTGAAGTAAGGGAAATTGCACCGGGAAAAATTATAAGACTCCGTAATAACAAACATGTTACAATTACAGTCCATTATGCAACAAAACAAGCTGTGGTTTCATGTGTAGCTGCAAAGGAAGAGTCTGAATGTGCAAGAAAAGAGTGCAGATTTAGGGAAAAAGCTTGTATATGCACTATCTATTCCATAGGAAATGATGCAACCACCTCCATTTTTCTCCATATGTAACACACTCCTTCAACTAGTTACCTACCTTTAGTTAAATAAAAATAATAAAAATGATTTATGTGGGATGAAAATTATAAAATATATATTGTAATAATTGTAACTAAACACTTGAGAAACTGAGGAACTGGAAATATAAAACAAAGTGGAGAAGTAAGAACCCTCACCAACCACCGGGTACAGAGACGAATGCAGATTCAATTATGTACGTGACTGAAACCGACCTGACGATATCAGTGCTCCTGGGTTTAGGATTATGTGCGATTTGCCGGGCGGCGGGTCATCTTGCCAATCTTCGCAAACTTTTGTCCATGAAACAAAGGTTACCGCTTGGGGTAAATAAAATAAAAATAAAATAAAACAAAAATGAAAAAGCAAAACAAAAATAATAGCTTTCTAATTAAAAGAAAAGAAAAAACAACAAAAAAAAAAACACGTATGTCAGCTTGTATCCTTCCCCTACTATCTTAAGAAATCAAGAATATGCATCAGGTACATTCAACTATATTTAATTTTTTTTTGGTAAGTTTGTTTATAGCTTTATACAGAAGTAAAAGTTTTGGATATATACAATGTTCTTTTACAAAACTAAATGCACACTACTGGAAAAGAACTAGGCTACTTGTGATAAGTAAGGGAGGGTTACAAGACACAAGAATGGTGTAATCATGCAGTAAAAATAATCCAATGAGGAAACTAAAAATTTTTTTTAGTGAAAGCATGCTGGGTGTTCATAGCACTACATAAGCCAGGTCCACAATCAATACACAAGAAAAATAAAATAACACAAATGGTAAATAACCAATTATTATTAGTAAAATAGTTTGGTTTTGATTTCCTAGTAAAAATAAATCCACACAAAATTTCTGGTACGTACAGTACAACAATAAATGAAAATAGATCAAAAATAAACATAAACATAAAAACTGTATTTATTAATACTGCATAAAGCATTTCAAAACACAGCATAACAGTGAAATGCAAGTTAATACACTGTATCTATAGCACTAACACATAAATGCAAGTTAAATCATGGAACTAAGCAGCATTTAACCAAAACTTAATTCAAATCATAAAAAAAAGTAATCCTTTAATGTTTGAAATTCAAGAAATGTAGTTTTATTCCAGACAAAAGATTGTACCAAAGCGTATAGATCAGTAAAATTAATTCAATTTGTTTATTGTGCATCTCTTATTGAACCACTTTTAAACCACAAATTCTTGCTCATTTATTTTTATGTTCTGAATGTATCTTGTTTTACAAATTATTTTATCGTAAAAAATGCAACACATAAATATCACCGCTATTTTGTGGAGAAGTATTATAAAACAGCTTTCATAAAAATAAAAACAATGGCACCGAAATCTTCTGCTTTAAAAACGAAATTGGACTAAAAATAAAACCATAAAATCTTGTCTCTACTGATGCAACGGCCCTTGGTTTTCCTGGGGGTAATCCTCTCAACCCCAGCATTCTCCACGGCTTGTGTCGCCTTGATTCATCTCGATCATGGTCAGGCTCTGTCCTTCAAGCAGCCTCGTAACATCGCTAAGTTTCCTGGGCCTTGGGTGATTCTTGGTACAAGGGAATTTCAAACTTACATGCACGTGTAGTGGTGTGACCATGAGTTTGTTTATCAGCTGTCCTGTTAATTTAACCCCAGACGTATGTCATGAAGGGGTTCTATTGTTTTATAGGGAAGCTTATACTGAATATATACTCTACAATTTACTCCTCCAAGAGATGAAAAAAAAAAAAATGTTGAAATAGAAATGATACCAACAGTTGCAGTATAAAATATGTTTAGGAAAACCACCAAAACCCAGATTCATAAAAAAAAAAAATCAAAATCTATACTGCTTTAAAAAAAAAAGATCCTATATGTAATTATTAGTTCAAGGTAGGTTATTATCTATAAGAGTTAGATGCCAAAAGTACAAAATAGTTTGAGGATTATTCTTTGTCTTATACTATAGTAGTATTTGAAATTTAAAAGAGTAACAAAAATAAACACTTAAAGACTATATAAACTACAAAATATTACAAAATATTCTATATGACTCAAGTAATATCTATTATAAAACTTAACTCTTCTAAAAGGTTAATTAAGTTTTCCTACATTCAAACCATTAACAAAATATTAATGTATACAGAACTATACATTAATATCATATATGATTTATTTATTCTGTTATGACACAATGTCAACTGTTTATAAGCACAAGATATTTTAAATAGCTACTGAACATAGGCAATTTAAATCAGTAAAAATAGTATTTTCAATAATAATAAATAGGTACCCAAAATCTTGTATTTTTAATGAAAAACTGAAATGTAAAACCAACAAAAATTAATTAATTGAGTAAGAGATGTCAGTGATAAGTTGAATAGTGAATGTCTTTCCTTGTTATTGTGCTGACATGCACATCATTCTATATATGAACCACAAGCATTAGCATACACTTTAATGCATGAAAATACAATGGTGTATTGTATTACAATAATCGAATAATGTGCTTAAAAGATACTATGTTCACACATATTAAAAATATGTACTAAATTTCTATTAACTTAGTCACATAATTGAAGAAGAACCACAATATAAATAAATATGACAATCAGAACCTAATTTTATTTAATTCAATGCAACATGTTCTTTATAAAATATGAAATTAATCATATTCATATTAATTACTACTCTTTTAGCACATTAGTCAACTAATGCACATTTTTTTTAAGTTGCCCAATTGCAGGGTATAATCTTACCACACATACCAAGTATACAAGTAAATCATTTACAATATTCAAAAGACCATATTGCAATGACAAGATAGCGATGTCTCTATTTCTGGGGTAAAACCAAAATAATATATATTTTTTTTAAAATTCTTAACGAAACTTACAGAGAATGTTAATTAAAATATTGATGTCAACATATTTTGCTTGATGTTTCCACACAAAAGGTATCTCTTTATGCCAGTTACATTCAGATTTTACTCCACTAACAGCATTTTATAAATTCTTTTTAATAAAGTTGTGAAATTATACCCTTTTATCTTTTACAAACATCACTTTAACAAAACTATATAGGTACCTTTGAAAATACTTCCTCAAAATTAATATGAGTACCCTAACACAGAATTAAAATATTACTGAGCAGTAATAGTAAATGACTTCTGTACACATGTATGCATACAGTATGATAAAAAGAAGGTTGTATGTAGCATTATGGGCTAAATACGTAATGTCTGCATCTTGAAAGTTTTTTAAACACTTAAATTAAAAATAGAATGTGAAAAAACACTGCAAAATGAAAAAGTTTAAATATGGGAAAATGCTTGCATTGCATTTTTGCATCTTACGTAATGTATTAATGGCTATTTGAAAATGTTATTTAGCATTGTTATTAATGTTATTACTGAGCAGTAATAGAACATAAAATATTTAAAGATATTAGTTTGAATTAAACACTTTTTATGTGTGAACAGAATACTCTCACCAAAAAATACTCAACACATCAGTTTTTGTAGTTACCAAAGAAACAAAAACATGCAGTGTTATCAGATGCTAAATTAATTTTATCCATGCAAGCCACATATCTTTTAAAACAATGCCACACATTCCTGATTACTTATAGACACGAGTGTACTCGAAAAATGGATAGAAACACGATCCAAGGTCGACGTACTTGTTGGTAGAGGGGGCAGGCTCTTGAATAAAGACTAACCCATGCTTTACCACATGATACAACTCTACGCTGAAAGCACAACAAACTGCAGGAATAAAAAAAATGTCTTCCCATTCCGATATTACACAGCTGCTCTGAAAGGTAACATGTAATACTGCGCAGGCAACCAAACACAATGACTTCCACAAACTAAAAACATCATCAGAAACACTTTGTGAGCACTGAAAGTTTCGGCCAAACAGTACAACACTGTGCTTCATGCTCTTCTCGAAGGCAGACACATCCAGCGGCAGACTACTCGCTATGAACTATCGTCTCTCGACAAGATGGCTTGAAGCTAGCATTAACAGTTAATGAGCTACATACGAAGGCAGTGAATGTAAAATCTGCTGTAGCACGTAGCTCCATAAAAATATCTCTGTAGTTGAAACCTCACTAAGCACTATAATTTCTTATGTTTGTGAGTTATGTGCATTTCAACGACATAAAGATAGTACAAAGTACATATCACTTTTCAGTTCAGAGAGTGACATGGCGTATTTATAAAGTTTATGTAAATGCAAAATGTAAATATTTTCATACAAGGAACATTAGAAAGGTAAAAACTTCTCTACAAAACCACAATGAAAGTTTTGAAACATAACAATGGGAGGGATACACAAAACATTTGAGAACCTAGAGTACTTCATTACAAATGCAGTTGTAAGTTACTGTGGTATCTATATTTGCTCTACAATAAAAAAATAAAAATAAAAACAACAAATAAACCACATTGTAGCTACTGCAGATGCTTACATTTACTAACCGAATACATAATTTGCGAAAGAAAAAAAAACAATAAAAAAAACAGTAAAGATTAACAAGACAAAAAATAATATCACGAGCAATTGCACGCATTACCACATCTGGCACATGCTCCAAAACACCTAAAAAATGCAACAAAAAAAAAAGAATCCCAACTTCCTTCCTTAGAGTAAGGCTTTTCAACTAAATTAAAATAAGTATTAGTGATTTTACAGTAGTTTCCTAAACAGTGAATACTTAGAAAAAAACAAATATTTATAGAAGAAAACAAGGGGTGAAAAAAATATTGGAGGATGTATAGCACTAAAATGAACGAAGCTAAAGTAAGAGGATTTATGAAATGTTGCACTAAGCATTGCCCAGAGAGGAAGAACAACTCTGTGATTATAGAACAGTAATCTACTACTAACATTGTTTAACAGGCAGACAGATCTTGTCACCAGTTGCGAACAGTAATTGTAAATAGCATCTTTTGCTCTCATAATTTAGTTACATGTGGATTTAAAGAACTTCTCCCTGTAACGCTCTGAAGTTATTTTTTCATGGATAGTAATAAAATCACAGAAAAACTTGACACTAAAAAATCCATTTGATTTGATGTAGTATTTGTAATTTTAAAATATACATTAAGAAAAAAAAATTACACGAAACTTAAAGTTATTGGTTGGTAGTGCTGAAGAAAATTTTCATTTCCTTACACTAAAAATTAATAAATACATACATATTTCTAATGCATGATGTGTATTTTAAGTGCAAGGTTATGGGCAATAATGTTTTTGAAAAGGTTTCAAACCAGCATTATGTGCAAATTCATTTCCTGTATGGCAGTGGTGCCTGCGTAACACAATTTTATCAAAATATGATTACAATGTAAAATTTGGGCACCTTACAAATTTTATCATACATAAAAAAATTATGGGTTTTGAATTTTCATTTTACTTATGTTTTAAATACAGTAAAAACTATGTGTTACAAGAGAGAATGTGATTTAAAGCTAAGTCACCACTTATTTTTTTTGATCAATATTCTACAGGAGTGACTTTTCTGTTAAAAATCTTTAAAATCTCTATAATACAAGCAATTGAAGTATGAAAAATTTTAGGTAATAAATTTGGAAATATTATTGTAATGAACTACATTTTCTTAGTTAGAATAGAAGATTAATGTCTGGTCACAGTCAAATTAATAATATATATTTATATTCATAAAACTGCCTGTAGAGAAATTAATATTTATAGCTATAAGTAATTTTAAATCCATGATTAGCTTGATATTTAATTTGATGCAGTATGTTCCTTATAAAATGTGAAATATTATTAAAACTGCTTTTTGGAGCACGTTAGTAAACTTAAATATTATTATTGCTTAATACTTTCTATCTAGTAGAAAATTTTTTTTTACACAAGGAGCATTGTTACTAAATAAAAAAAATAGTATTAATTATATTTTGCCTGAAAGAAAAAGCTACCTCATTAATAGCCCCCCAAAACACTGAGTTATAATTTATATGTATGTACAATCAAAAAGGTTAACATAAATCCATGAGGCAGATAACATCTTTTGCTAGCACAATGTTAGTAATAGATAAATACTGATTAGCACTGCAACCAAGTATATCTACAAAGCCAAAGATAATAGCTTTTGGAGAAGACTCAGCTATGTATTACTAGTTTTTTTTATTGGTTCTGATCACACGTACATTGTTTGATGTTACAATCCAAATAATTATATTACACATTAATTACTATGTATGCAAACGCCATTTACGTCTGCTACAATTATAATCCGAGTGAATCATTTCCAATGGTAAACCTTACTGTAAAGAGGAAGGAGGCGTTATTTAATATAAAGCTTAGGTTAACCAGAACAATTAAGTAACAGTTTTTTATGGAATTTAACATATATTACACCCAGATTTTAATTAAGGCCACAAAAAGATTTTTTTAAAAAAAATCAAACTTCAAGTAAATTATTAAATGCATTGTTTGTAAAAGCATTAAAAAATGCATGCAGTGAAAAAAAGAAACCATTACAAAGATGAAAAAAGTCGTAAAAAATAATCTTCTGAGCCTGAACAAAAGCTACTGAAATCCAGAGAAGAAGTATGTCTAATGTCAATAATTTATAAACTAGACAAAAAATATAATTCAGCAAAGTATTTATAGTAAAATTTATGAGTAAAAATTTTGTGGCATTAAAAATCTGGATTTATGAATGAAAATTATTATATAATTGGAGCTCAAGCCGATCGAGGAGAGAAATAATTTGAGGAAGAAAGAAAAAAATACAATGAAAAAGATATAAGTATAATAACAATATATATAGTAGTAAAGCAAGCATAAAAGTATGTAATTGCATTTTTACTCGTGTAAGGTAATGGCTTCCTTGAAGTGAGAGCTCCATTTCCAGCTGTACTATACGGCCGAGATCAGAGAACAAATTGTCAATCAAACAAGGGACCCCCACAACACTTATCACTATACAGTATGCCTATTCAAAATACAGAGAAGAACACTGGTATACAGATGTTTAAAAAACCTAAATTGGCTGTGAAGCTATGTTAGCAGCGTGCATCACAGCTACCTCTAGCACTTAGATCCCTGCTCTTTTAATTTATTTTAGCTCAAAGAAGGAAGAAAACAGGTGCATGACAATAGCTGAGGTCACAACTGTATATGATACACACTCAGCTAATGTGGATGGTGCTTAAATGTAGGCGAGACAAAAAAAAATTAAATTAAAATTAATAAATGCACCTTTTTAAGCCAGTTAAGTGGGCTAAATGAATTTTAAGTATTTTGTTCCTACAAAACAAAAAATAAATATATGTTTCTGCTTTCCATAAAACAAATGCTTTTTCTTTTCAGGATGTGAAATGAGATTTTTACTGTTAATATGTTAGCACATGTTATTACAAAGTTATAAATCATTTTTGGACTGAACTGGCATGCACACATTCTTCATAACAGATAAACGTTTCGACACACACCAAGAACAACGACAAAGCGTCAAGTTGACACATCGTGTACGGCGTTATTACATGCAGGCTGCTTACACGCCACAGCTGTCATCTGTTATGTTCCTAGCATTAGTATAAGGCCAATTCACACAACATTTATTCAAAGTTAAAGTGACAGAAATAATAAAAATAAATGACAAGGAAATAATATTATACGTGTGCTGCAACCATTCTGCGGTTGTACTTGGGGACACAGACCTAAATAAACACACAGATTAAGGCAAAAATAGATAACTGTTGGAAGGAGATTAACACAAAAGTATAGATATCTGCCAAACTAAAATTTTTTTAACTAACTCCTTTCTTGTGCGGACAATGTTGGGAAAAATACCTTAAGTACATTTTTTGTGAGTATGTTAAAAAGTACACATTAAAATGTACCACTCAGATGCCACACACAGCTTTTGCATTTAGGAAAATTTACAACTACAAGGTAAATCATTGTTGTGAGGCACACCAGACAATGCTAATCTTCCCAACAGTGTTGCGACAAGGGTTCGTACATGATAATCAGTACATAAACGTCAAAACAGACAAAAATTTGGACTCTGACTGTGTTGTGAACTAGTGAGGCTACACTTCATTCCAAGAGGTGAACAAAAGTGCTCAAAAACAGATTAGTGCGATATTTTAGATAGAAAAAAAAAAATTCTATAAGAGGTGTGAAAACGCCTAGTCACTGCAGTACTGCGAATGGGACAACATATAATGATGACATTTTTCACACAAACCGGAGAAACAAAATGTAACGATGCCCATAAGGGGTACACATTGGAAATGCACTCGGAAAAAAAAACTGTGCATGGCAGACAATGATAGACATTAGCACACTAGTTAAATCAGGTTCACAGTAATACCGTGAACCGTTGCTAGGAAGTAATGTTTTCACTGAACAAGTCATCACATGTTGGGGTAGCGACATTGCCCCTTCGCAACTAACCTCTTAGGGCTCTAGTTCAGTCAGGAAGTTAAGATGTAAAAGAGAGATAGAAGAGAGAAAAGACAAAAGTAACAAAAAGCTGCAACAAGACAGGATTAAAGTAATACTGTTCTCACTATTTACAATGAATAAATAAATACTTTTATACTAAAAATGTACTGAGCGTTAAATTATGCGGAACGTTAGTTGCGTCCAGAAATAAACCAAACTAAAACCGCCATCATAAGGTCAAAAGTCTCGGACCATCATAAACATTTTGATATTAGCTCTATAAAACTGTTTTCTTCTTGGGGAAAAAATCCAGTTTCGTCAGATGAGATGAAGGTGCTACAGCCACAATCAGAACGCACAGTACATTTTCGTATAAAAAAAAAGGGGTGTTTTTCCAAACCAAACTAACACACAAGCCAAGCAGAGGGAGAGAGACGGAGAGAGGGGTAGAGCGTGCAGGCGGGCACCCCCTACCTTGCCGTGGGCCGGCGGGGTGATGGGGGTGTCGGAGTCTGCCCCCAGCGTGGGGGACAGGCGGGAGTCCGGGGTGCCCGACGGAGGCAGTCGCTGCTCCTGCACCGACGCCAGTCTGCCAACACGACACCGGCACGCTCACGTGGCAGGCAGAGCAAGGCAGTAGATCCAGTAACGGACTACAATAATAATTAGAGGTGTGCAAATATTTGGGCAAATAAATTTGAAATGAAATTGGGTACTTAACATACATTTAACATATTGTTAAGTAATAGCTTTTTCATTACTGCAACTAAATTGCAGTAATCTAAAAATAGTATCACAAACAGTTTTTTTTTATTACAAAAAGTTAGTTAAAATTATAGCAATCAAATGCTTTAATTCCTTACATGTCATCAGTGAGGTACAAAACTTGTACATTCTGATGGCAGATGAGACAAAATGTTTTTACATTGAGAAGTATTTGAAACTCCATATTTAACCATAGCAATGAATTATCATATGTTCTAACTGATCATACCTGCCAAGTCTTCACTACCCACTTGGACCAATCAAAACTCACATGCTATTATCTGATACATGGTATTGATATTGGCTGTGATTGGACATTCTAAAACACCGAGAATCAGCAATTAAAACTAGAAATGGCCTACCAAGAGGCTGGAATATAGTAACAACGTTATAAGCTAAACTGTCTATTTAAATGACGTAATTAATTTTGCGCAGTGCTGTGGTTGTCAATTAGTTGTAAATGAAGTTGAATGACTGTTTTCCCCAAATGATAAATGATTTTAAATTGGCAACTCTTACTGAGATTTCCTTCAGTTTACTAAGTTCTCTGAGACACCTGCTTTTTCATGACCCAAGGAAAAAACTGTAATAAATGTTATAAAAGTTTTTTTAGTATATTTTATATAAAACTGTTGAATATATCAGATTGCTATATTAAATTTAAATGAAATAGCAATCACATAAAGTGATTTGATTTAAATGCAATAAGTAATCATGAGGACTGTGGCAAGTTAATATTTCAGATTGAAATATGATATATATACTTCTTGACTAGGGCACAAATCTGTAGGACTCTTAAGGGGGGCCCCACGCGGTCCTAGAGTTGTGAGCATTGGGTTAACCGACACAAGTCTTACTGTTGTATACTGCCCATATTTTTGCCTGTATTTGTGCAGTAAGCAGAATACTTCGTTATATACAGGAAGTTTCCCATAACACACATGTTCACATTTATCCACCCCATCTCGCAGCTACTATTTTGCAAGCACAGGCGCGCCCCCTTCGTGAGGGGCTCCGTGGTTCCCGGAGGGGGGGGGGGGGGGGCGTATTAATATTTTGTGTCTTGGTGTCGGTGATAGCGAAGTTGGCTTGTCTTTTGGAGAATTGACTCTTGTCTTTAAGGGTTTGGCCCCCTGACACTCGCACAGCGGGGAGGTTCCGCAGGCCGGGACTCGGCAGCGTACCTCTTCAGCGTGACCAGCGTGCCTGTCAGCTTCTTGCAGCGTCTCAGCGCGCTCTCCAGCCGCTCCGGCTCCTCCTTCAGGAACCTGCAGCAATGTGTATTATTATTAAAATATTCTATTTGATATGAAAACTTTTATTTCACTAAATTTTATTTAAAGGATTTCTCATCAAAACTGAAAATATTTTAAATTCTTTTGAAGTTGATAATCCAGGAGGATTATCATCATTACAGACCCACAAGGAAACAATTTATTTCAGACGTATTTTTAGTAGGTACAGTAAGTCCTCGGTTTACGTCGGGGTTACGTTCCTGAAAACCGCGACGTAAATAGAAACGACGCAAAATGAGCCATGTTTCATGCCACCGGTCGGCCGGAAGCGCTGGCATGCAGGCGTGACAACGGGCAATTTTATCAGCAAATTACAACCGACAGCGTGGGAAACAAGTCCAACTAGTACTTCTCAGCTTTATAGAATGGTTATTTAACCAGCTGCTTTATTACCTTTATTGATTGAAATATAAAAACAGATATATAGTCGTTTGGAAGACATCTTATGAAGAAAAAATCATAAATTGCAGTGAGCTGATGATACTGTAGGCATACTACAAACGCATTTAATCACGATAAAGCATCTAGTAACGAGTAACGAAACGTTACACACGAATGCATTTCGTTACTCGCATTTTTCGTATGTTTTACGCATGCGCGCGCTTATTCGTTACAAAGAACGATGTTTGTTTATTAAGAAAAGTATAATTTGGAAATTCGTCGTCCAAGTTTTTTACTGTTTATTAAAGGTATTGTGTGTGTAGACAAAGTTTGAGATTGGAACAGAAACAACGTAAGAAAGTATTTTTTACAAATTATAAATATGTATGTTTTTGTTTTTTATTATCGCGTATTTTCACGTTTTTTGTTCTTATCTTAAAAGAGATATTATAATAAAGCTGCTCTAATGAGATTTTATTGTTTCTTGGTTAACAAAAGCTGTTAATTATCAAATACTTTTAATTGTTTATATTCGATTTATTATTATTTACGCGACGTCATACTGTACGCGTACGAAATAAGACTCGATTCGTTGCTGTTACATAACATAGCACGTTATGCGGTATCAGAAGTAACGAGTAACGATACGAAAGTAACGAGTACTAATTGTTATAGTAACGAATACATACGAGTACACTTTTTTTAGTTACTTTTACACCTCTACTGAAGTGCCAAGGAGTTGGACGAAAAGGGGTAGGAGAAAATGCTTTGTCGTTGCGGGAAGTAGATAACACTTCTACGTGCGAGATACGTGGGTGGCCAAGCGGGCGGGCTGGTAGTATTGCATCACCGCGCGGAGAGCAGCGGAGAGCAGGAAGCGTCCCTCATGATGTATGATAAGATAAGGCGGTGAACGTGTAGCTTACGCTACATAGCATAAATTAACTACCGAAGGAAACAAAGAATTATAAACGAATTATATACGGTGTTTTGGTTAAAATAAAGATTTACGGTCATTGTAAACGACGTTATTTTGAATCGGCGACAACTTAAATTGAAACATGAGTACTCAAACATTAGCGACGTTAATCCGAAACGACGTAAATCGGTACGACGTAAATAGAGGACTTACTGTATTTCTAATTACAGCCGTAACCAATAACCGCATGAAACTGGGAATACTCACTTTTCCTCCCTGACAACTTTCTCCATCTCTGACGACAGCATACTCTTCATCCCTTCAGAGAGATTTGGAAATCGAACCTTCAGGTCTGCCACAGTTTTGCTGAAATAAAAAAAAAAAAGCTTGATAATCTAAAACACTTCCAATTTCATCTCACAATCTTTGAACTGACTGAAATTTCACAAGTCATGCTGTCGAATAAATTTTATGATCCATGCAGCGAAAGGTCTGTAATCTGTCCCTCTATGGCTCGGCTTGGTGTGTAATTCGACTCTAATCCAAGTGGATTCCGACTATAGACCTTGGCCAGGTTCCATTACTGCGCTGCCGGCATTTTTAGTTCGATCACAGTTTAGAGGTAGGTACATCGGATTTCATTTCAACAAAATATGTGTTTTAGCACGTTACATTTCACATTTGGTATTACTGGAGTCAAGATTTTGTGGTGTTATTTTAAGACAAATTTCGGTGTAAAGAAATAAAGATTTTGGTGTTATATGGTTTTATTTTTTTGCTCAAAATACCCACGGCAAAATTTTCTTGCTTTTCTGTACGACATGCAAATTTATTAAAAAAAAAATATTACTAAACACTAAAACCTCATGATCTAATTACAATTAAATTCATTTGCAAATTCATAGATATTTAAGTTCATTTGCATATTCATAAATTCAAACTTTTAAATAACTACCTACTAAAAATTTCACGACTTAATTACAATAACATACACTACAAAATTACACAATTAAGCACTTCCAAAGTTACTATTAAGACGGTTTTATTGAAATGCTATCATAGTTAAATTTTCCACATTTTCTGGAGTGAGACATTGTCTTCTGTCACTAACTACCAGTGAGTACCTGGAAAATGAACGTTCTGCATCAACATTTGATGTTGGGAACCAGATTGCCCTTAAACTGGCTTGAGCAAATTCACTGCAGTCCCCTTTAAGGGAGCAATGTACCTTTGAAACATCAATTTGGCTTGTTTCTGGCAATGAAAGTTCATCCTCAATTATTTTTTTGAAAGCAACATAGCCATGTATGAATGTATCAATGGGAAGATAGGAAACAGAAGGCAAGTTATGCAGAGACTTCTGTAGGTTTGCATCTTCTATGCTAACCCTACTCACATTTCTTGGGTTGAACAGCAAATTAATGGCATTAAAGACTCTTAGACAAGGATGTCGTTTAACACATGAGTTTTGCCTCAAACGCTTATATTTCTCACTCGCGACATGTTTCACAAGCGTATCGCGTCTCTCGTAGTCTAGCCTGCAGTTACAGAATTTGCACATTAAAATTTTATCACTGAAATAAAATCCTTCGCTGGAAAATTCTTTCGATCGGTCACTGGCAGAAACCTTCGTTTTAGGCATTATCAAATTTTTTTAATCACATAAGAAGAATTTAACCTCACACAAAAACTTGCTGTGCTGGAAAGATCAAAACAATGGAGAATAGATGCGAATACAAACGCATACCGAATACCAACATACGTACGTGAAATTAATACCGACATAAACATGTACTATTTATTATTTACAATCGTTACGTTAAGCAGGGTTAATTTTATTTTCGTACCCTACGTACTTTATTTTAAATAAACAGTAAAAGCAATGCGCTTTAGTGTGTAATATTTTAATGATTAAAAACGTAATCTTAGAAAAACATATTTTGGACATTTGTTATTTTTGTATTTACAGAAAGTGAACGGCGGCCATTGTATCATAGTTAAAAACATCTTAAATTATTATGGTACACAAGATTACCGTTTAAAGAAAATATTACGTTAATCCCGAGACTTCATTTTAAAATCTATAATGAATCACCATCGCTGCTAGTTACTGTCAGAAATATTTGATTGTGCTGAAGATAGTGAATTGTCCTTACAGAATGGAAAAAAAATGTAAATAATCAGGATAGATGAAATTTCGTGACATATCGCGGATTTCGCACAATTTCTTTTTATTTCGTGTTTTCAAGTGGTTTTCGGTGTTATTTTGTTTTATCGCGCATTACCATATAATCGTGCCTCTAGGTATTACCACAAACCCCATACTGACGTTCAATAACCCAGAAAAATTACTAATATAAAGGGACAAGATTTTATAGTTTTATTTCTAGGCTAATTTCATTTTTTAAAAAAGGAGATTTCTGTATTATTGTTTTTATTTTCTTTATGAACTCTGTTTATTAATAAATATTGCATATTAAATTTCTACCTACTCGGAACAACAAAAATAAATCTATAAGTAATTGTGCATTTGAAAAATGTATCAATGCTATAATGTAAAAATTAGGGCTGGGCCGATACCACTTTTCACCGATTCCACCGATAGCGATTCTTATGGGCCGATACTGCCGATACTCGATGCCGATACTAACCAAAGAAATGTTTGTGTTATGAAAGGATATTTTACTTATAAAGTATTTTTTAATTTCATATTAAGTATTTGGAATTTCCTATCTCCGCAGGCTGTAATGAAAAGAGGACGTAAAAGAGCATATAATGAAAGTCATTTCAGATTTTTAAAAAATTTTTTGACGATAATCCGTACACTACATATTTACCAAAAATTGAAATCCTGCACGACCTTTTGTTACATTTGAATTAGACATGCCAAATGCACTGACATGCATTGGAACAGTACCAGTCCATGAGAAATAATTGGCAGGATTTGCATTTTGTGTGTACTTTTTCCCCTAATAGCTGGACATATTCAAACCCAATTATAAAATAATGTTCAACTGTTCAACATACAGTACCTACAGTTTTTTTCATATAGTCAAGAATGTTTGTTTGAACTTTCCTTTGAGAAATGTCTTTCATAACTTTGCAATGCTGATACCCACACGCTTTTGGGTACTCATAATGTCCTCATATATTTGATGTTACTGGCATTAAAATTCCTTCTTTTAATAGCCGTAACCCACCTTTTTTGTGCACACTTTTAAATACATATGATATTATATATAGACTTGTTAACAATTTTAATATGTATGATAATCACTTACAACCTACCAGAGAAAAAAACTTGTTAAAAAAATTATTCTTTCGGCATCCAAAGATTAATTATCTTTATGCTCTAATGTTATTACCTAAATTATTTAATACCAGATGTATTAATCTAAGGATACTAACTGTATTTATCTACATAATATTATATGTTCTGTACTTATACATTTATTACTCTAATGAAACATTTTTGTTATTTTAAGTACTTTTTAGAAGTTAAGCACTCATATGGATATTTGTATGTTATGTTGTCTTGTCTTTGTTTTTGTCCTACTATTTGTTGTTCTTATAATTTATTGTTTTGTTCTTATTTTTGTTCTGTTACTGTATTTGTTTTTTTACATGTCTTACATGTTGTGCCCACCGTTGGAGCCTTGTGCTGTTGGTGTGGCATGTAACAAATCAAATAAATAAAATAAAATAAATAACTTCTACGGTTAGGCCTACCTACATATGCTGCCGTAATACACTAAATATAAAAATATAAATTAGTTATTCACGTCGTCACGTCGCCATTAAACAAGCTTCACGAAACGTCACAAAACGTTCACTAGCTTCGGAAACTGTGTGCCACTAGATCTGTTAAATAAATGTTGTATACGTATTACATTTGTGTACAATTGCGAAAGATGTTAATTTGAAATGATGTTTACAAACAAATTATGGGTTAGGTCATCGAAACAGAAAACAAACTGTAACATAAACGCATTAGTAGTCGTTGGCCATCGTATAATCCACGTTTTATGTACCTAGCCAGATATGGCCGCCATCGGCCAATATCCATTGCTACAAATTCAAACGCGAAAATACACATTTTGTAGGATAAATATTATCGAATCTTTTTTTCTTAGTTGAAAAAGTTAAGCGTTTTTTATTTATAACTCTTGATTATTCCGCATAAATGTTATGTTGCTACACCAATCAAACAAAAAACTGACATTTTTTATACGAATGAAATTTCTATCCGCACGGTTACCAGCACTGCACCTGCCATTTTACTCAACGAAATAAAGAAAACGTCTGTAAACAATTTCCACAAGACCTGTTGTTAAACAAAGCTATAGAATTGTGAATGAAATGAGAAAATGTTTAATATTTTGTATAATAATATCGGCAAAAAGATACGTATTAACGAGAAATTACAGTCCAGGGCTTTGAAAAACGTACGTTATATATTTATTATGCCTATTAATTTGCATGGTGTTTCAAGACCGGTGGCTTTATACGTTATACTGGATTGTACGTTAACAAGAGGGACGTACTAGAGAGAATTTGCTGTAACACAGTTTAAGAACTTTGACTGAGGTATCGGCACGAAGTATCAGCAATTATTTTACAGATGCTGCCGATGCCGATACTCTGAATATCGGCCGATACTTAAGAATCGGAATCGGCATCGGCCCAGCCCTAGTAAAAATGTCAAAAAATAAAAAAAATTGTACAAAAATTAAATCTATTTATATTTAGTACTTTCATTTGGTATAACCTTCTTATGTTTAATATATCAAAAGAAATCAGTTTTTGTGATTTTGTAATTTTTTTTATAAAAATGCTAATTATTTTGTGGTTGCAGTATCATTTCACGATGATTCTCAATATAATTTTCATGAGCCTATTGACCTGCAGGCATGCGTCGAGCAAGGCAAAACCACCACCATGTAAAATTGTTACTATTATGTTAAATCAAATTATAATACACAGGAATTAAAATTAATTCATTTTCAAAGAAGCTATAATTTTTAACCTCAATTTTTTTTTTTTTTTTTTGTAAGTTGAGGAAATACTTTTATTGATATGGTGCGTAATTAACTGGATATGGTGCGTAATTAACTGGGTGTTCATTTCCAGTTTATAGAATGTTCAGATAAGCCTGAAATAGAGTTGATTGTTATGAACACATGTTGGAAACCAGAAATTTCTCCAGAAGAAAATGAGAGAGGGTGAAAGAGAGAGAGGGTGAGAGAGTGTGTGTGTGAGAGAGGGTGAAAGAGAGTGTGAGTGAGAGAGAGAGGGGGGTGAAAGAGACGATGCTTCAGGAAACGCACCTGGACTTGCTCAAGATGAGTGCCATGTTCTCGACATCCGACATGTTTACGCGGGTCTTCCTGTTGATCACGTTGCTCCGCAGTTCCTCCACGGTGCTCTCCAGCTCCCTGGGGACACGACAAGGGCCCGTCAGCGCAGCCCCTGAGCCCACGTCTCCCCCCCCCCCCCCCCCCCCCCCCCCCCCCGCACAAACGTGACGCGGGTGCCGGACCCTCCTAGCGGAGATGCGCTAGTGCCCTGGCGGGAGGCACTGCTGACTGAATACCGGTAATAGATTATGTTCTGAACAACCAAAATATTTCAGAACTCGACTACATGGAGTTTGGTTTGAACCGCCGCCAGTCCGACACCCATGTCACATGAGCGTCGTCTCGGCCACTAAGATGCTGAGGAAGAATGTTTTCTTTTGAGAGTGTAATTGAATTTTAGATAAAAAAAAAAGTTTGTAATAAGTATATTATTTATATGTACGAAAATTTTAATGTTGAAATAGCTTATTAATACAATTATTTATTATTTCATATCAATTTAACACTCTTTGTAAATTTAATAAGATTGAGTGCCATCAATTTGTAGCTAACAAGAAAACAGAAGTAATGCACGCTGGCAGAAACAAATTGAAGACAGAAAGAATTTTATACTACGCACAGTTGTGGAAGAGAAACTGTTAACCTTGAAAATTTTCATCACTACAAGCACTATCCTGTGATAGGAAACATAATAATTTTCATTAAATGTGTACACTAGTCAAATGAAGCACAGCTAGTAAACATTAAACATGTGAGTTTTGATAACATTAATAAACTTACAAAAAATTCAAAAGTAACAATGTTCAGTCACTATGGTGCCCCAAGTAGAAGAATAACACAACGAATGATGATGGAGAAGAGAGGGGGGAATGGTAAAAGAAGCACAAGAAAAAATATCAGCACAACAAATTATCCACTGCTCCAGTTTAGTTGATACAGCTTCAAAAACTGTGCGAATATATCAACTTAAGAAGTGAAAAGAGATTTTCCAAACTACTAAATAAATATAACCATACATTTTAAGCTTAGCAAGGAATACATGAGCAGGAAATGAATTTCTATTTTAATTAGAAATTCATTCATAAAAAAAATTATTAGTTTGCGGTCATACGTCAGGTCTTTCTCAAGCCGAAGCATTTCTTGCTTATAAGAATCTTCATCGCGACTCAGGCGTATTTTTTCAGCATCACCCGTCGAGGCCCATGCTTCTTCGCCACCCGAAAGAAGCATAGCCCTGGAAGAAGAAGAAAAAGTCGAACTCAGTTGCCAATTCCCACAAGGGGGAGTTGTGCCAGTAATGATACCTGATACTCGTGATGGGTCCAAGCGATTCTTCCACAATCAGTAAGAATCAAACAGTTGAAAGCAATTTCAAACAGCCAATTATGTTTCTGACAGGATTAAATAGTTTACACTGTATAAATCTGTTTATGCAACATTTCTTTCAAAATATATTTTTTAATGCTTAAAGTATTTAAATATTAAAAGGGTATTTTTATTGTGCATTAAAAATACATTTTCTCAAAGAAGACATGGTAAAGCTACTCTGAATGTACTAAATGAGAATACAAAAATTTAACTGACAATTGATGAGATAATTTGGTTCGGAACTGGAATCGGCAAAATACGGAAAGCGACCCATCACTGCATTCATTACCTTAGAAAGGAGGGAAACAAAGATAAAAAGTAGGAAACTGACAACTAACTACACTACAGTGAAAAACAGCTAATGCTACGTGTCAACCATTTCCTAGGCACTGGTCTGTTCATAGTGCTGGATAGCTAATAGCTACAGCTATTATTACTAACATCAAACAGCGCTTGCAAGAGGCCAATCAACATTTTGCATTGAAAAAAAAAAAAAAATACTGCCAGCTTAGTTTTAACAAAACATTTTTAAAGAACTTACAAAAAAAAAATGTGCAAAGTAAAAACTTATGAAACATTAATTTTGCCATCACTATGGTAATTTTCATATAAGATATACTAGCATTGTGAAATTATTAAAATTTCAAGTATTTTTTACAAAAAAAAATATAAGTGAAAGAAAATTGATTACCACATAGTGAAAAATGTTTAGTAAATGATTAGATTTTTTTTAGGAGTTATGTTTGTTATTAGAGTAAAATGTTTGTAACATGAATGATCAATGCAGTGTTTAAAATTGTTTATATTTTTTGAAGAGAACAGCCTAATAAGACAGATTTAGAGTGTTTGCTTGGTAAGAAGATTGTGTGAGAAACAAGAGGCGAGGACTGCTGATTCAAAAATAAATAATAATAATTCATTACAAAGTGTCTGCTGCTACGACTGTTGATTCAGAAAGGCTGTTTGATGTTAGAAGTGAAGTATCAGGTATCGTTAACTGGCACAACTCCGTCACCACACACACACTCTGTCGGGCCGCCGAGAGAGGGGCTCCTGGAGAGGGGGGGGGGGGGGGGGCGTGTCAGACCAGGCCTTGGCATGCGGCTACGGGAAGGGGGGGCGGGGAGCCCCCCCACGCACCTGATCTTGATGAAGGTGTCGCGGATGGTCTCGCGAACCGTGTGCGCCTGTGCCTGCGACATGCGTCGCAGGTTTCGCACCTCCTGGCGCAGGTCCTTGGCCTTCTTCTGCAGCCCGCGCAGCTGGTTGTACATCTCCGGCGTCAGCTGCAGGTCTGCCGGACAAACACACCCCCCCAGGCGGGCGTCAACCCCCGCACATGCCCCCTCGCTGGCGCCACCTCGCCCCGACATTCCGCGCAGTCCCGCTAATCTGAACCAACTCTGGGCCGAGACCATTAGGCTAACAGTGCAACACGCCCCGACATTCCGTGCAGTCCCGCTAACCTGAACCAACTTTGGGCCGAGACCATTAGGCTAACAGCTGCAACACGCCCCGAAATTCCGCGCAGTCCCGCTAATCTGAACCAACTCTGGGCCGAGACTGTTAGGCTAACAGCTGCAACACGCCCCGACATTCCGTGCAGTCCCGCTAATCTGAACCAACTTTGGGCCGAGACCATTAGGCTAACAGCTGCAACACGCCCCGAAATTCCGCGCAGTCCCGCTAATCTGAACCAACTTTGGGGCGAGACCATTAGGCTAACAGCTGCAACACGCCTCGACATTCCGTGCAGTCCCGCTAATCTGAACCAACTTTGGGCCGAGACCATTAGGCTAACAGCTGCAACACGCCCTGACATTCCGCGCAGTCCCGCTAATCTGAACCAACTTTGGGCCGAGACCATTAGGCTAACAGCTGCAACACGCCCCGACATTCCGCGCAGTCCCGCTAATCTGAACCAACTTTGGGCCGAGACCATTAGGCTAACAGCTGCAACACGCCCCGACATTCCGCGCAGTCCCGCTAATCTGAACCAACTGTGGGCCGAGACCATTAGGCTAACAGCTGCAACACGCCCCGACATTCCGCGCAGTCCCGCTAATCTGAACCAACTTTGGGCCGAGACCATTAGGCTAACAGCTGCAACACGCCTCGACATTCCGTGCAGTCCCGCTAATCTGAACCAACTTTGGGCCGAGACCATTAGGCTAACAGCTGCAACACGCCCTGACATTCCGCGCAGTCCCGCTAATCTGAACCACTTTGGGCCGAGACCATTAGGCTAACAGCTGCAACAGCACGAAGTAATATTTACAATATACATAATAAACATGCAATATATAATATACGAGGGCATCATACCAGAAGGGCGTATCAACACTTTTTGGCAATATCGAGATAATTGGCGTAAGGGTATCTAATAATGTGATAGATTGTTGTGGCAGACGGGCGCATGGTCAATGTGATTAGATTAGGTGGTGGTGAACTATTACATTATGGCTTATAATAAGAAAAGGAAATCAGGTCATGCTAGATGGGCGTATGTGCATAATCCCCTGTAAACTTTCATTTTCGTTGATACGCCCTTCTGGTATGATGCCCTCGATTATGATGACTTCGTATAAGTTATTAAGTTGTCATGTAGCACAGCCTTTAACACTTTCAAAACAAAAAAAAAATCAGTAAACATGTTGATAAATGGATGAAGACATCAAAAATAATTTTTAAAATACAAAAAAATTCCAATTTAAAAGATAAAAACACCTACTTTTCACCGATATCTTGTTTGGATTAGATTGATTTTTGGATTAGTGAGACTCCATTGAAGTTTTATGAACAAGAGTGCTGACCAATGAAAAAAATTTAACTATACAATATGTCCAAAAACATATTCCAAAAACATAATAGGTATCTTGTTTATTTAAATACCAATACTTTGTTTAATCATGGAACCTACAGGTGCTAGAAAAGCTACACAGGAACTATTTATTCTCCAAAGAGTATTGTTTTGTTGTGGTTCCATGTATGGCACTGTGCACATATTTGATAAAAATTGGTGAAAAACAAGATCTTTCGAACATAATATACAATATAATTTCATTCCTTTATATCAAGACCATACTGGGGACCAATGCATCATGTAAAAAATTTCTTGAGACACTAAGTATGTATTTTTTTGTAATTTTTTAGCTTTACTAAAAAAGTAACAACTCTTTTTTCTGGTAAAATTATAAGCTTGGATTCAAATTACATGCTCAACTAATCTAAACATTCAGCTAACACTGACGCATGCAACCCTGTTTCACCTGGGATTCGCACCTGAAATCTCAATGTGAATACGAATAAACGTTTGTTTATTTTTAGTTGGTTTGTGTTAAGTTAATTATTTATTCACTAAGTCCTTTGACATGAAGCTAGGAAAAAAAAAAAATTATGAAGTGAAAGAAAAGTAAAGATAATTAAACAGGTAAACAAAAAAACCTCTGAATTCAAATCAGGCACAATAAAATGTTTTATTAAACTCAAACCGTGAACATGATTCATTTAAAAATATTATAAATTACATTTTATTTTTTTAATTATATATAGGGGGGAAAAACCACTAAATAGAAAAATGAAATAATTTTACACAAAATACAATAACATAACACATTGTAATCTGCAAGCAGTTCAGAGGAAGGGCACAAGTCCATGCACGATAATTAAAAAAAAAAAACTGCACACAAATGCACTAACTGTAAGTTCCACAAGAACCTCGCTGTGGTGGAAAACTTACAAAACTAGAGTTTTTATGATGACTAAATATAATGAATTATAAACATATACATCTAATGTTTCTTTAGAGAATATTTATTAAAAGTATCAAACATGCAGAAAGAAGATTTTCCCAGGGAAAAACAAGAGCTAGCTTTCTCATTAAGTGTTAGTGGATATCATAGCATTATACTTCACTTAGAATGAATTTTTTTATCATATTATCATTAATCAATATCATAAATATTTATCTGATGGGATCACCAGTATACAGAAATCAAAGATTACTGGTTTGTGGTTTGCTCTGAAAATGTTTTTGAAAGAAGAATGCCAGATAATTCACATTTGTTTAACTACTTAAAATTGTAATTATAAGTGGTGCACTGATATGATTTTTACAGGTAACTTATTGATTTACCTACTAATCATCGAAACAAAATTTAGCAGGTATTTATTTAGGTGCCAATTATTAAGTAAAAGTAATGTGTACATATATCTTGCCTTAGAGACCCGGCAACACAAATTAAAAACTTAAAACTGTCCTCATTTAATAATAAAATTTTTAAATAAATCCATAATATATATTTTTGATACAGAAAAAACAATCATCAATGGAGGCAAGATTAAAACTATTTAAGACCTAGTGCATTGCTGCTAATCTGAACAATGAATAATTATGACCGTAACCTTTCAGTCTAGAATGTGTATATTATCAGTTGCAACAGGTGTGAGATTGTCACAAGTCAATTTGAAAATTCTCAGATTAGCTGGAATGCATTATAAGCTATGAAAAGGAAACAACAGGTTCCCATTCTGTACTATGGTTTTTAAATTTTCTTACAACTAGGGTATTTCGAGAAATACACCAAGAAATTTTAAATTTGTTTTAGAAAATATTTTATTCACAGGTTACCATTAATATAAATTTTTAATCAATATCTGTGCACCATCGGTAAAGATTATTCAAGCACTACGTGAACGACCGCTAAAACAGCCGAGACAATTCTTCCTCGCAAAGCACCGTGACGGATCGGGCATGCACGGTGCTCGGAGGGCAGTTGCGTACCTCGATACACGTGCCTGCCCTCATACTGCCCCGGCGACAAAGATACGGGCTTGGGCGGCGGGGCCGGCTTGTGTCTTTCCCTCTCCATTCGCTCTGTTAACACAATCCATCGTTTGCACCATCAGCAGCGGGGCAGACACGGCTCCTCTGCCAGGACACTCTCTGGCCACCAACACAACAAGCTAGAGCAATGCAAGATCCTACAGTCCGCTGCCCGACATCCCGACCAATTACCACCACCCAAACGTTGCCTTTGTGGTGGGTTTGAACACAGAGAGCTGCAAACAGAACAGAGTGCTTTACGCTTGTTTTGTGATTGGTCATTTCGGTCTGAACTCGGGGTACAAACAAACTGCCACCTTGACATTTCCCCACATAAAATGTGATAGCATTTGCGAGTTTATGTGTGTGCACCAGGCTTGCTAACAAATATTTGCAGAAAAAAAATATAGCATCAATGAGAGCAAAGATCAATTAATCAAAAAATTAACTCTGGGTACAGAATCGCTCTACCCTATCATATTTTGTATTCAAACATTAAAGTACACCACTTAATAAGTGGCCATAAAATATCCAGAGTAAAAAAAATTCAACAATTTTGTATCAGTAACCTACACACTACACAACACT
This sequence comes from Bacillus rossius redtenbacheri, assembly GCF_032445375.1. NCBI lineage: Eukaryota > Metazoa > Arthropoda > Insecta > Phasmatodea > Bacillidae > Bacillus > Bacillus rossius. The sequence continues at coordinate 35,008,507 of NW_026962011.1, forward strand.
TTAGTGATGGTATGTCGCTGATGGTAAAATTTTGAAAAATCAAGAAGAATAAATACACACATTTGGTCCGGCAGATTAAACTATTTTTAAGTGTAGAAAAGAGTGCATTTACATAATATGATTGACATTGTATTTATAATGATTATTGTAACAGTGTGTAGTAAAAATATTTGGGTGTATTTGAAACTTACATGTTGACCTAGTTTCAGGACCAAAGACTAAAACAACCCCAGCAAACTAACAGACCAATGGAGAAGTGACATAGTGTTACTGGCAACTGTAAGAATATGGCTTGACGAATTTTGCATACTGGTTGTATTGCGGTTCAATACTAGTACAGACTTTTGCAGTTTAAAAAATAACAATGAAACTGACTCAAAAATATAGTTCATTGATTCATAAAAAAATATGCCATTTCTAAATGTGATATTTCACATTTATTAAATGCCTGCTTTAATATCTTGACCAACATCAAGCATAGTTCAAAATGTAATTCTTTGCAGCTCACCAAGAAAATATTGTTAACTTTCTATCGATCTAACAGCAAATTGACATGCGCAACAAATACAAAAAAAAAATTTAAAAAAAATGAAAATGTAATCTGCATCAGAAAACTAGAAAAGTTCTTGTTGGTTTTTTTTTTTACGGATGTAAGGTAACATTACTCTAAATTTTATAACAAAACTATTCCCCCAGAGTTTTTCACCAGTTTGTGAAGCACCTGCAAATCAGATGAGATTTTATGTCAGGTGTAACTTAAATGTACAATTGCGCTTTTCAATGTTGGATATGTTTCAGAACAATACAGAGCGCCTGCAAAGTCATTTAAATTCTTTTGTACTAAATTCTTTGTACGGTAAGTTATCGTCGTAACCAAGCCACAAACTCATAAATATTAACAACATTAACTGCTAATATAACTGTCACAACTTACATTTATGAGCTATGAAGTGTTCCAATTATTTACACCCAGACAGTCCATGCATTACATACACATTGTAGAACAAATGGAGCGAATTAAAAATGCCAGACAGCAGAAACACAGGAAATTCCATCCATCATGCCATATGTGAACATAAACAAACTTATAAAAATTACCTTGCGAAGACATTCTAGGCAGTGTTGACGACTTTATGGCCGGTTTGGGAGGTTTCGAGTCCGCTGAGGTAAGCATTTGGAGGAAATAATCATATCTCATGTTACTGGCTCTCCACACGGCAAAACTACTGCACATTGTTAAATCTACGGTCTACGAGGTCTACACGAGAAGGCAGCTAAGTCGTAACCTAGTCACGCTCCCGCTCGACCCAGCAAACACGGGCAACAGCGACCGCAGCAACTGCATTCTGCGGTCTTCCCACCACCTGTCTTGCCGAGAACAGCCGATCAACCAGCCGGGCGTAACCTTGCTACGATAACTGACGACTGCGAAAGTGACGTAGCATTCAATAACTATACGCAGTGTTGTTGGCAGAGAAAAACTGGGAACACACAGCTTTGGCACTTAATGTCTGCATTTATGTGAAGACATATTCAAAGAGTAGGAAGACATCAAAACGTGCAAAAAAATAGGAAGGTCAAGACATATAAAAATTAATGTTTTTTTTTTTTAAAATCTGGATGTTTCAAGAGTGTTATTGTGCTCCAGCAATTTTAAAATTACCTCCACGTAATTACATGCACACACAGAATTATGTCACATTCTATTCTATACGTCACTTTAGCAGAATTATCTTCATAGCAGGGTTCATTGTACTCGCTAGCTGCTACAGAGGGATGTAAAATGATAACTAGCCATGTTTGCTGGGTCAGCTTTCCAGTTCATCTCCATTATGTTCCTGGAGTGTACATCTTTCACTCAGTGTTACAGGTAAGATGACAAAGTGCCAAGTCATGCCCAGATAATCCTCCATGATGTTTACCTGCGTGCTGAGGCGAGTGTTGTTTAGGCGAATTCATATCCGGAGGCTCGTCGGAAAATGAAACCGACTTTTCAAAAGATACCGACTTATCTGCAACGGAGAGCAATCAACAAAAATAAAAAACTTTAGTCACAAAAAATAGACCAGAACCAAGTCAAAACAAGCAAATTAAACAACACAAATCAAAAGCTAGCAAATAAACTCAGTTTATGCCATGCATCTAGTCTGCTGGCTGTTTTGATGGAGACAAAAACTCATTAAATACAAAATCAAATTACAAGTTCGTACTTTACCTTTTAGGTCTTCCGATTCCCCGTCATTAATACAGGAGAATAGACCAGCCACATCAAAGAAATCATTATTTGCTAATACAAATTGAATTAATTTTTTTTGAAGCTGCTTAAATAGGGGGCGATATTACAATGCATCTCGCTAACAAGAAAAATATGTTCTTTAAAATATACATTTTTATTTCAAAAAGCATAACACACATTTGTCATCACCACCAACATGCACAGAACATCAACATTCAGTTATTAGTGAAAATATTAATATGTTTTTTTTTCCAAGTTTTAATACATATTTAAGAGACTAGATAAATATTAACACCCTCAAAAAACTGGAAACACTATAACTAAGTATGAAAAAATAATTTTACTACACAATTTCATTTAGATGTTCTGTGAAAACACAAAAAAAAATAATTACTGAATACCGGCTTTCAAGGTTCACAAAAAAAAATAAAATATAGTGTATACTACATACATAATCAAGTCTTTGAAAGTAAAAATTTATGTGTTTGTAGCCTCTTCTGCACTAACACCCATAAATGGGTAGTTTCCTAAACTATTCTGCTGCTGTAATTTATTGTTTTTGCCCAAGATTTAAATAGACTTTACATATAACTTTGGCTGATGGTTTACAAATGAGTTTGTCAATCTATTAGTGTTTAATAAGTACTTAAGGAACAAACTTTTAGTGTTGGACAAAGTAGCTCAGGATAAATTAATTTCCAGTTTTACTGATTTCTCCCAGTAAAACGGCACAGACCATTGGCCACAAGCAATAACAGCCGACCAAATTCTGTTTCGACTAAATATAGCTTAATAACGCCCAAGGAAAAATCTGCCTGTGTGCAAGAAGCTTTTCATGCAATTAACGTGTGTGGAACCGACTAGATTAGAAGTATCTTTCAGGCCAAGTCTAAAGATGAGCATCTTTCTGAAAAGAGAGGTGGGGACCAAAAGTCTCATAAATGAAATCCTAAACCTAGACAGTTTTATAACAACCTTTTTACACAATTGATAATTAAAAACTGTAAACCACATGAACACAGTCTCCCAGTTAATGCAAGAGTTAAAATATGGTTTTCAAAAGATTAAACAAACACTAAATTGATAGATAAAATCTTTTGTAAACCATCAACATGAGATATATTATTTATTTAAATTAAATTGTGGGCAAAAATTCAATTATAGAAGCAATACGTTTACTTCTTAGACTTTACACCTACCTAATACCCATTTTAAAAGTATCAATGCTCAAAAAATCTGCTTGGCAAATATCAACCATACTGGATACAAACACGAAGCTGAGGATGATACATATCTTTCACGAGTTGGTATTCATTGATGAAACTAGTCAGCAAAAAAATGACATTCATTTCACACACTGAATTCAAAGTGTGGTATGTAGAAATTTTCTTAATCGACATCAAAGAAAAATTGTGTAAAAATATTTCAAACAAAAATTTATTTATTATGCGAGTAAAATAAAGTTCTAGAAGACAGCAATAACTAATAGGAAGCCACTCCAATCAAAAACACAATTTTTTTTAAATTTTAAATAATTACTATGCAAGCATTAAAGAAAAGTGCACAAGGTGAGTAAAATGACAATGGAAAGTCTTTGCTGACTCCCTGAAAGAAGTTTTTTAAAGTTTAGCCATGACGACATGTTTCGAGAACCCTCATTGGTGTGATGAACAAAAGTGCTCACAGTATTTTAAGTAATAAATTATGAAACATGCAAAAATCTTGTGATAGCTGCAATGTTAAAAATGATAAAACTATAAAGTTATCGTGCTTAAATACATTTTTTGTTTGGTATTTTTTTAAATTACCATAATCAATTTATAAAATGCTGTTCAGTTTTACAAACAAAATACAGAAGAAAATAAAACTGGCTTAAAATAAAATACAATTCAAGAGTTTTAAAGCATACTGCAAGAAAACTGTCAAAAATTACAAATAATTTCCATAAAATTATTTTTCTCTATTTTTTTATTTTTATTTTCAAGGGACTAGCAAAAAAACTGCAAAACAATGTTTTAAATATGGAATAGATGCAATAATTTTTTTTTTCATAGTGCATATGATTCAGTATAGTACATCTTCTAAATAAAGCATATTTTCCATCGCAAAAGTACTTAAGTGTACAAAAATTTTATTTTAATTTCAGTCAAAATCAAGAGGAAATGTTGGTAAAATAATTAGAAATACAAATCACATATGGTTAGTTATAAAAATTTACAGGTAGTGCTTAAAAGTATTAAACATGATTCAGAGGATAAAATGTATTTACGCACAAATAATCTAGGTTAAACCGAACAATAAGAAATACCAAAACGAGAACACACACGGCATAGAAATAGAAAAAAAAAACACAAAGTATAGAAGCCCACGATGAACACATCATGCAAACAAAGCATCACTTATCTAACCTTTTCCCAATTTTGGTGTTTTCGTGTCAGTCCTTAAAAACGAATCATCTGTAATACAGAAGGTTTGCTCTTACTATTTTACACATATATGGTTACAAGGTGGAAGCACATTACAGAATTACACACAAGAGAAAATTACAACAAAAAAAAATAATTTGACTGCACATAACTGTCTAAGTCTCTAAGATAACCACACTACTTACACTGTCTATGCTAGACAATCAGTATCACTCTGCATCACAACATGTGGAAACAACGTTGGACACATTCCACTTAAAGACATTGTCCCGGAGCCTTTGTCCCTGAATACACTCTAAACATACTAGTAATGATCATGATAATGATGATGATAAAAACGTTACACATAATGCTACTACTGCTGACAGCTGAACAGGTCAGGTTTAGTAACAGCTAGACAGCGGCGTGAATTTGGGCAACTTCTGCAAGCAGTTACAAGAACAAAAAAAAAAAAAAAACGGTTACAAATTATGTAAATAATCCAGTTTGGTATGTTTAATCACATAAATCCTTTAGCTAAAAAAAATTACTCGTTGGTAAAATTTAGGTGCTCTAGTATAAAGATGGGCAATCAAATAAATTTAAAAAAATATCTAAATATGCATCACTATTATGTATAATTTATTGACAATGTATATGGAAAACGTCGGTGAATGCATCATCGTAAAAGCATGGTTTTATTACAAGACAATGCTTCTCAATAACTATAACTTTCATTACACTAGGTTTGTAACATTTGCATTTTATTACCACGGACAAGAGATTGCTCGCCTGTAAATAACAATACAGAAAGACTTCAGTAATAATCAAACAAAAGTTAAATTTTTGGAAAAATTTTATAATTCAATTTTTACTTAAGTCAATATGCTACAAAATTGTAAAATATTTAGTCTTCTAAGTTCTGCTACATTGTTTTCCTACGCAAATAAATTAAAATAGATAAAATAATAATTTTTATTTAATAGTTTTACCATTATAATGTCCAACCACGCAAGACTGTATCTTAAATGTTTGCAAAAAATAATGAGAACTAATCAGAAAATAAACAGCCCATCAATGAAAATGTATAAGTAACGAGATGAGAAAACACTACTAGAATAACTAATTATAAAAATCTATTTGCAATCAGAAACTATAAAAAATATTACGAGCAGATTTTCAACAAATTGTTAACTACCAAAGCTACCCTGCAAAATGTCTGTGAGTCCATGCAACCTTAAGATGGCATTTTTAAGGCAGTTAAGGTGTGGATCTGGAGATTGTTAAGACAACAAAGAAACGGTTTTGAAAACGCAATGTCTGACTTGCGACACCGTCAGGCTATGCTGTTGGCTGGACTGCATGGAAATATTATTACATTAAACTACATACAAAATAAACACTGAACACCATACGTGCTAAACTGTAGACAGTTAGTGTAACACAGCACTGTTTATCTAATGGGACGATATTAGCTATGCATCTATCCTAATGTTACAGCTCGCGACAGAAGAAGAAGAAAGAGCTGAAAGATCCACAGAAGCAGTAGACACGAGGGGACAGCTGGCAACCCAGTTACGAAAGCCAGTTACAGCAGCCGAGGGCAATGTTCAAGTTGTAATTACCGCGTGCAGGTATCCTCTGATCCTCTGTTTCGCTAGGAAAACATGCAGGCACAAGTGACACTGTCGCCCGCGACACTTGACGACTCACCCGGCGATCAGAGGGAAGATGGGGAATAGAGGAGGAAATGGGAAGAAAAACTTGTATTTATGTTAGTGTTCCTCAGAAAGTAAACTGGAATACAACTCTGACTATCTATGCATGATAATAAAAAAATAGGATAATAATAAAAAATAGATAATAATAAATATAATTTTTATTTATGATTATTTTGATTATTTTTGATCAACATGATCGTAAATTAAACAATTTAAAAGTCAAATTATAGACATATAGGTACGGAAATTTGAAGGATTAAAAGAGAGAGAAAAGAAATAATGAATGCAACTCCTTCAAATGATCTTTTCTTTGTAAACAAAGATCTAAAAGACCAAAACATTAAGGTCAACACTTAAGTAAAAAAAAAAAAAAAAACTGTAAAACATAGATAACTCTCAATAATTATTATGTGATTCGAGATAAAAAAAACCTTGTCCGTTTCCCAACGAATGTTAGTCCAGGAGAAAAACACACACAGTCTTCTTCATGCGAAATGCAGTTACTTTCCATAACTATATTTGGATATGGTTAATGTGACTGCAAAATATATTTTATAATCTTATAATCACTAACTGCTGGACTTCAAATTAACAAATCAGAATACAAAGAAGAAACACACAAGTTGCAAATTTTCAAGTTAACATTTACTTTAAAAAAAAACACAACAAACAAACTATTACTTTACAGATATAAATATTTTTAACAACTTATATACTATAGCATGTGTGTCTAGAATTATATTTGGAATCCTAATCTTTTAAGGAGGAATTTCTAGGCAGTAGGGAATTATATCTGTGGTAACCTAAAAAAACAAAATGAAATCCAAAGTAAAATAAAACATGGTTATAGAATATTTAAATATACAATAATACAACATATGCTTGAAAGACCTTAGAAGAAAGTACAAACTGAGGAAATGCAATCAACAACTTTGACCTGCATGCGTTCAATAGTCCTCTGATGAGGACTTATGAACGCATGCTTATTGTGTGTCAGGAACAGCTGTGGCAAGCTTTGACATGCAGAAGAATTAATAAAGTTCAAGCTAAGAAAAAATAAACACTCTTAAGAAAACAATATTTTTCAAAATGTAAGAAAAATATTTCTCCCGTTAAAATAATTTTTATTTATAAAATTACAGTAAAATTAACTTTTATCAAAAGTAAATCATAGATAAGATGATATCTAACACAATTGGGATATGAATTTTAATACGTTATTTTTAAAATAGATGATTGATTCCGTTTCCAGATCAGGAAACAAGCAATTTCTACAACATTGACCAACGTTTCTTGAAATACCTTTGAAATTTAAATATTATTTTATGAAAACTTTAGAAAATCTGCAACGCCACTTAATATGTTTTCACCGTAAACACATCAGTAAATTTATACCAACTTAAATCTTTTTTATGCATCCTGCAAGATGTTAAATGGTTCTGTTTGTAACTGAATGTAAGGACAATAACAAATACTTTGTAGTAATATTAATCTTTTCTTTCAAAAAATCTCAAAAAACTCATGAGAGAATAAAATTTTAAGGTATTGCTTTTATGTTTTATTTCAAATGTTATTTTTGGATGTAAACAAGAAAGCCCACAATTATGAAGAAGCTGTAGGCAGTTTGTTTAACAAACAAACTGTGAAAACTTTCAAACTCTTATAAGAGAATAAAGGAACACTCAATCATGATATTATCTTACACTATTGGCTAAGATTCTCTACATTTTATATCACTGCACTGAGGTATAAATGTACATACAGAAGGTCATGACAATACACAGTCAAACCTCATTAATACCAAGTTAACTAAAATGAAACAATGTTTTTTTTATTAAGTAAGTTTTTTACAGCTGTATGAAAACTAAGTAAAACTGCACATAAAGATTTTTGAATGTGGTAAAGCCCAGATTAATGAATCTTTGGTTATCAGAAATGGCTAATGAAAGAACCAAAATTAAAACGAGAAAATTTTTTAGTTGCTGCAATATACCAGCTTTAGCTACACTCTGAAAATCCCTACCAGAAATGTTTTATGCTAAGTAAATCAAGTAGACAACTGTTTAGCACTCAACAATTTTTTAATTTCAATTTGCATTCAATTATGTTGTCAATGTGGAAAATTGACATTCTCAAATGTCCTCATTTAGTGACAGTATAACAGTGCGGCAAAAGAGTTTATGAGGAAAAAAAATGTAAAGGAAGATTACAAAACACAAACATGTTAAAATAATTTGCACAATAGTTGTTTACCACTACAAAGAGCCACAAATTATTGTTTCTTTAGGTCTGTATAATGAGGTTGAACTGTAATTTAAATGACTGAACAAAACAATATATTATAAGCTAATAATGTAACAATTCATAAACACACAGAGTGTGGTAACAGCTGGGATGGCATCAAACACTTAGAAGTAGAGTAGCCCTAGGTGCTAAGATGCATGCATGATTGCAAGTGCGAATGCATGCGCAAGTGCACAAACCTGGCAGGGAAGCGGAACTGGAGCTAGAGTGTTTGTCATACTCATCCGTGGATGCTACACAAACAACACACACCAGTCTCGTTAGTCACAAGCTCCACAGAGCCACTACATCACACACTCAGCATAATGTTACACAGTCAGTTACAAACTCAAGTGCCACTTTTCTAAGGTGTTCACCAAACCAAGTAGTAATACAAATTAGGAATCCATAATTGGCATACATTTACAAATAAAATTAATGAAAGGTAGTATTATATACTGTATACAGTTCTGCATCAAGGGCTCCGCCTACCCGGGCACACATACGGAGTGCATAGATTCAGAAAAAAACCACATGGTTTGAAAATGGCTCAAGATATCACAGTGATGTCTGTTTATGAAAAGCATTTGAGAATACGCCTAGGGCAGAGTAGTTGTGTTTCTGTATTATTTTTGTAAAACTGTAGTTTTATAAGAGTGAAAATGGCTAAAACACATTTTCAGAATAAGATGAAACATTTGGTACTGATTCTTGAAAGCACTCCAGGGACTTGCATTACACCTTTATCTTAATTTATCCACCATATGTTATGGTTGCCGCTCAAATCTCATAGTTGCCATAGCACGACGAGAAGACTGCATGCCAGTTCAGAGCTTTGCTCTATGTGAAGATACCGCGCTCTAGCGTCGTTCTTATCACGCCTCACCAACACAAACACACCCCTGACTAGGCCGGACCCTTAGAGTATGATTACTGTGTATCTTAGCACTCTCGGAAAAGTACTGTACACTGAAGTGAAGTTTACAAGCAACACCCACCCCGATGACCACGCTTTTAACAGCAGTGTTGTAGGACTAGAAATTTGGATATGCAACAATTAAGCCACCAGATAAAGTAGCAGATTATCTAATGGTCCAACGTAGCAAAAATCTGTCACACAAAGCAACCTGAACGCCTAGCACTTCAGAAGTATTTTACAGATAAAGTAATAAGAATAAAGTAACTTCTACTCGATGCTAAAACATTAATATAATGATAATATTTTTCTCGTATTATCGTGTTGATATTTTTTGAAAATAATTTTTTTTACAATAAAACATTTTAATTATACATAAAACTGAAGATAGTAAAAAGTGATATTTCCTGTGAAAGTTGAGCTTTACAAAAAAAGAATAAAAATAGTCAATTATGATGTTACCAGTCTCCATGGGAAATTCTAATAGACAAAATGTTGAAATACTTGCGGGCCTTTTCTGTACTCTTTCCAAGGAAACTAGCAATAAATAAAGCATTTAATATGCAGAAAAGAAAAACTTACAATCTTGGTTCAGGTGTGGAAAATATAAAACTTGCAGTAACCGCAACAACCTTTTCACAATCAGTGATAAAAATTATTTCTGTATCATTAAATACAAATACTAAAAATAATATGCATTAATTATAGATTCCATTTTATTTAGTACACAATTCCCCCCCCCCCCTTTTTTTTCCCTCAGTATTAATAAATGTCAATGGGAAGAGTCACAATAGTTTTGTGTTAACAAAACTGATCAATGACTGCAAAAAAAAACATGCACACAAATAGGACTACTAAGAAAAATTAATGGCTATGTAATCAGTTAATCACACATGTTAAAACTATGGATCTGTACCGAAATTATGGCTTGGAAGTTCTTTTGCAATTCAACATCCTACAAGAACAGAAAACTTGTTCTCTCGCCAAACAAACTCAACAACATTCAAAAAACTGTAGGAACAAAGATGCAAACATGTGTGGCTTGCTTGTTTTTAAAGACATGCTTAGTTCCCATTATAGTATCATGTTATACAGTAATGTTTTTTTGTTAACATTTTTTTTTATCAAGAATTGGTTATGCAGTGTTAAACCCACCATTACTGTTCGTTACTATCTTTACTATTCATAACTATTTTTCATGAAACCTGGATAGAGCTAAAGTACATAGTTTAGTATAAGAAATTAAATTTAAAAAAAGTATATTTTTTAAACGTCTATTGATATTTATGGTAGGATTATTATATTGTGTAGCTTAAACCAGATTTTTCTGAGCACCTTAACCACAAATACATATGTTTCAAATATACCACCTTTATATATCACTAGTTTCTTGTGAAGAGTAATTTAGTATCAATTTATTTAAAACTTTTTCTGAAATTTATTATTTTAATTTTAAAATATTTTATATCATAGTACCTTTGAGCACACATCTATTTAGTAGTTTGAATTTATTTTCACTGGCTCTGATAGTTATTTTGCATCTTCCTATCTTAATTCAGAACTTTCATAATCGTGAACATTAGCTGCTTGGCTACACATACTAATAATAAAGCATGGTTGCTACAGAAATAGAATCTTAGAATTCCCTGACTTTTCCCTGTTTTCCAGAAATTTAAGAGAAAAATTCCCTGACTTTCTTATGAAGTACATACCATAAATATTAACGTGCATATGATTAAATGTAATATAAAAATTTCAACATGAGGTAAAATAAGGTTTTTTTACTGTGTTATTTTGACGGCAGAATTGCGAATGTTTTTTTTCCTTCGACGTGGCTGGTGATAGCTCTTCGGCCCATATTGCTGAGTTGAATACTTTCGTAGCACAAAGTGCAGTACGCAGAATTTATGTTTTTAGCAGAGGGTTTGATATGCTGAAACTGTGACTCCTTGAGCCAATTCTCCTTAAAAGTAGTTTTCTTCGACATCCCTAAGCTAAAAAAAAAAAGTACATAATATTTTCAGGTTAGGTTAAAAAATTATTGTTTATGAATTCTTAAAAAAATATTACTACACAAATACAAAAACTATTACAAATTCACACCTAGCAATATAACGGGCCTACTTAGAGAATTACAATAGCAGCATTACAACATGCAATACTCTTACATTCTTACAATGTTAACTAACGCTTCTGGGGAAAAACATGTTCAGTTATGCATATTTTTTTATACACAATGTAAGTGTCACGCAACAGAACTCACGGATTATAACGGTTGGGAAAAAAGTACCTAATTAAAAAAAATAGTTAGAAAAATGCAAAAACATAACCGCACACAAAACCCACGTGTTTTCGTATCAGCTTGGTAGTTTTCAAAATGAGAATTGGTATTGCTTTATCAAAATGCACTTTATTTTCTTATGATCGCATCAAAAACTAACTTCACCTGAAACAATGCTTTTAAATTCACGTAATAAGCTTTTTACTCATCTTATTCCACGTGAAAATAGCCTTCAAAAGATAAACAACGCCATGCCCGTTCTGTAGTTCACTGCATGGAATGGAACAAAACACAAAGTCTCAAGGGTAAATTAAAAAGGATCAAACACGAACAAATGAAGGCCGGGTCGCTAGTGAACAAACGAGTGCCTGGATTGGCCAGAAGTTATGGTAGGTGGTTGTAACAGCCTATTGCAACGGACAATCGTAGACCAAGTAAAAAAAAAGTTGCAGTTGCCGTGTGCCTTAAGCAGCAGCCTTTTAGCGGAGTCGTTCGGTAGCGGTACGAGCGCATCAAAACAAAGCTTTGTTTGAATTATAAGCAACTTTAAAATTTCCAGAATTCGTAGAATTTTCCCTGACATTTCCCGGAATTACCTGACCATTTTAATTTCCCTGACATTTCCCGGTTTTTCCGGTTTTCTAGTCCTGTAGCAACCATGTAAAGGCATGATGCTAGTAAAGTTGTCAATGCTTTAGAATGCACTCTACATCAAAACATTTTTTGTTTTGTTTTTGCTGTAGCTCTAATAGCTGCGTGAAAGATATTTAATACAGAAATGTAATAGTTAGGTACTATCTTACACAATATGGTTAAGTAATCAATATGTTGTCATTAACTGTTGACTCATCTTTTGTTGTAAGAGTAAAAAAATAATTTTAATGCAACCAGCTTTTTTTTTTTTTTTGCATTATGAGAAAATTTTTATTTTGGAGAGTGTAAAGTAGTAAATACACAGCCATGCAATGAAAATTATGTTCATTGCTTATAATACCAGTTAACTAATTACAGTTACCATTTATATAGCAACTGCTCCTTTTACAAACTTCTAAATATGATGTCACACAAGAAGGTACTTACATACGTACATATTATATATGCACATGCCAACAATTTAAATAGGTATTACCAACACAGCAGGGAAGAACTCTACACAAAAAGCTAATATCTCCAATATTTCACCAGAACAGATAAAGTCCCAACCTAACCTCTTTTTCAAAACATGACTGCACATAAACAGTGAGTTGATCCTTTTGTGTGTTTAGTTTCGTGTCATAGAAAGTGCCAGATAACAACTGCCAGTGTAATTGAAACTTGGCACAAATGTGTTTTTTTTTTTTTTTAGTTCAAATGTTTCGCTGTCATGTAGTTATTTCCCATGAAAGCCTTGGCGGGCCATGGGTTGGCACCACTGATATGAACCATTGAATTTTGCAAGTCTTAAATGTTTTCCTTCGGAATGCATCCAAACACCAAATGCCAGCACACTTGTAAACAGCCAGGTTATCGGTGCACTGCGTGCCGTAGGAATGCGCATGCACGCCTACCAACCCCCGCAAGAAGGGGGGGAGGGGAGGTTGATGGGGGACCCACCGTTCCGGAAGTTGGCGTCCCTGCTGGGCGCGGGGACCTGCAGGTACTCCCGGGGAGTAGGCGTCTGCGTCAGGGCCTTCTGCACCAGCCCGGTGAGGTTCGCCAGCTGCCGTTCCATGTGCTCCACGCGTATCCTGGCAACAAGATGTCCGCACGCCCGTTCACACGCCTGCCCCCTGCCCTCTGCCGCTGGTACCTTTGAATATATATACTGTATAGAAGTCGCCAGCCCAGGTTAAAATTTGTAATACGGTTTGAGGTAGTTGGTTAATTCACCGCCGCAATCGCCACCATCTCTAGGGCATCGACTTGTGGTGGTCCCTAGCGGACAAAGTGTCGAAATCTTCAAACACCCCTTCCCCCTCCCGTTGAACGACCTTGAGCTGCAGTGAATGATGGATGGGGGGTGCGGGGAATGACAGCGGGCGACAGTGCTGCGCTATAACGTGTAAATAACAACCTAAGACGATACAGGACGTTACGGCAGCGCCCTGCAGCGGTGAAGTTCCCAAGCTGCACATCATAGCTCCTGAAAAACGTAGAGTAAATCCTATCCACTCGCGACTTCTATACAGTAGGTATATATATTCAAAGCTGGTACTGAGCTCATGAACATCTAGATATGAGAAGTAGCAAGCTAAGTGCAGGATTTAGGACTAAAGATGTGAAGGAAAAAAAAAAGTTTACCTGAAAATTAAAATGTATTCGAGTCCAAACACAGGTTTCACAACTGCCTTAAAACAAAAATTCTGTGAAATTCTACAGCCTAAAAATAAATTAAACCTCTACCACTTTCAACTTCAAAATAAACTGTGTTTCATTAAGTCATCTGTCTCAAAAGAGATACTTTATGGATAAGAAAAATCATAGGTATTGTGAGTTTTGACAAGCACAAACTTAAATGTAGAGCTTACATTTCCATACCTTCAATACATGCACCATTCATTCTTCATTCAATCATTCAATTATAGCAATAACTATCTCTTTACCCAAGCAAGAATTGGAAAAACGTGAAGAATTTGTGTGTTTTAATTAATAAATACTGTAAACACGAATGTACTCTACACATATCACTGTGAAATTTTAAGGTTAACTTAATTAAACAAAAGAAAGTGCCTCATATATATTTAATAAATAATTAAGGATAACTTTATCTGCTCCAAAACTTGCATTTTAATGTAATAAAATGCCTATCAGGAGTAAAGAGTTGGAAATGAAGTGGAAAATGCACTGATGTGAAAAAAAAAATGTTGTACAAAAGCAAGAAAGAGAAACAGAATCATAGCATCTAAAGAAAAACATATTTTTTGATTCTGTTTTAGAAGAAATGCAATATTGATAGTGAAAATAAAAGCAATATCAGCCCTTTATTTAGAAAAAAACAATTATTTGTTATTAGTAACAATTTTTTTAACATTACGTATTATTGGAAGATAAAGGGGTTTTAAAAGTACTCAGGCAGCTAGTCAGCTGTGGAAATAACACACGCATGTCTCCGAGAGGAGAACTAATTACCACACTTGTGACAACTTGTCTGCCTGTGCTGTCCAACCCACAATTCAAACTGTGGCGGTGGACTACATAACTGGTAAAACTATGTTACTTGCAGAGAAGCCTAAGATGTACATCAAGTTCTTTCCCTGCCCGAACACACCCGAATATTCACTTTCGGCCAACCTCAGTATTTGTTTTATTTTTGCGCAGGAAAAATGAATTCAAATATTTAAAGTGGTCGGTTAGGTTAGCTACATTAAAACACTTTAAAACACTATGGACGGTTAGTTAGGTTAGTATAGCTACATTAAAATAAACAGAGAAATATAAATATATATAAATAAACCCGAGGTTGGCCAAAGGTGAATATTCGGGCATGTTCGGGCAGGGACAGAACTTGATGTACATCTTAGGCTTCCCGTTACTTGCATGCTGCATTCCAGCAGAAAAAAGAAAGATCAAAGATAAGTGATAAATAGTACAACCATTCTCGATATTAAGAATTTCCAGATTATACTTAGCATTTAACATTTCTGATGATACTTAGAAGTTGCAAAGTCTTTTAATTAAAAAAAAAAATTACAGCTTTTGTTGTAGAACACGGGTTTCAGTCAAAACAAATAAGTGCTAAGGTCATATATAGATGTATATAAAACTATATGAATAAATGCAAAAAAAAAAAACATAGCATTTAGCATTACATTAAGATTTACTACTAGATCACTTCTCAGTTCTTAACTAACTGGAGGACCAGTTAACTGTACTGGCCACAACTTAAGTTTGAATCCATTCTGGTTTGAAATAATGCCACAGAACTCATAACAAACAAGTGAAAATATCTACTTTCTCTAGGATGCAACAAACCAAAAGATTTCACAAAAGCAGAAGAAACACATACATAAATACTACAAGTCTACTTTCAGAGTCATATTTGATAATTTGACATTTGTAAACGAACTGATAAGCAAAATGTTAGCACATACATAAAATACACACAATACCACCACCACATGGCACAAGAGATGCTACTGTAGAAACTACGTAACATATCCATAGTGGCTTGGCACTGAAAATAGAAAAATAGGTGCACTGAAAATTGTACAAATATTACTAAGTAGTTAAAATTGGGTACAGTGTCCACAATACAGTAACCCCACAATTATTTTAATTTGATTAATTATGAATTTTGAGTGCAGTGGATAGTTAAAAAGACTGGATGATCCACTAAGTTCATGCACAAACAAAAGTCAGGCCTACAAAAACTAATAAAGAATTTTAACTCATAATATTGTAATACTTACTATAGTAATTTAGAGACCTTACAAAAAATTAGATGATTTTTTAATAAAACAAATATTTAAAAAGTGGGCATCATACCAACCTCTTGTGGCGTCAGGAAGAAAATATGGCCAGTGTAATGTTAATTTCCAGAAACTTTAAGGAAGTAATTTTATTGTTAAAATAATATATTTCATTAGTCTCATGAATGACTTGATACCACAGAAGAGCATATACAATATCTTGTCGATGCAATAAGTTTTTGCTTAATTTGTGTGATAAGGTAATTTCAGTCACCTATTATGGTAAATTCAATTGAATTTTCATCGAGCACGATGCAAAAGTTCCTTATGTCCAGTTGGTCGGCCCCACAGGCAGACATTCGTGTGCTTTGCAGTGCACTCACACTGAGTGGCAATGGCTATCTAGCTTCAGCAAAGCTCTGATACAGGATTTATTTTCTAACTTGCAAAATGTGACAAAAGAGTGAGTGTAAAAAATATTTTAAATGGCAGTAAATGGGTAGCTAAGAGAATAAGTTTGAGCTTGAAATACTTTAAATTAGCAAATGGAAGGATACTAATTTTTTTATATGAAAATAAAATACATTCAACAAAAAAATTTACTTTACATTTTGCATTTTACTGCTAGCTTGTGATTTGTGAAGGAATACATCTGGCAACTCGCAATAAGTGTGGTGTGTTAAGGAAAAGCAAGCCTATCAATAAACATTTGTGTGCTTCCATTTAGTATGTTATCTGTGCTTGGTAATTATTCTGGATGTGAAGTTGACAATATGTCTGGTGTTTGTTTTCTAACTGGAGCGTTAATACTACCTCTTAAATGAAGCTTCCAGAGTAGCTATAAGTTAAATAAACACTATTAATAACTAGGGAAATTACATTTTTGCCAATGGTAGTTTTATAACTTTTACATAAATAAAAATAATAGATATTTTTCACACCTAAATTCTCCGAAATTAAATCAAACAAAACGTTTTCTGCAAAAAAATGTAGTTTTCATGACGGTAAAGTCACACAATTTATCAGCCTCACATCAAAATCGATTACGATTTCTGTATCAATAGCATCAACGCAAGACACAAACGTGATACTTTTGACGATAATAAAGTTATAGTAAGTTTGTGTTTCTGAATTACAGACGTAACATCACACCAACGAACAACTATGCAAAGTCCTGCCTGCTCCCAGATTCGCTTAACACAAAATGGCGCGTGGCTGGAGGAGGGGTGGAGCGAGGGGAAGCAGAGAGTGCGTACCGAGTTGCATCATACGGGACGACCGCAGGGGCTGGGAACTGGCTTCTGGGCTGAGGCGCCACGGTGCGTGCCGCGGGCAACTTGACGCCGTACAAACTGTACGACTCATCAATGAGCTCAGTGTCACTATGGGAAACACGAGAAACAAACACAGTGCACAGCTGGACCACCCACAAACACATACACGCAAAAGTTCAGAGAAGAAATGTTACAACACCACCGGCAAAAAGCAATACAAAAAGCCTTGTGACACTCCACACACTGCTTCAAAGTGCAAGTACAGAAATTAAGCACAGGTTCTATAACTCTACAAAAAAAAAATTTGCAATATGAAACCTAGGTACAAATATATATTTACATATTTCACACAACATGTATATAAAATATACTTCCAAATAAGGTAAAAAATTAAATATTTAAAAATGGTAATTAAGAAAAACCTCAATAATATGGCTTTTGGAATGAAGAGCATGCAATTATAAATTATTACCACTGATAATGCAGTACTGACTATAAAAAAATATTTTCACATTATTTCAAAATAATTAAAAAATCAAAATTATTTAGGATTCCCTGAACTAAAACAAGATTATCTTAGCATATATTAAAAACAGTAATAAATTACAAAGTGAAATAAGTACATAATAAATATCCAATAATAATGGAAGTTGTTTTTATTTGCAATGATTTATTAATAAAAATGCACAAGATCAGTATGCATGGAGACACACAACTGTATAAAGAGAACGAAAGCAGGCATCAGCCATGGTCTGCAGACACTCAGAGGAACCTTGGAAAACTACAGTTGCAATGTCCAGACTAGGACTCGAACCCTAAACAGAGTCTGGTGTTGGCCTCCAGGGCCACGGAGAGGGGGGACCGGGCACCAGGAGGGCCCTTGATGAGTTTTGAGTTTTTTTTAATGTTTGGGTTTCTCCAGAAAGGACCAAAAATTACAATTTTTGCTAAAATAATTCACACAGCTATGGCAACAATACAAATATATTTCGAATTGCAGGGTTTGCGAAATTGGACATTAAATAGTATGGCAGGGGCCTGACAAAATTATTTGCCCTCAGGTCCTTGGTTTGCTTTCAATCGCCCGTTTGTCCCAACAGTATTTCATCATTATGTACTGCTGATGGCTGGAGGGTTGCGCTGGTCGCACCTATCTCTTGGGAAACATCGCTGCGACCCAGATAATGCTTCCCTTCTCCCAGCGCCTTCCCAAATAGTCTTGGCACCTTACTGTCTCGTCTGGTAAGTTCTGCACGTGACATATAGTGGCGTAGCTAGGACACAGCTTCAAGTGTTTAGTTAGGAGCAATACGTAGAGCGACGGGCTTCGTGGTCCAATGGGGACCGAAGCATCCAGGAAGTGCGAGGCGGCGTGCTGGGACCGAGGTGTGTGGTAGTAGACGATCGGTAGAGAGAGCCACCGTGGAGTCGAGCTCCAGTGGCGAGAGTAAATTGCGGACTAAATGAAAGCGTGATTAATTTGTGAACAGACTATTAAATCAATAGTGTAAATATTAGTAAATAAATGAAACTGTATTTAATTAATTGGGCTGTCCTTTCCTGACCTGTTCTCCCACTCGTAACAGTACATAAAAAATTTAGAAGATACTTTAAATTTCACCTACACAGGTTGAGTCTGAATTCGACCAACAAACTTTGGACACAAGTTCATCACGACAAAATACATTGAAAACCTCTTCACGACTTATGGTCCACAGTCCTTGTCAAGGCTGGTATACGTCTCTGAAGTTGGAGCTGAACATGATTTTTATTGTAAATAATAGAGAAAGTATTTAAGATGCAACCTTGATCATCTGAATTATGTTTAATCGAATGATGTTCTACAACAACCAAGTCACTTTTTGTGGCTGTACCAAAATTATTTAACTGAAATAATTGGAAGTAACACCTTTATTTTCCACATATTTTTGTGACAAGTTACTACCCTCAATTTGTTAAGAGGCAATAAAATCTTTGCAATTTTTTTTTTGGATAAAATTGGGAAAACTCAGTTGAAATAGAAAGAGTATTGACAAGCAGTTTAAATTGCATGCTAAAAACAATTCAATACTTCCTTTTCCTTCAAATGTCTATATTTTTCTCACAGAAAACTAGACAAACAAGACAAATAATACTGGAAAGGGCTGGCATGGGGCCCTGGGCAGTCACCAGGCTGGCACGGCCCTTTACCATAAGCTCTCGAGCGAACTAAAAAATGCCGGCCGTGCAGTAATGCAACCTCAAGGTCGAGGTCAACAGCCGGAATCCGCCCAAAAAAAAATCTGAACGGACTACAGAATGTGCCACAGAAGGCTGGACTAAAGCCCTGTCAGAACCTAACGTTGCTTTTAGGTGCACGCTCGATCAATGCTCGCAAGGGAGTGAAAAAGTGATAATTTCATTTTATAACAGAAAAAAATCATAGGTCATAGACATACAAATAGTGAGTGAGTGTCATTTCTCTATGTCTGACACACGATCATTCACATAGTAAGGTCTGGAAAATTAATATTTTTCTCCTTGGTGAGACCAGCCCGCTTAGTGGAGCTCGCAGCGGCTAGCAAAATAAAGGCGCTCATAACAGTTTTGTTCTTAACTTCGTCAATAGATAGAGTTGCCTTGAATTTTAAACGCACCATCGTTTGATGCGTTTGTCATGTCTTTAATTTTCAGTTTGTTTGTGCCGTGTGCGTTCCTGTACCATTCATCCGCAAGCCTCAGCGAGCGCGGCTACCCACCTCGCTTCCTCGTCGATGACCGGCGTGATGGAGCCCGAACGAGAGGCGTACTGGCTGTAGTACGGGTCCTCGTAGCCCGGCGCCCCCGGCCCGTAGGCACCCGGGTACGCCCGCGAGCCGCCTCTCTCCGGAGAAGACATGTATCCGCTTTCAGCGTGAAGGCGGTCTGTCGAGAGGCCAACCCACGACATGTGGGGGATTAGCACTGGGCCGAGCTTACAACGACACTCGCTTCCAGGCCTCAAAGACACACCACTGCTCGTCACTGGCACTAACCACACAAACATAAAACTACGCACATACGCACATAAACAAGACACCATTACATACCTTACATCTGAATGAAAAGAAAAAAAAAACGAAACTACATACAGAACAAAGAAAACTGCATATAATAAAAATAATTCAAATTTCTAGGGAAACTTGAGCTAGCACAAGAGGAAATACTATTCTGAAGCAGATTAAAAGAAACAAAACATATCTAGTTCAATATTTGCTGCATTCCACGTCTACAAAAATACGGGAAAAATTATAATTCAGCAAGAGAAGAAAAAAAGCATCACCTCATAATATTTAACATTTAAAATTAAATACTACACATCAATAAAAAAATTACAGCAAAGAAAAATAAATGTGAAATAATGTCTCACTATTTTCTTCAAAGTGGTAAGCTGCAAAACAATAAAAAAAATATCTGATTCACTCACTGTATCACAAATGCGTAAGAGCTAAAGTATTTTCCAAGAGAAAATATATTCTAATACTAAACTTCTTATCTACGCTAAATAAGGAACAAAGTGCACTGTAAATGTAGCTTAAAATAACATTTTACGGTATCTCAAAATGTTTCATTTACACAAGTACTCGACACAATCTTAGTCAATGATATTGAAAACGAAAACTGGCCAGAAGAACAAATAAATACATATAAAAGAAATGTGTCAAAGAAGAGGAGGAGAAGAAGAAGAAGAAGAAGAATAGAAAACCATGCTTTTAAGGAGAATTTTTTAAATTGTTTAAATAATAAGTATTAAAAATTAAATATTTATTGTAAATAACTGAGTGGATCATGTCAAAAAGTGGTCTCAGTGTGCAAAAATGGTTTAAAGAGTTTATTAATTTTACCTTATTTTATTTTAAGTTTAGTTTTCAATCCAAGCTACAGAAGACGAGTGCGCGTTAGTGTGCGGTCACTGCAGGTGGAAGTACTTGATGATGCAGGACGGTGAAGCGTGGGAGAGCACAAATGCAGAAACAAAAGACGGAGGCACACGGATGCAGAAGCGACGCTCTGGGACTGACCTGCCGCAGCGTAGAGGACGGCCTCCCTGCGATTGGTTGGGGAAATGAACGAACCATAAAGACGATCAGGGACGGGAGGGCCCGAACCCTTCGCCAACCCGTGCTGCTGGTAAGTTCGGACGGGTTTGGGGGGAGGTTGTTCACCTTCAAAAAGTATTCACATGAAAGTTGGGACTCTTCTGGCCACCTTTATTTCATTCTGAGCACAAAAATAATAAATGCTCAACGTATCTGTAGCCTTGAGTGAAAAACAAGTGTTAGACCTGATTATACACATTACAGTGCTCATTATTTGTGTTTTGCATGTTTTATTACAACAACCAATTATTATTTTTTTGTTCAAAATTATTTTCAACGTTAGTATGTTTCGGCAAACGTATGTAGACAGTAGCACATTTAAGCATCAAAAAAATGAAAACTTATGGCAAGGAAATTAATTCAGCAGCTGGCAACATACACAAACATAATTAGCGCATGCAGAGCATAAGAAGCGTTAACTACAACAAAATAATGAAAGACAGTAAGCAACAGTCTTCCGAAACCACAGCCTAGTCTGGAGAGAGAAACAGCAAATTATCAGATAAAGGCTTCAATCAGGCTTTATTGGCCTTGAAGTAGCACAAGAAATCCTTATGTTCCATTTTAGTATTAAAACCAGGCATAGTTCTTGTAATCTTGGAGTTTAGACAGTGCCACAGCCAGAAGTTGTTTTAAAGGGTACCAACTCCACACTTGTTCAAAATTCATCTTCAACAAATACATCTAAGAACTGAAAATTTTCACAAATTTATCTGAGAGTTGGCTCAACTGCAAACATACATTTTTTATCACTTGTGCAGTTATATTTTGCTTTATTTAACACGTATAGACAATTCAATACCTAAACAAAACTACAACAAAAGGAATAAATCACATAGGCACACATATATATTAGACTGGCTATAATTCAAGAAACGTATGAAGAGTAACCAACAGCCTTTATCTTACATGCCTGCAATTAAACATAAAATGTCTGCTGTAAAGATTTTCAGAGCTAGCATTATCAACAACCACAACAGTAACATCAGACCTGTCAACATACCTGACATCCACACTATGTGAAAGACACATTTTTATTTTTGGTCACATACTCTCGCTATGGAAAATTAAATCCCTAAACTTTTCTCTTGATGAAATCAAAAATTTTGATGAATCCTAAGTAAAAAAAGAATATAAGAATGTACAATATGTATTTAGTTTTTTAATCCCCCCAAATTATTAGGGAAAGTAAAGATAGACATTGCTCACTTATATGTCCTGGCAGTTTGACAGGTCTGACGTTAGTTCTCAATGCCATAAAATGTCATTATCTACCTTCTCTAAGATTGCAAACTGATTCACCAAATTCACAAGCTTCTTTCATGCAAGTCTCTACTTATTCTGGCAAACAAAAGTCAACAAAGGTTAATTTCGAAAACACTTCAGAGTAATAATAAAACAAACCAAAGATTGATTTTAAACATTAATAATAATACATAATTACTTATGTTTTACACTTAAAATAGGTTTCATGAAATAAACAGAAGTATGTAAGTACAGAAATGACTTTATGTATGAAGAATACCAAAGAAACTAAAATATGTAATCTTGTTTAAACTAATGTGTGGTTAAGTGTAGGAAAAAGTACATCGCTTTAACTTTGCACCAATAATGACGATAAATAATAAATAAACTTTTTTTTATAACTGAATAGTGTAACCATGTTACAACTGTTGACAATTGCAATCTTCATAAACTACAGTTATATCCCGATATTACATGGTGTGCAATTACATACATGTTATCCATTTCTGTTTACTGTTAGACTAAAACGTATCATTACAGATCATACTCAGTACAGCAATGATACCATTAACAACCATGTAAAGAATCTGCGTTTGCCATTAGTATTAACAACACACGAGCAAATCTCCGAGATCTCTTGTGAAAACACATTTAGCAATCACTGGTACCTTGTGTCACGGAGTTGCTATAGTCAAACCATTCATGTTTGAATGCCGGCAGGTTCATGTGGGGTTTGCTGCAAGCGGGAAATGTTTCCCTGAGACAATGGGTTTTCTCTGGGTGCTTCAAACTCCAACCCGACTCCTGTATCCCATCTCACGGTCTTGTTTAATGACATGTTCAGGGATGAAGAGCATGTACGAGTCTCACCTCAAAGGTGTCTCACTTTAGTTTATTCTGCCGTTCTCCCTTTAGTGCACACCCATTATGGATATAAAAAAAATACTTAAAGAAGCAGGCACAAATGGTTGTGCTGTACTGAAAGTGTGTTTGTCTGTTTGTCCTTCTTTCATGCAGCAATGTAGCAATGGATCAATATGATTTTTTGCATATACATGGGCAGGAGAGTGACATAGACTACATATAATTATGATATTCCGTCCCTCAGGGGATGAAAAATGGGTAAATTAGAAAATTAAAGGAAGTAGGTCATATTATCTGTAATATTAATGTGCTTCGAACGTAACAAATTACAAATACAATTACTTATAAGATTAATTTTTGTGACAAAATTCCATAGTTAATTGTTTATAAAACCATTTACAAGTTCATTACAAAATAAGTACAATATTATTTATAAATTTTATTGCATCATAATGAGAACAGCCATTTACTTGTTGTGGTATATCAAAAGCTGCATCTAAAGTTTTTGTCACTTATGATGCTACAATTTAGTCAAAGATACAAACCACCAGAACTAAACAATCTTTCAACATCCATGTTTACTGGCAAAGACGTATTGAATTTTACAAACATGCTTCTTACTGTAGGTAGGGAACTGAAAACAGACATACTGCAATTTTTACTTTGAAAATAAGTGGATAGCTAAAAATCAGCAGAAAGATGTCTAATTTCACTTTCTCAAAAAAAAAAAAAAAAAAAAATCAGCATCACTGCTATATAGAAGTATGTCTGTCATCATCCAAACAATCAGCAGAAAAGGCTTCATTTTTGTGAGCACAATATTCCTCTTCTAATATTTGATTGATGTTTTCTCTCTGAAGAAATGTGTTGACAATATCAGAGTCAGTCGCGACAGGATCAAACCAAGTACCAAATTTAAATTTTGGGTGAAAAACACTGGCAGTCATTACGTTTTTATCAGTAAAAAAAAAGTTTGGATATAATTTTTAATGTCTTGTGTTAAAGAAACTTTAAGCAGTTCAAATAACTTAACGGAGTCCTTTTAAATTTTTCAATTTCAGAGTTATGTAGTGCTTGGATTACTGGCAGCAAATATCTAAAGAAACTTTCTTTCTCAGCCTGCAGTATGTCCAGTGACTTGGCTATTTATTTGAGCCATAGCCAGTTGGGAAATATTAAAACAATCAATTATCTTATAAATATATTGTTGTCTAATCATGCAAGTGAACCATCACACATTTGGGAAAAGGAGGGAGGGGGGGGGGGGGGGAGAGAGAAACAAGAAATGTGATTGATACAAAAGTTAGCAGGAGCATATGCAGCATTATACTTCGAGGGAGTGCCCGGGACCACTTGGCCAGCTGTTTGCTTTCAAATTATTTTTTCATGTTGGTGAGAAACATAAAACATTTTAGGTTTTGGAGGGGAAAGGAGGAATATATCTCTCCTATCTCCCCACTGCCTAAGCCCCTGGTAGGTCATAAAAAAGCCCAACAGATATAATAAACTACGTTCTCCACGTTATACAATTATTCTCAGCAAACTTAAAGCTTACTGGCTAACTATGTCCAATTTTTACCTATGTTTATTCACCACGAAACATCACCAATCACAGATTTAGAATGTTACAAACAATTAATAATATCAAATTAAATTGCAAAAAATCTTGAAATATTTAAAAACCTCTTTAACTTTGTATTGCAGTCCTAAAAAGGCAAGTTAATTTTTTTCCCCTGCGACCAAAGTCCAGAACATTTTGAAAGGAAGTGCCGGCCGGCGGGAGCTCACCTGTCTGGGGCAGAGTCTTGATCCTCTCGGCGGGTACGGGCGGCACCACGGCGGGGGAGTAGGCCCTGAGCAGCGGGCCCCCTCGCGGGAGGGTCGCCGGGGCCCCGGGACCCCCCGGGGGGTACGAGTGCGTCATGTAGTAGGGCTGGGGCGGGCCGCCACTGCTGCTGGACTTGCTGCTGGCCTGGGAACACAGGCACACACCACGTCGCTCAGTTGCCGCTGCGTGATCCCAGGTGTTTGGTGATCTTCCAGAGTAGGTCTACATAAGACAAGGTTTTACAGTTATTATTCTAACCCACATAATTAAAAAAAAAAAAAAAAACACATTTTG
The DNA here is from genome assembly GCF_032445375.1 of Bacillus rossius redtenbacheri. NCBI lineage: Eukaryota > Metazoa > Arthropoda > Insecta > Phasmatodea > Bacillidae > Bacillus > Bacillus rossius. The sequence continues at coordinate 35,034,360 of NW_026962011.1, forward strand.
GTGTTATTGGTTTTATTTTTATAAATACTGTTCATTTATGAAGATGCTGAAACATAAATTATTTGGGATCGCAAATTTTTTTGTAATAGTATAAAAAATTCAGCTAGCAATCTTTTGAGTTTTTTAACTAGTTAATATATGTTACAATATATAATGCAATAATAAGTATTTGGCAGCGGTGGCAGCCAGGTTAGTTTACGTTTTAAATACCTTAAAACTTGTTTCCGATACAAGAATATTTTGTATTATCATAACTTTGAGGTTTACTTTTATTATACGTGTGAAACCTGACCGTGTAAGGTTATCATGTTTCAGTTTTTTTATTTAAATAATTTTTTTGAACTGTGAAATTCAATCTCATTGGTTGTAATTTGTTACGCGTTTCCGTGTACTTTGGAAGCGGCAGACGGATAGCGAAAAGCAAATATATAGCGGACCCGGATACGTTTCTGTTTTTAAGCAATATTATGGAATGAGCCTTAAGAGGCGAAACCGCACTACATGCAACAAGGAGTGTCACATATCGTTCCGCCTCTCTAACACAAACACTTTTTAAGGTTGCCCGACCTCTCCGAGAAAAAAAAATAGGTGCGTGATCGCCACACGGGTTAGAAGTAAAACTTCACACATTAATAATCCACTTGAATGGTAAAACTAACAACTGTAAGAAAACTTGGCAACGTAGAACCAACAGCTAGTCTTAAGTTTGACCTCACAATGATACGTCTCATCCGCGTGACTAGCAGCCAATCAGATGGCCCGTAAAATTCCACCCGTCAGTCTGTAAACACCTCACCAAGCTTTAACTTTCGACGAGCGGACGGATGAACTAACCTCCAAAATGGTAGCAAAGATACCTAATGATGCCAGCAACCTTTACTATCTTAAAAGGTTTTTAAGTATGTTTATTTGTTTAGCGGCTTCCGATAAATGTTATTAACCTACACATTTTTGACAAATGAACTTATTTTACCAAATATCAGACCAAAAACAAAATTAATGATTAATACAGTATATCTACGCAAGATAAATTTTCACTGTTATTTAAGCTTTCTAGTCTGTTGGCAGCATCGAAATGGGAGAGTATTTGACGGCTCGGCGACGAATCATTGCGAGTCCAAGTTTACAGCTGCCCGGCTCTACTTTATTCATTAATCTCCCTCCCCGCCTCCAAACACCACAGGTTTGAACCTTGACACTTCGAGTTACGCCTCTACGAGACATCCGCATTAACTCCACCGGCTGTGAAAAAGTTTCACTTCCAAAAAAATTTTTCCGTGTGGTTTGTGGTTCTCCCCTCGGGTCGGAGCCGCGGCAGGGCGCGCCGGCGACCCCCGGGGGTCAGGGTTCAGCCGCTGTGGCGAAGAGGCGGACCGGTTCCAGCGGCTCCGTCCACTTTCATTGCCGCGTCCTCCAGTTCCAGGAGTGGCTCGCTCCCGCCTGGCACCACGGGGAAGCCACACTTCCACGCCACACTTGGCCATTTTTGGATTGAGGTTCGCGTTTTGTCAACAGCGAGGGACTCACAGAGGGCAACACACGACACAAATCTACGATACCGTGGAAGGAATCGGTCCATGGGCTACAGTCAGGTACCATAAAAGCATGGGCTGTAGTCGGGTACCACAACAGCATGGGCTGTAGTCAGGTACAACAACAGCGAGGGCTGTAGTAGGGTATCACAATAGCATTGGGCTAACCAGGTACCATAACAGCATGGGCTGAAGTCAGATACCAAAACAGCATGGTCTGTAGCCGGGTACCACAACAGTATGGACTATAGTCGGACACCATAACAGCATTTCCCGAAAGTAATTTCGGGAAAACGTGTTAAAAGAACGAAATCAGGATGACCGGAATGGGATGAAACCTGGCAACTCCGGATTTCAGTCTACGCGCCTCACCACTTTACGTTGCATCCTGACCATGACGTATTGTGACGGACACAGACGATGCAAATTTAAACTCATGCCTTGCCCGGGACTCTGAACCTGGAACCTAGCTGCGACCTATCGCTACCGCACGGAGGAATATGTCTGTCTCCCTCTGATCAGCCAATCAGCGATTGAGAACGTCAGGGAGGAGACGGCGGAAAGGGGCAACTGCCTGGGAACCCAGGTAGCCGCGAAGACCACCACACCAAACAATCAGAAATTAGGGTCATTTTTCATCCAAACAATATAATTATAATTAAGACGAGTACAAAATGGTAAGGCGTTATTCTTTGCGTGCTTTAATTAAAAGAAAGGCAATAACTAAAATAAAATAAAAACATTCAAAATAAAAGTAGACGTGAAACAACCTACGCACAAGTCTAAATTGTTGGTCTGAGCAATGGCAGCAGTTTGTCATCTAGGGTCTAAAGCCCTAAGCAACAGTCGCGCAAGAGTTAACAACATCGCACAACCAACACTTCCAGGCTAGAGTGTGACGTCACCAACATGCACCGCCGGAAGTACTCCAGCGCAGCTCGTTCCGGCCTGCATCCTCTCCGATCGTCGGGGCAGATAAGGACCTGCATTCCTGCCAGCAACACGCTCTCCCTCCAGAACCGGGCCCGGGGTCCGAACCAGGCCAGTAGCGTCGCCCGTCTGGCAGACTCCACAGTCGACAGACAAGCGAGCCCCGTCACTCGTTCATCAGACATTCCTTCCAGGTTCAAATACCAGCCATTATGAAGCTAGGTGGCGCAGTGGTGCTGGAGACGTTGTGACACAGCGCTTCACCGAGTCACCAACCCCTTTGGAGTTGGCGTAGAAGACGTGTTGCACACCTCAATGTCCCGACCCATGACATTACCGTAGAGAAAACACGTTTTCTTGATTTTTCCGTGTTTCCCACCGTAAACCGGCGACCTTATAGTCTACATAATGAAATTGATTTCCTTTACCTTGCACACCCGAACACCTTATTTCGTACATGCCCGATGGGCTATGGCCAAAACCAAAACTCTTCAACCAAAGTTTGGCCCTTACATTTTTTTTTTTTTTTGGGTCTGTAAATACAACCATGTAATAAACTGTGAAAAGTCTGCGCATGCGTACTTGAGCCGCTACCCACAAATGTTCCGATGTAAAGGTACCTTCTGCCAGCTGCTAGCAACTATTTATTAATAAAAACAAATGCACAAAGAAATACTCGGGTTCTGCCATCCTGATTGCAGTTTTTCCTGGTGTCGATGGTTCCTTGTATTACAGGCAGTGGCCGATTTACTCCCCAGTTTCCTTGAATTGCGTGGTTGCGTTTGTCCGTCTCTAATGACCTCGCCGTCACCGACACGTTAGGCCCAAGTTAAAAGTCGGACACGTTCTAACATCCTCCTACAGATGATTCGATCTGTATAGAACTCGTGATCGGTCTCACGAAAACGACACAAATGCGTCGAGTAATTCTCGGTGGCTGTGTTCGCCGACGTACGTCGCTTTCGGGGCGAAGGCAGTGGGTTCGAGTCCAGTTCCCCGAACCGACTCACGTGACTGCTGACTTCTTCACGGAAAGAATTTAAGGAAGCCATGAGGACGGATCAGTAGTCCTGTTTTAAGGTTTTTGTTTTTTACTGTATTTATAGAATGGTGTAAAATGTCTTTAAAAAAAAGCGTATTTTGAGAGTAATTTTTAGGCATGGAACACCGGGTACATATTCTTGAAAGCAATAAAGGGACTTTAATTACGTCATCTTCATTTCTCCGCCATGTTTACTGTTCCGGTCTCCGCTCAAATGCCGTAGCTGCACTACGCAGCGAGCGTCGCGCATGCCGGCGCGCTTCATTGTTATTGACTTTTGTTCGTTCAGTGTCTGTTAGAAATATGGGAAGAGGAAAATTAGGATTTTAATAACGTGTAACTTACTGCGTTTTCAATTTAAGATTTCGCATAAGAAAAAAAAAACTCAAAGATTTTTATTACCACATAAAATGATGTTATGTTACAGGAAAATTGAATCTTAAGCTTTATAAACCTGATCTGATGATAATTTATCAGAAAGGAACATCAACATATCAAGGGATTTTAAGTTCCAGGTTGGGTTTAAAATGTTTGAAAAAGTAAATTTTTCGAATTTTCCGAGGGAGGGCCTCCAAAAAAGTAAATAGCCGACGGCCCCACAAAGTATAGGGGCACCACCAGTCCCCCCTCCCCCCCTTCACCAAAATTGGTACGGTGAATAGCTGTGAAGTAACCCAGCCAAACCAAGCCAAAAATTGCACGCCTACCATCAATCAAACTAGTCCGATGTTCAACACGAAACTTTCGACCGCCGGAACCGTGCAATTACCACGCGGAACTTTCATCCCGCTGACCCCCGGGGGGGATTGGTGGTGGGGGGAAGATGTAACCCGGTTCTCGCTGGCTTGGCGGCGCAAGGGCGGTTGGCGAGCACCGACCGACCGGACCGGTATTCCTGGAAAGTTGAATATGCATGCAACAATCATCGCGGGAGAAAGCTCAGCAGGCAGCCCATATTCGGGCCGCCTTTGGAGAAGCAAGGCGAAGGGCGTCGGGACGGGATTCCTGCCGATACTACGTCAAGGACGCTTCGCGCGATGCGGGTCACGCGCTGAGAACGCTATAGCATTGAACTAGCCCCCTCTCCCCCTCCCCACAAAAAAATGTCCATACGCAGTGTAAAACACTGAGATAGAGATAGGAGAGGAGGGGGGGATAGGTAGGAAGGGAGAGAAATAGAGAGAAAGAGTCCCACGTGAAAGATCCTGCGTGGATCCAGGCGGATATGTTTTTGACACATGCTTGAGCAGAAACGTCACAACTGTGTATTACGCCCCTGCGAGGGATACACACACCACAGTTCGCGCGCGCGCACGTGTGTATATATATATATATATATATATATGTGTGTGTGTGTGTGTGTGTGTATGTATCTGAACTTCGGAGTAATAAGATATATATATATATGTATGTATATGTGTGTGTATGTATCTGAACTTCGGAGTAATAAGACACCATGTAAAAAAAACTAAATGTTTCATGAGAGCAGTTAAAATAATTTTAAATAGCACTTCACTTATTTACTCAAATTATTTTAACCCAAAATATATGAATTTTTTACACATCGCAGAGCTTAGTGTTGTATACCACTAGAAAAAAAAATGTCAAAGGGTGGTCAAGCTTATGGTCAAAAGTACATTTTGCCCAAAAGTGTACATAGTGGCATATGCCACCGCATTACAGATTATATTTACACACATGCATAAAATACACATTCAATAAACATATTTCACAAGTGAATATTTTGCTCAAATTGTAATCACGAGTGAAAATTAAAAACAGGTATTTCTAACTAGTCAGTTATAAACGCACTACGGCATGCCTTTTGTCGACGAACTGTTCCACACTCGCGCGCACGCGCAGAACACGCGCAGCCACCGGACAGTCTGCTCCGGGACGGAGTTGTGGAGCTGTCAGTCGCTCGACGTGGGTCGCCTCGAGTCTGTGCCGCGTGTGATCCCGCGTGCATCGCTCTCGTGTGCGCACGCACGCAAGGCAACTGCTATCGTACAGCACGTCAAGCCGTTTCGTCTTATTACATTTGAAAGATTTGTGCAATGGGACTGCATGACTTGTTATAAGATTTGGGACATACGCCATTGCTAAGCACATGTAGGTATGTCGGTAGAAGAAAACTACAAAAAAACACAAATGAAAAAAACAACAAATTAAGCAATTTTTTTAAAAATTAATTTGTGTTTTTTTCATTTACGTTTTTTTTGGTAGTTTTCTTCTACAGACATACATGTGCTTAGCAATGGCGTATGTCCAAAAGCTTATGACAAGTCGTGTCGTGTCTTGTCGTGCGCGCCGTCGGGGCCCACGGGGCGAGGTGTAGCAGCGGCGACACACTCGCAGTCCAGACGACGCGGGTTCTGATTACCGATTCGGAAAATATCGACGTCTGTTTCCCGTGATTCACCCCGAAATCACCCTAGCCCAGGGGTCGCAGACTTTCGAGTGAGATGACCCAAATATCAAGTAAACAGATCCTCCATTATTTTTTTTTAGAGAGAGAGCAGCAACATGTCCCCCCACACCCCCCCCCCCCTTGTACCTACATGAAATTTGAAGACAATAAAAAACGAGATAAAATAAACATATTTTATTCACATTTTCAAAATAAAGTCTTAAAAATGAAGGCTGCTTGAGGAACAAAAAAAAAAAAAAACACGTAAATGTAAAAATGAATACATACGGTAATCATTAGTAGAGCTCTACTGGTAAAACAAGAAAGCCTAAATCATTAATTATATTATTATTAAAACAAGAAGCCCCCCGGGCGAGTGCGGGGCTGTGATTGGGCCGCGGCAGCGCGGCTCGGAGGGGAGGAGGGGAGGATAGCCGCTGACCCCTGGCCTGGCCTAACTGCGGGCTGGCTCCTTACCGCGGGTCTCAGCAGACACTACCCCCCCGACAACCCTGGTCTCTCGTTCCGTGCTTACCGTCTCTGATGGACCCCGCGGTCAACGACAAGCGACCAGCCCCAAATTCAGTGAAAAATAACTTACAGTGATAATCACATCTCAAACGGGTTTTATATTTCCACATCTCCACATAATTAATTCTTTGTCGTCCGACCGTTTCGTCACCCAGCAATTTTTTTTAAAATAATGATTTTTATTTCGTTCCTGAAAAAACTTATAATCTACCTGTAAAGGTTAAAGACCCAATGACTGATATATTTATTTAAGAACATAATTTTACTATTTTATACATTATTAAATAATACAGTAAATTTTATAACATCATTTGCATACAATTCGGGTGCAGCCTAAGTTCTCAATACATAACAAATATTTAAAATTTAAACGAGAATTTTATACTATTCAATTTTCCGTCACAACATTTTTTAAATGTTATTGTTGGTCTTTTTTTTTTTTATTCTGCTTAGCGACTGTGAAGCCTGGGAGGTAGACTACCGGCGCTGCGGATGAGGCCTGAGGTATAGGCCACCCGCCGGACGGCAGCCAAAAAAAAGTGTTGCAGTGTAATTAAAAAAAAAAACTCTCCAGTGCCAGGAAGTGACGTAATATTGACGTCATAGGAATTCGGCCACATTTGCTGGTCGACCACCCAAACATTCTAGATTATTTGAGGTTCGCAGGACTAAACGAGGGCTCTCCTGAGAACTCCTAGCGAACTCCGCCCCCGAGGAGACACCCTCTCCGGGAGAACATCCTGCCGCCCCGACTGTCCGTCGTCGTCCGATGTTTGGTTCTCAGAATTCGGACACGTAAAAGATAAACCGGTTAATTATTTAATTTTCCAAATAATACTTTCGGTAATAGTCGTTGTGATTGTTAACTTGTACTTGGCAAGTAATAAGCCGCTTCAAATTCACTTGCTATTGAAACAGCTCGAGCCAGGGCCGGCGCTTCCATACAGGCGAACTAGGCAACCGCCCAGAGCGACAAGTGGCTGGGGGCGGCGCAGCACGACACATAACAGCTGATATAATATGTTTAACGATTATTGAAACTAGATGTAAATGGATTTTTGTAACAGTTTGGAATGTTTATATTGATATAAGTAATTATTTAAAGTCCACGGTGACCTGTTTATGATTTGTAATAAGTAAAAAAGAAAAAAAAAAAACAAGCCTACTTACGTTTGATTGTTGACAAAATCTTAAGGTTACGTGATGCATTTTGAGGCAAGAGAAATTTTTTTTTGGGGTGTCCGGTGGGGGAGGGGGGGTTGGGGGGGGGGGGGGCGGCGCCAATTTACCTTTCACCGGCCCTGGCTCGAGCTGAAGTTTGATTTAGCTTCTTAAAATGGGGACGGAGTGTCTGCGGGCGTCGCGCGGGAGGACACAGCGCGGAAGAATGCCGAGGAGAGAGACGTCGTCGGGATGAAGGGCGGAGGGAGGGAGGGAGACTCGTCACACGAGCACGGGCGCCGCGCGCGGAAACGAAAGACAATGGTCAGAGGCGAGAGTCTCCCGACCCGGAGGGGGTGGTCACAAAAACCACGCGAGCAAGACAGAGATTCTCCCTCCCCCCCTTTCCCTGGACACGGCTTTCACCGGGCGCGGTCTGCTTAGTCTGCCGCGAACTGCCGCTGCCGGCGCTCTCTTGGAGCTGACCTCGAGGCGCGGCTGACCCAAACTGCCAGCAGTCCCGGAGCAGACACGGAGCGCTGGACGGCGGACGACACTGGGATGGGTCGCAGGTCAGTCGTTCGAGGCCAGGCGGGGCACACTTCTGGGTATAGCAGTCCGAACATACACTCCCCAGTAATGTATGGGGAACGAGACCCTATGTCTAAATATCAGATACAGACCAAGATATTAATACGCAGAGATACGCCCGTCTTTCATAAATATTTACCGCAAAAATAACCCAAAATTTACCTAAGAAGTTTGTTTATCCATTGGATATATTACGGCCCTGCAAAGGATGGGAGGAGGGGAAGCACACGTGCCCTCCTCTCTTTTTTTTATGGATCCGCCTCTGCATTCGACGTACTAAATGAAATACTCACGAATTAAGATTTGTTAAAACTCAGTAGAGGAAACTAGTGGTGCGTGTTCACCTCCTGGTCTGCCTGTGCGTAACTTGGTGTGGTCGATGCAAAAGCTCGCGTTCGTGAACCGAATTTTTTTCTTCTAGTTTTTGACGTGGAAACATCTTAGCTCCCGGTATAACACATATTTTATAGGAGTAATTTCGTTGAGTGGAACGAAAAGTCGATTGGAACGGAAATGTGCTGCTGTCAGAAATCTCGAAAAGATGGCGGACCCGCGCGATCGATCAGTAAATATTAACTTTCGCGAACATCGGGTGATGTTAAAAAGCGTATTTGTGTGCCAAAGTAAACTTTATGGTAGTGCAACTGTCCTTTAATGATGTTGTAATTTATAGTCATAAAAAGAAATAACGACAACTTAAAAAAATACGTTTACATGCTGGCATTACAATTTTGACAACCCTGAGTGAACACTGGAATGTAGAGATAGCGCATCAATCATGATATTGTAGAGATACAACAAATTGTTAGCTTACATATATTCGACGCCATGTTGAATATGAGATTTTTTTTGTGATGAAGTTTTTTTTTGTTAAATATTAAATGTTGAATCAGCTCAAAAAGGTTCAAGTTTGTTTGTAGGAATAATTTACAGGCTGATTGCTGTATTTTAAGGCAAAAACAAATACACGTATACATACATATACTTAGTGTTATAATATGTGTTTTTTGAAATGTTTCAGATTAATTTGGTTTTAATGTATCTATTGGGCTGTAACTTTCAGTTTATAACTACTTAAAAGGTAGCAGCACCGCGTTTGTAATGCTTAAAATAACCAAATAATGTTAAATATCTTGACGAAATATTTTTTCCAACACATTTTTCCTGGCTAATAAATTAAAGGTATTTTCAGAGTTGTGACATAATGTTATGACCATTAAAGTTTACAAAATGAATTCCAGAATAGTTTCACTGCTGTCATAAAGTTTACTTTGGCACACCAATACGGTTAAGTCCATCCCCCGATGTTCGCGAAAGTTAATACATACGGGTGCATGTTGCCACTCGTGGGGGCGCCATTTTGACGACTTCGGCTCGAGTCTTTGTCAATTTCTGCACGCATGCGCACTGGACTTTCAACCTTTTAAATTACCGTTGTGTAATGCGCGCTTATTAATTGCATTTCTAGTTCATACAAAAATTTCGCCCTCAGAGCACCTAAAGAAGTATAACCTCAAAAAAAAAAAAACGCAGGCGATGATAATTCCGGCCTGGGGGGGGGGGGTTGTTATAGGTTCAGCGTTGAGGCATTTACAGGCGACGTATTCGGTACTCGTGTTGTTCGGCAGGCCCTCAGAAATCAATAGTAGGTACCATCTTGTTAAACAGAATTATTGTTAGGTTTCAAAAAGGGGACACATTATTTACTGTTTCTCATCAAAAGAATACATTTCGTGTAGTAATTACGTTCGGCATTAAATTAAAGATTTTATACGTTAAATTTCGTGTTCGAGTTTCGTATTATAAGCTTATTTGCAACATGAGAGCACATGAATTAGCCCATTACCGAGGTTAGATGTTCACACATCACTGGCGAGTACTGAAATAATAGCTCAATTTTTTTTTGTTCTCCAGAAAACGTCATTTCATCCGCTGCGATCGCGAATTAGGGGGAAATAGAGGAAATCTAAAAGACGTGTAGCATCAAGAAGATTGGCATCATACTTTTATATAGTACTTAATTTGTTTCGTATGATTCATGAAATAAATATTCAGATACGGAATTAAAATATTGCGAACAATCCCAGATTATGTTAAATATTTTAACTAACCCTCTTTCTTTTCCGTAACACGTAAAAGCATGTCCCATTATTCAACGATAACAAGTTAGAGAAAAGTGAAAGCGTGTTTGTGGTGTGCTATAAACTTACTGTAACGCGAGATCGATGAAGTACTAGGTGCAGGGATCAGCTTTCCTAATTTCCAGATCTGGAGTCATGCGTTTCGACTCCCGCCTTGGACATAGGTGTTTTAAGAATTGTTAAGTTTTAAAGTCCTAATGACTAAAATGGGTTGTTGACCGTAAGGCTGGGTTGTACCCCACTCAATGCCACGGGAACAGGGCCACGGCGTCAATTTTGTATACGAGATGATCCCGCAATGGTTCGACACTTCCTCCGCGGTCAGGCGGTGAAACGGGGCAACAACAAATTTCCCTCATGACCGAAAATCGAACTAAAAGTTCTAGGCACTGAACCAACATGTCTGACCAAAACTTACTATAAATCGTAAATAAATTTTTTATTGGAGTAACATTTTGGTGTCTGAACAAAATATTTGTCCATACAGGATAACTAAAATATTTTTAATCATGTAACAAATATGTTTATTTAAAAAAAAGTCCCTATAAAATAGTTGTATATAAAGTTTTGATAATTGAGAATTTTATTTTCTGTTAAGTTTCGTCAACGAATAGTGTTGTATCTGTCATACGAAAAAATGACCAGATCAAGCAAACATTTTTATTAATGTAACCTAAAGCTATGGAAGTCTAAAAAAAACTCTAGGAAACCGGTAAAAACCTAACCCCTCAACCCTTGCTTGAAAAAGAGGTGAAACGAAACGCAATTTTAATTTTCAACCACCGTACCCCATTATCTCCGAGCAGAAACGCCTGCGAATAATTAAAGCCTCGAGGTGGAAAATTAAGAAGTAGACAGGGTTGCGATTCCTAACTTAAAAACTAACTAATTGTAAGTTGCGAGCGTGTGAGTGCATGTCTCTCGCGAATATGAAAACGGGCCCGTGTATTGTCCCAGTAATTTCACGAGCTCCCAGGCCGCTCTCGCCATCCTAACGACTGGGTGTGCAGAATTAATTTCCTGCCTCCGTCTCGTTGAAACCCAACCGGGTGTCGGGCAAAAACGACGCCCCACGCTTCACGAGAGGAAACAGGAACCAATCACAGCTTCGCGCACCTTAGCTTCCGACGAGCTCATTGCAGACAGCAAAACGCTACGACACAAGTTGTGATGACGAAGGAAGGTTCCAAGTCTCGTCGATATCTGAATGATTCGAGACGACGGAAATTGGGCACTGGCGGGGAATGAACGGCTCGGGAAAACGAGAGTACTCCCAGAATACCGAAACGGCAACGTCCACCACGTTTCCCAACTTGCGAAAAAAAAAAAAGAACACCGGGTTAGACCCGCTGGGAATCGAATCTGGTTCGCTTACTCAGAGACGAATTATCTGATCACTCAACCGCCACCGAAGTGATAATGAATATTATATTCTATGTTATCATGAATCGAGACCGTACTTAAGATTCAAAACATAATTTTTGACATACTTCATGTGGATTTGCACTGTGTGTCACAGAGAAAACCCGGAGAACGGACAAAGAAAGATGAACACACAAATAACACAGAAAACCGGCTAAAAGCAGCCGATGTCAAACATTTTTTTTGGCTTGTTTCCAGAGTCCTTTTTGTCCGTAAACGTATGTCCAAAATAATGTTTTAAATCAACGATGAAAAAAAAAATGGTGTTGTCGAAATGAGTTCATTAGTAAGTAGTCATGGAGTTTTCAGTGAACAAGCATTACAGACGCATTTTTCTTCTGCAAAATGTCCATACTTGATTGTGATTGATAGATTAATCATAATGGTGTTTAGTTAGCATACAAAGTTAGTGTTATAAATAGGGGCAGGCACATTTCGCGAATAAATCTGAACGCCTATTAGACTGTAACAAGGTGTACCCGCACCAGCTGTTTCTTCCTTGTGATTGGCGGCCGTCTAGCGAGAGAAGTCGTTGCCTTTTTTTGACTCAGCCATTCAGGACGCGTTTGCTTTCGCACTTAATTAATCTGATTGGTGTTGTATCAATCGACATGTACCTGAAAGAAATTCGCCCAATCACCGAAACACAGACGGTGCTACAGTGTTCTAACTTATAACTATTCTCGGAATCTTATCGCGAAATAAGCATGGCCCTAGTTATAAAGCTGACCGCTACAGTGGCGGCGCGCACGACACGCCCTGGCGGCGGCTACGATAACTAGGGGAGTTTCAGGCCGTGGTGTCACGTGTGGTCAGTCCCGCAGGCCGAGATGAGCGACCATTGCTCTGACCTACACTACACTACACTACACTACACTACACTACACTCTCAACTGCCCACTAACCCCTGGCACGTCTTGCGATGTTGCGCTGGTCGCGACACGCACGCGGTTTCTCCAGATGTAAAAAAAAAAACTGGGTCCGACGTGTGGGTCATGAACGTGTTTGTAGGTCAGACCTGGTGGTCTGGTTGACGACAGCCCGGAACGACGAGTTGAAGGCGCTACAACCTGTTCCAGGTCATTATTTCATATTAAATTTTAAAGCAGTTTAAACTTGTACACTTCCTGAATGGCCTAGTTCCAACAACATGTCTGCGTGTATGTTTATGTGTATATGTAGCATACGTTTCGCACAATTAGCTGGCGAAGTTGAATTTTTAACAATTTTTGTGCCTTGAGTATAAGGAGAACCAAGTGGTATAAATAAGTGAATGTTTTTGGCTTTAAAGGCAATGCCAAAGCTGGTGGCCACTGCGTGATATGGTTTTAATTCTTTCAGAAAAATTTATGAAGTTTTATTCAGATTTTGAAAATCTGAGGATTTTAAAAGGCTAGGTAAATTAAATATATATTTTTTGTCTGAAAGATATTACAAAGAAACATTGACTGTAAACCTAAAAAGTTCCTGTTTTTTATTCCATTTCATTCTTCTTATCCATACTACGTTAATAATGCAACTTTGCCAGCTAATTACGGAAAAAGTATGCACAACATATATATGTATATTTTTTTTTATTTTCTGAAAGTTCAATCACTCAACAAGTCAGCAAGTTTAACTGTGTGGAATGTATATATTTATTTATGGCCTGGAATGGGACATTAATGTCCCAGGTGTTCTTTACCAGTTTACTGGAGTGTGTATTGCGTCGTTTTTGACCTCCACAAAGTGAATTAAAAAAACTAATCCTTAGGGGCATGAATTTTTTTTCGTGAACATATTTCAAGACCAGCTGTACGTTAAAACACTGTATAGCACCCTCTGTGTTTCATAAATGGCTGTGCTTCTCTAAGGCATGTCGACGGTCAGCACACGAATCGCAGCAAATTTGTGCTGAAGCAAATGCGTCCTGAATGGCCCAATTCAAACTAAGCGACGGCCTCTTCTGCAGACGGCGGCCAATCACAAGGGAAAAAGACGCTGGCGTGACATACCTTATTGCAATCTAATGCCCGTTCATATATTTTTTTCTCGCAAAAATTATCTGTCCCTAGTAACCCTACAAGAGGCACTTAGTTCCAATTAATATTTTATAGTCTGTCTAATTTGACAGCACTCAAAAATAGTCATACCAATGGTCTACTAACTTCTGTGATTCTTTGCTAGTGACAATTTGTACTACTGGTACTACTTTTGAGAACTATCAAATCTGAGATAAGTCACATAAGACAGACTTAACGGGGTAGTAACCTAGATTATTTTTCTTTCATAATTACGTGTTTATGCCCATTATTTTAAATTAATTCTTAGTATAATCATGGTTAATTGTTTATAAAATATTTTATACACTTAATATTTTTTTTACAAACTTAAAGGCCAATTTTTTATTTCAATCCTAGCATGAAATAAGCATGTAATCATGTATAGTTTTTAATTAATCGTTTGTGTGCAGCCTTTGACACATATTACTTAAATGTTATATATCATTCATAAATAAATAATGATAAAAAATGGTTTTCCCACAATCGTAAAAACCTGAGTTTTTCAGGGTTTCGAGAGATCCAAATGTTAATAGCCTTATGAATGATATACAAACAGCTAAGTAATACAAGTCAAAGGCTACACAAGTTTCTTTAAAAAAATTGGTTGTCTGTAAAGTCGGTTTACGGACGATAGTTTAACGTGACAACGTCATAACAAAACATCGATGAAATTATTGCATACTTTATGAATAAAATTGAATCATTTTTATTTTAATAGTAACAGAATAAATACTTGAAATTATACTAGTAATCAGATTTTTAAAATGCAAGAATAATTAACCTTTATTGCCGAAATTGTTGTTGTAATAAGCAATGAAAACCACATTAACTTTTAACTTCACTTTATAAACAGTCGAGTGGAAGAGAGATAGATGCGGCGCAAGCTTACAATGAGCGTAACGGGACACAGCGTAACGGAACAATGTGCGTAACGGGACGCTTTTTCGTGCGTGCAGCTGGCGTTCATAGATTTATTAGACGTTGTCACGTCAAAATAAAAAATAAATAAATATATAAAACACTTTATAAACAATCCACGATTATATTAAGAATAAATTAAAAATAATAAACAGAACACGGGATTGAAGCCTAAATAACCTAGGACGCACCCCCTTAAGGGGAACCTGTCTCTAGCTGGACCAGCAGTTGGCGAGTCTGCCACCAGAACTCGCGCCGCACGCCGCAGAACACGGAGCTAAAATTAACATGCCTGCGGTTTCTCACTCGACTTGGCAACTTTCATTTCCACACCGCGACTCATTCCTCCCCCCCCCCGCCCCTCCACATTTCCCCCGCGATAGCTGCCTGCGTAGTCGCGGATCATCTGCTAGCGGAGGGGAGAGGCTAGAAGTAAATTCACCCCCCCCCCCCCACCCCCTCGTAATTACCTGTTTCCGTGACGCCTGAGAAGAACCAGTAACCAGCCTCGGGGAAATCGATGATAAATTGTTGGCAGCGCTGACGCGCACTAGCTAGGGGTACACGGTGAAGAGAATGGTGCTTGCTATTTTCTATGATGCTATTTATATCCCAAATATCTAATGTCTATAATCGTGTGTCAAAATACTCGTTTTAAGTAATAGACAAATGCATTAATTAAAAACAAACACGAGATGTGTACACATGGCATACATAATCACACAACAAAATTTTAACGCAATTTTGAAGCAAAGTTTTATTTCCCCAACTGAATTTACGAGCATATTTTCATTGGTATCAGCCTATATCAGCATTTTTGCGAAATTAAAATGTAAACTGTTTACCGTTACAAAAACCATATACATACTATATGTTTCTGTTTGATAAAAGTTAGAGAATGCTAATATCAGTCATACTTTCTGAAATAAAAGATATCTGATATTATAATTTATGTCATGTTGTGTTCAATATTATATTTAAAAAAAACGCAAATATGATGCATCACACCACTAACGTTTTGAAATTTTATATAAATTGTCCTACGACGCCGAAAACTAAATCAAGAATTCAAGTTAATCATTAAAAAAATTTAAAAAAAACCACGGGTAAAGATTTTTAAATATAAAAACCAATAGTCTATAAATATTACCCGTATGTACAGATAAAAATAATAATGTTTCTGGGAGTCCAAAAATTAAAACTTAGCTAACTGGGATTTTACAGTTTCAAAATGTCCACGATCTGAAGGTACAAATGGGTCGGAAGTTTCGGCCGCCGCCGCAGCCACCATCTTCAGGGGAGAAGCCGCCGCACGCAGGACTTGCCTGTGTTTCAGCGCCGGGCCGTGAGGACGAGAGGACGAGAGGACGTCGAGGGAGGGAGGGAGGGAGGGAGGAGCCATGTGCTGCCCGGCGGGACTGCTGCTGACGGTGGTGATGGTCAGCGCGACCGCCAGCGGCCTCCACAAGGTGGCGCTCACACAGAAGGGATACATACAGGTCAGTGACCCGTCAGTGGCTCACACGCAGTGTTCACTTCTTTCATGTTGTCCTCACTACCAGGGGCGTAGCCAGGGTAGGGGAGGGGGGTTAGGGGTTCAACAACCCCCCCCCCCCCCCGTTATCACCAAATCTTTAATTAATTTCTTATTCATCACTCAAACAAATTTCATATTAAAATAAAAATATTTTTTACCATTACAATACTTAAATTTAAGAACCGAAAAATGCTAAAATAGCACTTTTTTTACACCTTAAAATCCAAATTTTCCCGGGGGTGGACCCCCCACCACCCGCTTTGATACGGGGGGAGGGGGGGGCATGCTTCTTAACACCCCCCATACACAAATCCTGGCTACGCCACTGCTCACTACTCACTACTGCAAGTTAAGGCCCCGCAGTGCGCAGAGCTCCACAAGCAACCGAGCGATAAGAAAACTGCTCAGGTATCCGAGTGGGGTCTGTTTTCGAAAAAGCTTCCAAGAATACGTCGAGGGCGACTGTACTTTCGGAACAGTGAAAATGGCCGAAACGCGTGTTTTTAGATTTTTTTTTTGAATGAAACTCCCGGCAGAGATTCTTGAAAACACATTCGAGGGACTTGCATTACACATGCACCTTTATTTTAATTTCTCCGTCACATAGTGTAATGGTTACCTCTGAAATGCCATAGTTTTCATATGTGCACGACGAGAAGACTGTGTACCAGTCCGGAGGCGACACCGCGCTAGAAGCACCAGCGAGCGTCGCGCTTATCATCCCGCCTCACAAACACATATAACACCCTTGACTAGGCGGGGCCCCTTAAGCGCTATTTCTGTAATTTTAGGACGAGATACCTCTTGCCTTTGTGACAGCACAACAACAAATACAAGGCAGGCATCGTGATAAAGTTTACAGCAATATCACTTAGAGCAAAGTAATGCCATGATAATGAAATTATCAACTTTCCGAGTGAAGCAGAGCCACGTATTTCTCTTTGAAACATACGCACGGTATTGCTTGGGTTCGAAAGGCCTTGCAACTCCGCAAAACATAAAAAAAAAAAAAATAAACGGGGGTCCCACTTACCCACTTGTCACTGCGAAGTCCGGTTTGGAACAGCATTCGTATTAGCTAGGTAACTCACGCCTTGAGTTGCAGGAGGTGGAAAGGACGTAAAGGACGCCTTTGAATGCTCCCAGAGTATTTCAGTCAGCTTCCCGGTAGCAGACGAACACGGACATGTTTGTCGGACACGCGCTTCCACCTTCTTCCAACACGGAAATATTGCTCGCGCGACTCGTTTACTGGGCTAAAACACATTCTGGTATCACGTTCGCCACCGACGTCACGCACATATCCTCGTAGACACGGCGTAGCGCGGCACGCAGCCTCGGACCCCGTGTCACGCGACCGGACCTGCCTCGACCCCAGCCTCGGCTGGAGTGTCCGGTGTCCGCCCGCGCACGCACTGGCCGTGCCTTGTGCCATTGCTGCGCGCGCTCTCCCGCGGAAACCCCACTCGCACATTCTATGTGCACACATAGATAGATACAAACAATAAATTAGAATAAATGCTTAAAAGAAATAAAACTAACATTTAAAAGTTAGAGTAATATTAACCATACACTGAAGATAAATTAAGCGTCTGTTTCTCTGAGCTTCCAGCTCATTCCAGTTTTCCCAAAGTAGTAGGTAAGTTGCCAACTTGATATCTTACGAACCAAATTTACCACAATTTTTTGAAATTAAATTACTAACGAACGAAAAAAAGTACTAATAATTACAAAATAAAATACAGTGGCAGGGCCATGCCACAAGACGTATGATTTAGTTTAGACTACTGTCAAAATTAAGCGCAAACTAGTGTGGTTGGTTCTTTGATGGGTGAGCACGATTTTTTTTATAAAACTAGAATGAATCACCCGGCCCCGCCATCTTTTTCGATGTTTCCGAGACTTCCGCGCCGCCGCAGCACCGTAGTTACGCACTTCCGCTCCATATTCACGAAATTACTCCTACCAAATGCCTTGCATCAAGAGCTAAGATGTTGTATGTATATGGTCAAACATATTATCTTGAGTTCAACATAAATAAAGATATTTTTGGCTGTAGGATAAATTCTGTCGACCCGACAACTCAAAAATGAAAACTTCGTTAAGTACTCACGAAACTTTTAGCTATATGTGGAATTTTTTTTTCAGCTAAAAAACACATGAACTAGGAATGTGTTGTTTTTCCCTGCCAACAGTTCCTCAAGTACGAAGTGAAGCTGCCTCCTCTACTAGACTTCACCTTCTGCCTGTGGCTCAAGACTGCCAACTTCACGTACCCGCAGCCCGTCTTCTCCTACTCCAGTACGTAGTGCACACTCGTCTGCTCATCCCAGGGCTTTACGAAGAGCTCGTTCTAAAACGAGTTCATAGAAGTATAGAAGTTTAATTGATTAACCACTTGTGGAAACACAGAAGAAAATACTGAATGACTGTGCGTGTGAGTGTGTGAGAGAATGACAGTATCATAACATGCATTTTAATGATACTTTTATATTTAATACATTTTTAGAATGGTTTACGTTAATACTAACTTAGATGTTAAATTGGTAGATGAGTAATTGCTGCAATTTGTAATTTGTTAGTAAGTAATCTTATGTTTGATTCCTAGATGTAATTTATTATACGTAGTTTTATGTCTCGTGGTTCAGTGCAAGAGAAGTCGCGTACACGCTATAACTGCGCCAAACAAAAGTTGAAATAAATAATAATAAAAAAACCCTCTAGTGAGCAAACATGAAGAAATGTTTTAGTTTGGAATATTTGCCAGAGATTCAAAATGTAATATACAATGCGCATCCGTAACAATTTCAATTAAAAAAGTGATGAAGTGACAATGCAATAACCCAACCAATACGATAGAGCACAGCCCTAGATAGTGGGATGAATGGACAACTCCCAAAAAAGTCATCAACCCTGGGAAAAAGTTTCAACTTTACCCACCACGGAAACCCGACCTCGCGTTTGATCAGATAACTTGGGATTAATTTAAACGAAACCGAAAAAATTTCGCGGTTTCAACTAAGTCCCTATAAGATAATAGTTGCTGTCAAATTTACGGTTTTAAGTCTAGCACAGCCTTGTAGGCTGAAGCTGTTGACTGTGAGAACAGCCCAGGAATTTCCACGAGTAGGTTTCGTTTCTTCTTTCATTGAAGTCTCCGATCCCAAGCCGTTGTTGGTCTGGCCTCTTGCGCTTCTAGTTTACGGTCTGCTCCTTGGCTGTAGGCACGCGCTGCCGACTTTTTTGATGCTTCGCGAAACACAACGGTCTCACGTTATATCACTCAATGTCTCAAACAGCAATTTCGAAGCACTATATTTCGTTCGTGAACTGCTTTCGGAATAACGGCTCGCAGTCATGACATTATCCCGCAGACATCATGTACGGCTCGGCCTTCTATGATACCCGGGTCGTGCATTCCAGCTGCTTAAAGGCGAAATTCGCCCACTGCTCACTTTTACCGCCTTGTTGGGATACAACCGTAACCTAACTCGCGGGCTGTATTACAGAACGTGTACAAACAGCTTACAAGGAAGGAAACAAATCGGCCACCGCACCTGGTTTCAAAAGCATTCTAGCGGGCGTTTCGCAACCATCGATACAATTGTTACGGCCAAAATACTAGAGATAGCAGTACCATCGCACAAAATTTTAACCGTTTATCTAATTTTCTCAAGTAATTTTTAATTAGCGATTATTTCTTGTTGTGAACATTTAAATGTACAGAATGTATTCCAGTATTTGGCACACCAACATGCTCCCCCAATGATCAGAAAAATGACTATATACGCGGGTCCGTCAACGAAAAAATGAGTTCTGCGCAAGAGCGGAATTTGTGGGAGTATATAAAGTGATAGAACACCAAAACCCGTTCCCTAAAAGCAAGGGACTGGCCGTGTCCTACCGTTCATTAGGAAAACGGTTAGGGTACAAGTGTAGCATATTAAACACCTAAACACTAATTTTTGTGTCTTGGAATACCGACCTTGAGGGATTAATTTGAGAGCAGGTGAAATAAGACGCCTGAAGTATAGACTTCTCGCAACTCACTAAAGAACGGCGGTCTGCAGATGTTGTGGGCTGATATTGTAAGTGCATTCTATTTAGACTCTATATTGGTTGTCGTGTATCACTACTATTTAAGATGAAGATACAAACTTCTGTTTCTCTGTGATTATCATGAGTTTAGACACTGAACTGAATTACAAACTCAAGAGTACATTGTTGGCGTACAACATGAGAAATACGAAAATTGTTTACAGTTTTGTTAGTTTGGTTTGGTTACTTAATTTTTCTGATGTGTAACATCTTAGCTATAGGTATACGGCATTTAGTGGGATAAATTTCGTGAATGCGACATCAACTTATAAAAGAAAGTTTCTGTCGACGGTGCTGCTATCTATAGCGAATGGCGCGGAACACTGTTCACAATGACAAAAGGGAAAAGTTACCCGTAATAACGGTTTAGTGAATTTTAACAAGATGGGAAGTATTTTAATAAGATCCCTTGTTGAAAATCAGGTCCAAAGCGGGGGTATAGTATTTTTTCAAGTCTTTTCTCGCTTTTATCGGAGCCGTTTCATATATATTTAATGGTTCCGAGGCCTGAGTCTCGCATTATAAGTGTATTTGCAACATGAGAACACGTGAATTTGCTCGTTAGCCGAGTTTAGATGTTACACATCACTGGCGAGTACTGAAAAGACTCGGATCACTTTTTTTCCCTCTCCCTGAACATAACCTCTGAAAACCAAATTAAAAGATTATTTCCGAGTTTACACATAGGCAAATATAATTAAATAGTGTGATAATAATGTGGCAGCTGTCTTGAGCCGATGCATATATACGTCCTGTAGCATGATTTCCCGTGCTGGAACGAAATGTAGCGGTGGCTGCTGTATCATTAGAAATAAATAGTTCGAAGTTCAAGTATATAGGCATAGTATGTCGGTGACTAGCGGCAGCAGTAAATTAAGGCCCCCGTCTGCTCGGACACATATACGGTATGCAGAGCTTCAGAAGAAACCACCCTGTTTGAAAACAGCTCAACATACTCGAGCGGTGTCTGTCTACGAAAAGCACTTAATTCGCTGAGGGCGGATGGGTATATGTTTCCGGATTTCGTTTTTTTTTTAAATAGTATTTTTAGAAGAGTGGATATGGCTAAAACGTGTGTTTTAAGAATATTTTTTTATGCACGAAACCAACAGGTAAAGATTTTTGAAAGCATTCATTACACCTTTATCTTAATTTCTCCCCCATATAATGTAATGGTTACCGCTAAAATCTCATAGTTGCACAGGCACGTGGCCAGGAGGGGGGAGGGTGTACTAGGGTCCGGACCCATCCCTTCCAGGATTAAAAAAACAAACAAGCGAAGACGGTATAAGAAAATCATAGCAAATTAGCTACCTTATTATTATATATTATTTTATAAAGATTTTTATAATCCTTAGTAGACTACAATTATTCCCCATTATAACCCGACTTGCCTGATACATACATATAAGCGGCAGGAATTGTTTTTCCAAGTAGTCTATATTTAATGACGTTTTGCACATGTGTTAACTGTAAGCATGTCCTTTACTAAGAACTTGAAATGCATGGTTCATGAAATTTTAAAACATAATTATGACTTATTTTTAAAGAAACTATCAAATAATTGACTTAAGAACAAATCATTAAAAAAAAAACGAATAAAAACCACAATATGAAATATCCACTCTCTCCACTCCGAGGTAATTCCTCGTGAAGGCTGGAGTACTAGCTTTGAATATATATACTGTATAGAAGTCGCGAGTGGATAGGATTTACTCTATGTTTTTTAGGAGCGTATGATGAGCAGCTTGGGAACTTCACCGCTGCACGGCGCTGCCGTACCGCCCTGTATAGTCTTAGGTTCTTATTTACACGTTAGAGCGCCGCACTATCGCCCGCTGTAATTCCCCCGCACCCCCCACCCAACATTCACTGCAGCTCAAGGTCGTTTAACGGGGGAGTTTGTGCGTCACAAAACTGTAGGGATGAGAGGTGGGGTAGAGGGTGGGTGGAGGACAACGCATGTTTGCGGGAGGGTGGGGAAGGGGTGTTTGAAGAGAGTTCGACACTTGTCCGCTAGGGACCACCACAAGTCGATGCCCTAGAGTGGCGATTGCGGCGGTGAATTAACCAACTACCTGAAAACCGTATTAGAAATTTTAACCTGGGCTGGCGACTTCTATGCAGTATATATATTAAAAGGTACCAGGGACTAGGGACTAGGGTCTGTGCGCAGGGAACGAGCGGCAGCGCCTGGCGCGCGCCTGGCTGGAGCCCTCGCGCCTGGGGCCCGTGGCGCGCCTCGCCGTGCTGGAGCGAGACGTGCTGGCGGCCGCCGTGCCGCTGAGACCTCGCCGCTGGAGCCACCTGTGCGTGGCCTGGAGCGGCTCGCGCGGCTCCTGGAGCCTGCACGTGGACGGCCGCGAGCTCGTGGCCGGCGCGCGGCCCCAGGTCAGTCAGGTGTACGGCCTCATGATGGTGGTGAGGTGCATGGCCATGAGGAGGAGACTTATGATGTTGGTGATGATGAGGTTGGTGAGGTGCACGGCCATGAGGAGGAGACTTATGATGTTGGTGGTGAAGAGAATTGTGAGGTGTATGGTCACGAGGAAGAGAATGAAGATGGTGATGAGTATGGCGAAGTGTATGGTCATGAGGATATGAAGATGAGGGTGTTGATGATAATGAGGTGTATGATCATGAGGTAAATTATGATGGTGTTGAGTATGAGGAGATAAAGATGGTGATGAGGATGGTGAGGTGTATGGTCATGAGGAGAAGAATAAAGATGGTGATGAGTATGGCGAAGTGTATGGTCATGAGGATATGAAGATAATGGTGTTGAGGATAATGAGGTGCATGATCATGAGGAAAATTATGATGGTGTTGAGTATGAGGAGATAAAGATGGTGATGAGGATGGTGAGGTGTATGGTCATGTGGATGGAGATGATGAGGATGTTGATGATTTATGATAATGATGATGCTGATAACAGTGATGAGGATCCACCTCGCCCCATGCCTCCATGGATGCATGAGTTACGGCTGGCTCGACGACTCGGCAGACTGATGATGGGTGGGAGGGCGAGATGGGACAGTGTCCGATGCACTAGCGGGGAAACAGGAGCACCCCGAGGAAAACACCCGCCGCCTCACGGCAACGTTCCAGCACAACTCATAGTGTTGACTCCAGCCTGGATCCTAACCCAGATCGTCTTAGTGAGGAGCGAGTGATATACCCACTGTGCCACCGTGGCCCTCATGGCTTCTGCATGCAAAGCAAAACCGTTGAGCTGAGTTTTCGTTGCAAACACGCTCTTTTGGGTCTCTGAACGGCGGCAGTTCTCTGCCAAAGTTAAATAAAACTTAGTTTGTGTCTTAAAATGATTTTTTTTTCTTGTTACTCTGGCTTCGAATTAATGCTTATGCTGCAAAATAAAGGCAATTGAAAATTGTTACTTAAATTTTTTTGAAGTAATTTTTGTTATTGTACGGAAAGTGTCTGTGGATGGTGTTAACAGTTAGTTTAACAACCTGTATTTCAAACACACCTCTACACAACCCAAGCGCGACGTAGGCATACCCTTTTACCCCGCCCCTCACGTGCAGCCCATCCCTTATTCCTTGTTTATATTCACACACACACACACACACATATATATAAAAGCTGAAACAAACGTTTTATCTGTGCAGACTAAACCTTACTAGTTTGCTTCTTCAGAAGTCGCCAAATCTTAAAACAATTTGAAAAATAAGACAATGTCAAAGTGAAATTAAAAAAAAAATACAGAAAAACTTAACTGAAATTAATTTCATCTTACTCGCGCAAATATCAATAACTGAATTTGTATTTGAAAAAAATGTAATTGGTTAAGGCGATGGTTACACTCAAATTACACTGTGTTCTGAACACGGATGAACCGGCAAAGAGATAAAAAGTGCAAGACACCATTTTAGTTTCAACAATTTTTAGCCCATAATATTTTACTATCGTTTACTTTTCAAAATATAACTTCGTTAAAGCATAGTTAGTGCAACAGACATTTCGCGAAAAAAATTTTCAGACAAGTTGTGTGTTAAAACTTTGTAAATTGTCGGTGTTTCGTGGTTGGCAGGGTTTATTTCAAGTTCGTGTCTGTTAGCACACCAATCACAGCCAACCAGTGCGGAAGCAAACGTATCCTGAATGTTTGCAGTCTACCTTGCAACCAAAATAATTCGCGAAACTGCCAGGTCTCTATTTATAATAGCTCCACTGTTGCAGGAATAGCTGTATGGTACCAACACCCCAACAGATAATAAGGATCGCGGGATCTTGCAGCCATCGTCTGGTGTTGCTTGGCTTGTGGGTTCCAGGTGCGTCGAAGGCGAAGATCTCACAAACGTTTCGGTCGACATTGCAGTTGCAATCTTCACGGTAGCAGTTACCTAGTAGATGTTGGTGACTGCAACATAGGCGAAATTTTCGCCTTCGATGCGGCTGGAACTAGGTAACTGCTACCCTGAAGATGGAGACTGTAATTTCGACGATCCAAAAGTCGGTGAAATCTTCGCCTTCAACGGAATTAGAACTCACAAGTCAAGAACTCCAAACTTTCAGATACCTGTATCCATATCAGCAGTGTGCATGACATTTTGGATGCCGGAAAAAACCAAAATTCTTATCTCAGGGTGCTATACCAGAGAATTAAGAGGCCAACCTGACTGGGCGCGCGGGCGCTAAGAGCGACAATGGCTAGTTCATCACACACCTCTCCACCCTTACGCGCCAGGCACCAAACAGGCGTGCAGTCTCCTAGTCGTACCATCAGCTTCATTTCCCACCGATGTGGACGAAATTAATACATTAATTCATTTGTTTAAAAAAAAATGCTATAAGTAGGTAATCTGGTTTTTTCCAACGATTAAAATCACTCATTTATTCAAGTTCGCGACATGTAGTGAACGTCAATTTCACACCGGAAAAGGTGTTAATACTGCGGAAAAAATTGTGCGCCTCTACAAGAATTCAAGCGGCGACCCTATAATTTTATGATGGAATATTAAAAACAAAGGCTAACCATACATACGCCCAGTATGTGACAGAGTAAGACCACTCCGTCCGGCGTGCGGCTGTAGGAGTGTGACAGAGTAAGAGCGCACCGCCCGGCGTGAGGCTGTAGGGTTGTGACAGAGTAAGAGCGCTCCGCCTGGCGTGCGGCTGTAGGAGTGTGACAGAGTGTGTGAGGCTGTAGGAGTGTGACGGAGACAGAGTGCTGTGTGGTTGCGCAGATGCGCGGCGCGTGGCTGCCGGCGGGCGGCGACCTGGTGGTGGGGCAGGAGTACACCGACTCCGAGAAGGGCCTGGACGACGGCGTGGAGGGCGAGCTGTTCGGCTTCAACCTGGTGCGAGGGGCGCACCACCGGCCCGCGGGGTCCCCGGCCGCCGAGTGGGCCGACCAGGAGCTAAGGAGGCGCGGCTACCGGGACTGCGCGGCCCAGCGCGGCGCCCCCGTGCGCGACAAGCGGTCCCTGCTGGTGTCCTGGGCCGCCACGCCCGTGGCCGTGTTCGGCGGGGCCGTGGTGTCCGCCGCCCGGCCCGTGTGCGGCGACTTCTAGACGCCGCGCCTCCACCTCGTGTTTGACGACGCCCAAGACCGGACGTCTAGACGTGTCTCCGTGTTCTAGCCCGGGGAGGGTTTCCGAGGGCATCTTCGCATGCACCATGAACTAGCAAAGAAGAAAAAAAATACTCTTTTTTTTAAGCTATGGGGCAGTGCCTATATTCATTAGACTTCTGGACGCCCCGCCTCCACCCGGCCCGGAGTGATGGTCGTCGTGTTTGACGACGCCGAAGACCAGACGTCTAGACGTGTCTCCGTGTTCTAGCCCGGGGAGGGTCCCTGAGGGCATCTTCACATGTACCATCAACTAGCAAAGAAGGAAAAAAAAACTTTTTTTTTTTTTAAGCTATCGGGTCAGTGCCTACATTGATTAATATTGTAGTGTGCGTTTACTTGCTTCACTGCTGCCGTACCGAGCGTTCTGAAGTAGCAACCGGGTGAACCCTCTTATCAGGAACGATGCTTCGCACTAGCGCGGGAACTTAAGGATGTCGTTTTTTTTTTGCGCACTGATGCAGCTGGAAGATGGGGGAAAAAAATACTAATGCGATACAAGCAAGATGACGTAACCTGCCGTGAAAACCTGAACGGTGATTTTCTTTACGACTCTGCTCAAGATAATGCGAGACATTTTTTTTGGACAGGTGATACCAAAAATATGTAGACACTGACGGCTGAAATTTTTTTTTGTTGAGTTAGCCTGGAACCACATGAAACTGTGTTTTTTTTTGGTTATTACATCACAATATTCGGCCTGTCTCAAAAGTGTAGATCCATGTAATCGAAAACCTTCAAGCTATAAACCACGCTCGCAGCATTTGAGACTTTAGAAGTAAATTATGGACGGATAGACATGGCCAGTAAATCTTCCCGGGAGTTGAAAAAAGCGGTGAGAACTATCTACTCCCGCCGAGCAGTGGTCTGGAGATCTGGAGCGCCGACCCACCACTCGGCGCTCGTAAATCCGCGCGAGACGACGGAGCGTGCCTGGAACGGCTTGGCACATCCGCCGGGCGGAACGTTCACGTGATCCGCGCCGGGCAATAACTGTCCATCCGGACGATGAACTAATCCGAGCTTTCCCCGATTACAATAATTCATTGGGCACGCCCGTAAAATATTTCGTCAAGACTTGCCCAACTTGTTCAGAATAGTATTTATTCTCATCGTAGTAATAGTTATTAAAATATTTTTTTTTTTTTTTAAGAATATAAAGTAAATTGAATTTCTATACTTCAGTCTTGAAAGTTTCTTGCAATAAGTGTACAAATTGATAATCTTGACCATTTAGCATTTAACAAGAAATAGTTCGAGTTGGACGCAGAGCAAATAAACACAGTTATATGTAAGAAGATGCTAGAACATTCAATTCGAAACGACTCCGTAACTAAAACCTTGTTTTGTTTGCTTGTATGTACAACTTAGTGAACACATAAATAAATAATTTATTACAGTGGCCACATACCACGGTTAGGTTTTTTTTTGGCTTCATGATTCAGGCCGGATTGCGAAAATATTTCGAGATATACCACAGATCCAGGAGCTATAAAGTAAAAATATTAATTGTACCTATACATAGTATTTTTCATATCTATATTTATGAGCTTTATCCATGCCTGTGGACATGATTTATTAATGCCATGCTTATACATTTAAGTGAATGGTTGTATTCTTTTGTATTTAAAAGTAAAATTTTTCTGCAGTAATTATTGTACACCTGTAGTTTTTATACATAATTTCATATCTACACATTTGAGACATTGTACTCGTAATTAACAAGATGAATTCAGACTGAAACATACATTGAGACAAAAACATTTCTTCAGTTTTATCTAAATCATTAATATAAGATATTTATAAAAAAATCTCAACTGACTGTATAAATATTTATGTATTTTAACCTTACAAACAAGAAGTTATTAAATTATTTGTTATATTCCTGCACTATTTTTTTGTAGTGATGGAAATAATAAAACCGTATTTGCAAAATTTGCTAGTATTTTTTTCCACGTGTGCTCGTCCAGTGTTTCTGTTCCTCCGACCCACGCAGCGGGACTCGAACCCACGACGCGCGACAAGTGCGTCAGGGTCGTCCAGAGAAGCCAACCCAGGGAAAAAAATAATTCGACCCCCCTCCATATTATTTAATTTTTTTTTGAGATGTGACAATCAAATACTTAGAAAAAATATCATCAGAGACGAAATAAACTCTGACAACCTCTGAAGTAAGAACGCAAATCTGTAGGATTCGCAAGGAGGCGACGGAAATTCCACAAAAAAAATGGGTGGGGGAGATAGAGAGAGAGAGAGAGAGAGAGAGAGAGAGAGAGAGAGAGAGAGATATTTGAGCTTGTGGTATTAACCGACACAAGTCATCTCTGTATAAGGTGACTGTCTCTTGTACACTGCCCATAGAAAACTGTATAATATACAGACATTTTTCTATCCACCCTATTTCACAGTTACTATTTTGCTTCTTAATTCCAGGGCGGGAGTTTACTAGGTCAATTCTTTTCTACCCCCATATACAAGTTATCATATAAATAAAATTACAAAAATGTATTGATTATGAAAACTTAGTTTGTGAATCAACCATTTAAAGGGCAGAACGTTTCACCCACATAGTGAATATGCTTAATTCATTGAACACTATTATATTTTTTTACCCTTGACACCTGGATTAGGATTTGAGAAAATTGTGATTTGACCAATCACATTTTAATACAAAACTTTTCAAACCCCACGATTAAGACTGTAAACGTTACCGTGAGCTGTGATGTATCGCAATACTTGAAAGGTTTCCAATGAATTCTATCAGGAATGTATTTTTTAGCGATAATATTTCCAGACAAGCTGTGTGTTAAAACTTTGTAGCACGGTGCGGAAGCAAAGACGTCCTGAATGGCCCGGTAAATAGGGCAATGGCTTCTGTTACAGACGAACGCCAATTACAAGGTAACTTGATTATTTTACTCTACCACCATGATTACAATATTGATATGCAAGCTCCTCAGAAACGAACATCTGTAAACAGGTCTTAGCTATATTGCTAAGAAAAATAGAAACAAGATATTCCTCCTATTGTAAGTGACATCGCTAACACATCACCTGTACTGAAGCAGCCACTTATTTTTTTTATTAGTTGCTACAACTGCATAGTAAATTGGCTTTTTTTTAACAAAGTTAAAAAAAAAAAAGACGTTCCTAGCTGAAAACTCTGAAAAATTATAGCATCTGCTCCAAGTAAAGTGCCTCCAAGGAAGAGATATAAGAACAGAAAAAAATATTTATGTACTTATAGCAGTTTCCAGGATATAGCAATACTACATGAAATATAATGTTATTAATTACAACACATGGCTATGGTAATTTTTGCATATATGAAACACGTTTTCCCAAATAATACTGAATATTTCTTACGAAAATTTGCGCACAGTTTTATAATTCAATACACAATAATTTGTCTTTATTTTGTTTCATGTGCGCAGTTAACTCTGAAAATCTGTTACGGGAACAGTTTAGAATAACTTTAAATAGTGGAAGTAATGGGACAACACAAAGCATAAATGCCCGGGCAATCATACGAATATTAGCTAACACTATTTCGTAGTGATAAAGTTGTTTTCATGTTTCCTGTTTAAGTGCATACGTTTTAAAAACACATTCAATATCAATTTCTTCTAACGGAGCTTTTAAGTTTCTTGAGTTTAATTTATATCTCAGTGGAATAAAATTGCTAGCCAATTATCTTAAACAAAAATTTCTGCAAAACTCCGCGACCCCGGAGAAACCACCGGAATGGCCACCGCATCGGGAGCCGAAGAAAAGAAACGGGCTCCCCATTTGGAAGCCACCTCAAAAGTTTTTGACGTGACGTCTAATAAATCGATGAACGCCGGCTGCACGCACGAAAAAGTGTCCCGTTACGCACATTGTTCCGTTACGCTGTGTCCCGTTACGCTCATTGTACGCTTGCGCCGCATCTATCTCTCTTCCACTCGATTGGCCTATGCATCCGAGGAGAAGAAAGACAGCGGCAGCACATAACTTACATCTACACGTGAACTGTTTCGTCGACTGTTTATAAAGTGAAGTAAAAGTTAATGTGGTTTTCATTGCTTATTACAACAACAATTTCGGCAATAAAGGTTAATTATTCTTGCATTTTAAAAATCCGATTACAAGTATAATTTCAAGTATTTATTTTTTATTATTAAAAAAAGTAGCATCTGTCGGCGAGTGCAGTAATAATAGGTTATGTTACAATTGACTAAAAAAATTTGGTGATTCATATAATTGATGATAGATATTTGATTACAGTTTATTTATATGAAAACTTGTTCATAATTATATTTAAATTTTATAGCTAAATGCCAGTTTTTAAAATTAATTACAAGTCATCTACACGTGAACTGTTTCGTCGACTGTTTATAAAGTGAAGTGAAAAGTTAATGTGGTTTTCATTGCTTATTACAACAACAATTTCGGCAATAAAGGTTAATTATTCTTGCATTTTAAAAATCTGATAACTAGTATAATTTCAAGTATTTATTCTTTTATTATTAAAATAAAAATGATTCAATTTTATTCATAAAAGTGTGCAATCATTTCATCAATGTTTTGTTATGACGTTGTCACGTTAAACTATCGTTCGTAAACCGACTTTACAGACAACCAATTTTTTTTCCACCCACCGTTTCTTTGGTAGCCTGACTTGTTGCAAGGGATTGTATTTATACCAGAAAAATGCCGCCATTTTGTCTGGGCAATCCGCCTTGGAGGAGCCGGGGCGCGAAAGAAGTTAACAAAACAAAATACGCACTAAAATCGACGAAACAAGGACACGTAAACATTAAAGTTTTTCAATGTATTTTTTGAGGAGTAATTGTATTGACATTATTACATTACGTGTTTGTATTTTATTTCTCTCTATAATAGCGTTCTTTAGTAGTATCTGTAACATGTTCAGTGTTACATTAGGTTGTTTTTTTTAATTTCCAAAAATAAACAAAGAAATATTTTTTTTTGTTCTGTAACAAACTATTAATAATTAATATTGAAACCACGAAAAAACTTTTAAGTTTTTTATACTTTAGTTGTTTAATTAATTTTAACAAGATGGGCAATATTTTATTGTCTGCGGGATTAGAACACACGTCTTCGGCTGCATACGAACCGATCTAAGAAAAAACGTTCAGTTTAACATTTATAAGTTAAAAATAGTAACTAGACCTAAGTTTGCATGAAAACAGAAAAAAAATTAAAAACTAGGTATATAGTGCGTACGTACGATAAATTCAATAACTGTTTGTAACCAATGGAGTAGCCAGGATTTGTGTATGGGGGGTGTTAAGAAGCATGCCCCCCCCCCCCCCCGTAATAAAGCGGGGGGTCCGGCGGTCCTCCCCCGGGAAAATTTGGATTTTAAGGTGTAAAATAGTGCTATTTTAGCAGTTTTCGGTTCTTAAATTTAAATATTGTAATGGTTAAATTTTATTAATTTTAATATGCAATTTGTTTGAGTGATGAATAAGAAATTAATTAAAGATTTGGTGCTAAAGGGGGGGGGGGGGGGTCTCGCGCTTCGCCAGTGAGTCGAACGTGGGGCTGTATTATGTTACTAACTCTATGGGGTTTCAAGGTAAAAGCGCAGGTACTCGCACACACACATTGCGGCTGGTTACGGCCACCAGGAGCAGAAACAACACTGAAAACACTCTTTACATCATTTCAGTTCCCGAAACCTCGCAGCAATTTTTTTTAGAAGAAACCTGTGTTTGTCTTTGAGTTTTGGTTGTGTTTTCCTTGTTGAGTCTTCGGGGCTTGTTAATTTTTTTTCAAATAGTTTTTACATAGGTTTTACTGACAGTTCATTTTTTTTTTTCGAATCCTAAGCGTTATTAACTTTTTACTATTTTATTTTGTCCATCGGTATCGGTTTCCCCGCGACTGCGCTTGCACGTAATTTGTCACCGAATGGGTCGTTACCACAAAGCCGAACGTACAATAACGCCGAACACCATAACGCGGAATGCCAAATTGACCGCAACGCCGACAGCTAGAAAACTGCTGTGTAACACAACGCCGAAATGCAGTAACGCCGAAAAATGCACCACAACCTAACCAAACATAGGCTAGCCTAACCTTTGTGGCAGTCCTGCAATGACATTTTTCGGCGTTAATGTAATTCGGCGTTGTGGTAATACGGCGTTGTGGTACACAGCAGTTTTCTAGCTGTCGGCGTTGTGGTCAATTTGGCATTCGGCGTTGTGGTATTTCGGCGTTTTTTGGTGCGTCCCCCCACCGAATCACCTGCGCTCAGGGCTAGGAAGCGCAGGGAAGCGCGGGGGGTCAGCTCGCGACTGTCGAGGATGAGTCAGGCGCACTGCAGACTTGAGCGGCAGCAGAGGCTGCGAAAGCGGGCGGTGGACGGATGAGTTACTCCCCAGGAGCGAGGTCCACTCCGAGGGTCAACTTTCCCGCGCCGGCGGAGGCTCGCCCAGAAAGAGAGAGAGAGAGAGAGAGAGAGAGAGAGAGAGAGAGAGAGAGAGGAGAGAGAGAGGAGAGAGAGAGAGAGAGAGAGAGAGAGAGGAGAGAGAGAGAGAGAGAGAGAGAGAGAGAGAGAGAGAGAGAGAGAGAGAGAGAGAGAGAGAGAGAGAGAGAGAGAGAGACATTCCGCGCCGCACTCGCTCCCTCCCGGCGCTGGACACTTGGTTGCCATGACGACCACAAGGCGTCGCGCTGCCTCCGTAGCGCAGGCTCTCGGAGCGAGGGTCCAGGGTTGCATTCCCGGGGTTGGGGAGGGGGGGGGGGGCATTTGTATCGAACATACCTATGTGTACATGCATATACATAAGAACTACTAGAATCTATGTTCCGTTAGAAACAGAACCTACACTTTTAGTAGTGCAATGATGTTTAGTTGTTTATTTCTTTCACTGCGGCATGAAACTGCTCCGGCCAGACCACGAGAGTGGACAATTACAGCTCGTATTTACAGAGTGATAATACATGGAGATGCGATTGTAACAGCTACTATGCATGCATTTAATATGTGCGGCATGCACATATACATTTGAATTGTTTTATAAAAATGCTTAAAAATCCGCAATTACAAAAGTTATTGAACATGGTATTTATTTATCAGACTTCGAAAACAATGTTTTTTTTTATTTGTTACATTAGATAAATTTTTCAAATTATAAATCAATCGTTATTTTTTTTAATCAGCATTGTAAGTCAAATGATGTGTCAAAATTGGTTCGCTATTTGGCGAAATTACAATAGCACAGACGATCACCGTGGCCTAACAACGACAATTTCGAGAATAACAATAAACGCAGGTTATTATTTTGCTGTTATTATTTCTTCATGACTAAATTCCTTCCCGCGGAATTCGTGTGCTGTCTGATATTTAAGTTTGAATGTGTTTGTCTGTGCTGTCTTTGTGGGTGTTGTCCATAATACCTGTTCAGGTTCATTGTTGGGTATATCTGTTTGACATCAGCTGATTTAGGCTTGTTCTTAAGGGGGCCCGCCCTCGTCAGGGGTGTATGTGTGTTATGTGAGGCGGGATGATAGTTGCGACGCTCGATGGTATTTCTAGCGCGGTATCGCCTCTAAGCTCAAGGCTCTGAACTGGCGCGCAGTCTTCTCGTCGTCAATTGATAACTGTGAAATTTGTGCGGTGACCGTATTTTTTATATTACGAGCGCGGTATCGCCTCTAAGCTCAAGGCTCTGAACTGGCGCGCAGTCTTCTCGTCGTCAATTGATAACTGTGAAATTTGTGCGGTGACCGTATTTTTATATTACGGGGAAATGAAGATAAAGGTGTAATGCAAGTCCCTTAAGTGCTTTCAAGAATCTGTACCACTTGTTTTACACCTAAAAATTACTCTGAAAACATGCGTTTCAGCCATTTTAACTCTTCTAGAAATACAGTTTAAAAACATGATCCAAAATTAAAAGTACTTTTCGGGCCCCAGCGAACTCTTAAATGCTTTTCGTAAACACACCCCACTCAGATATCTTGAGTAGTTTTGAAATCGCGTTGTTTTTCCTGAAGCTCTGCGCACCGTCTGTGTGACCAGGTAGGCGGAGCCCTTAACATGCGTTCTTGAGATTTTTTTTCCCATGACAAACAGCGCCCAACTGCAATGACGTATGTCCAAGAAATTGCATTAGCTAAATCAAAAATTCCCCACGGCATCGTCCATTCAACGCCGACTCGCCCCACAGGAAGACGAACCCCCAGGCAAGTCTCTCGACCCAGAAGAAGGCGGCTCAGTTACACTTGCCGCGAACCGGAACACTTGTTGCACGGCAACTTTCCACGGCAATACGCGACCACGCCATACCCACGCACGCGGCTTCACACAGGCCCGGGCGGTTCCCTCCACGATTAGGCTTTCGACGGCTTTCTCTGGCGTCCCGCGCCTCCCAGGGAGACATCTCAGGGCGGCGGGCAGGTCGGGGTCGGGGCAGGGGGACCAACACAACTATAAACACCCATGACACAGGCTTTTATTATAAACCAACTTAAACGCTTAACACTCATTGAAATTGACCACAGTGAATCTTAATCTGTAACAAAAGTTTTGACAAGACGACGTGAAACTCAGATAGGTACTTAGTCCTAATATAACAGTTGATGTTTTTTCCTTATTTATATTTCGAAATCGTCAAATTTTGCTAACACAGAAGTGTGTGTGTGTGTATATACACACACACACACTTCTGTGTTAGCAAAATTTGACGATTTCTAAATATAAATAAGGAAAAACATCAACTGTTATAAGTAATATAATTGCACACACACACACACACACACACACATATATATATATATATATATATATATATATATATATATATATATATATATAGCAATTAATCGTAGAAATCTGTTTTAAACACTTTGTTTTCTGCTCAATTTAGTTGATACTGTAGGACTTAAAATCAGGAGCATGCACAGAATTTAATTTCGTGTGAGGAGAAAAAAAAGGGGAGGGGGGGGGGTTGAATATATTTTGCCAGCTGGTTGCTTTAAAATTCTTTCATTTTGTCGGTGGAAATGAATGATATATCTTTTTTTTTTTTTTTTTTTTTTTTTTTTTTTTTTTTTTTTTTTTTTTTTGAGATTTCCAGGCGGGGAAGAGATGATATAACCTTTTCCAGCGTACCCTTGCCCGTAATGTGTATTACGTATCGACTCCATAAATACATCAAGGAGACGGCAATTCTCCGGCGCGGGCTTATCACACGGCCGCTATCTGAAAGTCCGCGGCAACACGACTCGGCCGGCGCAGTTGCCCGGGACTCGCCTCTTACTCACGACTACAGGGTCACGTTCTGACGGCCAACTCAACGGGCTTCCAAAAGTCCGGTTTCGCGAAATTACACTCTGCGGGGGGAAAACGGAACACCCAAGGACCACTTTGGGCGATGCTGCTTGCTGCCTGCGGACAGTCGGACTCAGGGTCTCCACAGTTAGTACTTTCGTACTAGATCTAGTACTTTTATAACTTCTTTAGTGGTTTAGTACAGATCTAGTACATTTTTCTTTAATATAATAATATTATAGTAACTCCAATATGTTTTATTATTAAGCGTAATTATTTTTAAAAAACTATGGAATGTATGTGTGTGTGGTGTGATATTTAAGTTTGAGCATTGCAATGTCATAATAACTTCCTAAATTGTTAAAAACCATAACAAATTATAATTTAGTACTTTTTTTTTCTAATCTAGTACTTTTTTCTCGCCTACGTTGGTACGAAATATTTTTTTCCTTGTGGAGACCCTGCAGTCGGTGCGAATGTTGAGGTCACTGCAGCAGCGAAGTGCGGGTCCCAAGGACGAGCCCCGCCAGGCTCTAGGAGGGGGTGAAGGGCAGGTCGGCCACATGCCTCGCCGCGGACCGGGCATTACACGTGACCGTGATTACGTGCGACTGCGGGCGTGTCCGCGCCAGCCTCCAGCCGGTCACGTCCTGCCTCCGGAGGCCGACACTGCCCCGGACACTCGCACCCCGCACCCCGCTCTGCGCTCGGAGCCACGTCTCCCATCCCGTCTTACCCTCGCACCTGGTCTTTCGCGGGTCGTTACCACAACGCCGAATGTCAAAATTGACCACAACGCCGACAGCTAGAAAACTGCTGTGTACCACAACGCCGAAATAACAACTGAATTAATTTGTGTGTGTTTCTTAAATGCACATTAACGCCGAAATACCACAATCAAACCTAACCTTACCTAACCTAGCGTAATATAACCTAACCTAACTTAACCTAGCCTAACCTAACATAGTCTAACCTAACCTAGTATAACCTAACCTAACCTTTGTGGCAGTCCTGCAAATTACATTTTTCGGCGTTAGTGTATTTCGGCGTTGTGGTAATTCGGCGTTGTGGTACACAGCAGTTTTCTAGCTGTCGGCATTGTGGTCAATTGGGCATTTCGACGTTGTGGTAATTCGGCGTTGTGGTACACAGCAGTTTTCTAGCTGTCGGCATTGTGGTCAATTGGGCATTTCGGCGTTGTGGTATTTCGGCGTTGTGGTGCGTCCCCGTCTTCCGCAGCCTCTCCCTTGCGTCAACTCGTGACGATGGTACACGACTTGAATGAGATCATGGGAAAAGAGCAAGAATGAGATGGCATGGCCACGTGCAGAGATTTGACGGGGGAGAAGGGGGGGGGGGAAAGGCTGCCTACTTATGCTTTGTCTCAAATTTTCTAACAGACATTTACTAAAGATTATCTAATAGCGCTAGTCACGCCAGTTCGTAACTACGAAAGCTAGAAAATAACATTTAGCTAGTAAATATCTGGTGATAGAATTTAAGACGAAAAATACTGTGTGACAGAACTATCATAATTAATTTACAGGACAATTAGTTAATAGTGATGACTCGGAGCGCGAGACTGAGTGTTAAGGTTCCATCCATCACACTGTCCAAGTTTTCGTCTCCAACTATCCGTGACAACAAAGTTTGTGATGTAATACTGGACGAACCGTAACCAATTTCCTCCATCTAAAAAAATTGGAAGGATGATTTCAAATTTTGAATCCCGTCTCATTAGCAAAGTTCATAATTCGACTGAGATAGATCAAAACTTTGCAACACCAACCTACAATATTCAAATTAAAATAATGCACTCAGTGCTGGATGGAAATTTTAATCTAACCACTTTAAAGAACTTTGAAAAAATATGTTTTATTTAAATACTATCAATGCTTGTTGCATTAAAAACTAAAACTCTGCAATTTAAAAAAAAAGAAAGTTAATGACACATCATTGGTTTTTTTCTCAGATAAATTACTCATCTCACGATACTCACATACCATAATTTTTTTTACTTATAGCTTCTTTAATCTATCATGAGACCCTTGACAATTTTAAAGAATCTTTGCGAAGGAAACGTCTGTCCGCCATTTCTGTTTTCGCTGGGGGAACATTCTGATTGACTGATTCAATCAAAACTTCTAACGCATTTTAACACTTGTCATTTATAGAAATGTTCGATTGAAACTCGAATCATCCAAACGTGACTGCGCTAGTGACGTTTGCGGTGACGTCAGTACCCTCCAGTGAAGGCGCTGCAAGCGGAAGACGGGCAGCGCGGCAGATGTCTACGCCAGCCAGGAACGTGACGCGTTGCGCGGCAAATGTCTACGACAACCATGAAGGTGACGCGTTGAGCTGCAGATGTCTTCGACAGCCAGTAACGTGACGCGTTGCGCGGCAGATGTCTACGCCAGCCCGGAACGTGACGCGTTGCGCGGCAGATGTCTACGACAGCCAGAAACGTGACGCGTTGCGCGGCAGATGTCTACGACAGCTAGGAACGAGACGCGTCGCGCGGCAGATGTCTACGCCAGCCAGGAACGTGACGCGTTGCGCGGCAGATGTGTACGACAGCCAGGAACGTGACGCGTTGCGCGGCAGATGTGTACGACAGCCAGGAACGTGACGCGTCGCGCGGCAGATGTCTACGACAGCCAGGAACGTGACGCGTCGCGCGGCAGATGTGTACGCCAGCCAGGAACGTGACGCGTTGCGTGGCAGATGTGTACGCCAGCCAGGAACGTGATGCGTTGCGCGGCAGATGTGTACGCCAGCCAGGAACGTGACGCGTTGCGCGGCAGATGTGTACGACAGCCAGGAACGTGACGCGTTGCGCGGCAGATGTCTACGACAGCCAGGAACGTGACGCGTCGCGCGGCATATGTCTACGCCAGCCAGGAATGTGACGTGTTGCGCAGTGACGCAACTCGATGCCGGCGGGAATCGAACTGTGTTTCACCACGGCGCCCCGCGGCAGTGAAATGGACTGGAACCGAGCAGGCGTTCACGACTGAATCACACTGGAGCGGGTGGAGGACCCACACAATGGTTGGACTAGATCGGGGTTTGGAAACCGAACATGACGCACAGAAGTTGGTCGCAGATCGCGGTTTCGCAACGGAACCTAACAACCGCAGCCAACCAGACACTTATCCAGACACAGTGCAGGGTAAAAGGGCCTCTAGCTGTAGCTTAAAGTTCATATTATTAATATTAGGACGCAAGCAAGGAAACGCTAAGGGCGATCTCGGCACGCACATCAAGTGGCCAATCACCCCTAAGCGCAAAACATTGTTACAGGAATGTGTGTAACAAGTTTTTTTTTTAAATATTATATTACATCTGGACGTTTAAAACAACTTCAACTGTATTTTAAACACATTGTGAATAGCGTGTTAAGTGTAAGGATAGGGGTATCGCCTTATCTTCGCCATCAATAAAGACGATAGACAGAAAACGAAAGCCGGGAAGTAATTTTTTTCCCAGTTCGTTGGGACAACGTTCCCCAGTCCGTGGGCTGTTTTCGCCGGCAGACCCGCTAAAGGCACCGCTGAGAGGATCGTTTTCGGCCAAACGAGTCCATCGCGGCTTCGAACCTGCTGTTTATCCTCCGCGCACGCGCATGGCAATCACCCGGAGGAAGGCGGGGTAGAGAGGGACTCGGCGGCTAGTGAGAGAGAGAGAGAGAGAGAGAGAGAGAGTGAGAGAGAGAGAGAGAGAGAGACAGCAACCTCAGCGAAGACCCTGTAATTTAAATCTTGTAATTTGACAGAGTGCTTCACTCTGCAGTCTTACATCCACAGACGCCCATTTCGCTATACAGTCCGCTCGCTTGTTCCATTTTCGACGAGGGGATTTCGGGAAAACCTGTTAGGCTGGGTTCACAATTGAAAAAATAACAGTAACAGTAACAGTATGTCGTGTGCATAGGATATGAACGCCATGTTTCCTAACCTAACGATTCACAATAGCAGAAAGTTGGTCGTGTGCATGGGAGCGAGGTCGTGCGCATAGGAGTGAAATGAATATATTTTATTTCGGTCGCGTACGCATGGCACAACAGCCAATGGGAGAAGAGCAGGGTGCTTTTTTGGCGGGACTAGAAATATTTTTATATTTATTAACCATATTGTGGTAAGAAAAGTCGAGATAATAATAGTATTATCGTTATTTTGAAAGTTAATATGTTTATTTACTAACACTGCTAACAGATGTCGCATAGTTCGCGAAATTTCATTGGCTGAAATTAACAGTAAGAATTCAATTGTGAACCGATTTCGCAGTTCGCACAGGTCGTGTGCACAGGTCGTGTGCATGGCTTGCTATGCACTCGCTTATTTTTTTAATTGTGAACCCAGCCTAATTCATAGACACTGAGTCACATGTTCGTGGCCTTCAGAATTTCACTTTACGCTCTGTAAAAGTAAAAGTCAAGTACAGTTAAACCTCATACATCCTAATAACTGGGACCAAAGGTCATCCAGTCAAACAAAAAATCCGAATAATTCAGGTAATAAGGGAAATAAGCAGAACAAAATCCTTAAATAAGCAGACATACCGTTACTACGATAAAAAAAAACACTATGTTTTTTTAACAGAATTACATAGTACACATAACCTATAGTATTTACAAGTCATTAAAATATTTAAAAGTAACTTTTCACGTAATTTCTTAGCAAAGAATTCGTCACTTTCATCTCTTTTGAAACATGTGCAGCGTTTAAATGAAGAACGGTCAGGTACCTACATTATCGTAAGCTAACCTCCTTTGTTTGCATACATGTAGAATACAATGGTAAATTTTTGGGAATATTAAATGTCTACAACGAGTGCCGGATAAACGAGGTTTTACTGTATGTAAGGTAGACAGACGTGTTACATGAAAACAATTCCCGAAATAATTTTTTTTCGGCAGCTTTGGGTTTCGCAAGTCTTAAGTGATCGTAACTAAATAAAGGCTGGCTGGTTAGGTTTCGTCAGCGAAATTAAAAACACTTACTCTAAAATAGTAAAATGTGTTTTATTTTTGTTCAGAACGCGACTTATCACGAGCGAGCGGCGATAAAGCGGCGATGACTGGGGTTCAATGAATCCAGACGCGTGGCTCTGGCGAGCTAGCTTGCTCTGACAGGCGATCTTCTGGGCGCGACTGACTACTGGGAAATTGCGGAATCACAACTGCAAGGAATGTATTACATTTCACGGTCAAGAGAACTTTAGTTAAAACAAAATAACGTAACTCAACCACATTACAAAAATAAAGGTTACAAATATTTTGTTTCTTCGCGCAATTATAGCAATAATGCTGGATTTTGTTTAGAGCACGCAGCCTTATGGCGAAATATAAATCTCAAAAGTTGTAAATAAATAATTTTAATTACATATTCTCGTCCTTTCACTTTATTACCGCGTTGCAATAAGATTATCATAGAACATTTGCTCGCAGAGGCAGTATGCCATGGTCGTAACACTAACAGTCCACGTTTTCACTTGATGCAGGCACTTAATGTTGATTTAAACTAATGGACAGGTGGATGGGTAGGTGGCCGCCACACGCGTTACAAGTGAAACTTCACTGAAAGAGGATCAGCAAATTTGTAGGGTTCACGAATATGCGAAACACACGTACGAGTGTGCTGCAACGCAAATATACCCTCGAGCACTGCGTTTTCAGTCACGTAATCTCATAACTAAAATAATATATAAGCCATCTTTAGGGCCATGCATATTTCGAGAAAAGATTCCGAGACTAGTTATAAGTAGACCCCCGGAAAATTCGCGGGTTCATTTCGTGTTATGCTAAAATACAAATAATTATACCTTAGTGCTGCTTCTGTCATTGGTTCACTGTTAATCTGGAGGACTGAGGGCCAATTAGAGACCCTTACTCATAGAAGTGTCGAATCACAGGCCACCCAGTCGAGACGACTCACAAGTCAGCAGCCAATGAACATTTGGCATTTGCCCGAGTGTGTAGAGGATATTGGAGTCTATCCTGGAGGTCATTGAACCCGCGAATTTTCCGGGTCTCTAGTTCTAAGTTAAAAAACTGTAGCACCATCTGTGTTTCGTGATTGGGTGAATTTCTTTCAAGTTTGTGTCGAGTGGTACAACACCAATCAGTAGAGACAGGAAAAATACGCGGATTCATTTCGTGATAGGCTGAAATTCAAACATGTGTATAATTCTGCTGGTTCTGCTATTGGCTCGCGGTTTAACTGGAGCTCTCTGGGCTAATGAGAGACTATCGACCAAAGAAGCGTCGAATCACAAGCTACCCAGTGGAGACGACTCACAATTTAGTAACCAATAAACACGCGTGTTTACTTGAGAAGTGCAGAGGATAATGGAGGCTATCCTAGAGGTCATTGAGTCCACGAATTTTTCCGGTCCCTACCAATCAGAGTAATTCAGTGCGAAAGCAAACGCGTCCTGAATGGCTAGGTCAAAAAAAGGAAACGACTTCTCTCGCTAGACGGCCGCCAATCACAAGGAAGAAACCGCTGGTGCGGGTTATACCTTGTTGCAGTCTAATAGGCGTTCAGAT
Organism: Bacillus rossius redtenbacheri; assembly: GCF_032445375.1. Lineage (NCBI taxonomy): Eukaryota > Metazoa > Arthropoda > Insecta > Phasmatodea > Bacillidae > Bacillus > Bacillus rossius. The sequence goes on from NW_026962011.1 coordinate 35,076,153, forward strand.
TTATTCGTGGGAAATGCCTGCCCCTAGCCATCTGCAATAACGTACTCAGTGGAGGTTCACGACAGTGACAAGCACGGAGACTGTAAACCTGCTGCCTGACTCTCTATGTTTGTCACTTCCCCTCGGTCCCTGAGAGTGGTCTCGACTCGCAGGCAGCAGCACAAGACAGACTCCGAGCAGCAGGGGCGCTGTGCTCGTGTGGGAACTGGGAACGAAGACACCCGAGAACCCACGACCCTGCACGCAGCTCCCCAGTTCGCACGGTAATGACAGAAGACCGCGCGCCAGGACTCAGGAGACTAGACCTCCCGCTGGGAGCCGCCAGACGATTACCGCTACGAGCTGCAGTCGAAACAGAACCAAGTGCGCTAATTGCACAGCGGACTGTCCCAGAAAGTGTTTTCCCGACGGAAGGCGTTCACCCGGTAATTTTCCTCGACGAAAGCAACCAGCCACCGAGCTTCCATGACTGTTGTTCGCGTCACACGAAGACCCGGGTCGAGATAAAGACGTCTCACGGACATCGCGGCGAAACAGCGAGACGAAACAACTCGATAACGCCCGCTATGGGGCCTGACCACACCAGGCATCGAATCCAGATCGTCATGGTGGGAGACAAGTGCTCTGAACACTATTTATTTTTAATATTTGCTCGTTGGTAATCATCATCACGAACAAGCCAACCTAACCCCGATACCGCCATCCGTGAGTTTATTTAGACAGTTTTCACTGACTGTGTGACAAAACCCGACGATACAAACGCACAGCCAGGCCTCGACCGGGACTCGAACCCAGCACCTCTCGCACCAAGAGCGTCGTGCAGTCAACTGAGCCAAGGAGGTCGGTCGGTCAATCCCTCTGGAAATTACACTCTTGTCAAAGTTTTGGATGAACCGAAATTGGTAACCCCAGTAGAACTGACGTGAGCACAGAGACGCGTGACCTGTAAAGTTTGTTAAAAACGGGTTTTCAGCACTTTCATGACTCACATACTACACAATGATTAGAGACCGGCAAAATTCGCGGTTTCGATGGCCTTCAGGATAGACTGCACATACCCCTGTACACTCGGGCAAATAACTCAAGTTCATTGGCTGCCGACTTGTAAGTCGTCTCAGCTGGTTTGTCTGTGATACGATCCTTCTTTGGTTGAGGGTTTATAACTGGTTGAGATTCGTCCAGATGAATAGTAAGCCAATAGCAAAATTATCTAAGAGATATATGTGTTTGAATTCTATCCTATCACCGAATGAATCCGCGAATTTTGCAGGTCTCTAACAATGATCTACTCAGTACTAGGGTTATGTATTTATCACGAAAAGATTTCGAGACTAGCTGAGAGTTAAAGCACTGTAGCATTGTATGTGTTTCGTGATGGGTTGAGTTTCTTTCAGGTCGGCCCTCCAATCACAATAAGTCAGCGTGGAAGTAAAACTCGGCCTGACTGACCCGGTCAAATAGGGCACAGGTTTCTCTCGCAGACGTCCGCCAATAACAAGGAAGAAACAGCTAGTGAGGACATACCATATTGCAGTCTAATGGGCGTTGGGATTTTTTTTTCGCGAATAATTCCTGTCCCTACTCAACACTTTCGAATGAGGAAATGAACAAGTGAATAATTAGGGAAGCTACGTCATCAGTAACGACACCATACATTCCGATCTAGTCGGCCATAACTGAAGTGAAAGTAAAGAACTGCAGAGGTCATTACTACAAACTAATGACAAAGAATTTAATTAAGTTTGAAATCTAATGCCGCGGTAAGAAAGCAATTGGATTGTCGTAATAAGAGTCACGCAGAAAATGCACACAAGAAACACAGTGGTCGAAAGCAATTTCAGGAGAAACTTCTACTTAACAAGCTACTTTAGAGATTTCATTTAACGTTAGCTCCTGGTTTCGACATCGAGAAAGGAAATCATACTTACGTGTAATAACTAGAAGAAAATGAATGAAGTTTACAGGTGCAGGTAAAATAAAACCACAATGGTATATCAGCATAATAAACAAGGGCGATATGCATAACAGAAGTGGAAAATTGTTGGAGAGAAACGTTCAAAATTTAAATTAACATTACTTTGTGGTCATTCAAATGCATTACCATTCGCCAAGACACCTGCATTACCCACACAAGCCTTACGTGTTGACTACAATTGCATGGGGGGGAAAATGGGCAAAATAGCAGAATTACGACGAAGTACCAAACTTTTCGATAACTCGGTTAGCCCGTTTTGAATTTTTATAGACGGATGGTTGAATTTTTTCAGTTTTAAACTATAGTCCATCCAATATATTCCGATGAGAACTAACATGAATTTCATTGATACAGTATTTATTATACTAACATTGACTTCTTTCGGGAACACGAAAGTGAATATAAACGGCGAACAAGAACGAGGACAACAGTTCTAGTTCTAGCTAGTATTTATGCAAGAAATTAACAGAAAATACACTTTATTGGCTTATTATTTACACATGTAAAAAAAAAAAAACAAATATTTATTTAAAATTCACGCGCGGGAAAGAGAATTTTCTGTCTGCGTTCTCTGGACTTGTACAAAAGGTGGCGAAACATAACACCGGCCCTACATCGCACTAGCCAGTGTGCTAGTATAATCTTGGCGACCGTTCACACGACTCGAGTTCGCTTCACGTCGAGGAGTACGAGAACGTGAGAAATACTCCTGGCCTGGACTTCAGAGGCAATACTCCTGCCCTGTACTTCAGAGGCAACACTCCTGGCCTGGACTTCAGAGGCAATACTCCTGGCCTGGACTTCAGAGGCAATACTCCTGCCCTGTACTTCAGAGGCAACACTCCTGGCCTGGACTTCAGAGGCAATACTCCTGGCCTGGACTTCAGAGACAATACTCCTGCCCTGTACTTCAGAGGCAATACTCCTGCCCTGTACTTCAGAGGCAATACTCCTGGCCTGTACTTCAGAGGCAATACTCCTGCCCTGTACTTCAGAGGCAACACTCCTGGCCTGTACTTCAGAGGCAATACTCCTGGCCTGGACTTCAGAGGCAATACTCCTGCCCTGTACTTCAGAGGCAATACTCCTGGCCTGGACTTCAGAGGCAATACTCCTGGCCTGGACTTCAGAGACAATACTCCTGCCCTGTACTTCAGAGGCAATACTCCTGGCCTGGACTTCAGAGGCAATACTCCTGCCCTGTACTTCAGAGGCAACACTCCTGGCCTGTACTTCAGAGGCAATACTCCTGGCCTGGACTTCAGAGGCAATACTCCTGCCCTGTACTTCAGAGGCAACACTCCTGGCCTGGACTTCAGAGGCAATACTCCTGGCCTGGACTTCAGAGGCAATACTCCTGCCCTGTACTTCAGAGGCAATACTCCTGCCCTGTACTTCAGAGGCAATACTCCTGGCCTGGACTTCAGAGGCAATACTCCTGGCCTGTACTTCAGAGGCAATACTCCTGCCCTGTACTTCAGAGGCAATACTCCTGGCCTGGACTTCAGAGGCAATACTCCTGGCCTGGACTTCAGAGGCAATACTCCTGGCCTGGACTTCAGAGGCAATACTCCTGCCCTGTACTTCAGAGGCAATACTCCTGCCCTGTACTTCAGAGGCAATACTCCTGGCCTGGACTTCAGAGGCAATACTCCTGCCCTGTACTTCAGAGGCAATACTCCTGCCCTGTACTTCAGAGGCAATACTCCTGGCCTGGACTTCAGAGGCAATACTCCTGCCCTGTACTTCAGAGGCAACACTCCTGCCCTGTACTTCAGAGGCAATACTCCTGGCCTGGACTTCAGAAGAAATTGGCGTCTCCGCCTTGGTGAGCTTGGCGGAAGGCGCCTTGCAAACAAGTTTATTCTGTGCTCACCACTCCCCGGGTCAGAAGACAAACAAGCACGCTGACCACTACACACAGTAGGAAATAATGGAGGTCATTACAGTGAGCTGATTCGAACAAGAGACTCCACTCCAGATATAGGGACCTGAGCAGTGCTTCTTCCAGAGTTGTATTTCCGTGGGGGCACTACTAACTCCGTTAATTCCATCCAGCTGTACCTTAAAATAGTACAACAGTAGCTTAAGTTATGTTTTTCATAGACACACAAATATAATAGCCTACCTACCATAACTTAATTTTTCATATTTAATTCTGACTCAGTGTGTTTAGCAAACTAAAGCTATTTGACCACATCTAATCAAGCCTATCCTGGAGAGAGCCTGGACCGATCACTGGCCCTGACTCCGCGAGCATTATGACGTCACGCTCGGGAGACGTGGCGAGAGGACCGCGGATGACTCGCAGTCACCTTCATCTTAAAAAGAACGGGGGTTGGTTCTTTTATTTTCCAAGTCATTACCAGCCCATTACGACTCTCAACGGGTTCTTGCATCTCTTAACAGGTCCCGTCGCTTTAACCTTTGTTAGGAGGAACTTCTGTGCGTGAGAAGTGATGGCTGTCTTCTTCTACTCAGTGCATGACCTGACTTGCGCTTCAACGACCGAAACCCTTTTTTTTCCCTAGCATTCAATCCGACGTACATACGATTTCACTAACAAATAGAATTATAAGATTCTTTTTTTTTAAATATTTATTCTCTCACAAGAAAACTTATCTGTGACTATAAGCCAAGTATAAAATATTAAATATTTTTATGGACGTCGGAACACGTGCGTTTATGCATGAGGGGGGGGGGGGCGGCGAGAATAGCATTTCGCTTCCCTCCTTTTCCCAGAATAAATGTTTGATCCTAGTAGTATTTTTCTCAACCAGTAGTTACAAACGTTGCATTGATGATCACATTGGTTAGAAAATCAAATTTATGATTGTCAATATACTGTAAAATGATTGCAAATTCCTAGATGGTATTTTATTTAAATTGTACTACATCTACTGTCCGAGTGGTACATATTTAATACATACTACGTCATCAAATTCTTGGAATGGTATATTTAATATTTTGGTTCGGAAACTCATTAAATAGCACAATTTTGCATCTAAAATTCCAAATTTTTCCGGGGCAGAGCTTTAGGACTGAGGTAAGTGTGATACATATTTTCGCCCCCCCCCCCCCCTCCTTCATGAAAATGTTCCGACGTCCCAACCCGTTTACACGAGGTACTAGAGCTAATAAATATTGAAGGAAAAAACATCACGTTTAAAAATAAGATCCTCTCTTGCAATTACACTCCCGTAATTAATACGCGTGACGGTGCTCCCAAGTCTAACACTCAATCTTGACATTTTTTTGTGTATTTTAACACGCATTTTTTTTTTGCAACAGGCTAGTGAAAGCATAAAATGATAATTGGCACAATGAATATGAAAGATTCTGATGGATAGAGACCGAAAAAAATTCGCGAATTCATTTCGCGATAGGCTAAAATACAAATAGTTATACCTCAGTGCTGCCTCTGCCACAACTCACCTGAATGACTCTGGGCCAATTAGAAACACAAAAACCAAAGCTTTATCGAATCACATGCTGCTACGTTGGGACGTCTCACAAGACAGCAGCCAATGAGTGAGTGGGTTAACATTTGACCGAGTGTACGTAGAACTATGGAGTTCATCCTACAGGGCATTGAACCCGCGAATTTTTCCGGTCCCTACTGATGGAAGAAAGTGACTGGCTGAATATAGAAAGAGAGAGAGAGGGGGGGGGGAATCTAGGCTGGACTACAGGGAGTTCCGATTGCGGAGGCGTCGGACGGGAAAGGACAGTCGGTGGACAATCGAACACTGCAGCAGAGTGCCAGGGTGTAGGGGGAGGGGGAGTGGGGGTAGATAATCTCCGGCAACTCTGACCTCGGAAGCACTCCGCTGCTAGCGCGTGCTCCGTGTCGCCGGTAGAAAGCCCTCTCTCTCTCCCGCCAAAGCCAAGAGATTATATAGAAAGCCGCGGTGACAGGACGCGAGCGACTTACAAGAAAGTTCCCCCCCCCCCCCTCATCGCGGGGTGTCTCTCTCTTTACGTAATAAATCACTCGCCCAAAATGAGTCTGCGCGAGTGCGCGGTTGCCCGCATTCAACCGCTTGGCCGAAAGAAAGAGAGAGAGAGAGAGAGAGAGAGAGAGAGAGAGAGAGAGAGAGAGAGAGAGAGAGCCTCGCATTCACACCGCCGGCCGAGAGGAGATGAGAGGCAGGGAGGGGGGAATTCTTTTCAAAAGCGTCATTCAGCGTCGGGAAGGCAGCTAGCTGTGTGATTAATATTTCCTTCGTTTTTTATTCGGTAGGCAACCTCCTCCTCCCCTTCCCACACAAACTATGAAAACCACACCAACCAAACTCATCATCACGCGCAGATTCTGTTTACAATAGGAGAAGGTCTCAAATCCTGATCCAACGGCAGAGTGTCCACAAATAAAAAAAAAATATTAATTTGCCGTGGAGCAAAAGAAGGTTTTAAGAACCTGAGGCGAAGAGGATAAACTGCACTTGGGTGATATGTAAACACACACATATGATATTTTGATAAAGTATTTACAGTTATATGTTTCGGATACACAGTTTCGCTTCATGCTATAGACTATTGGAAAAGTTATTTTTTTTTTCATTTTATTTTGTGTAGTATCGAAGAGTATACATAAATAAATAGGTTTATATGCTGCTGAAAAAAAAGTCTGGACATTAATATTCATAAAAAAACTTATAAAAAATAAAATACGCTTCTTGTATTAGATAGTGCATTAATTTCAAATGTACTTAATTTTAATCATCTACAGCAGATTGATATACAACCTTTTTTATCACACCTCTATTGGAATTGTAGTATAGCCGCAAATTATGCGAAAAATATATTTTTTAACTAATTAAATTTCAGTTCCAAATTTAATTTTTGCGAGGCGATGTCCACGCCGACACGTCAGAAGTCGATGGACGGACGCCGACTGCCGACATAAAGGGTCTTCGGACGGCACGCAGTCGTAGTGGTAACCAATGGCGCTCGCTCACGAGAAAGGAAGGGGGGGGGGGGTTTGTGGGAGGGGGAGGGGAGGAGATTCTCTGCCAGGGAGGCTGGAGTTGAGCGGGAGCACGACATCCAAAAGCCCGGCGGCAGCTGAATAATTCATTGTTCAACAGCGACAGGAAATACTATAGTCTAGATTAGTTACAGGTTACTATTTTCCGCGGCGTTGAGTGCGAAGGGAGGGGGGGGGGGTAAAGCAAAGGGCCCACTTGCGCTTGCAAAATAGTGACCGCGAAACGCGGGTGGATAAACGTAAATGCTAAAACTATGCTTATTGCATACATGTAGGCCAACATATGGGCAGTATAGAAACAAGGACTCCATCCACAGATGACTCGTGTCTGTTAGAACCCTAGCGCAGAACGCTCCCCCTCCCCCTGAGAAGCCTATAGATTTGCGCCCTCGACTTTTCTGCACGACAGCTATGGAATGTTAAAAAAATGAGTATTTGTAATAGTTGTCCCTGCTTTGCGCCGACATCAAGGGACGGTGCTAGGAGGTCCAGACCAGAGGAGGGGGACACTGCTTCCACCTCGGTGCGACCAATATGTGCCGGGTCCCCTCTTCGGGCCCAATAAAAGAGGGATGAACCGCCGTGCCAAGGGATTGGGAAAAGGGAGGAAAAGAAGACTTTTTTACGAACGATTGCACCCGTCCTGTTGGCTGACGGCCGGGAGCCGGGGTGACGGAGCCCTGCCCTGCTCTGCTCTGCTCTTCTCTGCTCTGCTATGCTCTGCTCTGTCTGGCTGCGATGCCGTCCACCGCTGGACCACACGCGCCAAGCCCAGCGAGTAACCAGGTACGTCGGAACAGGGGGGGGGGGGGCAGCAGGGGCGATTCGTTCCGTGCTGTTATGCATGGGGGGGGGGGGGGCCGTGAGTAGCATTTCACCCCCCCTCCTTTTCCCAGAATAAATGTTTGGTCCTAGTAGTATTTTTCTCAACCAGTAGTTACAAACGTTGCATTGGTGATCACTAGAGACCTGCAAAATTCGCGGATTCATTCGGTGATAGGCTAGAATTCAAACACATATACCTCTTAGATAATTTTGCTATTGGCTTACTGTTCATCTGAACGAATCTCAACCAGTTATAAACCCTCAACCAAAGAAGGATCGAATCACAGACAAACCAGCTGAGACGACTTACAAGTCGGCAGCCAATGAACTTGCGTTATTTGCCCGAGTGTACAGGGGTATGTGCAGTCTATCCTGAAGGCCATCGAAACCGCGAATCTTGCAGGTCTCTAGTGATGACATTGATTAGAAAATCAAATTTATTATTGTCAATAGACTGTAAAATGATTGCAAATTCCTAGATGGTATTTTATTTAAATTGTACTACATCTACTGTCAGAGTAGTATTTAATACATACTACGTCATCAAATCCTTGGAATGGTATATTTAATATTTTGGTTCGGAAACTCATTAAATAGCATAATTTTGCATCTATAAATTCCAATTTTTTCCGGGGGAGGGCCCCCGGACCCCCCGCCCTAGCACTGAGGTAAGTGTGATACATCTTATCGCCCCCCCTCTCATGAAAACGTTCCGACGTCCCTGCGAGTAACTCAGTGCCACGTGACACTGACATACGGCGCACGCACAATACCTACACGCTGTACACCAAAGTAACCTACACGTATAGCGCACAGCTTGTGAACGTCACTTCAGTATCAATATTTCCATTAATCCAAAAATAATATAATTTACGGATATGTAACGTACAAGAGCGCACGCATAATCTCATTACGTAGAAGGAAAAAAAGGGGAAACGGGAGCAGAACCTATTTACCTATTTTTTTTACTTTCAAAATCTTTCCTTTCTTTTAGAGAGAATGATAGATTTTATAAGATTGCTTTAGATTTCGTAGGGAGGGGGATAATAATACATTACCCCATATCCCCCCGATCCCTTCGTAATCTTCTGCAAATGTAACAAAAATAAATAAAACTTGTCATGTTTGTTACCAAACACAACAACTATTGCAGCATAGAAAACGTTTGGAAAATTATTATTTTCGTCAAGCAGACCGTTCATTGTATGTATTATTATAAGGCCCTCGTCACTAACGCAAATGATTTAAAATATACTCTCAATGATATCCAGATTCGGGGGAATAATGAAAGACCGATGTATGGAGCACTACGTCTTACGTCTTATGTCAAGCCACGTCACTCGGTGGCTGACGGAGAGCGAGTGGCTAAAGAAACTTTGTTTTTCCTGAAGTTCAGTACCAAGGAACATCATCTTCAACAACAGTCCGTCGGGCCGCGAACATCCGCCACGCCAGTCGCAAACGATACTACTACGTTGTTTATTATCCTCCATTCCTTCACTTCTTCCCACCAATCACCCGGCCATTACAATACAAACGAGCCATCGAAAGAACGGGAAACGAGCCCAATTAGCGCATTGCCGGCTACACGAAACAAAAGGGAGAGAAAGATGGTTGAGTGGTCAGCAGCTCGCCACTTAATGAAGTCCGCTTCACGACGGGGTCAGACACAGATATTTCGCATGTGCCTCTTATCTTATAATGATATAAACGACGTCGAAAAGTTAAGGGGGCCCGCCTAGTCAGGGAAGTATTTGTGTCAGCGGAGGCGGGATGATAAGTGCGACGCTCGCTGGTGCTTCTAGCGCAGCGTCGCCTCTAAGCGCAAGGCTATGAACTGGCGCGCAGTTTTCTCGTCGTGAATAAGAAAATTATGAGGTTTGAGCGGTGACCAGAAAATTATGGCAGAGAAATAAAGACAAAGTTGTTATACAATTCCCTGGAGGGCTTTCAAGAATCTTTACCGGGTGTTGTTTTCATGCCTAAAAATTATTCTGAAATCCCTGCGTTTTAGTCATTTTCACGCTTCTAAAAATAGTTGAAAAATGAAGTACGGAAAACAAAATACTTATGCGCCCTCAACGTCTCAAAAGTTTTTCACAAAATGATCACCTCTCGGATATCTTGAGCAGTTGCACTGAGAGAAAGGTTTGTTTGCCTCAACAAAATATTTGTTTATATGTGGCGAAATAAATATCTATTTTGTTAATTCAAACAAATATCTTGTAGTAGGAAAGATTCTGCTGACCCAACAAAATGATTTTGTCAACTCAAATTTATATTTGGTTAGGTGTAACAAATTATTCTTGTTACCGAGTTTGGTTAATATAACAACATATTTTGTTGCACCCAGTAAATATTTGTTTCGCCACATGCAAACAAATATTTGTTTGATTCAAACAAACCTTTTCTCTCTTTGTATTAAAACGCGTGGTTTCTTCTGAAGCTCATGCACGGAGCTACCTCGACGCACTCGCGGGTCGACGAACTCTACCCGGGGGTCACAGACGGCACGAGAGAGGGGGGGGGGGGCAGTCTCAGTTACACAACGGCCCGTCGAAGGGAAGGTATCGGGCGGCGAGCTGGACTTTCAGCCGGATCTCTCGGCGGGGCTGTTGCGTAACCCGGGCGGTCGCCCTGTCTCCCGGGGTGCAGGAAGTGTCCAACCCACACCTTCGACGTCATTACCCCCCACCCTACCCTTCCACGTGCGCCTCCAACACCCGACACACGCCTCGCGCTACGAAGATCCAGCTTTCGGGAGGTTTGCCAGCGTGCGGAAAGACGATAACAAACTGCGACCTCCTACACACGTTTACCATCCCCCCACCCCAACCCTCAGGCCAGAACATCTCCGACGATAGTGGCGTCCGTAGACTTTGCTGGGGTCCTCGTATCTTCGAGAGGGGCCTTACCGCGGCGCGTGAGAGAGGAGCAATATGTAATAAACCTCCCTACGGAAACATGAAAAATAATAATCTTCAAAACAACATTTTTAAGCATATCTGGAACTTAAATTTTCAACGATAGTTTTCAAATTTAGCTTTAAAAATTCCGATATATTTTTCTTCCCCCTGAGAAACTATATACTCCGGTTGATTTTTTAAATTCCAACGATCAGAATTCCAGTGAAATCGCGTGTCAATTTGGGCCAGTACAAATTTTGAAAGTTTTTTTTTTTTTTAAATTTTATTATGGACACTCAATTGAAATCGTTAGGGTATTGATCACAACTCGAACTTACATGGTAATAATTTAAGTCTTCCATTTCTGTTTACTGTCCATACTTCCCCAGGAGAGCGGGCAGGAAAGGAAGAGCGCCGGCGCAGGGCCTGCCCTGGCCTGGCCGTGAGTCCAGCCCAGGGTGTCCACAGTTAGTACTTTCGTACTAGATCTAGTACTTTTATAACTTTTTTAGTGGTTTAGTACAGATCTAATACATTTTTCTTTAATATAATAATATTATTGTAACTCCAATGTGTTTTATTATTACCTAAGCGTAATTATTTTTAAATTAACTATGGAATGCATGTGTGTGTGGTGTGATATTTAAGTTCGAGCATTGCAATGTCATAATAATTTCCTAAATTGTTAAAAACCATAAAAAAATTATAATTTAGTACTTTTTTTTCTAATCTAGTACTTTTTTCTCGCCTAAGTTGGTACGAAATATTTTTTCCTTTTGGACACCCTGGTCCAGCCTCTCAGGCCTCTCAGCCAGTCTCCAGGGCGGATCCTAGATTACTGTTTCCTCTTCTCGTGTATTCTCCACTGACCGACCACCTTCGTTTTCTTTTCCCAGCCTGGCACAGTCGGATCCTCAAACAAATACGAAATTCACAAGCGTTTTCGTCTGCACGATACTGCATTTGACACAGTTTTCTAGCGACATGTAATTGTGAATTCTCCAGCCTACTTTTGTAAAAGTGCATCATTTATTTTCGCAAGTATTTTAAAAAGTAAATATGAAAAAAAAACTTTTTTTAATGGTACCCATAATCTAAAACCTTTTTAATGATACCCTAAAACCTGATTTTTATTGGACTTCATAAATTTGGACTATTTTTTGGGTTGTTGTGACTAAAAACATAAAGATAATTGTAATAATAAATAGTTATAAAATGTACAAATAACTTTCATAGGATACTCCACTTGACCTGAAGATCCTACTTTGGAATTCTTACGGACCCCCCCCCCCCCCCACCTAATCATTTTCTTCTGACCGCAATATACCAACAACCTCTCAACCTATTTGGCTCATAAGCGAACTTGAAAATTCAATTGGCCCCACACGCGTACCCACCAAATACTAACGCCCACTCGCCTCGCTTTGTTCGATCGATTGTGGACTTGGGAGGAGGGGAGGAGGGATAGTCCTGCTGTGAACCGGCGCGAGGCCAGCAGGACCTCGTGTGTACCAGCATCACGAACCTGGTGAAAGCAGGACACGTTACTGGCCTGCCTTGGTCCTGGCGAATACATTCTAAAATTCTGGCACACAAGTTGGGCAACCAAGGTGCTTTAAGAGGGATTCAAAATATAACCACATATTGCAGTACAGATGTATCGTTTCTTGGCCCGATGAATAGGGACCGGAAAAATTCGCTGATTCAATGACCTCTAGGATAGCCTCCATTATCCTCTGCATTTCTCAAGTAAACACGCGTGTTAATTGGGTACTAAATTGTGAGGCGTCTCCACTGGGTAGCTTGTGATTCGACGCTTCTTTGGTCGATAGTCTCTCATTGGCCCAGAGAGCTCCAGTTAAACTGCGAGCCAATAGCATAACCAGCAGAATTGTACACATGTTTCAATTTCAGCCTATCACGAAATAAATCCGCGAATTTTTCCGGTCTCTACCGATGAACCACATGGCCAGCTCTGGACCTTTGTAAATGACAACATTTGGGACTCCATGTCACTCTCACACATCAACTGCCGTCACCCACGTGAAGCATGGTAATACAGTGATTTCCTCCCAGCTCTTTAATCCGAGAAGGTGTCTTTTCGTTTCAATCCCTCTCCATAAGATTTTTTTTATTAAGATGTTTCAGGTCCAAAGCGTCCCTCGCACCAATCATGTGCGTGCAAAGTAGTTGAAGGCTAACGGCATACTGACCTGAATGTACTTTTCCTGGTTGGTGGGAAGTACGTGTAGGGGCAGGCATTTTTCGCGAATAAATCTGAACGGCTATTAGACTGCAACAAGGTATACCCGCACCAGCGGTTTCTTCCTTGTGACTGGCGGCTGTCTGCGAGAGAAGTCGTCTTTTTTTGACTTAGCCAGTCAGGACGCCTTTGCTTTCGCACTGAATTACTCTGATTGGTGTTGTATCAATCGACATGTACCTGAAAGAAATTCACCCAATCACGAAACACAAACGGTGCTGCAGTGTTTTAACTTATAACTATTCTCGGAATCTTATCGCGAAATATGCATGGCCGTAAGTATTTGCTATTCTCGGCAGGGAAAAAACACTGCGAATGCGCTCAGTTTTTTTTTTGGCAAGACGCGAACTGGAGTCTCGTGAGGCAGCTCGCTCCCTTTGAAAAGTCCTCCCCCCCCCCCCCCTTCATACACCGACCCTCACCCGGCACGGACCCCCACAGGCGCGTCAAAGTCGCCTGCTCGCGCGCCACGGCAGGCGTCAAACGGCAAACGTCAAAGGTACACATTCCGCAGCAGAAAGTAAACATTTCGTCCGCTCAACTCGCAGCCGGAATACTGCGCTGTCGAATATAACGTCGAATTCTGAACGTCTTAAATTCAAAACATACTGTATTTAAGGAGGACACATTAGACGCCAAATTGCTTTCAACCTTGTAACATTATAAACGTTATTTAATTATTTATTTACTATTGAAAATGTACATTTGTTAAGGCAGAGATCGTAAATTAGTGCCTATTGGCTGTATTATTATATACAGTTGTAGACATGCCCAATTATAAACGAAAATTGCTTTATATAGGAAAATATTCGTAGCAGCCAGTAACCATTAACAGCAGGCATTCCATTAAAAATCGAAAACAAGATGGCATATTTCTGTTCCTATTTCGCCTCCGTAAGGCCGTGACACTCACCGGTCGAACAAAAAAAAAATGTGTGTGTGAGCTTATGTACGGGCATTAGAAGTAATATTTAATTGGCGTAGTAAACAGCTAACTTTAATTTTGCATGCAAATAATTAATAAAAATAATATAACGAAAGGACTGGAGTGATATTATAAATTCGGTTGGTAAAGTATAAATTCAATTATAGTCATTTTTTTAAATATATACTCAGTATCCAATATTAATATAAACATTTGTATACAATTAATTATTTATCTTAGAAAATAATCCAGTTAATTTTAATTATTAATAAAAATCAATTTTATGCTGAATGTTTATTCTTATTTATTAATTAAAGTTATTTATTAAATAAGAATGCAATAATATATAATGAAAATAATGTATACATACAGGAATATAACCTTACTAATATAAATACACTTGAAAAAGTTTACAAACACAATTACTATCATTAATATTCACAATAAATATATTTTTAATAATATGGACCAGTATTAAATACCAATCACTAATATATACGATTTAAAAGAACATAGTTGTTATTTTTGCGTGTAGCCTTTTTCCGTCCTGTCAATTTTCGTTGCATGTTGCGCGTGCATCGTAAAAAATTCACTCTCGTAATTTTTCCATGACGCGCCTAAATTAGTATAACTTCCAAAAGTTCAGCGAAAGGTCGGGAGCATAATAATTTTCAAAACAGGAAGTTCAGAAGTACGTAGTTAGGCTACGAAAGCCTTTGATCTATTCGTTTTTAAAACTCATTCTAGAGACCGGAAAAATTCGCGGGTTCAATGACCTCCAGGTTAGACTCCAATATCCTCTACACAGTCGGGCAAATGCCAACTGTTCATTGGCTGCTGACTTGCGAGTCGTCTCGACTGGGTGGCCTGTGATTCGACACTTCAATGAGTGAGGGTCTCTAATTGGCCCTCAGTCCTCCAGATTAACAGTGGACCAATGGCAGAAGCAGCACTAAGGTATAATTATTTGAATTTTAGCCTAGCACGAAATGAACGCGCGAATTTTTCAGGTCTCTAACTTATTCACATGAAAAAAAAAAATATATGATTACATTTCACGCCAGCCAATCTTCATCCTGTGCCCGTTATTCCTTGTTGATTTCTACTTGGTCGCACTGGAAGCCATGTTGGCGAGAGAGACGCGCGGGAAGTAGTCCCCGCTGCGACCGCTGCAGAGATGCGGCGCTGCATGCGTAGCGCCCGTGTGTGGTCGCCGACACAAGGAAGGGGGGGGGGGGGGCACGCAGCTCCGTGTTGCTGCATGCTCTAGTAATCTCCTTGACCTCAGCGGGTCGCTCGTAATTATACCTCCCGGGCTCACCGGCTGCCCTTTCCTGCATTACACACCAGAGCTGACGGCGTCTGGACTCCGCGCGAAGCTGCACCGGCTTTGCTACGGGAGTCTGCATGCACCCAACCGCGCTCACCACCTTTGGGGCTGATCTACGTGCAATCAGTCCTCAGTGGATGATCATAGAGAGGGCCATGCATATTTCGCGAAAAGCTTCCGAAACTAGTTATAAGTTAAAACACTGTAGCACCGTCTGTGTCTCGTGATTGTGTGACTTTCTTTCAGGTACATGTCGATTGATACAACACCAATCAGATTGAAGTGTGTAAAAAGTATAAAGCTAAATAATGAAAAAAAAAACACAAGCCTGCTTACATTTGATTGTTGACAAAATCTTAGGCTTACGTGATGTATTTTGAGGCAAGGAAAATTTTTTTTGGGGAGGTTGTCGAGGGTGGGGGGGGGGCATTAAGGTTTTTCGCCTAGGGCGCCAATTTACCTTGCACCGGCCCTGCGCATATTTCGCGAAAAGATTACGAAACTAGTTATCAGTTAAAACACTGTAGCACCGTCTGTGTCTCGTGATTGGGTGAATTTCTTTCAGGTACATGTCGATTGATACAACACCAAATCAGAGTAATTCAGTGCGGAAGCAAAAGCGTCCTGAGTGGCTCAGTCAAAAAAAGGCAACGACTTCTCTCGCTAGACGGCCGACAATCACAAGGAAGAAACCGCTGGTGCGGGTATACCTTGTTGCAGTCTAATAGGCGTTCAGATTTATTTATGAAAAATGCCTGCCCCTACTCATAGATTATAAGAGCATACCTGCCAAATTTAAAGTTTATACGTGTTATAGGTCCAGATAACTGGTGATGAGTCATTGAGTGGTATTTTGCTTATGTACATATCAACGTGAAACAATGTTAAACTAGTAGACTTTTAGAATGACTTTACTTCCACGAAATTAAACATAAATTTCCGTTGAATATAATTTAACTTTTTTTTTGTGGATTGTTAAAGAGACTGCAGGACAGAAACAAGAATTAATTTAATGCTACTTCATTATATATTGTAGAAATTAATTTAAGAATAATAGCTTTATTTAAGTGTCGAAATCCGCAAACGTAACACGTTACAAAAGCTCACGTTTCACGAAAGAGATAATCAGAAAATAAATTTTATATATATATAAACACAAGTTTAAAGCGTCACATATTCCAAAACACTGATATGTAACTAACAAAATCGATTTATGTTATTTCACTGCTTATCACAAACTTGTAATACCTGTTTATTTGGGCCAAACATCAACAAAAAAAAAAAAGAATTATAAGATGTATACTGTTGCAATTGCAGTGTTACAAAAATATTGCGGATATTATATATTTTTGAAGTTAATATTTTTTAGGCGTGTTATGAAAAAATGATGATAGTGAAATTTTACGATGCACGCGCACCTAGCAATTAAAATTTCACAGGGTGATAAAAAGGCTACATAGAAAAAAAAAGCCATACAAAACAAGCCTACATACCCTACAAATAAACATTGTGTGGTTATAAATCTTATACTTTAGTTATTGATATTGAATACTGGTTCATATTATAAAATAATTAATTTTTCGTAAATATTAGAGATAGAAATTGTGTTTCAAAGTGTTTTCAAGTGTATTTATATAAGTGAGGTTATGTTCCCTTATGTACAACGATGTCAGGTTGCTTGTAAGCTTTCACTGTCACTGTCAAGGAGTGTCTGTGGAGGGTTTAGTAGTCTCCTGGCCGTTTTCATGGGAGTGTTTGTGAGGTTATGTTCCCGTATATATAATTTATTTGCATTATAAAATAATATCTATTACATTATTATTTAATAAATATTTAAATTAATAAATTAAAATAAACATTCAGAATATTTACTGATTTTAATTATTAATTAAAATGTATCTAGATTATTTTAATAAATTAAATAATAATTTTATACACGTGTTTATATTAACGTGTCATACTGAGTATAATTTTTTTTTAATTTGATTGAATAAATATTTTATTTATATTTATATATAATACCACTACAGCCCTTTTATTTCATTGCTATTAATTATTTCCATTCAAAATTAGAATTAGTTTTGTGGTACGCCAAGTAAACATAACTTCTAACGTGCGTACGTAAGTACAAGCACCCATTTTATCTCTTACGTTACCAACTCGGTGCACACGATAATTGAAAAGTTTTAATTAAAAAGTGCCATATCCCGAATGTTCACAATTACTTCGAACAAAATATCCTTATTCCCAATGCCTAGTTTGCGTTGGTATTGCCTGTATTTATCAAAATGCAGTTAGTTTCGCAGTGTCATGCCTAGTATTCTACATTTTACTCGATGTCCTCGGAATCAGGGTTTTTTTTTTTCGACACGTGGTCTTTTTTTTTCCGGATCACACGTGGGAACGAGCAGGGGCGAACGAACCACAGTCGTTCAGCGGTCGGAACGCAACGAGAGCAGCGGCGAGGGAAAGGGGCATTTAGCGCCGATTACCCTGTCCCGGGGACTCCATGAACCCAGGGAGGGGGAAGCAGGGTTAAGTAACTGCGGAGCGGACGTTACGAAACCACCCTCCATCTGCGCTAACCACGAAGACACGATGCCGGCTGGGCGTGGTCGACGACGCCTTGTTCGTCCGGCAGCCGGAGAACTGGAGTTCCCGCGGTCCGTGCGGATATGGACCGTTCTGCGCCCGAGACTTCTACACTGGCGTACATATCACTAGGGACATAGACTGTCACAGGGGTTTCCCCCCCTTTTCTTTGGTAACCCAGCGCTCTTAGAAATAGCCCTACCGCCCTGGGGCCCCCACGGGCGTGGATGCGGATACGCCGCATACGCAACCAGGAAGAGCGTTAGAGCTTTTGGCTATGCAAAGGGATTGAGGCTACCCATCTCAGTTTATGCACCACCTCCGGCCCCCTACTCCACTCAGCTAACCAGCAAGTTGGATGCTCCCTTAGCCCTCTGGAGTTGTCATCACTTCTGGCGCCTACCCCGGTCGCGGGTTCAATGACCTCTAGGATGAACTTTATAGTTCTACGTACACTCGGTCAAATTTCACCCTCTCGTTGGCTGCTGTCTTGTGGAGGTGTCCCCAACGTAGCGGCCTGTGATTCGGTACAGCTACGGTTGAGTGTTTCTCGCTGTCCCCGGGTCTTCCAGGTGAGTTGTGGGCCAATAGCAGAGGCAGCACTGAGGTATGACTATTTGAATTTCAGGCTGTCGTGAAATGAATCCGCGAATTTTTCCGGTCTCTACACATTACCCATAGAACAGTCACAATGCGCTGACGTACACATGGCCATTTACGTTTGTTTACAAATTATGCTCAAACAAACAAGCGGTTTTTTGTTACACGTTGTTAATAAATGTCAGGCAATCTATTAAATTATATATATATATATACACAAACACACACACACACATACTTTGGTTAAAGAAAGTCAAATTTTGAAAACTAAATACAGAAAAAATGGTATAGCCTAAAAACTGTTGAACCCAAAATGGCGTCTTTCGATAGTCATCCAGCTCCTTAAACTATTTTTTTTTTTAATCAGTAACATCTTAGCTCTCGGTATGCGGCATTAGGTAAGAGTAATTTCGCGACTGGAACGGAAGTCGATTGGAACGTAAATATGTAAATACGGTTGCTGCCATCTGTGGGAGTCTCGGAAACCTCGAAAATATGGTGGACCCGCGTAATTCAACCGTATGTCATTGGTGAGGGCAAAAACTGCCATTCTTCTCACGGCCAGAGAAACTGGCGAATCCTGCGTGGTGACATTAAATTGTTATACTGGTTCTAACGAAATCGATAACCAAAGATTAACTGATCCACGAACAGTCCAGAACATAATCGCAGTTAGCAGCTCACGCGTGTAATTTTTTTTTTTTTGCGAGATTCAATACAACATTTTCACGAGTATTTTAAATGTTACTGATCTAATCCAATCAACCTTTCGTTTTGGTATCGACCACCTAGATGAATGAAAAACCTAACTCCCCCGACCCCCTCGCGAGAAATGTAATACTTTAATAACTATCTTACGTATTATTTAAGAAGCATACTTAGCATATACATTTTTCTTCAACATTAAAGAAATGAACTTATACAAATGCGGACTCGGGGTTTGGTTGCCCTGGTTCTACGGTATTTCAGAACACGGGAGTATGTACGTGTCAGTCAAGGCCTCGACCAATGAGACGCGAGAGGCACGCCACGCAGTCGGCGCGCTGATACGCCTGGTTCCGGGGCGACGCTCAAACACCGCAATTAGCCGTCGACGGAGCGCGGTGAAAGGCATCGACACGGGACCGCCGGCAGCGCCCTCGTTAGAGCCCTTCCCCCCTCCCCCGGCCCAGTTCCCGACCCCCTCCTCCCAAACACCCCTCTCTCTCCAATAGCGGCGGTGGCCAGCCAAATCGCGGAAACGTTCAGGAGAAGTGTCTGCGTGACACGTCAAACATCGAGGAAAATAAAATCCGATCAGCAACGCGGCATAAGCTATTATCAGTAGAGACCGAAAAAATTCGCGGATTCATTTCACGACAGCCTGAAATACAAATAGTTATACCACAGTGCTGCCTCTGCTCAACCGTAGCTGTATCGCATCACAGGCCGCTACGTTGGGACACCTTCACAAGACAGCAGCCAATGAGAGGGTGACATTTGACCGAGTGTACGTAGAACTATAAAGTTCATCCTAGAGGTCATTGAACCCACGAATTTTTCCGGTCCCTAATTATCAGGCAAATAAATCAGTTAAATTTATTTAACCTCTTTATAGTAGCCACATATTTTATGGCGTGGCATACCAGAAATTTTGCATCTTATACTAATTTATATGGAACATTTATTTTTAAAATTACAAAACAGCATTAAAAGTTTTTTTTTTTCGCGTTTTAAACCTCTTCCACTAGGCAATTAGTCATTAAGTAGATAACATTACGAAATGTACCTAACACTTTGGATTTGAACCTCCCGTCCGAGTTTATTTTTTGGCAGTAGTTACGGGCCCACACAATAGATAGCGTTAGGCTACGTGTCACGCAAACCATGGTTTCAGTTCCCGCTGTAAGAATCGCAATGACCACGTTATTTACGACATGCGGTGCAAATCAACAGTGACGTATGTCGTAAAAAAAAGTTTTAAAACGTTAGGGAGGCGCTTTCACACTGAGCGGACAAGACATGCACTGGGGGGCTCATAATGGCCTCCACATTAGATTACGGGCACTGGACCCAGGATACCTTTTAATTTTACAGTCAGGTGCTACATTATAACTGCATGGTTATTTCTGACCTACTCTTTTTAGAATGATATTTAACCTGAAAATACAAAGGTATGATTAGGGAAACATAAAAAAAATAAACAGGGCTGGATCCTGGATTCTAGCGGGGGCCATGGTCGACTGCTGCAGGATCGACAGACCGCGACTCCCCTCCACCCCTCCCAGCCACGCTGCCGCGGCCCAATCACAGCCCCGCACTCGCCCGGGGGCTTCTTGTTTTAATAATAATATAATATTGATAGTTTAGGTCTTCTGGTTTTATCAGTGGAGCGCTACTAATGATTACCGTATTCATTTTTACATTTATGTTTTTTTTCTCAGTAGCCTTTTTTTATAGACTTTATGTTGAATCTGTGAATAAATATTTTGACGTGACGTCTAATAAATCGATGAACGCCGGCTGCACGTACGAAAAAGTGTCCCGTTACGCATTGTCTCGTTACGTTGTGTCCCGTTACGCTCATTGTACGCTTGCGCCGCATCTATCTCTCTTCCACTCGATTGGAAAAACCATCGATTTTACTTTTTCGAGGCACATTAAACTTGAAACACTCCCATTCGTTTCCTACTTTTCCTATCATCGTCCTATCCTTAACAGAATAACACAAATTGGAAGAAGTTAAATAGCAAACATGTATAAAAGTTATAGTTAAAATAATCTCTTCGTTAAAGTAATAAACATATTTAAATTAATGAGTGCAAATAAAAGTAAATTTATCAATTAAATTGCAGATTTCAATTCACTCCTTCTTTGTCTTCGTACAAAATAGTAATAATTCAATAAAATTGATTCAATTTTATTCATAAAAGTATGCAATCATTTCATCAATGTTTTGTTATGACGTTGTCACGTTAAACTATCGTCCGTAAACCGACTTTACAGACAACCAATTTTTATTGCATCTCTTTTTTTTTTAATCGTCTAAAAAATTCCACGTAGGTACAGAGAAAATACGTGTTGCGCGTGTTCAGTCTCCGGACGACCGCGACACACCAGCAGTTCCTCTGGAGCCACGCCTCGTGTCTGCACGCGCTAGCAGGGAGTTACTGCCCGGAGCGAATCCATCCGCGAGGCCGGTAACTAACTCTCGAGCTGCACCGTGTGTGGGGAGAAGGGAGGGGTGGGGGGTGTTGTTAGCGGGATGAAGGAAGGCGCACTTTCGCCGCACGTAGGTACGTAAGTCAAGTCGTAAAGAGAGACGTCGTCGGCGCACCCGGCGGGGGGGCGCAACGCCGGACGGCACAAGGGTTTTTAAATCTCACGTCAAACGGTTAATCATTTCTATCTGGCTTCTGCATGTATCGCAGACAGAACGGACATCTCACACACACGGAAACACAAGACACAAGAGGCGGTCCTAGACATTTTCAAGCGCTCTAATATTTTGGAGAAAAGCCTTACCTACAAAGAAATATTTTTTTTTGTACTTTTACAAAATATTCCTTTTTAAACCAGTTGCCAAGAAATAGTTTGTAATACTACAAGAAATATATTGTAACTTTGTACGACTATGGTTATTTTTGCACGTTATGAAATACGTTTTTTTTCGAGATAATACTGAATATTTATATCGAAGTTTTATTCAAGCATATTTGTTTAAACCAATGTAAAAGATAATCGAATATCCAACAATTTGACTTTATTATATTATGCTTATTTAATGTTCGCGGTTAATACTGGAAAGATATTCAGGGAATGGATTATAAATAACTTTAACTATTGGAGGAACTAGGACAACACAAAGCATACATGCCCGGGTAAAGAATTCAAACCCAGTATTACTGCGAACGAACACTTTTTTGTACTGATACAGTATTTTAATGTAAATTAAAAAAAAATTATAAACATCTGTAAATATACATGAATGCAGTGTAGGGGTCTGGGGGTAATAGAGAGTAGCCCCTGGAAAAAGGGAGGCTCTACCAGGAAAAAAAAACATTTTTTCTTTGTATACATACGTTGATAGTTCAGTATTGCATAAATTAATTACATCAGAAGCAAGTGAATAACACATTTTGTCATCTTTGAAAATACTTTATTACTTATTTTTACAAACAATATATAACTTTATAGAGTAATGCAATAATATAATGTAAAAAAATAATTTAACTATTCTCTACTTGTTAACAATTAGGCCAATTTATATCATATCTCAGTGAAGCACAGTGCCTATCGTGATTATCGAGATCAACAAAATAAATTTATCTATTTAATTTTTTTTAACACTCAGAATGAAAATACATTAAAAATCTGCTAGGGAAATAAAATTTGTATTTTACATTTTCGTCAGATATATAAACTATCCATACTATAAAGTAGGCCTACAGCTTAAATCTGGAGGTTGATGTAGTGCATTTTATAATTTGTCCTGCGGGTGTTGTATTCTTGGCAGAAGAGTTGTATTGGAATCCGCTATAATTTGACATATAACTCCTTCAACACCGAATAGGACAGTGCAGGTACCGTAACATGAACACACAAGCCTGGAAGGTCGGGGCGCTGAGTATGAGCGGTGTCTTCAGCCGCGTGTTGAAGGCCAGTTGCAAGGCGGCGGCATGTGTGATACGTGAGTGAGCAGTCTGTAGCAGCAGTAAAAGGGGGGGGGGGGAAGAGAGAGAGAGAGAGAGAGAGAGAGAGAGAGAGAGAGAGAGAGAGAGCGGGCACGAGTGACAAATTACCAATTAGGGGCAGGTCCTCGTGTTTCCTAGAAAGCTGCTCGGCTTCACACCGAACCAACCGAAAACCAGATCATTTACCTGCGCACTCTCGTTCAAAAACACGGTTTGGGCACTCCTGCGACGTACGTAAACTTGTATTTAGGAACATGTATTCTTCACGAAAAAATTTTGACACCGGTCTGTTTTGTGCCTGATGACGGGAACAGACGTCAGTTCCCGAAACGTTTCAAATGTTTTATCTCAGGAAACCCACAATGTTCGTCGGTGTTAGCTTTGTTGTGTTTGTCCATATTATCTATCTTTCATCGTTGTGTTCGTATATTTGCTGCGTTGTCCAGGTTTTGTTGTCTGTCTGCATTTACTGTTATTTTATAAATTCTCGTCGTTGTTAGCTCACTGTGTTCGCCTGTGCTGTTATTATTTTTTTCATGACTAAATTCCTTCCCTGGAATTCTTGTGCTGTCTGGTATCTAAGTTTGAATGTGTTTGGCTGTGCTGTCGTCGTTTTGTTTTCCGTAATAGATGTTTAGGTTCATCGTTGGGTTTATCTGTTGGAAAACAGCTGATTTAGGCTCTTTTACTGTGGGTTTATGTTTTCATTTTTTAATTATTAATTTGAATTCATGAATTTTTTCCCCCTTACAAACAATCCAAAAACTCCAATGGCGTATGTCCAAAAAAATTGTATTAAATCAAAATTCCCCATTGCATTTAAAGAACGTACGAGCTTGTGTGTTAAAACTTTGTAGCATTGTCCGTGTTTTTTTTTCTCTCTTTCAGATACATGTCTACTGTCGGCGCACCAATCACAGCCAATCCAGTGCGGAAGCAAAAGCGGCCAAATAGCGGCTATGGCAGACGGCAACCAATCACGAGGGAACAATCGCTAGGGAAGGCAAACCTTGCTGCAGTCTGATCAGCGATCAGATTATTTCATTTTTATATTATAAACATAAATATCCGTGTGCCTACATATTTATTAAGAACTTTTTGAAGTTAATTTCAAATTTACAGCTCAGTTTGAATTTATGGCGAGCAACAGGATTATTCAGAGGGAAAGTTATTTTTCGCGAGAAAAAAAATGAAAGCTAATTATACTGCAACCAGGCTTGCCTGCACCCCAGTGGGTCCATCCTTGTAAGGGAATACACTGCCTTATTTGGCCGGGACGCGCTCTCTGCCGCACTGAATTGTGGTTCGTGGTTCGTGTGCCGACAATGACACGCACCTGGAAGAAACTCGGCCAATCACAAAGCCCACACGCGATGCTACAAAGTTTTTAACACACAGCTAGTCTCGAAATATTTTTCGCGAAAAAAATTACACGCCCTTAGCGGTTCACTATTATCAGATTGTTAAGATTATATACTCGCTAACGCAAGCTATGGAGAAGAAAAACCATATGGCTAGCCTACCCCATTTAACTCCTACGAACGCGCTCCTGTCCATAAACGAGGGGGGTTGCCAAAATAAACCGAGCTTATTTTTTTTAAAGTATGTATTTACAATTTAAACAAAAATTGTGTGCGTGGAGTCAACGAGCGACACAAGTGAAACTTCTTGATAATTAGGTATAGATAGTGATAAATTATTTACATCTTCAATCACACTATTCACATATAAATGAATGATATAATGTTAATTGCACAAATCAATAACTCTTTTACCACACGAATCAATAAATTGTAGCTACTTTAATTGAAATAAAAGAAATAAGGTAGCGCAATTGATAGCCGTTACGAAAACTGAAAATTCCGTAGCATCACTGCTGGGAAACACACACATGTGGACAAAAGAAGACTGTTCTTGCTGTATTGTATACTTAACCAGTTTTTGAATGTATTATTATATTCCAGAACATTCTTTTGGACTCATGTCGTATGTAAGTGAACTTAGTGTCCGCAAATTTACGAAGCTCCCTGGATAATTTGTAACCAGCTTCAAGTGAACCACATAACAAGTGTACACACACGCCCGTCGTAGACTAACTCTGTACTCCCGGCACATTTTACATCGTTCTTTTGATTTTGAACCGAACCATTTTCCTTATCTCTCAGAATGCGCAGAAAGGAAATTTTTTACTTTCATGAACATTGAAACATAAATTAATACTTAGGCCAAGTGAATGAAAGATAATGTAACATGTGAACAGTTGTTCGACAACAACTAAATTATAACCGAGGATCAAGTATGACCTGTTCCTTTCACTACAATCAACTATCACCCCTAATTCAGTATTAACAAGGCCGGTCCACATTCCGTTGCTACTCAAGGATACCGAAGCTGCTACGCCTGTCTCTCTGCAAGCACTCTCACACGCCAGACTGTTACATATGTGCCACACGTGTCTTCCTCCACGTGCTTTGGTTACGCTGTAATTAGAGCGCTAATTTTTTATTTACTGAGAGTAAATGCATTTAAGTCACATCGATATTATCCTCAGTAGGTCACTAAGGTTATTTTTGTAATTCACATTTATTTAAGTGGACATTTAAAAATCGATTGTCACTGCAAAAAAAAAAAAACATTCGTCAAAATGAATAGCGAATGTAGGCCTATCATAGAGACTACACATTATTATCAGACATAAATGTTCATATATTGTATGTTTTGTATTTTTGAAGTACAAATAATTACACGTAAATTATCTACTTCCTTCCACCGACACAAACAAAATAAATAAATAGCGAATGTATCATAGAGACCACAAATTATTATCAGACATACTCGTATATAGTATGTTTTCTATTTTTGAAGTATAAAAAATTACACGTAAATTATCTACTTCCTTCCACCGACACAAACAAAATGTGTATTGAAAGTAATGTACAGAAATACTGTTCTACATTAGGCTGATATTTCACTGTTAGAAATTACAGTACATTTTCAGATTTTTCCTCGAAGAATTCAACTCAAATGAACAAAGAGTTCTTCGCAATCTGAAATAACTGAATGTTCGTTTAAACTTCACAGTATTTCGACTTCCGAGTTGCAACATAGGTGGACACACATGTGGACATGTGTAGACTTAATCAGTTTTTGAATGTTTTGTTACAATACCTTGAGTATTCATTTGAAGTCACGTTCAAAGTAAGCAACCTCAGTGTCCATAAATACACGAAGATGGCCGAAAATTTACCTAGATACCTGAATAATTTGTAAGCAGAATCCTTCGTAATTTGAAGGTGAAAATGTTTAACAGTGTAGCCGCGAATAAATAAACACACGCACACATATATTTTTTCAAGCTATCGGTATGTGCAAAAGATGATAAAGTGTAGTTAGCTGAAGCAAAGCAGCAGGGAGACGAATCATTCCTAAAGGCAATTTATCTCTTAGCTACTTCCTAGATGTTATCCCTATAAGGGTATGTTAGGAGTATTTTATGCATTATTAATATGCTGTAGTTCAATTTTTCTGGCTCTTCTAACATTGGTCTTCTTATTTCAACCAGGTTATTTAAATATCTAAAAATTATTTACTTGAATCTTCAGTATATAATTTATTATCACAACACACATATAAACTATATAGGTATATTCGTGAGACAACACAACATGCAGTGTATACGAATATATAACCCTATAATGAAACTGCTAGATTAATACATTTCCAACAGTGTACAGTGTTACAAATTGTAGTTTCATTATTTCATCTGCAACTTCCATGTCCCCAGGGAGACAGCAAACGCAGGTGGGACTTCATTTGCCCGCCGTGTGCGTGCAACCGCAGGAACACACTCGTCGGTAGTCTAATTAAGTGGTTTGTTAAGGCGTAATGACACCGTTTTAAGTTCCCGTCCAGAACGGTGAGTTAACGTCCTTAATGGTAGATTCTGTAATTACTTCTCATTCTGGGATCATGATTTACACCCGCAATCTAGCTGAAATGAAAAGTACCTACCTACCTACCGGCGAAGATGTCTGTTGTAAGCAAACAAACCGTGGATTCATAGCTGTGGACAAAACAATGTCTGCTGTTAATGATGAAATTGATGGAATCTTGTTGATTTAAGCTTCATTAGAATTACGTTTGCGTCAGCACATTTCTCCCGGTATGATTTAAGACAGCTATGCACTGTTATAAATTACAGACTTTTCACTGAAGAAATAACCTCAAATAAACAAAGAGTTCTTCGTAATATCAAATAACTATATCGTGGGCTTAGTGGAAAAAGTCGGTTAGTCCAATTTCCAGAAAAAGACTGTTAGTTAACTTACCAAGTTTTGCATGCCTAGAATAGCGTTATAATGGACTTGCCGAAATAAATCTACAAGAAAACGTCCACAATCATTCATTATTTGGACTTCCAAACGTTTTCTTGGCGAAGATATTGCCCTTACAACTTCATCTGTGAAATTAATTCATTTTCACAAAAAAAAAGTAAATCTTAGTGTTCGTAAATTTACGAAGACAGCGGTGAATTTGCGAGGATACCTGGATAGTTCGTAACATGTGTTCTTCTAAATTGAAGGTGTACGGGGTAGCTATATAAAAAAAAACAACACAGTTTTCAAAATCAACGCTTATTTTTAAAAAGAAACACACGTAAGTCCTGTGAGATTAAACTTTTTGACGATGATTGGTTATTGATTATTGCATGACCGAAGCTACCAAAATTTGTTTACGTAATAAATTTTATTTTGACATTTTGAAAAATGTAAGGGAAAAATGAAGTGTGTGTATAAATATATATATATAATTTTGTCGGTAGAACTAAAGGACCGTATAGGAACCAATCAGTAGCATGTACAACCAAATGGTTTAATATTTACAAAAACACTGATACTTAAAAATGTAGGTTTTTATAATAATTAACGAAAATTAAAAAAAAATATATATATATTTTGAAAATTCAATGTCGTATCGCAAGGTTTTTTTTTTTTTTTTTTTTTTTTTTATCGGTGGATATATGTCTCATGGCCTGCACCATTCACGAAGAGCTCGTGGTCTTGAACCTTGCCGGTCGGTCAGCGGTCCTCCACCAGACAGACGTGTCGCTGCATGCGGTAACCCGGGTCGCAGGCACCAGCTCGAGCAGAGGTCGCGTTACGTGAGTGGCCGCGGCCGGCACCACACACGGGTGAAAGTCTCCAGGGGTGGCGGGACAGTGGGGGGGGGGGGGGAGGGAAGAGAAAGTCTCCCCGGGGAGACCGGGAGACAGAGGCGGCCCGGCGGGTCCAGCGCCAGTCCGACGCGAGCCGGCGCAGGCTAGAGCTGTTCGCGCGGCGGGAGCACCCGGAGAACACACCAGTTCGCCCTCTTATCCCGACACCAGGTAGGCGGAGAACATCAATCCATTTCATTTACCTCATTTTTTTTTAAATTATGATTTCAGCTGAAAAACCTCGTCGGCAGCGAGGAATACAGGCCGACGGACAAAATTAAATCACCACAAAGTAAGCTGCAAACATACACACACGACTTACGGTGGTACACGTCTTTGAAATTTGAGCTGAACAATCGTCTGGATAGTATTTAATTGAACAAAATTCTAAGCCCACAGCAAAAACTTGTCACCGTTGTAAAATTATTTCATTTAAAGATGTTATTTGATACGTATTTTTGTGACGTGCTACCATACACTTTTTTTTTTCAATTTCATTTTTTTTTTTTACGTCGACGACAATATTCGCGGTGGTTGTGGGACTTGTTCCAGTCAAGAATCATCTAGACTATCAGTGTGCCATCTTTAATAATTTATTTATTATTAACAAAGAAATAAATGTCCCTCAGCCTCACGTCGTATGAATGTTATCAAGTTATTTTATCGTGCTTAAGGGGCCCGCCACGTCAGGGGTGTATCTGAGTCAGTGAGGCGGGATGATAAGTGCGACGCTCGCTGGTGCTTCTAGCGCGGTATAGCCTCTAAGCGCAAGGCTCTGAACTGGCGCGCAGTCTTCTCGTCGTCACGTGATAACGGTGAAAATTTGAGCGGTGACCGTAACATTATATTGCGCGGATAAATGAAAATAAAGGTGTAATGCAAGTCCCTTAAGTGCTTTCAAGAGTCTGTACTAAAAAACTAAACTAAAAATACAGTTTAAAAACTTAATCCGAAATTCAAAAGTACTTTTCCGGCCCTCAGCGAACTCTTAAATGCTTTTCGTAAGCAGACACCCACTCGGATATCTTGAGTAGTTTGGAAATCGCTTTGTTTCTCCTGAAGCTCTGCGCACCGTGTGTGCGTGCCCGGGTATAGACTAAGTCTGTCGGCGGGACGCGGACTCGCCGTGTGCAGATAACGGTAACACGCTGCAACGCGGACCTGGAACGACGTAGAAGGTAGGGGGGCGCGGCTATGGCCTGGAGGAGATCTCAGGCACGCGAACCGGACTGCTGGTCTGGACGCGGAACCACTTCACTCCCTCTTCGAGCTCACTACCGCCCCTGACCTCACAGCGGGGGGCTACAAGGAGGAAAAACAACGTCTTTACTTCTACAAAATATTTCTTGGGAAACCAGTTGCCGAGAAAAAGTTTCTAATGCTAGTAGTACAAGTAGGTACAAGTTCCACAGGGTTCGACCCCTGGTTTTTCTTTGGTAACCCGGCGCTCTTAGGCTTACGCCCCTGCCGTCCCGGGGATACGGATACGCCTATACGAGATCCAGCTATGACCAGTGGCTGAAGCTACCTAGTTTGTAATACTACAAGAAATATATTGTAACTTTTTACAACACACGCATACAGAAATACATTCTTCAAGATAATACTGAGTTTTCCTAAGAGATTTGGCAAATATTTTTTTCCTTTTAAATTGATTTTTCATTCATGCATATATGTTTTTAAATCATGGAAAATATAACAATATTCAATTATTTGGACTTTATTTAATTGTATAACGCTTATTACGTGCGCAGTTAATACTGGAAAGATATTCAGGGAACGTTTTACAAATAACATTAATTAGGGTACTGGGACAGCACAAAGCATAAATGTCTAGGCAAGAATCCAAACACAGTATTACTGCCAACACTATTTTCAAGTGATACTGTTGTTTTCAAGTAGTAACTGTCTGTAATTTTACATGAACATTTCTGTTCCATTTACAAAAAAAAAAAAGTGTTTTCAAGGAGAACGGGTAACAAGCTGTACTATAAGGGGAGGGTTACGAACAGAAAGAAGTCTTGATTTCAAAAGCTTTTAGGACATAAAACTTTTTTTGTATACGTTTTACAAAATTTGGCTTCGTTAAAGAACTATATATACCTAACTAAGTGAAATACCTAATACAAGTGAAGACCAACTCATAAAAATTAGTATTGGCGTTTAGTATTAAATTCATTTTGGGAACGTCTCCCATTAAAACAATATTGTCAACAGACATTCTTCGAAATTATCTGCCTTAACGAAGGTAAATTGTCAAAATAAAACGTTAAAAAAATTATCATAGCATAAAAACAGTTGAAATCAATGTAGTGGCTTTCCGTTCCCTGTCTCTCCCCCTCTTCATAATCTTCCAATCACAAACGTCACATACCCGTCCTTTTTTTCGGGATTCGAACACAGATCCCCGGCCGCACCATTTCCGAAATGACAGCTTCTTTTAAGGTCCCGTCCACACAGTTGCCAGTGTTCTGACTCGCAGGACAAGTAAGGGAGCGTCAAGAGCGCGAAGTTTTCCCAGCATGCTCGGGGCAGCTAACAGGACGTAGCGGTGACCTCACTGCTCCATTCGTGGAAAGTGTGCGGCAAGTTCAGCTGGTTCCGTAATTGCACAGTTGGAAGGTATTCCCACGTGCCCGAAGCAGTGAGAAATAACACATTTTGAACGTGGTGTCTGGTTTGAAATAAATGTTAACTTTAGTTGCGGCATGTTTTAAATGTAGGCATCCGACCTTTTTTTTTTTGGAGTTCACTGTTAAAAATTTTCACCTTCAATTTACGAAGAACCCTGTTTATAAGTTATCCAGGTATCTTCGTAAATTTACACATACTGACTTCACTTACTTTGGACATGATTTCAAAAGAATATTCTGGGTATATTAAAAAAAAAAAACACACATTAAAATACTGGTTAAGGTTAGAGTGAGAACACTCTTATTTTGCCCACGTGTGTTTCTACTTTGTTTAGAACGAGACATGCAACTCGGAAGTCGAAATACGGCGTAGTTTATACGAAGATTCAGTTATTTGAAATTACGAAGAACTCTTCGTTTATTTGAGTTAAATTCTTCGTTGGAAAGTCCGCAAATAGACATAATTTCTAACAGTGCGCGCACAATGGTTTCCTTCAAAGACGCGGGTTTCGAACATCTACAGCCTGCGTGAGTCCACGCCAGGCTAGAAAGCTCCTAATTTTTAAAGAAAAAAAACCGCGATACGTTAAAGTAACGAGAGATTAATAAATTGTTAAAGGAATATACGTTACAAAAAAAAACGTTTAAATGAGCGTATTTTAAGAGAATAAACTAAACCTGATATTTTAATAGTTCATAAATCACAATTATGAAGTTATGATGTAGGCATTAAAATAATGTAGCCTTTATTCAAAAGTTTAAGTGTGTTGGCATATAATAAATACATCATAATGCATTTAATATGATTGGTAAGTGTCGGATTTATTGCACTATACACGATTTTTTTTTAAAAAAAAAGAGAGAGAGAGAAAAGAGGGAAGGTAAAAAGAGAGGCATTCTTTGTAAATACTTTATATTCGAAAATTTACAATTTTTGCTTAATTTCTGTTAATCTTCTTCAGAAGCGTTTGTATCGACGGGAATGTTACAGAATAAAGTATTCAGGAACGAGAATGACCGTATTAACTATTTTTTTTAAAAACGCTTTTTTTTATATAGTTTATTTGGGCATTAATAACAAAGAATGCACAGGTATAAATAACTAAG
Organism: Bacillus rossius redtenbacheri; assembly: GCF_032445375.1. NCBI lineage: Eukaryota > Metazoa > Arthropoda > Insecta > Phasmatodea > Bacillidae > Bacillus > Bacillus rossius. Next base: position 35,108,187 of record NW_026962011.1, read on the forward strand.
TAACACTCATTTTTCAACCAAACGGTTAATTTTTTTCAGTTGTATAATCGTCTGATGCACACCCACACAAACTCGCCCAGTGATCCCTCACTGCCGTGTATCGAGACACGAAGTAAACGAGGCCACAAAGACCCCAGACCTCGTAGGCGCTGCTATTGGCGCAACCGACTAGGCGGGGTGGGAACCAGTGATTGGAACCGAGTAAAAAAGAAGAAAAAAAAATCCGTTACGTAACCATCATTGTTTCGCAGGTTCGACGGCCAATTATAAACTTTCACGACGAAACGACTCGGGTAAAATATGCGTAGCCCACTCAAACACACACACACACACACTAAGGCAAAACGGAATGAGCGATTTCCGTCATCGATAATTTATTGCGATTGGTTGATCGGCTGGAAGGCTTGTTCGGACCCCAACAAGGCGTGGCGGGGGCTGACTAGGCTAGATGATACTGCAGTGGTTGCAATTTTGCCTTCCGCAGAACAGCGGCGAAGAACAACACTATAACCAGAAAGGTGATTCGCCAACGAATATAATTTATATTTGTGTTATTTTATATTTTGCTAGGGCTTGACGGCTTTGTCTTGTCGGAAGCGAAGTCATTACTGAAGTAAACACACGACGGTTCAGAGCAGGGGTATTAATGAAGAAATCAACCATGGCCGGGATCCGAACCCGGATCCTCCACCCAACCACTGCACCAAGTCGCTTCATACCAGAAGATCTAACCGCTGAGTTAAAACGGTCGGACTTAAAAAAAAGGACATTCAGTAACAAATGCTACTGACAGGTAAAAACTTATATAGTTTTCCATTCCTTTGAAATAATAGTCTCTCAGCCATGTTGCGTGGGGGCGTAGCTCGAGGACATTTTGCAGACCCGCCCATGCCCGAGCCGGGACGCGAACCCACGATCTGCATCGTGCGTAGGGGCGATGGGACACTCGATGGGCGTGGCGGAATCGACCTTACAGCCTCCTTGTCACTCTGAGTGTAGGATACTCAGCCACGGCTCGTACGCATGCGTCGATACCGCCGGGGAAGAAAAAAAATTCCTCCGTTTATTCTTAATCTAATTAAGAAAATACTAAAAAATCGGTCTATGTTAGGCCCAGACGGAATGTGCATAAGCAAAGGAAACGATAATACCGCGAGAAAAATTCTCCTCTCCCGCTCGGCATATTCAGGGTAGTGACGTATCCTGTAAGAGGACAGCCACATAACCTTAGCTGCAGAAACAACTACATGTTTTATTAGTTAATATAGCAGCAGATATAATATTGTCAATCGATCTATGTGTAATCGATAGTAATTTTTCCTTTCTCGTTGCTAGCTTGATGGAAAGTATTCCAAGCCGGTCGGGATTAAGCCCCCCCCCCCCCCCCCCAGAAAGATTTCTGAGGTGAATATGTATGTATTAACTACAGCAGTAGCTTTGAATTCGGTCACGAAAAATAAGTTGAAAACATGAAGTTATCTATGAAGTCATAATACATACCTTTGAAAGTTTGTTCCAAATGTTATTTGAAATATATTACGGACGAAAACACTTACGTCATAACTACGGCCATGCATATTTCGCGATAAGATTCCGAGAATAGTTATAAGTAGAGACCTGCAAAATTCGCGGATTCATTCGGTGATAGGCTAGAATTCAAACACATATACCTCTTAGATAATTTTGCTATTGGCTTACTGTTCATCTGGACGAATCTCAAACAGTTATAAACCCTCAACCAAAGAAGGATCAAATCACAGACAAACCAGCTGAGACGACTTACAAGTCGGCAGCCAATGAACTTGCGTTATTTTCCCGAGTGTACAGGGGTATGTGCAGTCTATCCTGAAGGCCATCGAAACCGCGAATTTTGCAGGTCTCTAGCAATATCTTAATAATGTCCATCGGAGGAAATACTCGCAGACTTTCTAACAAACTACGGCAAAGTGAAAGACCAGTCTGGAAAAAAAAACTGATTAGAAGGTTCTCAATGGAAATAACAGCTCGGTAAAAAAAAAGTTCCCTGATCCCTTCCAACTTCAATTAGCGGGCGTGGTTCACCAAAGGTAAGCGCTGTTCAGTTGAGACACGAACGATCGTGAACGAGACGTGGGGGTTGGCTAAATAAATTGGTTGTCTGTAAAGTCGGTTTACGGACGATAGTTTAACGTGACAACGTCATAAAAAAACATTGATGAAATGATTGTACACTTTCATGAATAAAATTGAATCATTTTTATTTTAATAATAAAAGAATAAATACTTGAAATTATACTAGTAATCAGATTTTTAAAATGCAAGAATAATTAACCTTTATTGCCAAAATTGTTGTAATTAGCAATGAAAACCACATTAACTTTTCACTTCACTTTATAAACAGTCGACGAAACAGTTCACGTGTAGATGACATGTAATTAATTTTAAAAAACTGGCGTTTAGCTATAAAGTTTAAATATAATTATGAAAAAGTTTTCATAAAAATAAATTGTAATCAAATATCTATCATCAATTATATGAATCACCATGACGCATAGGCCAATCGAGTGGAATAGAGATAGATGCGGCGCAAGCGTACAATGAGCGTAATGGGATAATGTACTTAACGGGAAACATTTTTCGTGCGTGCAGCCGGCGTTCATCGATTTATTAGACTTTGTCACGTCAAAAATATTCCTTGATACCTTCCAACTTCAATTAGCGGGTGTGGTTCGCCAAAGGTAAGTGCTGTTAAGTTGAGACACGAACGATCGTGAACGAGACGTGGTTGTTGGCAAAAAAAAAAAAAAAAAAAATTATTTTCAAACCTGTTGGCCCAGTGACGGCGGTAACTGCCGCTATAAACGTCGGGCAGCATGGCCGCACGAATCCGCAGAGCACGTCGTTAGCTGGTAACGGATCGAGGCTGTGACCTGAAAAACCCCAGAGTGCTGCGTCTGGGTGGCGTCCATCACTGGCAGCGCCTTCGTGTTGATGCGTTGCCCAATGTTTGTAATTCACAGGGGCGGGGTCCTCTGAAGACTCGTGAAACTGGCTGGCGGTTCTTCCTGTGCGACTGGCGGCCGCCTGCGAGAGAAGTCATTGCTAGGGGCATGCATTTTTCGCGAAATAATCTGGTCACTCATTAGACTGCAACAAAGTATGCTATTGTTCCCTTGGGATTGGCGGCCGTCTGCAAGAAAGCCACTGCCCTGTCTGGTCTGGCCATTCAGGACGCGTTTGCTTCCTCACTGGATGGCTGTGATTGGTGAGCTGACAGTAGACATGCGCCTGAAATAACCCAGCCAACGACGAAACACAGATAATGCTACACAGTTTAAACACACAGCTGGTCTGGAAATATTTTCGCGAAAACTACATGGCCCTAATCATTGCTAGGGGCAGGCATTCTTCGCGAATAAATCTGAACGCCTATTAGACTGCAACAAGGTATACCCGCACCAGCGGTTTCTTCCTTGTGATTGGCGGCCGTCTGCGAGAGAAGTCGCCTTTTTTTTGACCGAGCCACTTAGGACGCGTTTGCTTTCGCACTGAATTGCTCTGATTGGTGTTGTATCAATCGACATGTACCTGAAAGAAATTCACCCAATCACGGAACACAGACGGTGCTACAGTGTTTTAACTTTCAGCTAATCTCGGAATGTTTTCGCGAAATATGCGTGGCCCTAGTCATTGCCTATTTGGCCGGGCCATAAGGACGCGCTTGCTTACGCAATGAATGGCTGTGATTAGTGCTCTGACCGTAGACATGCGCCTGAAACAAGCTCCGCCAATCACTACACTCACAAAATGCTAACAGTGTTTTAACGCAAAGTCAATCTCCAAATCTTCTCGCGTAAAATTATTAATTTATTTTTGTCAAATATTCTGTTGCCAACATAACTAAGCCCCGATTGTTACGTTAGGAAGTCTGGTATGATTAGTTATGAAACCAGTGTTGCAAAAAAAAAAAGATGAAAACTTTCAACACTTCTAAGTGATACATAAATAGAGACCTGCAAAATTCGCGGATTCATTCGGTGATAGGCTAGAATTCAAACACTTATACCTATTAGATAATTTTGCTAATGGCTTACTGTTCATCTGAACGAATCTCAACCAGTTATAAACCGTCAACCAAAGAAGGATCGAATCACAGACAAACCAGCTGTGACGACTTACAAGTCGGCAGCCAATGAACTTGCGTTATTTTCCCGAGTGTACAGGGGTATGTACAGTCTATCCTGAAGGTCATCGAAACGGCGAATTTTGCAGGTCTCTATACATAAATATATAACCAAATGACTATAAAAGTCACTGATGGTCGTGATCTCTGTGACGTCAAGGTAATTTAGTGAGGTGAGGAATGATGGTTCGATGCCAGTTCTATAATCAATGAGTAGAGACCTGAAAAATTTGCAGATCCATTTCGCGACAGGCTAGAATCCAAATACGTGGCGCCTCACGCGCTTCATACTCGCCAGTCTCTCAGGTTCTCCGTGGTGCCGCACTCCCCCCCAGCGCTAGCGTCGCCTTCTGACGTCACCGGAGCATCCCAAACCTCCCCCCTCCGGCCGGTATAGTCCACACGAGGGCCAGATAAATAACACCTTCTAAAAAATATATAATAGCATTAAGAAATAATTAAAAGTAAAATTCTACATTCGATAAAATCGCGAATGTAAAAAAAATAATTGTTTTCCACAAATATACTTTCCTCAATCTTGAGACGTATCTATGCAGCCAAACATTTGTAAGTGCTCAAAGTGCAAATATTCACAATTTCTTTTATTTAAATTTTTTTGTAATGAAACACAAAAATATAAAAATCTGTAACACTGGCCTAGTTTTTTTTTTTTGATTAAAATCATCAATCCTGTAATTTATTATTATGACAGTTACAATATAGTTACAATATTTTCTTTCTTCCAAATTTAATTAAAGTGTTTTTAACGAATTTCGTAACTAGCGTTTTATAAGGTTTTCACCACATGAAAATAAAAATAAAAATGGTGATTTGTAGTTATTGTATTGCCACCACACCGATCAGGGCAGTTCGCGAAGCGAGGCTCACAGTGAAGACAAGATGCTGGAGGTGACTGGAGCGAGCGAGAGTGGACAGGTGTTGGCCGGGCAGCAGACGGGAAATGACTCTCTCCGCGCCAGGCACGACACCCCCCCCCCCCCCTAACACGCAGAGCAGGACCGGACGCCGAGCTGCAGTCGACTGCATGGCCACCAAATTCGATTACGGGGCCTGGACCCAGGATCGGAGACGCCATCCCCCCCCCCCTCCCCATCCCCAAAAAACCCTAATTTTTCAGTCACGCGCTATATTTTAATTGCATGGTTATTTATTACCTACATTCTTTTTAGAAATATTATTTAACCTGAATATACAGGCTATAATATTATGGTTACTATTCTATCAGTCCAAAATAAGCTTTATTTATGAAATATTCAATATGTTCAAATATTCAATAGTTAAACATTAAAAAATGAACAGGGCTGGACCTAGGGGTCCTTGCGGGGGCCATGGTCGACTGCTGCAGGGTCGGCAGAGCGCGACTCCCCTCCTCCCCTCCCAGCCTTGCTGCCGCGGCCCAATCACAGCCCCGCACTCGCCCGGGGGGCTTCTTGTTTTAATAATAATATAATATTGATAGTTTAGGTCTTCTGGTTTTATCAGTGGAGCGCTACTAATGATTACCGTACTCATTTTTACATTTATGGATTTTTTTTCTCAGTAGCCTTTTTTTTATAGACTTTATGTTGAATCCGTGAATAAATATTTTGATTCCATCTAGTTTTTTTTTTAATCGTCTAAAAAATTCCACGTACGTACAGAGAAAAGACATGTTGCTGGTCGCAAAAAAAAAAAAAGAGTCGCTAAGCATCAAGTTGCCTACGTGTCTCAGGAGGCTGACGCATTCTTCCAGATACTAGTGAGAATGGTACCGTTAAATCACCGCTTCACCCCACCACGACTTCGGCCTGTCTGAATTGGGAAGTATTACTTCACGCCTTAGAGACCACGGTGACCACTGCACTGGCCAGCGAACGGACAGCTTGCACCACCTCCGGGCGGCAAAAAAAAAAAAAAAAAAAAAAACGGAGAATCTGTTTACTTAATATTTGGCTCATCTCACACGAAATTCTGCCGACCCCTTGGGCTGTTGACATGATCACGTCTCCTGCTCGTTGGCTTACTACTCTCAGCCAACAGCTGTCAAAACAAGCTGATATAACCAAAGACACGTGGGTTTGTTTACATGGCGGAAAGCCAACAGATATACTACTAGAATCTGGTAAAATAATCGACACAGAACTTAATTTATAGCAATATGTACTGCTTCGTTGTAACTAGTACCAGTTTAACAAACATCCCAATCTTAAGAAATGATAGATCCTGATTGCATAATTTTGTCCAACATTTTTACCTAGAGACACGTTTCTAAAATTATTACAGCTAATATAATATTGCACTTGAGTAAACGTCATTTGGTTGAAAATAATTTTGCGTAAAGACATTTGCCAGAAGTTAGAGAATACAAAATTATTTTGTGTGAATTTGTTATATGTACAGTTCTGTGTTGTAATAAAGCCACTCTGTGTACAGTTCTGAGGTGTAATAAATCCACTCGGCGTATAGTTCTGTGTTGTAACTAAGCCACTGGTGTACTAAAGTGTAATAAATCCACTCGGGTAGTGTTGTGGAGTAACAACGCCACTCGGTGTACAGTGTTGTGGTGTAACAAAGCCACTCGGTTTACAGTTATGTGGTATAACAAAGCCACTCGGTGTACAGTGTTGTGGTGTAACAAAGCCACTCGGTGTACAGTGTTGTGGAGTAACAACGCCACTCGGTGCACAGTGCTGTGGTGTAACAAAGCCACCCTATGTACAGTAATGTGGTGTAACAAAGCCACTCGGTGCACAGTGTTGTGGAGTAACAACGCCACTCGGTGCACAGTGCTGTGGTGTAACAAAGCCACCCTATGTACAGTAATGTGGTGTAACAAAGCCACTCGGTGTACAGTGTTGTGGTGTAACAAAGCCACTCGGTGTACAGTGTTGTGGAGTAACAACGCCACTCGGTGCACAGTGCTGTGGTGTAACAAAGCCACCCTATGTACAGTAATGTGGTGTAACAAAGCCACTCGGTGTACAGTGTTGTGGTGTAACAAAGCCACTCGGTGCACAGTGTTGTGGTCGGTGTGCAGACGTGTGAAGGCAGGGTGCTCTCGGCAGGTGGGGTGATGCGCTGAGGCGGTGATGCTGCCCACTCTAGCAGTCACGTGTCTGCTGGCCCTGGCGGCGGGCCGAGGGGCGGACGGGGGCGGCTGGACGCCCATCGCGCCGCCCCACGCCGTCCAGCTGGCGGCCGGCCTCGGCGAGCCCTTCGACGACCCCGGGGCGTCGCGACGCCTGGGCTTCCCGCCGCAGCTGCGACTGGTCGACGACGACTCGGACCAGTGCGCGCTCTACAAGGTGTCCATGGCGCAGGAGCTGTACTTCCAGGTAACTGCCCCTCGCTGCCTCGCTGCCTCGCTGCCTCGATACCTCGATACCTCATTGCCTCATTGCCTCGCTACCTAGCTACCTCGCTACCTAGCTACCTCGCTACCTCGCTACCTAGCTACCTCGCTACCTCGCTGCCTCGCTGCCTCGATACCTCGCTGCCTCTCTACCTTATACCTCGCTGCCTCTCAGTGCGCGCTCTACAAGGTGTCCATGGCGCAGGAGCTGTACTTCCAGGTAACTGCCCCTCGCTGCCTCGCTGCCTCGATACCTCATTGCCTCGCTACCTAGCTACCTTGCTACCTCGCTGCCTCATTGCCTCGCTACCTTGCTACCTCGCTGCCTCGATACTTCGCTAACTCGCTGCCTCTATACCTCTATACCTCGCTGCCTCGCTACCTCTATACCTCGCTGCCTCTCTACATCGATACCTCGCTGCCTCTCTACCTCAATACCTCGCTGCCTCGCTGCCTCTCTACCTCGATACCTCGATACCTCGCTGCCTCTCTACCTCGATACCTCGATACCTCGCTGCCTCTCTACATCGATACCTCGCTGCTTCGCTGCATCATTGCCTCATTGCCTCATTGCCTCGCTACCTAGCTACCTTGCTGCCTCGATACCTCGATACCTCGCTAGCTTACTACCTCGCTGCCTCGCTACCTCGCGGTACCTCGCACAGTAGACACTGCTCTTCGGTCCACACGTAACATTTTTGAAGTGCACCCTTCATGCAGCCGGCATATTGAGTTCAAGGCGATAACAGTAGCTTACCAAAATAAAAAAAAAAGTGTACGGACCCGGCGCCATGTTCGTTCCACTCGCACTTGTATGTCGACACCGAGGCCATGTGGCTCCAGACACACCAATTGCACATTATAAGCATTATTCTGAAGTCTTTTATTACTACTGAACACTGCATTTCCAGATTTATGTAAATCTGAAAACACAACTTTTCAATTCTTTTACTGTATTAGCATTAACACAAAAACGGCCTCGAATGGCGGCTGTACGTGTCGGGAAGAGAAAAGGCGAGTCTGCTGCTGAGGTCTCGCTTGGCACGCTCGCACTGGGCTTCGCGGCTCGCGACGAGCCACGTGGCACGGGAGCCACGCGGAAGCGAGTCCGCCGTGCGACGGAGCCGGCCGCGTCACTGCCGTGCGACCGGTGGGGTGGCAGCCGTGGCAACACGTTCAGTACACGCACGAGACCAGTGTCCCGTCACTACAGACTATCTCCGACTAGTGACCGGAAAAATTCGCGGATTAATAGAGACTTGCAAAATTCGCGGATTCATTCGGCGATAGGCTAGAATTCAAACACATATACCTCTTAGATGATTTTGCTATTGGCTTACTCTTCATCTGGACGAATCTCAACCAGTTATAAACCCTCAACCAAAGAAGGGTCGAATCACAGACAAACCAGCTGAGACGACTTACAAGTCGGCAGCCAATGAACTTTCGTTATTTGCCCGAGTGTACAGGGGTATGTGCAGTCTATCCTGAAGGCCATCGAAACCGCGAATTTCGCAGGTCTCTACGAATTAATTTCGTGACAGGCTGAAATTCAAACATGTGTACAATTCTGCTGGTTCTGCTATTGGCTCGCAGTTTAACTTGGAGCTCTCTGGGCCAATGAGAGACTGTCGACCAAAGAAGCGTCGAATCACAAGCTACCCAGTGGAGACGCCTCACAATTTAGTACCCAAATGAACAGGCGTGTTTACTTGAGAAGTGCAGAGGATAATGGAGTCTATCCTAGAGGTCATTGAACCCGCGAAATTTTCCGGTCCCTAATTACAGCGGTCCCTAGCCTTTCTCTCGTCGCTCGCACGCGCGGGAGGCACCACGTGACACACGCGTCAACCGGCGCTCGGGGAAGCAAAGCAAACCGAGCCGCCTGCGTGTGTTCTCTTCGACCGCGACGGAGCTTCTCTGCGCGATGGTTTGACGAGCGAAAACTAGATGCGTGTATGAAAGCAAAATGGTAGCCTTCACCACACATTACTTGGGGGCAGGCATTTTTCGCGAATAAATCAGAACGCTTATTAGACTGCAACAAGGTATTACAGCACCAGTGGTTTCTTCCTTGTGATTGGCGGCCACTCAGGACGTGTTTGCTTTTGCACTGAATTACTCTGATTGGTGTTGTATCAATCGACATGTACCTGAAAGAAATTCACCCAATCACGAAACACAGACGGTGCTACAGTGTTTTAACTTTCAGCTAGTCTCGGAATGTTTTCGCGAACTATGCATGGCTAGGGACCGGAAAAATTCGCGGGTTCAATGACCTCTAGGATGAACTTTATAGTCCTACGTACACTCGGTCAAATGTCACCCTCTCATTGGCTGCTGTCTTGTGGAGGTGTCCCAACGTAGCGGCCTGTGATTCTATACAGCTTCGGTTGAGTGTTTCTCACTGAGGTGAGTTTTGAGCCAATAGCAGAGGCAGCACTGAGGTATAACTATTTGAATTTCAGGCTGTCGTGAAATAAATCCGCAAATTTTTCCGGTCTCTAGCTATTACTAGGGCAATGCATATTTCGCGAAAAGATTCCGAGACGTGATTGAGTGGATTTCTTTCATGTACATGTCAATTGTTACAACACCAATCACAGTTATTCATTGCGGAAGAAAAACGCGCCCTGAGTGGCTCGGTCAAATAAGGCAACGGCTTCTCTCGCAGACGGCCGCCAATCACAAGGAAGAAACCGCTGGTGCGGGTATACCTTGTTTCAGTCTAATAGGCATTGAAATTTATTCGCGAAAAATACCTGCCCCATAAAAACATCACTAACAATTACTAATATAAAAAATATATAAAAATAAATCTAGGTCATAATTATTAACTAAGAATGTGAAACAACCAAAATGAATTTATATGTTTCTGGTCAGAAGATACGGGATAAAAAAAAAATTCTGTAGTTACTAAAGTAATAGTCGTAGCATTACCAACGTGTCGGATACATCGCGAGATCTCACTGGCTAATTTCAATCGTGGACCCACTCCGCGCAGGTCGTGCTCATGTGGCTGAGCTGCTGAAGCCGGCCTCGCCCGCGGACAGAGGAGCGACTACCCGTCACGCTGACGGGACGCGTACCCGCCGCGCGCTGACGGAATGCGCCAAGTCACGCCCCCAGTCGGCGCGCCAAGGCGAAGTTCAGCCGGGTCTCAGTTCCGCTCGGCGCGCACCAGGCGGTTCCGCGACCCCTGCGCGGCCGGCATGACGTCACAGTGGGCGTGTGAGTAGGGCCCGTTGCACACAATGCGGATTTTTCCGAGCGGATGTTTTACCGTCGCCGCCGTTCCGCTAGTAGCCCGCTGTAGTACATTGGAGCTTGCACATTCGACGAAAAAAAAAAAAAAAAAAAAAAAACAAAAAAAAAAAACTATCGCTAAGTCTAACGTCGGCGTTAGCTGTACAGCCGCCCGGTGCCACTGGAGCCGAACGGAAGTTTTACCGGCGCTTCGAAGTAGTGGCCTACGTGATCAAATGCACGTTTGCACACACAGCGGATTTTACCGCTCTTGTTTTGGGCAGTATGATCTGAACTCTCCTGCATGCACTTTCTTCGTCTTCTCATTCGACGAGGGAATAACAACAATGCTAGGAGCTGCTCTTGGTGGTTCATTTCAGACTACACAACTGAACTGAAATTTGTTCCAGAACTACAACTGCTGGTACCGACGTAAATTTTTCCGTCCATTGCCGGCGGTGAAATATCCGACCATTAGCGACGGTAAAATATCCGACCATAAGCGACGGTGGGGTGTCCGCTCGGATAAATCCGCTTTGTGTGCAACGGGCCTAGCTACATCGCCAACGACGAACTTCATCGAGTGAACATCGACAAAGAGTGCTTACAAGCTGATCCTGGAAGAACAACACACAGTGTTGGTACGGCTACAATTAACCATCACGACATGAAACACATTCTTAGAAAGTAACGGAACCACCTACGGCCTTCGTGCAAGTAATGGGGCTCGGACCAGGACGCGGCGCGCCCGACCTTGCCGGCGGCCTTCCAAGAATGGCAGTCGGCCTAGCAAGGTCCAAAGATGACAGTTGGCCTAGCAAGGTCGAAGAATGGCAGTCAGCCTAGAAAGGTCCAAGAATGGCAGTCGGCCTAGCAAGGTCCAAGATTGGCAGTCGGCCTAGCAAGATCCAAGAATGGCAGTCGGCCTAGCAAGGTCCAAGAATGGCAGTCGGCCTAGCAAGGTCCAAGAATGGCAGTCGGCCTAGCAAGGTCCAAGAATGGCAGTCGGCCTAGCAAGGTCCAAGAATGGCAGTCGGCCTAGCAAAGTCCAAGAATGGCAGTCGGCCTAGCAAGGTCCAAGAATGGCAGTCGGCCTAGCAAGGTCCAAGAATGGCAGTCGGCCTAGCAAGGTCCAAGAATGGCAGTCGGCCTAGCAAGGTCCTAGAATGGCAGTCGGTCTATTTTCCTTCGTTAGAATTCGTTGAACGTCATTCCCCAAAAAAAGACCAAGTATAGATAAGATGATTCATTGCGGACATGTCTGCGCCGAGCTAGCGTACGGGACTTGACAAGCGTACCGATGGCTAGCATCAGTCAGTGACGGCTTAGCGCCTGACTTTGAGACGGCTGGCGGGAGGAAACTGCAGAATCCCGAGGAAACCCAACCGGCCCGTGGCAACGTCCGCCACGTTTCCCTCTCGCCGCCAGGAGTTGAGGGTGGGATCTGCTGGCGGGGCGCGAGTGACGTCACCAGTCGACCACCGTGGCACGGCAGTCCACAAGTTTAAGGGTGCTTCGGCTACTCCATCGTTCTACTATAATTCTAATTCTGAACTATTTATCCCAATCTTTGGTACGTTCCAAACCTTCTATACGTTGTTGCGGCCACTATGTACTTACAAGTGCTAGGCTATAAGCGCCGCGAGAAAATAACCTATTACGAGAGATATTAGTAAAGTAAGCTCTGTTTGGTCATTACAAAAAATTAAATTAGTGAGATAAGTTTTTATTAAAAAAACAGTTTCTCAAGAGTTTTTTTTAATGATAAAACGGAGCTTTATTTACGAATATCTCTCGTATTTCAGACGGGCGACTACATACAATTGTCATGATAATCACACCAGTTCACAAGTTTTGACTTCAAAAGGTAGCCAAAACTAAGACCTTTGCCTTGCACAAAAATAAAGCAAGGAAGGTTTATTATTACAAGTGGTATAAAAATATTTTAAATTGCCATATGGTAATGCCACATCCCTCTTAAGGTGTTCGTCTCGTCAGGGGTGAACTGCGTCAGTGGGGCGGGTAATGACGAAATATGGAAACATAACTACTCATCTGCCCTCAGCGTATTCGTAAAAGCTTTTCATCAGGGACGTAACCAAGGGGAGGAGGGAGGGCAGATGGGACTGTGCCCTGGGCGCCACATTTGAAAAAAAATGGGGGGGGGGGGGGGCTGAACCTGCAGTGTTTGTTACTAAAGAAATTTACTTGAATATCGTACTGTCAGATCACACAAAAAAAAATTGTCGGCGGGCAGATGAACTAAATTATTTGTATTGAAAGATATGTACATACATGCCTTCCGTCAAATATTAAAAAAAAAAAAAAAACTGGTATTTTTCGCGCACTATCCAAATTGTGATGTATCGGAAATTAAATGACTACAATTTAATCCATTTATTCACAATCTAAGTTGAATAATAAAATATCGGGAATAGAGGGAGTAGGTAATATGTGGTGGCGATATGAGTTGTTGTCGGAAAAGGTTTTGGGTTTAATTGGTTTGAAAAAAAGAAAAGGGGTGCCAAGATGAGTTCTTGTCCCGGGTGTGAACTAGTGTCTAGTCATGTCCCTGATTTTCGTAGACATTACTCGGAGATCTTGAGCTTTTTTTTTTTATATCAAGCGGTTACTCCTGTAGCTCTGCACACGTATTAGATTAGTGGGCGATGCTATTTCTAAACTGCACAGTTCAAACAAACAGTAGTCAGAACGTGACCCTACTCAGCGGTTGATGACGAGAGTATCGGCCCCGAAGCGCGGGGAGTAGGTAGTTAGGAACGCCTTCTCCTGCGAGCGTTGTAAACGAAGTGGCCGCTAAAAGCCACGGCGGCAAACGGTACTCAAGGAAAGGCAATTCCAGCAGCTGGTAGCCCGAGCGGAACCGCAGCCACTTTCTTTACCCACAAGCCAGCACATGGCGTCCACACACTTTCCACGCTTCACGGTACGTCACGCGAGTTCATGGGGAAAAAAAAAAAAAAAAAGCTGTCAGGGTGAAGGTGAAGAAAAAGCGGAAAGGCCGCATTGCATTAATTTATCTTGCCGATAAGCAACGGCTATGATGTCCTTATCCGCGAAAATTTGAAATAAAATACGGTTAAGGGACCACGAGAGAAATCGTATTTATTACGGATTCATTAGCCGTCAATAGTAGCCTATACTCCTCTGTGCCTCTGTAATGCCCTACTGGTTTTTTCTGCTTTAGTTACTGATTTTTTTTTTCGTGAGAAAATTCTTCCTCTATGATAACAATAGACAGAGTGACACAAAAATAGCATCTTCAATTCTTAGTGCGTGAATAAATCGCATCTATGATAAATAATCATTTATCTAAAATAATGAAATTTCTAACGCCCCTCATTACGAAACTCAATGTGCTAAAAAACTGAAAGGCGAAAAAAACAAACACAAGGTATGAGGACGAGGAGAGATGCATCGAACTGGTTTGGAGACAATAAGTTTATTTATTAATTATTTATGTATTTATGGTAAAGGTGTTGCCTTATCCTACCAGAAGTCAGAATGGCTGGACCAGGATTCCAAGTCCTCCGGAACACAGGTCTTGTGCTCGTCTTACAACTGCGCTACTTTCTCGTTCATTACTGATAGTTTACAGAGGAAACCTAAAGTCCACAATTTTGCCCAAAATGCTTATTGGGGGGATTGCAAGTTGTCGAAAAGTAAAACACACAATGAAAACACAGGGAAAATGGAGTCATTTAACGGCCAAATCAAACATACCCTGGCGTTGGCAAATGACATAAAAGTGACTCTCATCCTGGTAGCCACAATCTACACGCGAAGTCGAAAAGGTTGAAAAGGAAGGTTTGTCAGGGAAAAATCCTCAAAAATGTATGGAAAATGGAGGTGGGAAAATATATAAACGGCGAAACACGTTTTTTCCTCCCTAACAGTTTATATATGAATTCCTTGGTATCTTAAGAACCACGTTTTCATTCATGGTTGACTTGCAAAACTCCTGGGTGATTGCATATTTTTATTTCACGGTTAATAATAGATTAGTTAGATGTATCTACGTGTAATATACAAATTGGTATGCTTTGAGAAAAGTCTAATAATCCCGGATTTAATCTCCCTCACCCCCACCCTTCACAGAAACCAACACTCTTATAAACAAACAAAAAAAATTCTAGTCACCAAAAGAGCGCACTCATACCATGACGCACACTCTCATGTGTAAATTACTGTCTAGTCAGATCATTAGCCGTTCCTCAATTAGCATTACCATCTAAAAGCAGGGGGGGGGGGGTGAGGGAGGGGGAGAAGATGACGTCCGAACCTGCGTGCCAACATTGTAGCTTTGGGTTTCATAACGGAGTTTCTCCTTGCGAAATGACACCACGTGATGACGTGAAGACAAGCCGCTGAGCGACTCGGGCTTTCGTAACTAATTGAAGATGCTTGGGCGCTCATCTGCAAACGACAATTACTAGAGGCGAAAAAAAGACTGCAGGAGAGGAATAAATGTGGTTGTGCGGTACCGAAAGGAAGACAAAAGAGAACCACCCGCACGGCTCGTGAAACGTTAAACAGACAACAGCGAAGACAAAGCTTAAAGTGGATAAGAAGACTGAATTAATGGATCTTTTTATTTACTGAATTAAGCCACTTACCCGGCATTCCAGACGCAGGCTGGCAAATCATAATGATTATGACACGACATAAACTTTTATAAGCCACTGTACAAGAATCCACGATGCACGTTCTAATGCAACTGTTCAAAAAAAAAAATAGTTTCTACAAATCACATACTTGTCAAACATCTGTCATAGTCCGAAATAAAATTTTCCGTTCTTGTGGAGTTCAGTAAAACTAGGATCGTTGGTAATTAAGAGCAGAAAAGTAATCGAGATTATAGAAACGTGGTTTTTGCATGCTAATTACGAACAAACAAGCTGCAACAGACTGGGAAGTGCTAAGTAGATGTAAGTGCTAAATACGTACTGGTAGGCGAAAACAAAAACACAGGGTATGTAGGGGCAGGCATTTTTCGCGAGAGACGGTGCTACATTGTTTTAACTTATAACTAGAGACCAGCAAAATTCGCGGATTCATTCGGTGATAGGCTAGAATTCAAACACATATACCTCTTCGATAATTTTGCTATTGGCTTACTGTTCATCTGGACGAATTTCAACCAGTTATAAACCCTCGACTAAAGAAGGATCGAATCACAGACAAACCAGCCGAGACGACTTACAAGTCGGCAGCCAATGAACTTGCGTTATTTGCCCGAGTGTACAGGTGTAAGTGCAGTCTATCCTGAAGGCCATCGAAACCGCGAATTTTGCAGGTC
Organism: Bacillus rossius redtenbacheri; assembly: GCF_032445375.1. Classification (NCBI taxonomy): domain Eukaryota; kingdom Metazoa; phylum Arthropoda; class Insecta; order Phasmatodea; family Bacillidae; genus Bacillus; species Bacillus rossius. The sequence goes on from NW_026962011.1 coordinate 35,124,267, forward strand.
TCTACTTATAACTAGTCTCTGAATCTTTTCGCGAAATATGCATGGGCCCTTAGTACGAGGACAACCTACCGCGCCCAAAATTGACGCAACACCTAACATTACCCAGCCAGCGTTGGGTAGACCTATGTGTACACGGGTAATCTCCAGATTGAAATTAATTTTTTTTTTTTTTGGTGATTATTCAGACTTGACCCAACGCCCTTGGATATGCTGAGTTAACCCGGGTGTTCTTCTTCCAGCGTTGCCCGTGACACACACAAGGCCGGTCAGTGGGTGCTGCGGGGTGCAGGCGGCTGCGATGACGTCACACGATGCCCCCAGAGGCTGGAGACACGCGCGAAGGGTGGCTGGAGAAAGCCGTCGATACGGATAATGAATGGCAGGAAGGAGAACCGGCGAGACAACAACCCGGGACCTTTTCCAGGCTTTCCTTCGCCCGGGACAGGAGCTGTGAATAGCCTCCCCCTCATTCAACACCATTTTCACAGCAGCAATAAACGCACCAGGCAGAACTTATTTTGCATCTGCGTATACTATAGGCAAGATTCTTTTTTTTTTTTTTTTTCATAACGTGCCTAAAAAAATGTAACAAACACCCATCCCCCCCCTCCCGGGTACGTGGTAATCAAGCGCGGTATAAGTGAAACTTCACAGACACGAAGGATAAGTAGAGACCGGAAAAACTCGTGATTTCGATCACCTCCAGGAGAGACCCCACAAGTTCCTCTGAATGCTCGAGCCAATACACCCTGCACATTGGCGGCTGACTTGCGATACGTATCGACTAGGCCCGTGGTTCGATACTTCTGCGACTGAGTGAGGGGTCTCTTCTTGGCCCAGAGTCCTCCAGACGAACCATAGCAAGGTTATAATTATTACAATTTTAGCGTATTCTGGTCTCCTAAGGTTGGATCCAATATTCTAAGAATTAACTAATTGGTTCATGACAGCTGAAATATGACAAGCTCCGTAACCCTATTGGAGAAGTCTGTACAAATGGTCACAATTATAATGCTAACACCAGATCCAACCTGACAGTTTAGAGTTGGGAAGAAAATGTAAACGTTTACAAAAGCATTGGGAAATATGCGACCGGCTGCAAAGTTGTATAAATAAAAACTTTTTTTTTGAAACCCCGTGCCATCGAGCAATATTCATTACATGTGTTACACACGTTAACTCCGTTTAGAACTTAAATATATGATAATGTCGTAGAAATTTATTATAAAAAAAATGGGGGAGGACTTTTTATTGTCCATTATTATGGGCATTTATTTTTCGCGAACATGATTTCGAGACTATAGCCGATAGTTAAAAATATTGCAGTATCTAAATTTAACGTGATCGCAGCTTTTCGCATAAGCCATTTCAAACTGACAAGAATCAGAACAATTAGTTACATATTTCATTAGTTTAGTGACCAAAAAAAATCTGAGAGATTTAAACGTGCTTGCTCAACTGTAGTTCCTTTTTTTTTCTAGCTTGAAATATGATTTAGTTTATTAGCATTAAAAAAGAACCTAATTGCTTAGGCCTACTTCCTTCAGTTTAACTTAAGTTTTTTTTAACCGGTTTAAATAAAGTTTGCAGTTATAGGTACATTAATTTTTATCAGCTTACAATTTTCTTCGTGGCGTGAAACCCGACCGAGAGAGAGAGAGAGAGAGAGAGAGAGAGAGAGAAAGAGAGAAAGAGCTCCGTCCTGGTCGCCGGACCGGACTGATCCACTCCCGAGCAACTCTCGCACCAGCTCATAAACACGTCATCCCGGTGGCCCCGATTGCTCGCAAAGAATTAGAGAGAGAGAGAGAGAGAGAGAGAGAGAGAGAGAAAGAAAGAGAGAGAGAGAGAGAGAGAGAAAGAGAGAGAGAGAAATTACGAAGAACGCCGGTTACAAATCATCATGGGATCTTCGTAAATTAACCGTTATCTTAGTACGTAAGTATACGGATACTAAGTTTATTAACTCTGAACTTAAAGATAATAATCTTGGTGTACTAGCAAAAAAATTCACAAAACATTCTTCTACGTGTGTGTTTGCATTAAAAACCAGTACTCATAAGTCGAAGGTTCAGTTTTACAAACTTACGAAGAACTCTTCGTTCATTCGAGTTGAAAAATCCGTAAATTTACTGTAATTTCTAAGTGTGTGTGTTTGTGTGTGAGTGAGTGTGTGTGTGTGTGTTGTGTGTAGCGAAAATCTCATTACCGTTTCTCAGGCCTGGCATCGCGCGCCAAATTAATTCGCTACTGTAGGTTGAGGAAGTTGAACAGGGAGTGCAAAATTCTGGAAAAAAATAATAACATTAAAAAAAAACAATATTGTTTTTATTGCTCCGGATTCAGAGGATTGAAGGGATGAGCACACAAACCTTGCCACCCGTAATGCTGCTGTCATGGAAATCGAGTGCATCAGAATTGATTTTGCGAGCAAACGTCGCCAACGACGCGACGGCCAGTATAGAACACTAACCAAGCGTGTATCATGATTGGCCGACGCGCCTCGGGCGGGAGTTTGAATTGCCACGCCACGCCGCGCCGGCGGGAGAACAAAGCAGGTCCCCACCGAGGGTGCCGCCATTGTCCCGCTGGCCAATTAGGGGACAGAGAGAGAGAGCTCCACTTTCGTGTAACAAACGCCTCTCCACAACCCCCCCCCCCCCCAAGACCAAAGACAACACAGGACCGACCTGCTCGGATTCCCCACACTTTCATTTCAAACACCCGCGCTCGAGTGCAACTTAGGGCTACAATGGAGACTCCCAGTGGCGCGCGCATAAAAACTCTCCAGAGGGGGGCGGGACCTGATAGAAATCAATATCTTCACAATATCTTTGAGCAGGGGCGTAGCAAGGAGAGGGGAGGAGAGATGGGAGAATGTATCCCCCCCAAAAAAAAATATACTAAAAAAATCTACCAATCCCACCAACAAAAGGAAAGAATGTGAAAGTAAACAGCAAGCAAAGAGGTTATCCCCCCCTCCTCCTTCCTGCAAAGGGGTACAAATTTAGGTTTATATTCATTACAAAATCTAAATTGCATTTTGAACGATTTTTGCCACTAATTTTTTGTAAGAAAATTTCCCTTCTTATTTATGCAAACTACTGGCTGCTCAATCAGGTGAGTTTAAAGTTAGTAAAGTCTTACTAATTTCATCGAAACTTGTTATGGTGAGGCTTCATGACCCTTCTTAAAGTGAGGACTTCAACTTTTTAAATTTACAGCTGTATTCATCTTCTGAATTCAAATCACTGATGTTCATATTTTCTTCTGTGAGATATCTATTTTTTATTTTATTTATAATTGTACATGAAACACTTTGTACATAATGTCATAATAGACCATAATTTTTTACTGGGTGTTTTCCTATTTCCTAAATGTATTGAGCACAGTACACTGTTGCCACTACATGTAACTTAGCATGAAATTCACACCTTTATTTCTAAATACAAATTGGTCTGAAGATTACACTAAGTCAAGAGTTTATAGATAAATTTACAGCATACAAGTACAATGGCGAAAATAGCACATGTAAATTGTTTCTCATGTAATGAATCATACTATGTAAAATACACACAGGAGTGCGTGCTTACTATAGTATAATCTATAGATGATATGTTACCAACAGAAATGCAAGCACGAAATGTGATTTCCTCAAGAGACAGGTGACAGGTGTCAATGCTCTATCCCAATGTTTTTTTTTACTGCCTTAGAATGAACACTAAAATGTTGGTTGCTTGACTTTTTTGTCAATGTTAAGTGTTTTTTGTATAAATAATTACAAGTCAACTTGTTTTCATTTATTCAAAAAAGAGTGTAGTCCAATATGCCTAACATAATTGAAAAAAAAATTCAATAAAAACAATTTTCAACTAAATATTTTCACTTATGTTGTGTTCACTTGCAAAATAATTTAAGATATATATATATATATATATATATATATATATATATATTTAACCTTTATCATTTACTTACAAACCTCCAATATTTGTATCCACAAAAGTAGTTTGGTAAAGTACGGGATTTCTCTCAACCACTTGGTTGCTGAACATCCGGAAGATAAACCGCAGTGTTTTGCCCTAGTTACAGCTATAAGTGCACTGTATCTTAGGATCTCTTGTAACATAGCTCTTCCTGTGTTTGTTGCAGTACATTCAATACAAGTTGTCCATTCCGGACATGACTGAGTTCACAATGTGCGCTTGGACCAAGTTCTACAACCACAGCAATGACCACCCAATATTCTCATACGCAGGTGGGTCATCCCTCAGGTAGAGTTAGGAGTTAAAATAACAACAATAATATTAATAATTTTTTAAAATATAGTTTTGGCTAAAAAGTATTACAGAAATTTTACTGCACGAAATACTGAAAACATAAAATATTCAAAGTAATACTCCTACGGATGTTTGGAGATTAATGATGACTCAACTCATTAAAACAAATATTTGTTCTATGAATTTGGCACTGCTGCTGCCATGGGCTTTCTATCACAAGGGAAATAGATAATGATGACTTTAAAAAAAGTATATATTTTTATACAAAACACACAGGACTTTGATACATACAATATTAAATACCCGTGAGAAAAATTAACCAACACTGTATTACATTACTAAACAGTAGTTTCTGCTGTGAATTACACGTTTTAATTTCTGTGCACTGATGCTTACACAAGGTCCATGGAACTCAAACAGCCGATGTTTGGCTCACGTAGTAAGAAGTTTGCATCCTGTCAAGATGTCCAATTATTTGACGGTGATGTAAAGTTTTATACTCCACAATTTAAGATTATACACACACACACACACACACACATATATATAGATATATATTTGTAAAATGGAAAATGGAACTCTGAAATGAAGTTAATGTACTGAGTTTGTCTCGCTAAATTTGTAACAGTAATATACTTAATTCCATTAAGTACTCTCAGAAATAGCCATTCATTCATATGTGGTACGTACTTGCTACTTTCGTTTTGCGATATACTACCCAGATTAGGGGCGAAAATCTGTACGATTTCCAGGGGGAGGGGGAGGGGAGGGGGGGGGCCTACAGAATAATGTTCATCATGCCCACTTCACAGTTAAGGTTTTGCAAGCTCAAGCGGGACCCCTTGGTGAGGGTTTTTTTTTCAAGTAAGGGGAGAAGGGTGAGCCGCCCAAGCCCACGACGTAGACAACATTCACATTCAGTTGAGGAGTGTTGGATCTGTGCGCGCCGGCACGACGCTGAAGTGTTCCGTGTTCCCGCTCCCCAGTCCCCGACCTGCCGAAGGCCGTGCTGGTGTGGGTGTCCAACACGGCGCGAAGCAGCTACTTCAGCATCTCGGTGGCAGGGCACACGCTCTGCCGCCTCAACTACCCGCTCCGCCTAAACCGCTGGTACCACTCCTGCCACTCGTGGAACGGCCGCACGGGCGAGTGGCAGGTGTGGGTGAACGCAGAGCGCGTCGGCAGGGGCTTCCACAACCGGGTGAGTCGACTGACACTGGTCACATGCTCTGCTTGTTGTTCTTGCAAGCCTTAGCCTTGTATCCCCCCCTTGCCCAAAAAAACTGGCTTGCTTCCACAATAAAGATCTGAAATTATTTTAATAAAATACACAATTTTTTTTTAAATTTGAAAAAAAAACCCTAGTAAAAATAATTAAAGAAAATTTATTAACTGTATAACTTATTACACAATAACAAAACTGAAAAAAAGGAAAATATTAAAAATAATACTCCTAAGGATTTATGGAGATTAATAATGTCACAACAGCAGAAAACACAGCACAGTCTGAACTGCCATAATTGTGAAATTTATAACAAAAGAAATGTATTACTTTGTGCTAATTCTCACTCTATAAGGAGCAAAAAAAAAACCATCAATTTAAAGGCACCCGTTCAACAATCGGTACAGGGAATAATAATTTGAATTGGTTGCCTACAAAACTACATGTTTACTTGGCTATATTTGATATGAATTATGTAATCACAACAACAACAAAAATTGTATGTTTTCCTAAAAAGGTTTTTTTTGTTATGCGATGGATGACACATTTCTTCTGAATCACCTGCTAGGTACCTGCAATAAAAACTTTCATTCTAATGTTCCCAACCTTCTAAACACATATCTGAACAGTTTTTTCAATGAAACTTTGCAAAAACCCCTGATACTGATCACTTGTAATTTCATTGAACCATTAGCTAGAAAACACAGTCAAGTTGGCAGCAAAACCGGAAAAATGTTTGATGTCTTGATGGCTCAATGTAATTACAGTATTCAAATTAATCCTCTGGATAAAATGTAGGTAATAGTCTAAAATAAGAGCCAAGCGGTTAAAATGCATTTAAGAAACCATAAGTCTTAACAGTTTTACGGAGACGTGTTACTAATCAACTGTCACGCGTGACGCCTGTAGCTGGTCGGCTACAAGATTCCCGGAGGCGGGATAGCCGTCAGCGGCCAGGAGCAGCGCCAGTTCGGCGGGGGCTTCCTGGAAGGGCCGGACTCCCCCCGCGGCTCCGGGGGGATGCTAGGCGAGATCACCATGCTGCACCTCTACTCCGCAGCACTGTACCCCGGCAAGGCCCACCGGGACCACAAGCACCACCACGGGCACCACCACGAGACCAACCCCGCCAACGGGATCCCGCCCTCCGCCACCGCCCAGCCCCAGCCCCCGCCGACCCCCCCGCCCCAGCCCTTCCCGCCCAACCCCTTCCTCGTCGGCGGCCAGCTCCGGCCCGAGATCAACATCCAGGCCCAGCTGGGGCGGCCGCACCTCGGGCCCAACGGCGTCCTCAGGAACCCCGGGGCGCTGCTGCCCGAGCTGCAGCAGCCCACAGCACTCTCCCTCGACCTCTTCCAGCACAAGCTGTTCAAGCGGAACGAGCTGGCCGGCACCACCAACGGCAGCGAGCCGCTGGTCGCGCCCGGCCGCGAGGAGGACGCGCTCATCCGCGCCGCCTCCAAGGAGGACCTGGTGAAGACCACCCAGCTCCCGGAGACCAAGCACAAGAAGCGGTCGGCCCCGGAGGGCGCCCTCGAGCGGGAGATGCTGGGCGATGCGCCCGAGGAGAAGCAGCCCGCCAAGAGGGGCATCCTACTGGGGCTGGACGGCACGTCCTTCGTCTCCGGGGACTACCTGGGCGACGCGGGCGGCCTGCTGGGGGGCACGCACAACGTCCTGGGAGCGACGGACCCCCAGCAGAAGAAGGAGTACGAGCGCGAGCCGGCCGAGGGGGAGGTCCTCCAGATACTGAACGTGTGCTCGGGGTGCGCCCCCGAGCCCTTCAAGAAGGTCGAGGTTATCTCCTGGAGGCTCACGCCCAAGAAGCTGTACTCGGGTGCGCTGTTCGTGCCCGCCAAGCAGGAGTGCCGTCGGTTCTGATCGGACGCGTGCGTGCAGTGAGACCGGAGCTCTGGCGACGAGTTTCGTACAGAGTCCTTGATTGCTTCTGCGATAACTTATCTCAGCTCCTCAATGTGTGCCCGAACAAAGACTCTCCACACTGAACATTGTGTTCATGCAGGGTAGATATCCATCATGCGAAAACTCATTCGCAACAGATGTTTTATCAAAGAGTAGGTAAATGTATATTAATTATTTGCAAAATATATTAAAAGATTGTTCATCTTGCATACCTGACTGAGCTGTCAGTGATCAAAAGCTATAATTAAATGCACATGTAGGTATTTATGTTTATTAAAAATAATCATGTTTTAATAATAGATTATTGTAAAATGATTGGCATAGGAAATTAGAAACAAAATGCTACTCAACAATAACTTGTAAGAGTTCATAGATATCATTAAGATTTATGAATTTATATGACATACTTGTGTATTTTAAAGCAGGGTAAATTTAAGACATAAACTACGCCAAGATATATGAAGTTTTTCCACAAAACACAATCTAATTCACTCAAAATTATTTTGATGATAAAACTATTTGAATTAATGTTCACAGGTGATATGTTGACGAAATAGTTTTTTCTATACATATATTGTATACAGTAGAAATCATTCATTTTTATTAACCGTGTGAAATTCTTACTGCATTTATGAAAACTATGGGTAGTAGTTAGTTTAACATGTGACCACAAAATTGGGAAATTATGTGACCACCATACCAATTAAATCATGACCAATCACTTCAGCTAAACCAATACAGACTGTGTCGATTAATAATGCATTCAAAGTTGGTTTAACTAATGAATTACAAATAAAACATTCTCAAAAGTTTTAATCTCTCTTTGAGAGAAATTTATTTAGTTTTAATCTCGCTTTGAGAGAAATTTATTTTATGTCCTGATATCTAATTAAATATTTTCAATTTAATATTTCATTACCACTGAAATAATATTTTTTTTGTGCTGACAATTAAAAAAAAACAAACATTTTTTTTGTAGGCAGAATCTTTTCTTCTACTGGGCAATATAAATCCCACATATTGACTACAGCAGATATACACATATTAGTCCAAATTAATTAGTCCAATCATTGAACGTTTTCCTCTTGAAATTCAGATGTAACTGTAACTGAAGTTACAGCTTTCTGCTAATTGTTTCGTTCTTGTGACAGGGTTTCTTTTAGTTCCTTTCTCATGTGTTGCTAACATGAGGGTTGTCGGAAAAGTTTCCGACCTCAACATGAAGATGGCATCACTTGTGAACAAAAATTGGGGAATGTGTTTGCTCGTGCTTTTGAAAATACGCTCTGAAATTTCAGACATTTTGGATGCACAGTTGTTTTTAACAATTGTTTACATAAGTCATTGCAAAATCATTATTTACTAAGGTATGGCCTCCTCATTTGACAAAAATCTTTGTCCTCCAAACGCAACTTTTAGTCTATGGAACAAAAAAAAGTAAATGGGGTTTAGATCTGGTGAATCAGGAGGGTGGTCAAGCAGTTCAAACCGCAATTCGTAGATTTTCGCCATGGCAACCGCTGTGGTGTGAGCTGGTGCTTTGTCTTGGTGAAACAAAATTGTTTGTTTCTGCAAATATGAACTTTTTCTGCAGTTTCTGCCTTCAGCTTGTCAAGTAATGATGCGTAGTATGTACCTTTTTCCTAGAAAACAGTCACCATCATTTTTCCAGCCAAAGGAACAGTCTTTGCCTTTTTTTGGAGCTGATTCCTCCTTCGTATTTTGGTGTTGCAACGTTCGTCACCCAAGCTTGTACAGCCATGTTTGAATTCAGCTGCCCAAAATATCGTTATGGTAAATGATGGGGTAGAGTCCCCGTGCACAGTGTTAAAATCGTCTTTAATTTGCGTAGGCATATTGCCTTTCAAAAACAAATATTTAACGTAAGCTTGATACTTAATTTTCCATTTTCACAAAAACACACGCACTGACTCACGCAAACAATTTTTAATAAACAAATGCACATACAAAATGGCTGAAATTTCAGAGAGTACATTCCAAAGCATGAGCAAACACATTCCCCAATTATTGTTTAACGAGTGCTGCCCTCTGCATGTTGAGGTCGGAAACTTTTCAGACAATCCTGATATACGAAACATTATGGTTTAAATGCATGACATCATTCAATAGAAACATCATAATGATATGACTATGTAACATGTTGCACCATTACAACAGTAAATTTTACCTACAAACTGATAGTCCTATGTGAATCTGGTTCTAAGAAGTAGTTGGTAAAATGGTCAAAATTGACCATAAAAACTTGTGCCGGGCATATTGCAATCAATTTTTTTTTTTAATATACAAGAGTTGAAAATTTTCAGCTTGTACTGACAAACAGCTTGTGTTATTATTTATGTTTTCAGCCATGTGAAAATTGGTTGACTTTTGTTCTTTTCAATTTTGACGTGCCTAGTCATAGATAGTAAACTAATACCTGGCCCAGACAAATGAACGTTTCTTGTTTAATAATGCCCATTTTTGCTTAGGAGAGTTACGGAAGATTATAGTTTCTCTTGGAGAGCCAAATAAGAAAATAATGACAATGTTATTTCTATTACAGCAGTGTTTGTGAAAATTGAGTGTACCTTTGCAAAAAAAAAATATATATATTATAATTACAAGAAACATTTATGCCAAATCAATTTTATTATCTTTGTTGTTGATGCCATTTTTATAAAATTTATTTAAGCCAAATCAATGAACAGTTGATAGTTACAGAACAATGAGTGATTTTAGACTTAATTACGCATCACATCGCTCATAATACACCATATAGAAAAATAAATAAATAAATGTATAATGCACGTATGTGAATGTGTGATGATTTCATAAAATGGTCAAATAAAGTTAAAACTGCTGTTCCTTTTCCTGGTCCAACAGGACTCGGTGCTGCTCTTTGCCACATTCTCTCATGAGAACTTAGCCTTTCAATACAGCTTAAACTCAATGTAGCGATGGGACATTATCCACTGTTGCCGTACAAGGAAAAAAGGCAAAAATTTTTCTCAATAGTATCCTAAAATATATATTTTTAAAAGTGTAATAAGTAGAGTTTCATGAAAAGTAGGTATTAAAAACTACAAATACTTAAACAACTACTGAGGCAAAATATAAAAATAAAAAAAAATTAATTTGTTTGAATTGTGCTTACTGTTGACATCGGCAATTTTATAACTCTGACATTTTCATTTTAAAATTGTAAAAAAAATTGTAATATGTACATATCTTTTGAATTTTCTGATGAAATTTGAAGCAGAGTTTAGTTATGCATACTACCATTATTAGGTAGAATACCATATCAGTTATTTAATTTATGCAAACATGAAATAAAATCATAGCCAAAATGTTAATAATAGAATATTTTGTTAGTAAAAAATAATCCTGTATGCCATATTATCAAGTGTATACTCAAAAACTTTAATGTGTAATAAATTTATACAGATTTTGTAAGAGTTCTTTTATTAATTTCTTACATTTCACAATAACCATGTAATATATAGCCTATTGTGGCCAATTTATTTGAGTATGTGTAAGAGCCAATATTTATCAACTTTTCACTGCCTATGGTGCAAACAGGTTCTCCACCAGAATACAGTATAGGGAAAGAAGAACTTTTCGACTGTCTCAAAATTTTGGGCTATATTGAAAACACACAATATACCAGTAATATTAAATAATTGTATTATGTGGTCAGAAACACTGAAAAGATTTATCAGAAATTTAGCATACTAAGAAATAAAAATTGGTACCGGCTTCTTCTTCATCTTTTTTATATTAAATTTTCGAACTGATGCTATTTTAAACTACACAGGTATATTGGTTTAGGTTATCCACTAGTTAAGCAGCAAAATGTATTCATAACATATTCATCAAAAATTTTTAATAATAAGAAAACAGGATTTATTGGTAAGTCACAGGAGGACTAAAATGTAAATGGTGGGTTGACATCAACCATGGGAAGTGTGAAAGTACACTAAAATAATGTTACAACCCTCCTATCACCCTTATTGCCTGCCTTCCGGGCTAAATGCAACCCTTGCTGTAGTTTGCACTAATTTTGTGACTATTTGATCACTATGTGACTGCAGTTCATTGTAATCAGAGCTCAAGGGGGCATCCCAACTATCTGAGTTCTGTTACAGGAGGTGAGATGTCATGTGGTTTACCCTCCCCGACAAATTTAACCTTGTTTTCTTTTTTTTAGTTAAATAGATATTATGTTTGCATCATAACACATTTGCATACTTTTGCACTCTAATACCTGCACACTTGCATACTTGCCCCAGGAGTTAACATTAAACAAATAACCTTTACTTGCATCCCTGCGTGAGCTGTATTTTGTAGTGCCCATTCCAAAATTTTGGCTTCAACAGTTCACATTTTACTATTTCAGTGAGATTGCTTTCCAGCCACTAGGTTTACTAAGTTAGTAATGACTTACAACTCAAAAGCTACCAATTTTGAAGTTTTCCGTCGTCTCTTGCCACCCGAGGAACCAGGTCCTGTTGGCTAAACGCAGGTTTCCTCAAAAAAAAAGATGAAATTTAACTTGTGTAAGATACTTGAACGCACATGTTTTTATTCAAACACAATCAGTGGTGGATGCAGGCGACAGGAATGGGGGGCATATCTCCCCCCTCTCTACCACGAAGGTTGGAAAGCATTTGCAAAATATCAGTGAAGGCAGTATGTTATTTTGGGTGAGGCAAAGTGAGCTTTTACAACGCATGCAGTTTCAACTGCGTGAGAAGCTGCATTGCCTATGGCTACTTCTGTATGTTCATACGTCATCTAAAGATTTAACAAGAACTACAACAGGTCAATTTAAATGATAAGATTATGTTACCTCTAAGACTAATGTTAAATTAACACCATAGTTCATAAATTTTTCTATGGTCAGTATATACTGAAAATAAAAATATATACATGAGAAAATAGTCACTCTTTTTATTCAATCACACATACTTTTCCAATTTTAAAGGAAATACATTTCTGTAGAACAGTTGCAAATTCAAACTGTCAATATTTGCATGAGAAATTTACGCTGTGATAATTAATTTCCAATATTTTAAGACCATTTATTCCATGAAGTATCTTGCAATGAGTCAAACCAAATCATTATATCACAAAAAAAAAAAAAAAACACAAAAACATTATCAAGGACAGATAAAAATTGTACTCATAAGCAACAAATAAAACAGTGACAAAGGCGAAAACTATCTATACCATGTATGTAAACTTACAAACATATGATTAACATAAAAGAGGAGCAATAAGTTGATGTCAATAATCAAGATATTCATTTTAAGTAATAAAAAATAAATTAAAGATGTTGCTTAAACTATCCTAAAATACAAAAATTCAACTGTAAATTTTCTAGCATTATGTTTGTAAGTGTACATTTTCATTTAGATAATGATATCAATGTTAGAGCATTTAGAAAAAAAATTCCTAAATAGAGAGGAATATTTTTGTGTTAGGCCAAAATATAAAGGCAATACACATTAAAATGGACAGCTGTTAAACTAAAATTTATTTAAGTGATATGAACACAGTTTTTGTCTCAAGAAAAGATAAAGGAAAAAAAACAAAACATTATGTCATATTCTACTACTTTTCCATCATTAACAAAAGCTTATACTCAAGGAAAAATAAAACATCAAACTGCAACACAGTCATGTTTTGAATATAAAAATTAAAAAATAATTTGCTGCTGCTTCAAAATTACGGGTGACACACAGTAATAACATAACATAAGCAGAACATAAACAAAACCACATTCAAGCAAAAACAAATATAAAATAAATACAGAAGTTTCAATGTCCGGTTCAAAGTTTGATTTAGTAGGTTAAATAACTACTGTATAGTAACAATTTGTATTAAAATAATAAAGATAATAAACTTTTTTTTTAACAATAAGTGCATGTCGTACAATTCACCAGGATTGCATAAAACACACAAAATTAATAAAGACCAGAGGAAATCAATATCGCATTTACATTTCCCTTCTTTTTTGCAATCAATTTCTTTGGTCCCACCCTGCCATCACATTAATAGCAGGATATATGTTCACAAGGGCGAATCTAGATTGATGGTCATTTAAATTTATAATAAAATTATAGTACATTTAGGATTGAAATAATCACTACATTTTATTTGTGGTTCAAAAACTTATTATTATCTACAGAACTGCAGTAAAATAATAAGTAAGTTTGGTATACTATGATACAGAATTAGGAGAATATTTGCAAATTATTCAATGATCGGGAAGGGGGGGGGGGGGGAGATGCCTCCTCCCCCTGGATCCACTAGTGGTTTATAAAGTTACTATGTATAGTCTGATGAAAAAAAGAACTGTCAACCTAGACAATGTGCGACATGATTTGAAACTTATACTCTGAAATGAAAGCTCTAGCAATGAACATGCTCATTTTATAGGCTTCAAAAAAAAATCATGTAATGGCATCAATAATCACCAATTGACATCTTTATTCACGTAAACTACTCTAATTTCAAAGCTAATGCTCATTTGCTGGTGAACTAACTCATGCACTGGTAGCGACCAGTTCGATACAAGTACAGCACATGGAGATTTTATCCCACAATCTTAAATTTGTTGATTATTTGCCATAAACAAATAATTCATCCAAATTATTATCATGACAAAGCATAAATAAAATATTTTGTATTATAATTTAGTTGTTATATTCTGGTATCAATTAACAGTTTCCAGCATGTAAATATTAGAAGGCAATAACTTATTTATTTCACCTAGTCCAGTGGTGGCCAACGTCACTATTTTTCACAGCCAGACGTATATGAATTTATATCAAATATCTTACAACCAAAATTATAATGTGTTTCGTGCTGCACAGTAATAACAAAATAGAATATGTGATAAGGTAAAGAAATTGAAAATAATTCTTTGTTATATGAAACATTTAGAGTATCGATTAACCGAATTAACCTGCATTGCTGCAACATTGGATAAGTAAAATCTTGGATAACACGGATACCATGAGAAAGTCGTCTTGGATTTCAGTTTCCAGAGGTGTAATTTTTCAGTGTGATGTTTTGACAACTTCTTTTCAGTGTAGATTCTTTCTCATCAGTCCATGATTCGCCCAAAAGGTCTGTGACGCCTGTGACGGCGTCACAAATAATTTTTTTTTTTTGTTTTGATCGTGTCCGCGCGTTGTCGGAAGGTGTGACTTATCGCGGCACCTATTAGTGTTTTGAGTCGAGAGTTGTACGCTAGCAGACGGGCAAATCTGTGTAGCGCTGCGGGCGGTGACTGTTGGAATTAGCTACTGCGCATGCGCGGTAAGTAACCAGTCAAGCACAGCGCTGGACAGACAGAAATAGGGAGTGACTCGTGAGTTAGTAGTGGGGCCAGACGGTCAGTGTGGGTCTATGATAGGTACCTCCGGTGAATAATGCACATCACGACTTCAAGAAATGATTTTCACTTTACTTGATTTATGTGTAATTCGTGGACGAGAGGAGAAGAGAGTTTTCAGCGTGTATATGCTGGACAATGCAACGCGAGGCTCGTGCGAGGAAATGGAGTGTAGTTAACCCCCAGTCGAGGCCTCAATCGCCGAGGAAAATATCAGCATAGACCCGGGCTACTTATGAGCAGAAGAAAAGCAGCTACGATTGAGCTGTGGGTAAAAGTTTGGTAACAAGATAATAGTGGTACCTTCTTTTCTAAATACGAGGAAGCATCGGCGCGTGCGAGAAAATTATTTTAAGAAGTTATAAAAAAAAATTTATGTAATAAATTTTTTTTTGGAGTTCGACACGACATGGAGGGTTGTGGAATGAGCGAGAAGGTGTGAGACTAGTCTACCGAGTCAACTTGAGCAGCTGGCACAGGAGGAGGACAACATTTTACAAACATAAATTTGGTCTACTATTTGATTTTTCCTGTTTATTGCGGAGGAAGAGAATAGATCGTCTCGACGGATTAATTTTTTTGGAATTGAAATTTGGGAAGAAATGAGGTTTCGTCAGTAGCTGAGCGAAGGAAATTCCACGAAGTTTAAATGATTCGTCGTATGGAATGCAGCTGGTTCGAGAGTCGGTGGTTGCAGTCGGCGTCCCAGCTGTCCAGTTAATGGTGGTGTAGTGATCTTTTCTTTTAAATGGCCTTTTTAAATTATTTATATTGTACGTCGTCCTGTTCCCGATGGCAACTGAAGGGGTGAGTCTTGCAAAAAAATAAAATATATTTTTTCGTGAGTGGCTGCGGAGGGTGAAGAAATAGCAAGAAGTTATGAGATATTAAATAAATACTAGTAAGGGGTTGTGTGAAAGACTAAATCGCGTGATCTTTTTGAAGTAAATTCGTACTACATTCCTTTAATATGTTCTAATTTTTTTTTTGATTTAAGTTATGCTGGAAATACTTTAGGCATTTTATTGTTGGCATGTTGCCCGCCACCGTAGGTTCAAGTCCAATTAATATAGACCTGTGTTTTTATGCTTATTTCAATCGTGAAGTTATGATCTCCTGGAAATAATATGGCTTTAACGAAGTTGGCAGTTAAAAAAGCCTGCCATGCGTCATTAGTGATATTATAATTTTGTTATATTGTTTTTATTATATTTTTTATTATATAATTTTTTTTTATAGAATTATATATTTATATTGTTGATATCTTGAGTGGTACAAATTATTATCATATATGTTTTATAAGATGTTAAATGTATGATAGTTAAAATATTCTATTCATGCTCATTTGAGGCTGCCATCTGTGATTGATGAAATTAGGAAATCTTTATTATCATAATTGTCTTTTATATAAAATTTTATAAAACTATATAGTCATAATGTTGGTAGAGTACCGTAATTAAATTATTGTTTAGAGTGTCGGGATTTGCTATAGGAGAGCTCTCGGGGTGGGATAAACGAAATATAATATTTTAAAATTTTTGTTAGGTAATTTGTTTTTTGTATTTGGTGTATGAAAATGGACTAAGAGTTCATGAACTTGTGGTGAATTTGTGGTGAAGCCTGTGAACCCACGCAACCAAAAAGAAAAATATACCCACCTCTATTAAAGTTTTTGTCTTGTACCTGAATTTTGAGATTTTTAAAGTTATTCTGATTGTTGTAGTAAAGCAATTTTTTTGCATTTGAGCGCTGTTGAGATGCGCATATACCAAGTTGTTTGCAAAATAATTAAAATATATTTATACCAATGAGCTCTGCTCTTTGTTTTGTTTAACATAACCTTTTCTTTCCCTTTGATTTAGTACCCTTGGGCCAATTGTGAGGCCAGGTTCTCCCTGCTGTAAGGGTAATAGGTAGAGAAGGGTTACAGGTCAACATTGAAGTTAATTTTCTTTAGGCTTTTGACAACGGTTAGATCATATACAAGGTCCTCAAGCAAATGTTCTAACTGTTTTTGCTGGTAACAATGCTTCAGGTCGGCTTGCATTATATGGTTAATCGAGAAACTACTGTATTTACAAAAAAATAATAAACCTTTAAAATCACAAACAAAAATTATGGCTAATTAAAAATCTCATATGACAAATTATTTATGATTATGCAAACCAAGAGGGCTAACACCTTGGCAGTGTATCTGGTATTATTTCTTTGTTGAAAGATCATTTGAGGGGCCATACACAATGATGTCACAAGCTAGATGAAGCCCGCGGGTCGCCAGTCGCCACGCAAGATGTAACCAGTATTATAAATCCAAGAAGCCGGAGTATTCCCCTCCAGTGAAACGTCCCCAATGCACGTAACGCTCCGTCCTGGCAAGGCACCGCCCAGCCGTGTGCAAGCAGCGTCGTCCCCTACCTTGGACTTGTGGATGTGCTGGTGCTGGTACTCCGAGTCGAACTCGGGCTCGCTGAAGTAGGACTGGTCCTGGTCCCACATGGAGGGGGCCATCACCCCCACCCCAGCCCCTGGCAGCACCCCTCCGTTCACGTCCGCCGCCTCGAACAGCCGCAGCACCGAGCGGTCGCGGATGTCGCGGAGGTGGGACCTGCGGGAGGAAAGAGCGGGCATGTTGTACCACCTCGCATCAACACTCCCTCGACCCTCCAGTGTTGCCAGATTCCCTCGACCGTGATTCAACCCTCCCTCAATCCTCCAGTGCTGCCAGATTCCCTCGACCGTGATTCAACACACCCTCAATCCTCCAGTGTTGCCAGATTCCCTCGACCGTGATTCAACCCTCCCTCAATCCTCCAGTGCTGCCAGATTCCCTCGACCGTGATTCAACACACCCTCAATCCTCCAGTGTTGCCAGATTCCCTCGACCGTGATTCAACACACCCTCAATCCTCCAGTGCTGCCAGATTCAACACACCCTCAATCCTCCAGTGTTGCCAGATTCCCTCGAACTTACTTCAACCCTCCCTCATCCTCCATTGTTGCCAGATTATATTGACCATTCTTCAAACTTCCCTCATCCTCCCAGTAATCCCAAATTCCCTTAAAATACACTTTGACCCTCCCTTAACCCTCCAGTGTTGCCAGATTTTGTCTCAATCCTCTCTCATTGCTCCAGTGTTGCTAAATTCCCTCGAACGTGCTTTAACCCTCCCACATCCTTCCAGTGTGTTGACATATTCCATACTGATCTGAGGCAGATAAAGTAGCTCATGAAGGGGTGCTTATACTCATAACTTAATCTTTTACCTAGTTCCCCCCCCCGCCAATATTAAAATTTAATTTTTTTTTCTGCATGATTTGTGATTGGAAGAAAGGGGCTTCTGCTCAGCCTTAAAGACCTCCAGGAGCACAAATTTGTAGGATTCGCATGGCAGGCCCACAGGAATTTACAGAGGGGCCCCGGCGGCCCGAGAGTTTGGCACGTGAGGTTAACCGACACACGTCATCTCTGGATACGGTGCTTGTATGTTGTATGCTGCCCATATTTTGGCCTACATGCATGTGATAAGCAGAAAAACTTTAAAATATACAGAACATGTTTTCTATAAGACATAGTTTTGACATCAAACTCATTTCACAGTCACGTTTTTGCAAGTGTAGGAAGGCCCCCATCAGTGAGGGTTTTGTTTAATTCCAACAGGATCTACACCCATTCCCCACCTGGTACTGCTACAATTTAATTTCCATAATTTGTAACTGTTTCCGTATGTAAACAACTATTTCATACTTATAAGTGTTTTTTGTATCCCTGAAATCATTTCTAATTTATAAAGAAAGAATTATTTTAAAAAAAAACTTACTTTTGACAGTGTGAATAATCAAATAAAATGTAGCTCTACAATTAATTGATCATGTTTGTACCATGAAACTGAAGTAAAGCTCTACCTGTAGCCACACACAAAATAAAATTTTGGTGCATGTAAGAAAACTGACAGACGTAAATCTAGCAACACTGTACTTCACACAGCAAGATCTGGCCGTGAAGCAGCTCACAATCTAAACTAACTTAACATATTTTCCAGGTCTCACAGCACAAGATAACATACCATGCTTGGTAACTGTTAAGTGTTAAAGGTAAAACCAGAAATGATTTTGGAATTAAAATTTGTTCAATCAGCACAATGTACCACTGTGTGGATATCTCAGTCAACAGAGTTTTCCTATAGAGAATTACAATCACGATTGTAAAAGTAAGTTTTCCAGTAATTTATTACTGTCATCATTGCAAAGGCTCAGCATGATACGACCGGCATGATTATGGTGGTTTCCAAACCACTTAGGTAGGTACCAACTTGGCACTAATAAATTAACGTGATGTGTCATTCCAGGGTTTGCAACTGAAACATAGACCTGCTGAAGTTACTTTAACAAACCTTTTATGCTCACATAATCTGGGTACCATTTTACCTTCAGCTTAATATTCCAACTTAAACAAAATTCACACACAGCTGTATTTTGTATGTTTTTGAACCCCAGATTGGTGCCAAAATAAAGTAACCTCAGTGAACACAGCCAAGAGGTTGCCTTGGGTTTCAGATCTAGCACAGAAACAATGAAAACATCGGCACCAGACAACTGAAACTGGTCGTGAACTATATGAATACTAACTAGGGACTTGATAAATAGGCTACTTCAGGGCTTGGGCTCAAACAGTGAGCTCAGCCGCCTCCTCACATTACCTGATGGATCGTTGTGACTGTAATTACTAACACTTCACTTGTATGGGGCAATCACCAGGAACCGAAGTCTTGTGCACCAGGAGTCACCAACTTGTACATATGTATTCAATTGTTTTAGAATTAAAATAAAAACATAAAACTAACTTAGAAGAGTCCTTTGAATACTCACATTTGTGGCATAACACAATCAATTCATCAAAATTCAAACCATAATTTACAAAATGCACATGTTATGTTTTAGTGTGTCTGAATATTAAAAAAAAAATCAATTACTATTAGTAACTGCCTTTAAGATTGTAAGGGGTTCTAAATTTATAGTAGGGCACAAAGCATTTAAACCTGTTATAGCATACCGATGATAGAAAATGGACATTAAACACTATCGTAGGTCAATGCATTGAAGAATGACGAAGAAGATACAGATATTATGGACAACACACCTACGATAAAACTGACGAGTGCACTAGGTTTCCTAAGACAATACAGTTGCGACATTTCGGGAACTGGCATCTGTTCCTGCCATCAGGCACAAACAGTCGTTGTATTGTCCATTAATCTGTTTATCTTCATCGAGTTTATATATTTGCTGCGCTGTCCAGGTTTTGTTGTATGCCTGCATTTACTATTATTGTTGAAACTGTCTCGTCATTCTTAGCCCACTGTGTTCGTCTGTGCTGTTTTTACTTTTTTTCATGACTAAATTCCTTCCACGGAATTCTTGTGCTGTCTGATATTTCAGTCTGAATGTGTTTGTCTGTGCTGTCTTTGTGGTGTTGTCCATAATACCTGTTTAGGTACATGATTGAGTTTGTCTGTTTGACATAGGTGAATTAGTCGTGTTCTCTGTGGGTTTATCTTTTCATTTTTTATTTCTTAATTTGCATTTTTGAATTTTTTCCATAACAAACAGTGAAAAACTGCAATAGCATATATCCAAGAAATTGTATTAAAGGTATTTTTCTGCTGTTACTTCGGGACAGCATTCATTCTCCTCACCTGTGATCCTCCAGCTCATAGAACATGTCCTTGGAAGAGTCGTGAATGTAGATCTTGACGTGAGGGGAGTCCAAGTACTCCATGGTCAGCTGTTTTGGGAACGACCGCACAAACAGGGCCTTCACGGTGTCTATCGATGTGATCTCGTTGGGGAGCAACGCTCGCTTTGTTTCGTTGCGGTACTGCAGGAACACCAGCCCTGCAAGCAAACCCAGAGCTTGAGACGCGACGAGCCACGTGGGAGAGTCCTGCCTGCTTCAAACAACACTAGCGCACACATAGTACATGATCACATGAAACAACATTGACCACCAAACGGGTTAAGAATAATCAAGAATATGTTCCAAAATTACATCACTTTTTAGTTCTCTCAATTTTTATTCCTTTTTCTGTCTCTTACAATATTTACAGAATATAATATTCACTGACATTTTATTTAAATTTGATTTGAAAAGCAATCATGGTTTAAAAATTTTGAAAGTGAAGTAAAGTTAGTGTATCATTCACAACTAAATCTTCAATACAAAATTGCACAATATTCGTTACCGAGTAACTTGAATTACTGTACATGTGTATGAATAACACAACACTCATTAGCATTAAGTGCCACTACAAAACTAGCTTAGCCAACTACAGTCACACTGACCTTGAGACAATTACTGATCACAATTTACGATATAAAACCCTCTTTATTTTTTAAGTGATGTTATTTGAGTGAGTGACCGTAACTTAAAGGCATAAATATGGTACTCAAGTTTAAAACTAAAAGATGCATGTAAATGAGTTTTTCCCTCCAAAAAATTACCTATATAATTATTTTTACACAAAAAACTAATTTTTTAATTACTGCATATTAGGAAATTAAAGTTTCCATTATGAAAAACACATGTGCAGAATATGCTTTGGAAAAAGGTGAATGCAAGTCTACAAAAGAATAATCAAATAAAGAAACATCAACTATGACAGAATTACACAAAACCAAAATGTTAATTTATTTAACAGACTGAAATCTGGATTATGTAAAATGTTTTATAATTTACATTGCTTATGAGTGCAGTGAAAACTACTGAAAAACAAAATATTTTCATGACAATGTACCCGCTTTGTTGTTGAGGAAGATATGGAGAACATTTACGAAAATTTACACTGTATCTCAGAGAGTTCATTAACCTAAGTTACCAAAAACTCGACACAAAAACTGTTCATTGGATCCAAAACTGCATTCCAGACACTGTTTAGCAATGCGGCATGACTCAAGAAAGCATGAAGACAATCAAACTATACTAAACTTTAATATTATATTTTAAAAAATTATAGTTTTGTTTTTGCTCAATTTAGTTTTTAAATTCGAATGTTCCAGGATGATTAGGTTTATTTTTAAAAGTGCTGTTTATTTATGAAAAATAGTGTCAAATTAAAAATGCAATCCGCTTCGTCTATACATGTATTGATTTCAATGCTACTTGGTGAATTAACTAGCATTTTGTGGTTATAACCATTTTATTGAATCACCATAAAGGCTTGACCCTAGCTAAAACAAAACACACACTGCCAATAACATCACATGCTAGTTATTGACCAATATTTGCCTATCCAAGCTCCACTATTTTTTGGCGCAAAATGCAAGCCTTGCACAAAATAAAATGCAGCTGTATAAAGTGTTGCGTTCAAACAAAGCAGTTGCAAACTGTTTCTCAAGGTTTGGCACCATATTTTCATAAAAATTATCATAAAAAAATTGTTTTAACTGCAGTTTTATCACACTGTTTCAATAACACATTTCCAAAACCAAGTGAAAGTTTTAAATACATTTTAATTATACAAGTTATGTAATTTAAAGCAATGTTAACACATATACAAAAATATCTATTCTTTACTTTAATTACTCCAGTTCCATAAATTAATGACAAAGCCACCACACAGCACATTTTTTTTTTCTTCAAATAAAACAGTTTGTATCCTACCAACATATAAATGTAAAAGTTTGGATATTTACATGTTTGCTACTCAATCACTCTTTACTAATGAATGTATTTCAATGAAATTTGGTACAGAGGTAGCACGTAAAGTGGATTAATACAGAGGCGATATATCATTATGGTTACACCCTTAAGGAGGTGAAAATAGGGTAAATCTGGTTTTATAATAAAAAATCATACAAGATAAAATGGGTATATAATCATATTAAGCTTAAAACATTGGATTATCAAATATTATTACAAGCCAGAATAGCAAGACTTTACATATATGCAGTGTTGTTAAGTAACGAATTACAAGTAATCGGATTACTTGTAACAATTACTTTTCAAGTAATTTATACTTGTAACGAGTTACATTTAAAAATGTAATTCGTACTTGTAATTGGAATACATAACATTAATTGTAATCAATACATTAAGGTAATCGATACTTTATATTTACTTGCAGTTACTTTTATTCTCGGAACATATAATGAATACAATTAAGAACAAGGAGAACATACATTTTTGTATTAGAAAAGTTTATAATTTTACGCTTGTAGTGCTACGATCGTATGCACATCTATGATCAAAAATGGCAAAGCACATAAGTGGCTTGTCAGGTTCTAAATATCTTTGCCTTCTTGTCTTCACTTTGTTGGGAAGCCTACAACTCACGTAGTTTCGGTTCCCTATCACGTTCGTGCAACTCCGGATTTCTCTCAAAAATTGAAATTAAAAAAATTGAAGGGTTAGGTTAGGTTAGGTCAGTCACAACATGCTAATTTTCATTGGAAACTTCTGATTTAGCGGCTGAAGTGTGGCGTTAATACCAAAACGCAAATCTTCGTAAATCTTCGTAAATCTTAGGAAATTCTTGCTTCTTACTTTTGTTGTGTCCACTACTCGCAAATGCATCGCAATCATGGATGGTATAGGTAACCGAAGTGATACTGCGACAAATTCAAATGCTGAAGAAGTCGTTAATAATGAAGATAGAATTTTTACTTTTAGTTACCTTGATAAATATTTTGAATTATCTGGGAAGCAGAGCAAAGAGAATATGTCTGTGAAGTGTAAGTTATGTTTGGGAAATAAAATACTCAGATCAGCATGGACCACTGCTTCAAATTTAAGGAAACACATCACGGTAAGCAAACTAGATAATGAATTTTATTAATGATATGTATTAACACTGTTTTTTACAACATTTACTGACATTAGCTACTGTATTTCCACGATTGTAATTGTTTTGTAAGGTCAATTCCAATATTTAAAGAATGTTACTTTTATTACAGGTAGCTACTTGTATGAAGACTTTTGATGTTATTCAAGCAAGTTTGTCCTCAAATATTATTCATTTAATTAAAGATAATAAATTTAATCATTACATGAAATCATTTTTTTTAACAAAACATATATGTATGTATATTAATGTAACAGTGTGTAAAAAAATAGAATCGTAAGTCAGTTTTAAATTGGTAGCGGAAAGTAATTGTAATTGTAATTTTACTGATTACTTCTATGTGAAGTAATTTTTACTTGTAATTAGTTACTTTGTCACCACAGTAATTTCAATTGAGCCCAATTACTTTTTCCGAGTACTTTTAACAACACTGCATATATGTACATATATATAATATACATATGTAATATATATAGAGAAAAAGAGAGTAAGAGAATAAGAGAAAGAGTGTGAAAAGTTTGGATATCTGGATGTTTATTAATCATGCATATTGAAAGTTTTAATGAACATTTTGTTTGATTTATTATTGAGTCTAAATTTTAAAATAAAATATACAAACCTGAAATATATTATTTTTTTCCCTATAACTAAATGTGAAGATATTGCAGGCATGATTACTTTCCAAAATGATTTGGATAAATATGGAACAGTATGCATTAGTATATTTTGCGATGAAATGGAAAAAGAACTATCAATGACGGCTACCGCTGTTAATCAAAGTTAAAGTACACAAAAATATCCTAAAATTAAGAAAAAATTAAAATATATCACGGGCTAACCAGGATAAAATGTTATAATTATGTAGGGAAATATTTTTTCACAGTCTGTTTAAGATATATAATAGCAATAGCATAAAATGTTGTTTTAGACCAATTTTTCTTTTTCTTAATCTAACAGCCAAAAATTGTTTTTTTTTTAAATAAAAAACACCAAGAGAAAATAAATAAAAATGAAGTATTTAAAGAATTAGGTACTGCAAAATTAAAAGTAAGTTACCGCTTCACAGAAAATTCAGGAGGGAAATATCCCAGTATCAGACCCTAGCTTAGCCTCTGACAGGTAGGATATAGGTATCTTAGAACTTCATTATTCTAATACATTATTTCAAAAGGTTATTAAATGTATTATTAAACAAATCACCCTTCATAAGTCATCATTTTACCAATCAATAAATTAATTTTTAACATTAATAATGTTTTTACAACTTATTTATTTACAATTATAATTCACTTACATTATGGCATGTACTGAGTTAATCAAGTTAAATGATTTAAATATATGTTCAATTATTTTGTGATGGCTTTTTGTAACAATATTTAAAAAAAAATTCATTCATATTTGTATAACATTGCTAATATATTTGTTAGATTTTAATAAAGTTTTACTTGTTTTCAGTATCACCTATAGTTACCAAATTTTATTTATGATTACATTAATTTTTTAGTGTAAAAAATACAAAAATCATTAGCACTAAAAATGTAGAAGTTAAATAATATGCTCATAAAAATTTCTAAGGTTCAAATACATATTATAATAGTAATATCAAGCATAATGCTAAAGACGGATTTTTATTACATAGAACAAGAATTTGTACTTCTAAATATGAAATTCATGAGAACGAATTTAAGTTTAACTGCATGATGGACAATGTTTTTTTTTTCTGTACTAAGGCAAATAAAAATATTAGAAAATATTTCTTTCAACATCATGTCTGAAGACCAACATAAAAATTAAGAGAAAGAGCCTCATTTGCTTTGTAATAATACTTAATACTCAATAAATGGTTTGTTACTAAATGTATTGATTCCCATACCAAGATCACGCAATATAATATTCAGTGTATCGTCTACAATTCCAAGGAAGTACAATGAACCATCAACACAATGAAAACTGGAGATCCCGGATAGGCAATCCGGGTATATAAATTGCCTCTATCAGTATTAAAGGCATCGCAAAATTATTTTCTGGCCAAGATCTAAGCAAATCAAAAAAATTTCATCAGTCAAGTAAACGACAAACCTTTTTTACAACATTTCTGGTTATTTAGTACTCAATGCTAACCAGTGGTGGTAGGGGGGACTAGAAGAGATGGGTACCCTTCCCTATTTGGGATATTATTTTTAAATCTACACAGCTTGTTATTTTAGTAGAATAAATATATGCTTTTTAGAAGAGTGGAAGAAAAATTAACCAATTATAAACATGTAAGTGTACTTTTAGTAAAACATATAACATTTTTTTGAGAGGTCTGTCTGCCCCTGGAAGTATATATCAATTTTATTGTGCCATTAACTTTTTAAGTATTATAACAATAGTTAAGACCTATCTAATAAAAATTAAAAATGATTGTGTTCATGTACATAATCTCTACATAAATGTTTTATTTAATGCAAAAATTTACAGATTTACTATTATGCGTTACATGGGAATATTTGTACTGAAAGTGTCATTAATCATTCATTCTTGACTACCAATTTGAATCATAGAGTATGAATTTTTTAAAAACTTAAATACCAATATTTTCGAGTGCTGAAATCAGTTCAGTTTTTGGCACACAGAACAAAAATCCCTTACGAGTAATCTTACATTCACGTACAGATATAAACATGCCATGGATAACACAAATGCCAGTGATAACAAAGCTTTTGGTATAAACAAAAGTAACAGCATAGCATTGGTATGAGTTAAATAGAGAAAATTAATACCCTAGCTTCGCTAACTTTATTTATCTGATATGTTGATATTGTTGAAACTTGCATTTTTCTGAAAGATCTAAAATAAAAATCACACTCTTTGGTGAAAATCACTATTAACCAAAAAATTCACAATAATGATAAAAGTAACTCTTCAAGCAATCAAATAATCAAATAAGTAATATTTCAGTCAACAAAACACAGTGTGCTCCAATAAATATATTGTTAAAAAATATTAATTGCCATGAAACTACTTGAAATGAGTTCCTCATATGAATCCTGCACTCACATATTTGTAAAGAATTCAAAAAGATTTTCTTTTGTCTCTCTAGTCTATACTGGTTAGATGTGATTTACAGCATAACATAAGAAGCAACCAGTCGCTAAAGTGAAAAACAGTTAAGTTGGAGCAAACTACGTGAGCACTTAAGGCAAGCCAGTGCAATAACATAAAATGCCTTTCCACAATCACAAAGAGCAAAAAATGTAGTACCAAATTTATCAGAAAATTGTTTCGGTATAGTCCCAAAGTACCGAATAACTGAAGACATAATTGTTGGAATTACATCAATCTTTCAGAAAACAAAAATGTTGAGTTAAACAAAACTACAAACTTGCAAACAGAATTTAAGCTGAACACACAATAGAAACATTTTTTTTTGCACATTATACCATAACTATTTTAAAAAATATATATATATGAAAAAGTATCAAAAATTAATGATAAATCTATTTTATAAGTGCTCAAGCACATAATATTTCTCATTTAAAAAAAAAATTAAACCTATGTGCACTATACATTATACCACATATGTTGATTCATACGAAAGTTGTTACTAAAAAGAGTTAGAAGTTGCTCTTAATTGAAATATTAGATGGAACTCTGCATGTGTAAAGCAAATCATTGTGAAGTAATAGCCCTGGATAGGGCTCGGGCCTACAAGACAAGTTGAGTCAAGGAATGGTCGCAAAAGCTATAAAACGAAGCTATTAGATAGTGTTCTCCTACCAGCCTCTTCAAGAGTGCAGGGAGAGGAGGGAATCCAGACTCAAGAGTGCAGGGAGAGGAGGGGATCCAACTTCAAGAGTGCAGGGAGAGGAGGGAATCCAGACTCAAGAGTGCAGGGAGAGGAGGGGATCCAACTTCAAGAGTGCAGGGAGAGGAGGGGATCCAACTTCAAGAGTGCAGGGAGAGGAGGGGATCCAACTTCAAGAGTGCAGGGAGAGGAGGGAATCCAGACTCAAGAGTGCAGGGAGAGGAGGGGATCCAGACTCAAGAGTGCAGGGAGAGGAGGGGATCCAACTTCAAGAGTGCAGGGAGAGGAGGGGATCCAACGTCAAGAGTGCAGGGAGATGAGGGGATCCAACTTAAGAGTGCAGGGAGTGAAGGGAATCCAACTGCAAGAGTGCAGGGAATGGAGGGGATCCGACTTCAAGAGTGCAGGGAGAGGAGCGATCTAAACTTCAAGAGTGCAGGGAGAGGAGGGAATGTCAGTACAGACAGAAAGAGAGGGGCAAGAGAGTGTGGGCGACCTGTAGAAGGCATAGTCGCTCCATGAGCAACACCTATCATTTTTTATGGATGGAAAAGTGTGGTACATGTAGGGACAAGATTATATGGTGAATTGCAATTAAACTAAGATAACACCGAAAAGCGTGTCAGAAGACATCATATAGCACCAAAATGCCAGTTTTTAAATAAATTAAGTAGCATTTAACCAAAACTTAATTCAAACCATAAAAAAAAAAAAAATAGATTTTTACTGTTTGAAATTCAAGGAATGTCTTACTTACCGAAAAATATTGTTCCAAATTATATGGATCAGAAAAATAATAAAAATTGTTTTATTATGCATTTGTTAGTGAATCAATTCTAAATGATAAAATGGTCGCTAATTTATTATTATTGTTCTGAATCTATCAGTTTTAGATAACTTTATTAAAAATTATTTTACCGTAAAAATGCAGCATGAAAAATTTTACCTCTATGTTGTTGGAGTAAGTATTACAAAACAACTTTTATAAAAATAAAAACAATAACACCAAAATTCTCTATTTTAAAACCAAATTGGACTAAAAATAAAACCATTAAGTGTTGCCTCTAGGTATGGGGCTAAAGGAGAGAAGCCAAAGGGTGGGTGAGGACTAGAAATAAGGAAGGAGGATGTGATAAGGGTGATGAGGGGGCTAAAGGAAGATAAACGGATGGGCCTGACGGAATAGGAAACAGTCACCTCAAGCAGGCAGGCAAGGTAGTTAGTCAGTATTTACATCTGATCTTCAGGCTTGATCTGGACTGCCCAAATATACAATATCACACAGAAAATTTTGCCAGTATTTCCACAGAAACAAAAAGAAAAAAAAGAAAAATCGGCAGAAAATCGATTGAAAAAAAAATGTGGTCATTAGCTAAAAATTCGAATGGCTAACATGATTACACATACTCAGCATGTATGCCGATTGTATGTGAATATTAAAAAATATATATTTATTTTAGACTTGTACAAACTATATAAAAGTAAATTTTAGTAAAATAATATTCCACCATTTTTTTATTTTTACTTTGTATAATAGAGATATTAACTGATTTTGAAAATGTAATCCACATGAAAAAACATTTATCTGGGACCATCTAAAATTTTAATTTAAGGACAACACACTCATTAAATGCAAAGATGCAATTAGTTAAAAAAAACTTGCCATGAACTTATTGCATAATCTAGAGAGGTCACTGTAGATGATTTCCTGTATTTTATTTTTATTTTTAAAATTAATATTTTTGGTTTGAAGTCTTAACAGCGATGAGGCCATTAGAGAAAGACAAACACAAAACTAATTATGAATGTTAGAAGGAATCGTCCACGGCCTACAGTTAGGATACGTCGCAGCATTCGTCTTGAGTGATTTTGAGAGATGTGGAAAACTGATGGCTTGACCAGGGTTCAAACCCGAAACCCCTGAATGTGAGTTCAACACTTCAACGCTGCTCTACTCCTTCAGTCACCCGTCGTATTCCGCACCGCACTCACCTAACCACTAGCAACATCCCCATTGTATCTTTATTACTTTTTTCAACTTGCACCTGCACACACAGTGAAGGTATTCTTCAGAAACCTTCGCTCAACAATAACAATACCAATACTACTGATTCTGATTCTATAAAAATAATTATAACAACTATACTTAGTAAAAGTCTTAGTAAAAGTAATGTGTACCACTTATGAAAACTAAAATTTCCATTTTACTTGCAATGAAAATGAAGATAGGTTCCCTTAATGTCTTATTCGAAAGAACATCACTGCTAACTGAAACAACATAATTTTTTTTCTCCACAAGAACTGCTCCATGAACTGAAGAGAAAGACGTCAAGAAACAGTGTTGCAGTCGACTTTAGTGCACAGTGTGCTGTTTCTCAGTGTTTGTGGGAGGGGTAGAGAACCTACAGAGTAGTCTGTTTCGCAGCATAAAAGACCAGATCGCTTCACAACACAACTGACTGATCAGCAAGCTGGAAAAAATGTTTCCAAATAACAAAATTTTCCCCCAACCATATTCAGTTCTTCGATCCTGCTGATGCTTTCATAATTGTTTCGTTTTTCACTGTTACCACTCTTGCAACTGTCACTATTTATATTGCTGCTCTACCAGTTGACTATGTCACTAGGAATTAGATTGTTTATTAAACCAAAATTTTTATAATACAAATATTTATGAACTTTTACAGGTTGAACTGTTTTTACTAATCTTCTTTGGTTATAACTCATATTGGTAAACTCGAGAATGCAATAATTCAAGAAGATATCTGGGGTACATTGTTACATGATATGCAGAATTTTTTTAACTACAACCATACTCTATGGAGATGAGTTCACTGTGATATTCCGGCCAACTCACAGCTTTGTGGCCATGTGCGAGGAAAAATGCTCATAATATGTCACAGGAGCTTACTGCAACTTCACTCAGTCAGGCAATTAAATTTTTCTCTTGTTCAAACATAATTCAGTGTTTTGAATTTCTAATTAGTCCCTTAGAGTTTCTAGCGTTGAAGATGATGTGAGCAAATTATTTCCTTGGACAGTATAATATGGTGCATTGTCAAAAACATTAAATTTTCTGAGAGATTAGAAATATGTTGCTTATAACACCTCTTGGTGAAATTTTCACAGTTTATTTATGATAGTAAGCAGATATGGTTTCTGGCTTTACAAACCAACATCGCCCATAAAAAAACCTTTCTCAAAACACTGATTTCCTGTCCAGCCCAGTCGCTTTATATTTTCGAGGAATCTTTTCATATTGCCAGTATTACCTCTCAGTATAATTAGAATAAATTCATGTTTCACCAAGATTTACTATAGGAAGCTTTTCAATTCCAAGGCCTGCACTTCATCTATAATCCTCAAATACGTATCTAAAGCACAATACTAATATGACATTTCTTTCCATAATATTGGTAATTTTGCCCATTTTGCAATGTTCTGAAAAGGAATAAAAGATTTTCAGCATTTTTCATAGAGTTTACGTACTATCACAACAAATTATTTTTCACGCAAAGCTGATCTGAGCTTCTCAATCGCAGGCACTATTTTTATATTAGTGTACAATTTATGTAAAATTTGCTTAACTTCATACTTCACAGACAAATATTAACAGCTACCTAATTCCTCTTTGAAGATTTTCTCCTTAACAGTGCCTTCATTTCTTATTTTCATTTTTTAAACTTTTAAATTTTCTTGTAGCAGCTGCTGCTCTTATTGTTGAACAGTGAACTGCAACAGTGACATATCTATCTCTCTTTCTTTGTCACAAAAAAAAAATGCCTTTATAATTATTCCTCTCGCTTTACTATGCTCAGTTTCATTGGTTTATCTAGTATCTGAAATTTTACAAAACTTATGGTTTAGCTTCCTAATGCAATGTTGTTTTGAATACGTATGTTGTAAATTCATTATAAAACAACCTATACATGATAGCAGATTGCATGTGAAACATCTGTACAAAAATAACCTGTTTCACAGTTAAATCATGTAACTAATTTTTATGTAACCTGATTGTACATGGTTTGCTTCAAACATGGTGGTCAAGTAGAAAGAAAGAGAGGGTTTTGCTTGAATTTGGCAAGCAGTAATTTTACCAAACAAACCAAATGATTATGTAGAAAGTTAACTGTATTACTTAATTATCTGAAAGGCCCTCACACTCACAGGAAAAAGGGGGTAGTATTACAAATACAGTTACGTTACATTTACACCTATTTTGGAACACTATATTAAATAAATTTTTTGTTTCAGCTCATGAGTTCCTGATATCTTTTTTACAAAAAAGGATTTTGAAATTTTATTTCCAAGGATGTTGTTGGGATAAATAAGAAGTTACTTTATGCACAACAAATAAAGACTTTCTTTATATTATTATAGATATAACTGTTATAATTTAGTTTGAACTTTTTAAAAATATTAAATGCATATTTGATATGACTACCCAAGCAATGTGCCCAGTTAACCAATGGCATATGCACTACATCTTCAAGACTTGCATCAGCACACAGCCAAAAAAAGATACAAAAAAACAGCTCAAGTTCTGTCTGCAAAGCAAGTGAGAGCAAACTATGTAAATGCATCATAATTTCTACATAGAACAGCGTGATTTAATGATCCAAATGTATGTGTGTGTGAGAGAGAGTGAGAGAGATATCAACTCTGACAAATAAAACATGTCACACAAATTAACGGTGGTAGGGGCACTAGGACAAAACCAGATTGAAATATTGAGACTACGACAGACAGCTATGTGGACGGGTGCACAGATGGTACAGCTACAATGGGACGAAAATAAATAAATAAAAATGCCTGATGTACAGTTTTAATTATAAACTACAATCCGTGCACTAAACAAATATTTCTAACAACATATCACAACATTAAAAAATCTAATAAACCAATACATAGAACAAATAGTTCCTTAATATCTTCACTAGACAGGTGATGAAGGGTGCACAGAAAAACCACACTAAACACTGCAATAGTGAAGAAACACAACATAAACCGAAAATACAATAGCCTTTTAACAAGTCTACCTATAATTTGTGGGAAAAGAAACAATACTTGCCAACAAAAGTGTACTGCACAATTTATAGGCGAATTGAAACAACTACACAAAAATTCTTAAAAAAAAATAATAATAAGTTTGGTACCTTAACATGATTCAAACAGTGAAACTAAAACTGAAATGATAGTCGCTCAGTCTCATGGCCACATTCCGAAATGTTGGTAATTCAGTACACTTGTTTGGGATGAACCAGTGAAATGATGCCTATCCATTGTTATGAAACAATAAACATGGTTAGAAAAACTTTGAAAATATTGTATCAATGACACATATATTGTCAACTTGGTCTTAACATTTGTCCTAATTTTTTTTTTTTTTCCATCAGCACAGGTGAGAGTGCCTAAGAGTTCATAGCTATGCTTATGCAAAGTTTGAAAATGTTGAGAAGCGAGCAAAGTATCCTCCACTCGAGGCAGTGACAAGACGGGGTTCTACGACCGGAAGAGGGAGGAGGGGCTAGTGACTGCTCTCTCGCAGATGCGAGCCAATCACGAGGCAGAGGGGAGAGCTACGGCTGATCCGAGACTGAGCGAAGCCACTCGCGCGCGTCTTTTGTTAGCAATTCGGCCCGTGGCGTGCAAGCAGGCGGGCGGGCGGGCAAGCACAGCAGCGTTAAGATTGTCCGCGGGCCAACGATGTCACAGGCCCGAGCCCCGTTTTTCACATGGTGGCTCCAACAATGGTGTGCGATTCGCCGATAGAACCATCAGGAAATCATTCGATGCGAACAATGATTCGAGTGTACATTCACAACAATGGTATTCTGATAAATGCATACTTTTCTGTTCATTAGATTAGTTAGCTTGAAAGGAACTTGCTAGGAACGTAAAAAATGTGATCATTACAATGTAGGTATAGTAAAATGGAAGTAATTAGTAGGGGCATGCAGATTTCGCGAAAATATTTCGAGACTATATGAAAGTTAAAACACTATAGCGTCGTCTGTGTTTCGTGATTGGGTGAGTTTCTCCCAGGTACATATCGATTGTAACAACACCAATCACAGTGATTCAGTGCGGAAGCAAATGCGTCCTGAGTGGCCCGGTCAAATAAGGCAACGACTTCTCTCGCTAGACGGCCGCCAATCACAAGGAAGAAACCACAGGTGCGGGTTGCAGTCTAATGAGTGTTCAGATCTTTTCGCGAAAAAATACATGCCCCCTAGTAATTAGCATTAATATTCATTATAACAATAAAAAACATCAAGAACTCCCTGCGCGCCTGATATTTAACCTCGAACATAACCTCAACAACACGTTCGCCACGAGAGTGACGGTTCTACCGGCGATCCAGGCCTGTCTCATCGTTGGTCCACGGGGACAGACACAGAGAGAGAGCGAGAGAGAGAGAGAGAGAGAGAGAGAGAAGGAAGGAGTTAGTGCCCCTACCGCCGTCGGGAGTTGGTGGCGAAGGCCTGTTACTGAGATGATGACTGAGGTGGTGGCTATGTCTCGCCGCGTGCTGGCCGACGAGGCACCTCGCCGCCCCCGGAGGAGGGGTCTTACCGAGCGGGCGCTCCAGCGTCTTGGACGGCGTGCGCACGACGGGCAGAGAGCTGCGCTGCTTGCCGCCGCGCCGGAAGCCCGTCGAGCTGGTCTCCACCTCGGACATGATGCCCGGGTCGTCGTCGAACAGCATGGCGGAGGAGGGCGGCGGGTAGCCGCGCGGCAGGGGCGACTGCAACACACGGCCGTCGCGTCGTGCAGGATCCGGTGCCAGCCAGTGGCGTAGCCAGGATTTGTGTATGGGGAGGGTGTTAAGAAGCATGCAACCCCCCCCCCCCATCCCCCCGAATTAAAGCGGGGGGTCCGGGGCAGGGTCTCCACAGTTAGTACTTTCGTACTAGATCTCGTACTTTTATAACTTTATTAGTGGTTTAGTACAGATCTAGTACGTTTTCTTTAATATAATAATATTATTGTAACTCCAATATGTTTTATTATTAAGCGTAATTATTTTTAAAAAACTATGGAATGTATGTGTGTGTGGTGTGAAATTTATGTTTGAGCATTGCAATGTCATAATAACTTCCTAAATGGTTAAAAACCATAACAAATTATAATTTAGTACTTTTTTTTCTAATCTAGTACTTTTTTCTCGCCTAAGTTGGTACGAAATATTTTTTCCTTGTGGCGACCCTAGTCCGGGGGCCCTACCCCGGGAAAAATTTGGATTTTAAAGTGTAAAATAGTGCTATTTTAGCAGTTTTCGGTACTTAATTTTAAATATTGTAATGGTAAAAATTTTATTAATTTTTAATATGAAATTTGTTTGAGTGATGAATAAGAAATTTAATTAAATATTTGGTGCTAATGCCCCCCCCCCCCCTGGTTACGCCCCTGGGTGCCACCATGAAGTAGTTTTGAACCCGTCCGCTAGATAGTAGCTTGCACAATATATTGCTAGAGACCGGAAAAAATTCGCGGGTTCAATGACCTCCAGGATAGACTCCAATATCCTCTACACACTTGGAAAAATGCCAACTGTTCATTGGCCTGCTGACTTGTGAGTCGTCTCGACTGGGTGGTCTGTGATTCGACACTTCTATGAGTGAGGGTCTCTAATTGGCCCTCAGTCCTCCAGATTAACAGTGAACCAATGACAGAAGCAGCACTAAGGTATAATTATTTGAAAATTTAGCATAACACGAAATGAACACGCGAATTTTTCAGGTCTCTATACATTGTTAACATAGTTACATTCATTGTGAGAAGTAATGCTTAAGTTATT
Source organism: Bacillus rossius redtenbacheri (assembly GCF_032445375.1). Taxonomy (NCBI): domain Eukaryota; kingdom Metazoa; phylum Arthropoda; class Insecta; order Phasmatodea; family Bacillidae; genus Bacillus; species Bacillus rossius. The sequence goes on from NW_026962011.1 coordinate 35,159,522, forward strand.
TATCAGGCTAACAAACTAGTAAAAAAAAAATATTCACACTGTTTTGGTAGCTACATATTTTGTGGTGTGGCAAATAATAAATGTTTGCATCTCCTAATCATTTAATATATAACATTGACTTTTTATTACAAAACAACATTAAGTGTTCTTCGCACAGTTGAAAGAAAGAGAACGCATTAGTGTCTCGCGCTTCGCCAATGCTATTTGGCCAGAGATTCCAGTATTGCCGTATTACGACACTTGCTGAAACGGAGTCGGATCTCTCGGAACATTTCCCTATCGCGTCTGATGCTTCCACAGTCCACAGTGCACGGAAACCAACAGATGACAATCAATGAAATTGCATTTCAAGGTTAAGAAATATAAATCTAATATATATATATATATATATATATATATATATATATATATATATAATGCTTCGAAATTCGAGCAAGGACAGAATTAAAATATATAATAAAAAAATACAAAGTAATAGCGCAACACTAGATATTCTTGTACTTGAAACAATTTTTTTACGCACAAACAAACATGGCTACCATCACAGCGAAGTACTAGACTCCTACTGGTCGCACACCGAGCTGCGTGCTATAGTAGAAACTCTGTTCCGTGAGATACATCTCCGTTTCCGTGTCATTGTGCAACGGCCCTTAGTTTACAAACACAGAGCCGACCTTGCCTAAGTTCCTGTCTGCAGTATGGGACATAGTGTCCACGTATTTTAAAATATTCTTCCCATCACTTTACTAACTGTAAGTGGTGACACATTGTGTTTTAAAGGAAAACTTTAATCAAAAAACTTTTAAAACTGAAATTAATGAAGTGGTATAATACGACTGAGTATTCACTCAATCAGGATTTTCTGTCATTATTTATGTCGGTGGACATTGTTAGTTTCGGAGTGCATTCGATCACCGAATTCACTTCAACTCGAGGTAATTTCTACCAGAGTTCGAAACAACTGGTTCGTCTTGTAGGGAGGCGAGTTTTAAGAGTGCGGTAGAATTCATTAACTTGTACGTTGGCAACCAGCGACAACTTATTAAAATGTTTCACGTCTACTGCCCAAAGTGTCACAAGAATACTGTGTAAACTGTGTATATGAGAAAAATTGTGTAAATGCAATAATATGATGAAATATTTGATTACAGCATTACTTATGTCTCTCAGAAGCACCCGAGTCTAAGTCACAATTGAGCAACTTAACAGGATAGTTAAAAACCTCTCCTTCAAGGAGACTGTGTCTTCCCTCAACCCTCACAAGGACGGGGTGGAGGGGGGGGGGGAAATACAATCTCCAAAACCCACAGGTATAAACATTATAGGTGAAGTTACATTTGTCTGGCTCAACTAAAACTTTGAATTCAAACTCTCGTAACTCTCGCTAAATGCTTTAGAAAAATGTTTTAGTGAGTTACGAAAAAAAAAGAAATCGCTAATTCGAAGTAGGCTCGTTTAGCTCTCGAATTAATTGCGTGATTCCTATCACGTACATGTTCATCGCAGTTGAACGAAAACTGCCGAGCCAATCTGAAATATCTGATACTTTTACTATCAGCTTGTCTTATCCACTGAACAGATCAGTACAACTGTTTAATTTTATCGCCGCACATAACTTTAATTTGTTTCACAACAGGAAATAAGGCCATTTCGCACTTCCTCCTAAGGCCGGGAACCGGAAGCTCTCTGGGCCAACCGGGGAATGTGTTGACAATCGCCAAAAGACATCAATCGATAGGAATCGATAGCAGACTAAGTCCATTGAGGGCAAACCTTTCAGCTCTGTGAAAGAACAGGAAAGAAAAAAGAACGTGCCATCACAACCAACAACAAAAGTGGGAAATCAATAAAAGCAACAAAGATATCAAACTTCAGAAACGGCTTGCAAAAACCCTATACAAGAGAGATCGGTTCTTTGCGTCTTGAATTATCAAATACTGTATCTATGTATTTATACTTTAAAACTACGAGAGATTTATAAAAATAAATGTATTTTCATAAGAGTTATTATTCAATGATAACTGAATGGCGAAATTTTTGGCTACGGCATCATCTCTAGAACTCAAAGTTCCGGGTTTGATCCTCGGATTAGTTGTCAAATTTTATCAACTGATAAATGATAACACCTATTGCATGCAGTTTTCATTTGAAGCAATGTTCCCAAAATTGTTAAAAGCTAATAATACTACATAGACGTGGCGAAAAGAGCAGTGTGAAACGATTTTTTTTTTCTGACGATAGGCAAGAGCACAGAATTTCTCACAGTAGTACATAAACATGTATAAAACCAATACGAACGAAGAAATGTGAAACAATGTGAAATTTGTTTTCGGTGACAAACTTTTTTTTCTCACACGATTTTCACACAATTCAGACAAAACACGTTTACAATTTAAGTAAATTAAAAGAACGATAGTCTATACAGCGTTGTATTTTACCTCCTTGGAAATTTACGCGAACATAAAAAAAAATACTCTGAATCATAAAAGACACTTTAAACAAAAAATTTTATGTTTTCATCAATAAATGGATTGTTATTCTGACATATAAAACAGCACGATAGCGTAACGGGACTGCAAGAAATGTTTGTTAATGTTCCTACACATGTACCTAACGTATAAGAGGTAACTAACCCATACGCTGCAATAAAAAAACGTACATTATCTATATGTTTGAACTTTTCACAAATTTAGCAGGGATGTACATAACATGGTTTCTTGGTAAATTTTCCATATCACTGTAAGGTAAATTCAATTCTGTTACTATTTAGAAATATTGCATTTTAAAAAAAGTAAATATACATGGGTCGAGCAACATCTGAGTCGTGTGCGCACGAGCATTTGTGAAAAGCGCAAATAGTGTTGTAACCAAGTCACTTACACATATACTTAATAACTAGTACACATTATAAAGAAGATAAATTCTGCTCACCTTTCTTCTCTGTGATTTGGAACTCATCTGGAGTTAGCAGCATGCAAAAGAACACCACAAATGATTATGTTAGTACAGAAAGCATTAAAAGGTTATCATTAAATTAATGCAGCATAACAACTACAGCTCTTGATTTAAAATCATAATCATAATCATATAGTCATTAAAATGTGAACTTTATAAATTTTACAAAAAAAACATTCATTCCACAAAAATTAACTTAACATTCATGTCGTCAAATATTTAAAAAAAATTATCGAAAGACATTAAACAACTCACATGAATGAATTACATAATTTTTTTTACTTACTCTTTCTTCCAAATCACAACATTTTCTATATAAAAATAGAAAACTTTGTGTTGAGTTTAAGTTTCCCTACATTTTTACGACACTGGGCAAAAATATACACAATGATGTGTATACATATGGTCTACCAGGCATTTTCATGTGAACCACTCTAAAATATGACTGAAACGTCGGACATTTTACCCATTTTATAGACATGAGCACGAAAGTTCACAACTGAGAAGTAAAATGAGTTCTACTAATTAGAGATCACCTTTCAAACGATATTAAACACATTCTGTGGTGTTATCAAAGAAAAAAAAAATGAAATAAAAGCGAGTTGTGAGGGATGAAACGTTACGGTGTTTGGCTAGGTGAAGATACGCATTAGTTGGACCTATCAGAAGTCACACGTAATTGGTTTCTTTGATGAAAAAGGAGACGTTAAGAACAATATTCGTAAGTAGGGACCGGAATAATTTGCGGCTTCAATGACCTCTAGGATGAACTTTATAGTTCTACGTACACTCGGTCAAATGTCACCCTCTCATTGGCTGCTGTCTTGTGAAGGTGTCCCAACGTAGCGGCCTGTGATTCGATACAGCTACGGTTGAGTGATTCTCACTGGCCCCGGGTCTTCCAGGTGAGTTGTGGGCCAATAGCAGAGGCAGCACTGAGGTATAACTATTTGAATTTCGGGCTGTCGTGAAATGAATCCGCGAATTTTTCCGGTCTCTATTCGTAAGTCGTGATGTGTGTATTTGCTGGCACTGCCAGCAGCCGACGCGCAGGCGGCGTGGCTTCCAGCCGTGAAGGCAGCTTAGCGGCCGAGCGACCCAGGCCTCCGGGAAACACGAGTGCTCGCTGATTGTCCCCAATTGACTCGCCGGACCCGCGGCCAGCTCTTGACCGCTCGCCGCCGCGCGCGGACACGCCCCACCCGCTCCCGGGCCATTGCGAGCTCGCTGTCACGAGCCTATAGGTAGAGACGAGCTACACATCTGTGCTGCTTCTGCCATCGGTAGGGATAGGAAAAATTCGCGGGTTCATTTCGCGACAGGCTAAAATACAAATAGTTACACCTCAGTGCTGCCTCTGCTATTGGCTCACAACTCACCTGGATGACTCTGGGCCAATTAGAAACGCCCGACCAAAGCTTTATCGAATCACAGGCTGCTACGTTGGGACGTCTCACAAGACGGCAGCCAATGGGTGGGTGGCATATGACCGAGTGTACGTAGAACTATGGAGTTCATCCTGCAGGTCATTGAACCCGCGATTTTTTTTCCTATCCCTAGCCATCGGTAGCGACCGGAAAAATTCGCGGGTTCAATGAACTTTAGGATGAAATTTATAGTTGTACGTACACTCGGTCAAATGCCACCCTCTCATTGGCTGTTGTCTTGTGAAGGTGTCCCAACGTAGCGGCCTGTGATTCGATACAGCTACGGTTCAGTGTTTCTCACTGGCCCCGGGTCTTCCAGGTGAGTTGTGGGCCAATAGCAGAGGCAGCACTGAGGTATAACTATTTGAATTTCAGGCTGTCGTGAAATGAATCCGCGAATATTTTCGGTCTCTAGCCATCGGTACACTGTTCATCTGGAGGACTCTAGGCCAACTGGAGACCATCGACCAAAGAAGTAACGAATTACTAGGGGCAGGCATTTTTCGCGAATAAATCTGAACGCCTATTAGACTGCAACAAGGTATACCCGCACCAGCGGTTTCTTCCTTGTGACTGGCGGCCGTCTGCGAGAGAAGTCGTTGCCTTGCTTGACCGAGCTACTCAGGACGCGTTTGCTTTCGCAATGAATTACTCTGATTGGTGTTGTATCGATCGACATGTACCTGAAAGAAATTCACCCAATCACGAAACACAGACGGTGCTACAGTGTTTTAACTTATAGCTAGTCTCGTAATCTTTTCGCGAAATATGCACGGCCCTGCGAATCACAGGTTACCCAGTCGAGACGCCTCACAAGTCAGCGGTCAATGGACAGGCGACGTTTGCCCGAATATGCAGAGGACGGTCGAGTCTATCCCGGAGGTCACCGAACCCGCGAATTTTCCCCGCTCCCTAGAACTAAGGTCTGCCCACTCCCGTGTGACTGGCGGCCGTCTGTATGCGGGAGAAGGCCCCGCCCTATTTGACCACTGCATTCAGGAGCGCTCGCTTCCCCACTGAACGGCTGTGCTTCCAGTACCAACACTATACATGCGCCTGAAAGAACCTCCACCAATCAAGAAACACAAGCGATGCTACAGTGTTATAACTCTCAGCTAGTCTCCCACTTGTACGCCATTGTTTCGAAAACTGATTGTAGAGACCTGCAAAATTCGCGGATTCATTCGGTGATAGGCTAGAATTCAAACACATATACCTCTTAGATAATTTTACTATTGGCTTACTGTTCATCTGGACGAATCTCAACCAGTTATAAACCCTCAACCAAAGAAGGATCGAATCACAGACAAACCAGCTGAGACGACTTACAAGTCGGCAGCGAATGAACTTGCGTTATTTGCCCGAGTGTACAAGGATTTGTGCAGTCTATCCTAAAGGCCATCGAAACCGCGAATTTTGCAGGTCTCTACTGATTGGTCAGGACGCAGTATGTTGGGTTTTTTAAAATGACTGCTCGCGAGACATTTAACGGAAAATGTACATTTGATAATTACGTGAATATAAAGGGAACTACCATAGTATGAAAATATAATTTACAATACCGCACAAAAACGTTAAAAATGCAACTTTGCCAGGTAAATATGTAAAAAAAAAAGTATTATATATATATATATATATATTATTGAAAGTTCAGGCACTCAAAAAGTCGGCAAGTTTAACCGTGTAGAACGTAAGTATGAAATAATGAACTAGAATGGGACATTCACCCTTAAATAAAATTAATAATTAAAAAATCCGAAAAATATCATCATGGCGAGTGAAACTAAGCTTTACAAGTGCGTACTACGAACACGCTTTGACTGCAGCGCAATTCCGCAAAGGGAAGACGAGCCCTTTAATAAAAAAATTGGTTGTCTGTAAAGTCGGTTTACGGACGATAGTTTAACGTGACAACGTCATAACAAAACATTGATGAAATGATTGCATACTTTTATGAATACAATTGAATCATTTTTATTTTAATAATAAAAGAATAAATACATGAATTTATACTAGTAATCAGATTTTTAAAATGCAAGAATAATTAACCTTTATTGCCGAAATTGTTGTAATAAGCAATGAAAACCACGTTAACTTTTCACTTCACTTTATAAACAGTCGACGAAACAGAGTTCACGTGTAGATGACTTGTATATAATTAATTTTAAAAAGTGGCGTTTAGCTATAAAGTTTAAATATAATTATTAACAAGTTTTCATATAAATAAACTGTAATCAAATATCTATAATCAATATGTGATTCACCATAATTTTTTAGACAATTGTTACATAACCTATTATTACTGCACTCGCCGACAGCGTAACGGAACAATGAGCGTAACGGGACAAAGCGTAACGGAACAATGTGCGTAACGGGACACTTTTTCGTGCGTGCAGCCGGCGTTCATCAATTTATTAGACGTTGTCACGTCAAAAAAAAAATTCGTTAATGTTTTTACCTCACGGCGCGGAAATGCCTTTTCTTCCCCGTCCGTCGTCGACGGTGCGGAGGAGACACGAAACAGGCGGATAATCGTGTTTACCTTCTCGTCCGCGCAACTACCAGGCCGCCGCCGAGTGACAAGTTAAGCCTCCCGGCCGCTGATACGGCGCCCGCTGTTTCTACGTTTCTAAAGTCACTCTCTCCTCTAAAACCCCCGCACTTCACTGAGAAAGAGAGAGAGAGAATGTCACCCGCTTCATCATCGCCTTCTCCGCGCCAACTTTTTAATTAAATTAGACGCGGAACATCGCGGCTCGTCTGTAACTTCTCCGCCGACTAAGAGCCTCCCGGGAGCCCGCGACTATCCAGCAAGTCGTGTCGTGAGGTTGTGGTGGCGGTGGTGGGGGAAAGATGGTGGCAGGTGCCCAAAGGAAACAGAGAGAAAAAAGAAAGAAGAAATAACTTGTTAGCTCTCGCTCGTCCGACGCGTCTCTTCGCGAACAAGACGTCTGTCGATTCCGTCTTAACTTTTCACGAGTAGTCGATGATGTTATAACTTGAAGGGAAGAGAAGTAAAAACTGATGCAATCCCAACAGATATTTTTTTTGTTGCCACACAAAAAGTACATTTCCCGTCCCCCCCGGGGAGCCGCCATGACGGCCTGACAGCTCCCGTCGCTACGTCCTTGGAGGGGGTGTCTCTGCACCACACCGCGGATAGCCAGTATCTGCGGAACACTCTCGCGGTCAATTATTAAAATAAAAAAAAACCAAGAATCTTAAAAACCAACACAAGGTTTAGCAATCATTAATGGATTTTAATTAACATTGTACTGAATCTAACACCTTAAACTGTATTATTAATGAAAAAAAATATCTAAGTTATTTAAAATAGTAAGATACAAAAACAATTTTTTTTTAATCCAATGATTAATATGTTGTAAAGTAACCCTTGTCTAAAGGCATTTTTAATATATAGTTTATATAAATAAATACTAAAAGTACCATAAAACATATTTTTTTTTATTTTTAGCTTAAAATATTTAATGATACTCCAAACACCATAAGTTATGATTCGTTCAGTGGAAGGCAGTTAGGAGAGAGATGCGAGATTTCCTGGTAATGAATGGAGAGAAGGGCGCCCATGCAGTAAAGGGCGGGTCACATGCTATATGAGGCGGGCTCATGTAGCAAGGGGCGGGGCACATGCAGTAAGGGGCGGGCCACACGCTCCAAGAGGCGGGCTCACGTAGCGAGGGGCGGGGCCCATGCAGTAAGGGGCGGGACACATGCTATATGAGGCGGGCTCACGTAGCGAGGGACGAGCCACACGCTATATGAGGTGGGCTCACGTAGCGAGGGGCGGAGCCCATGCAGTAAGGGGCGGGCCACACGCTCCAAGAGGCGGGCTCACGTAGCGAGGGGCGGGGCCCATGCAGTAAGGGGCGGACCACACGCTCCAAGAGGCGGGCCCACGTAGCGAGGGGCGGGGCCCATGCAGTAAGGGGCGGACCACACGTTCCAAGAGGCGGGCTCACGTAGCGAGGGGTAGGCCACACGCTCCAAGAGGCGGGCTCACGTAGCGAGGGGCGGGGCACTTGCAGTAAGGGGCAGGGCCCATGCGGAAAGGGACGGTGCTACCTCCAGGTCCATGCTGCGGGCGAGCGGGCCTCCCTGGTGCTGCTGGTGGTGGTCTCCGGACAGCGTGTGGCGGCGGGGCTCGTCCCTGCGGCCCGACCGCCCTCCGCCGCCCCGCCTCACCTCCTCATCCCGCCCGCCGCCCCCGCCTGGAACACACACCAGTCCCTGACGGTCACACACCCACCACACCACTACTACTATACTCAGTCCTTAGGCTAGTTATTTATATCGCCTGGTATTAGAACAAAATACACTGAAAATATTCAATTACTAGAGACCTGTAAAATTCGCGATTTCAAATCCCTAAAGGATAGACTCGATGATCCTCTACGCACTCGTGCAAATTACATCTGCTGATTGGTTACCGACTCGTAACACCTGTTGACTGGAATGATCGTGATTCGCTAATTCTTCTGTTAAAGATTTTTCATTGGCCCAGAGTCCTTCAGATAAACTGTGGCCCAATCACTGAAGCAAAATAATGTCAAAAGTATTTGGACTCTATCCTATCGCGAAATGAATCCGCGAATTTTACAGGTCTCTATCAATTACATATAATGATCTGTTTCCTATCGAGCCATAACATCGTATCTTAGGCAAAATAACTTTATTAAAGCATTTATTGAGAGAAAAAAGAGCGTAAATCCACAGCATTAGCTGAATCACACAAACGTATGCCCAGTTACAATGTTATGCGCTAGTGGATTTTGGAAATAGTCTTTTCATTTGAAAGAAATTAATCCATATTGCCTTCTTGCCAGCCACACGCATACGTAGGTTGATAAAAAAAAAAACATCCTTGAAAGAACAATTACTTTTACTCTTCTGTATAGTTGTTCAATCGTAACTTAGGCTGGTTTTGTCTTAAGTTACATATACTTTGTGGCCAAATTTTACCATATGAATACGTGATAAAAGATTTGTTTGACATACGTCATTGCTGGTTACTCTATATGTCATAATAAATCTAAATACCGGACAAAAATATGAATACGTGAAAGCACATAAAACAAGCCAAAATCAGTAGTAAAAGAAATTAGCCAGAAAATTACTACAGCACAGACGAACACAGTTTGCTGACAACGAGACAATTGCAACAAGTACAGAAAATAAACACAATAACCGACCTTGGACAACACAGCGACAAACAGACAAACACAACGCAGATACTAAACAGATCATATGGACAACACAACGAAGACAGCACAGTCAAAAACAATAGAATTCCTTAGACAAAACAGTTGCGACGTTTTGGGAACTTGTACATTATTGGTGTTTCTTATGACATAAGATGCAATCAGCAATGGCGTATGTCCAAAATATATCTAATATCAATATTCCCATCGTAAGAACCAAAGAATGTATAAATACATATTGAAAAAAATAGACTTTTCATTTGTAAAAAAATATCAATGTAAAATTCTGTTAATCAGAAATGTTAATGTTACTTTTTAAGCTCATGTATCAGGGGACGGAGGGCGACATCCTCGCATCTTGTCGCTGGTCCGGGTCAGCCTCCACCACGTGTGAAAATGAACCATGCCATCCAAATTCTGTTTACTTGTACAATTGCACAAGTTCGACGATCACGTGAAACTTAAAAAAAATTCACAACAAATAAAAATGTCGGGATTACGACTATTTTCTGTGTTTGCGACTCGACAGTACGTGGAACAAAAAATTAGCTAGCAATAAAACAACTTCTTAAATTAGATGTTCGGACATATAACTACTCCAAAAGCTACTGCTAATTGGTCTGAGTGTTTATACTATGCAATGCCCGTGTTTAAATTGGAATCAAACGGGGATTGAGTTGTTTTTTTCCCCCAAAGGTTTGCGAATTATTTCGCACGTGCGCACGGTGGAGATCTGAAAAGTTCCCTTCCAAAGAGCTTATGCCACGTCAGTGTGTTCAGAGATGGCTCGCTCCCCTTGCAGGCCCTGCGCCCTCTTCTTCTCACCTCTTGAAAGATGTCTTCGTGGCTACACCGCCCTTAATGAAGGTGTCGCGCCCCTCCCTCTGGGCGTATCGGCGCCCAATCAACGCCCCCACCCCCCCCCCCCCCTTTTCCCCGGCGGCCATTACCCGAGGACATGGCATCGTCCGCCCACTCTTGCAGTGCGTCACGGGATGAGGCCGCGTCTTCACGATACTCCTGCAGTGCCGCTCTGCCGCAACCCGCACAACGTGTGACCCTGCCGGGTTGCCGAGCGCCGCATGGGCAGAATAAGGCCACTGACGCTGAATGTTGGTAGTCTTCTGCGCCATGATCCCAGGAAGTACTTGCACTAACAATAACGTTGAGGGAATAAATGACGCTTGTATATCTTCGCTGACTATTGTCATCATGTCCTCCATTTAAAATTAAAAGTATTCGTCCCTTTTTAAAAATTAATTTAATTGCGTGTTTTTATGTTATATTTAACGCAGAAATTATAAAATGGAAGAGTTAATTAGTGTAATAATACTCAATTAAAACTTTTTAACGATTAAAATTAAAAGGATCATAACAGACACATGTATGGTGGCCATGTGCTATTTACGAACATGTACGTGCGAGCGCTAGTGGCGTAACCTAAACAAAAAAAAAAATGCCAAGAACCGACAGAAGTTTATATCAGCCAATATTGATTTTAAAAAATGTAAAAAAAATAACATTTACTCTCGAAATTAATTAGTTTCCACTTAAAAAAAATTAATTAACATCGATGAATTTGGCTAATGAATATATCAATTCAATTGGGACCTCGTCTGCAAATGCGTAACTAATTAGTTTTTTGATTATCAATAACAGCCTCGAACGGGTCCAATGGGGACGGGTTCCCCAATTAGAAGATCGGAGGCGCGGGTTTAACGGATCTCGCTGGACGGTATCTCACGGACGCACGCGCTCCCTCGCTTTGTTCCCGCAGGGGGGTGGAAGGGGTGGGAGTGGGGGGGGAGAAGAGGGGTTGAGGAAGAATGATGAGGGGAAGAGTGGAGCAGGGGGAAAGAAAGGGAATGGGGGTCGCGGCATTCCCGAAGGAGTCGCAAACAAGAGTTAGCCGGCTCCGAAGACACGGAGAGGCATAACTCACGGGACCCGCACGGCGCGGGTGTGACGTAAGAAAAGGGTGGTGGTATCCCGATGTCGGCCGAGGAAACGGTCGCGAGCTTAAAAAGGAGAAGAGGAATAAAGAAAAATGAAATTTTAAGAGATATGGTCAAAGCCAATTAGTATCAGCACCAATTAGATGCAGATACTAAATGAAGGAATGCCGTTTAATTGGACCATTTCCAGTAGTTAGTTTGTACCATGTAGAAGCTCGCGACTTGAGCAAGCGTATCCACGATTACTCATTAACTAAGATTACAAGGGGCAATAAATAAGTTATTTCAATAATTATCAAGTAATTTTTGCGTAGAAATTATTCTTACACGCAAATTAATACATAACAATAACTTTTCTGAATTGTAATCGGAAATGTTTTTTACGCGTTTTATTTCAACATATTACTAGTTTTAAATTTGTTTCCAAGTAGCAGTGGTCTAATCTTGAAGACAAAAAAAAAGTTATTTTAAGTAAACTCTATAACCCATTATTTAACCTTTAATTTAAGGGCTCTTTCTAAATTTTAACTCGATACCTCCTTCGCATTTTTTGTTCTGTTACTAATATTCACAACAGATTTACTAAGTGCAAAAAATAATGAGTGTAAAACGTACGTAAGTGTTCGCAATTATTATCACTTGTGCGAATTTTTACACCCAGTAGTATACTAAACGTTGTGAATGTCTGTTGACAATATTTGGGACAGAACAACGAGCGCAAGTGAGGTAATGTGTTAGATTCAGAAAGAGCTCTTAATATAATAGAAATGACAAGAAAATGAAAACAAAACAAAAATTACTACGAATATGCTGGGGATGGTGAGAACTTTTGTTTACGGTTGTTTTTTAAACTGTATTTTTAGAAGAATGAAAATGGTTGAAAGGCATGTTTTCAGATTAATTTTTAGGCATAAAACATCCGGTGCAGATTCTCGGAAGCAGTCAAGGGACTTGCAAAAACCATTTATCTTCATTTCTTCACCATGTAATGTTATGGTTACCACTCGAATCTCATAGTTGTCCTGTGCACGACGAGAAAGACTGCGCGCCACTTCAGAGCCTTGCGCTTAGAGGCGATACCGCGCTAGAAGGACCAGCGAGCGCCGCGCTTATCATCCCGCCTCTCAAGCACAGAGACAACCCTGACAGGTTAGACTCAGACTTGCGCCAGTATCATATTTACTTGATTCATACTACTAGGCGCGATCACTTTCAAACCAAAACCACACTGTGCGTTGCAAATATAATGAGATTGTAGGAAAAAAAAAGTATGAAAATATTACTGTAGGTATGTGTTTCATGAGTGTTTTTTTTTTACATTGTTAGATGTCTTTAAACTTAAAATAACAAACCTAAAAATATTCTGATGATTTTTCTATCACAACCATGTTCTCTATGCAATGCCCAGTGCTATATTTTTTTTTCTCTCGAAAGATTGTGAGAAATGGTTTCAAACACGTGTCGAGAAATATTCAACACACCAAAACCCTAACCCGGCTCACAGTTTGCGTGTGTTGATAACTCGATCAGACCGCGGCGGCGTATATAACAGCTCTGAATTAAATTTTTTTTTTAAAAAAAAGCCCACACTGAAACAATATAAGCATGGCGCCAAGCAAAAAATAAATAAATAAATTGTAAACATGTTTCGGCATTGCGCCCATTCCAACAAAAAAAAAAAAAAAAGGATTACTTTGGTGGTCTTTTGTGCCGCGATTCTAGCGCGGACATCACAAGAGGGCATCACCGGGGGGTATGGAGGGGGAGGGAGGGGGAGGGAGGGGAAGGGTGGCGCCGCAGTATTTATAGCGGGGCGCATGCGGACGCCGTCCACGGGCTCCGCCCCTCACGGCGAGCTATACATAGGCGGGGCGCGTGCCCGCCACGAGCCTCACAGCCGAAACTACACACTTACACCATCCACTCGTTTCCTTCGTAAACACAAGGTGAACAATTTTAACAGTGTGACTGTTAACTCTACTATGTATATATATATATATATATATATATATATATATATATATATATATATATATATATATACACTTATATTGAAAACCGAAAAAAAAAAATGGTTGTAAAGTCGGTTTACGGACATTAGTTTAACGTGACAACGTCATAACAAATTCATTGATGAAATGATTGCATACTTTTATGAATAAAATTGAATCATTTTTATTTTAATAATAAAAGAATGAATACTTGAAATTATACTTGTAATCAGAATTTTTAAAATGCAAGAATAATTAATCTTTATTGCCGAAATTGTTGTTGTAATAAGCAATGAAAACCACATTAACTTATCACTTCACTTTATAAACAGTCGACGAAACAGAGTTCACGTGTAGATGACTTGTATGTAATTAATTTTAAAAAGTGGCGTTTAGCTATAAAGTTTAAATATAACTATGAACAAGTTTTCATATAAATAAAATGTAATCAAATATCTATCATCAATTATATGAATCACCATAATTTTTTAGTCAATTGTAACATAACCTATTATTACTGCCCTCGCCGACAGCGTAACGGAACACAGCGTAACGGAACAATGAGCGTAACGGGACACAGCGTAACGGAACAATGAGCGAAACGGGACACCACGTAACGTAACAATGTGCGTAACGGGACACTTTTTCGTGCGTGCATCCGGCGTTCATAGATTTATTAGACGTCACGTCAAATATAAAATATATATAATATTTTGGTAATTGTTCCGTAACACGTATCCAAGTTTATCCCTTGATCCTGACGGCATGATCATGTATATATTGATCCCGTGATGCATAATACTAGCTGTTTTAATTTAAGTTACGTCCAAAGATCGTGTACGTAACAAAAACTCAAATGCAAATTATGCCGGGCTTGCGGAATTTTTTTTTCTTTCGTATTCAAACTATGATTGTAATTAACTGTTACATCACGCGTTTTTATTTGTTCGTTTCAGACTATTTTGAGGTAACTAAATTAAAACAGCAAGCATCGTGTACCACGAGATCACTGTATACGTTACGGGTAAAGATAGAAGGTTTGCCCGGATTAACTCTTAGCATTATCCAAGTCCGAGCAAATTACTAAAATAAATCTGATTATGGCAATCACCCGAGTATACCTAGGTATACCCAAAGCTAATGGCTGGGTAGTTATATGTTGCGTCATTTTTGAGAATGTTAGGTTAGGTATCAGTAAAGGCGTAAATTAAACTAATGTTATAAATCATTTGGTTTTTCTAGCACTACACAGTCAGCGTTTGGGTGGAACTAGGCGTATATGGGTAATCGCCGAATTCAAATTTATTTCAATTATTATATGAACTTTACCCAACAAACCTTTGCCAATGCCAAAGGTAACCCGGGTAAACCTAGGTTTAACTTGATCTTCTTCTAGCATTGCCCGTAACATACGCATGATCACCAAGGGGCAGACTTCGATAAGTACGTGTGTGTTGCTGTCGCTCAGCTGTGTTCGCCAGGGGCGCAGGGTGTTCGTGGTGGCCACACGGCGACCTAGAGATATACAGACTGTTTATCACCCTGCTTTCAGCTATAATTGCTGCTGTCGACGGCATACTGGGGAACTACAATCCGAGTGAGAGTGACAGAGAGCTGATTTGACAGAATGGTGGGCAAAACATAGCTGTAAAAGCATATTTTCTTATGGGAGAAAGATGGAAGTTGCTAGTAAATTCCCTCGCAATTTTACAGTTTTTGCGGGCAATACAAAGATGGAACGAGTGAAATATAATTTTAAATACAGTTTCATCGTAGTGCGATGTGTAAGTACGGCATTAAATGCGCTAGAAAATAGCTAACCCTTCTTCGACGCAACGTTTGTTACCAATATGTAGATCAGTTATTGATCCTATTATATATGTATTTCGGGTAGGTAATTTGATACAGTACATGGAATTTATCTCATCACTAAGTACTATTAATTTAAAATAATCGACTGCAATGGAATAATGACCATTTTTAAATGATTTGTGTGGGTTTGTTATTTGTGTTATTTGTTATCTGTTCATTCATCATCACGTAATTTCACATAATGAACATAATTTAGCCCGTAATATTACATAATTAACTTAAACACTGCCACTTTTCTGCTGTCAACGTATGTTGCCTGCTAAAAAACCACTGTTTGCCCACCATTCTGACAAATTCAATTGGAATCAAAGATGGCCTCCCACTAGCAGTCTATATATCTCTAGGTCGTTGCGGCCACACGACTGTGTTCTCGGAGCGCGAGGGCCGCGATAGCGGTTGTCGCCAGGAGGCAGGCGCGGGCCTTATCTTGTTTGCCTCCTCTCCTCCTGGACCAAGAGGTGAGTCAACACCCCCGCGCGCCGTCTTCACGCCGCCTCAACGTCCGGGCGCGTCGGGGGTCACACAGACCGACAGTCGCGGTCTTCTTATAGTTCGTGTCTCATTGATGATGTATAGATAGCGACCGGAAAAATTCGCGGATTCATTTCACGACAGCCTGAAATTCAAATAGTTATACCTCAGTGCTGCCTCTGCTATTGGCTCACAACTCACCTCAGAGAGAAACACTCAACCGAAGCTGTATAGAATCACAGGCCGCTACGTTGGGACACCTCCACAAGACAGCAGCCAATGAGAGGGTGACATTTGACCGAGTGTACGTAGAACTATAAAGTTCATCCTAGAGGTCATTGAACCCGCGAATTTTTCCGGTCCCTAAGTATAGAGACCTGCAAAATTCGCGGATTCATTCGGTGATAGGCTAGAATTCAAACACATATACACCTCTTAGATAATTTTGCTATTGGCTTACTGTTCATCTGGACGAACCTCAACCAGTTATAAACCCTCAACCAAAGAAGTAAAGGATCGAATCACAGACAAACCAGCTGAGACGACTTACAAGTCGGCAGCCAATATACTTGCGTTATTTGCCCGAGTGTACAAAGGTATGTGGAGTCTATCCTGAAGGCCATCGAAACCGCGAATTTTGCAGGTCTCTAATGATGCATACATTTTCACGCATTTCGCGATCCAAGTAGAAGTTTTAGCCTATCCACCAATCATTCGGATTGTCTCCCGATGTGCAACATGCATCACGTGCTACTGTTGCTTCCATCTTCTTTACGTACATGTTACTAACATTCTTAGAATCCACGAGTCCATGACACTATCACAGTCGCAAAGTAATCATCGCCGTAGCTATCAGGAATATTACCATGGGCCGTATCAATATAATTCATTTTATCATATCGTTTCCATACATCTGTTGTGTCAGAGATTTACCACAATCTATGATCTTGTGAGCCTCACAATATTCTATACATGTCGTTTTCAAGTTCATGGCTGGCTCCATTCTCATTTTCTGTAAAAGCTAGCGTTACCAGTATTATTATTTAATCCTTCTATAAACTATTCTCTTGAATCTCATAATAGCGTGACAACATGCATTCCATAGTTTAAGGCCCGTGCGTGGAATTTTAAAATGCGTCGTCGGGAGTTTGGGAAAAAAAATGGGGGGGGGGGGTTATAATGTAAAAGTTGAATACTGCAATTCCAGCCACAAGTGAAAAACCTGTATTTCCAGGTTGAAGGCTGGTGAAATTGTAAATATTACATGCAATATAAATATGGCGACGTAAATTTGTGTTGTGCTTTAACAGTGTAGCCGAGACTGTTTTTTCAGAGATCCTGTCACCGCCTCTCTACTGATTATTTGGTACTAGCTGCAACAGAAATATAGCGTAGCGGAGGCTTGTTTTCAAAAAAAGGCAGCTATGTTAAATGTCAGGTCGTTACGGTCAGGGCAAATACTGTTTTCTTCCCTAATTGGTTTTCCATTCCAAGTGAATGTTGTTCAATATTTTAGACTATTATCCCCCCCCCCCCCCCTAATTCCGGTACATTTGCATACCCGAGCGGATATTCTCGGGAACCCGATACAGACACAGTTATTTGGGCACGTGTACTGGGCAGTAAAGGTGACCAGATGTATCATAAAACACACATACACACACATCCACCGCGACTTAGTCTACATATGCACAGGAGAAACCCAAAGCAAATGTGCTACTGAAACCTCCCAGCGAAAACATAACTAATAAAAAATATTCAAGTGTCAAAACATTTAAAGAATAACAACTAATGATGCTAACATTTGACGCATTATATTTATTTGACAGTAACTTGGCACGAAATAGTTTAATCGACAGCCTCTCAGAAAGCTATCGGTGGCTAAACAGGTGTTTGTGAAACACGTAAAAATGCCATCACATACAAACGACGTGGAAACATCAACAGGGAAAGCAATTTCCTTTATGTGCGGCCAAGAATGTTTCAAATTTACAGAGTGGCCAACGACTGGACGAGCTCCCGATACGAGAACGGCTGCTACACAGCAGATAGAAGGGGGCGGGAGAGACAGAGGAAGAAGGAGAGAGGGGATGTTCTTTATGGCCGTATATCTTCAGGGCGACCGGACAAAGTAGGACGTCTCACCGGACACGGGAGGAGAAATACGGGCGCCGCAACTATGCCAGACGCCAGACCCCCTCCCCCCTGGAAGTTCATTTCCCGGCTCCGCTGAGTAAAACGTTTTTGTAAATTACAGATATTTGTAAATTTGTACATATACATAAAATAAACTGCATTCGCTAAACAAAAAAAAAATGTTCGCAATAATAATTTTAGGTTAGGATTCTTGCCAGGGAATTTATACTTTTGTGCCTCCAATTGTAAATGTAATTTGTAAACCGTGCCCTAAATGGCTGTACAGTATTAAATTGGCACATTTATAAGCATAAAAAAATTAGTCCAATTATTGAATATTAGATTGTATTTTCCATGTTTTAAAAAAATATGCGTCAATGGAACATCAATTAAAATATAACATTATGCGCCAATTTTAGTAAGAAATAATTGGTATTATCTTGAAGAAATGTATTTCATGTATGCAAAAATAAACAACTTGTAGTATTAAGAACTATTTCTTTGCAACTAGTTTCCAAATGAATATTTTTGTAAAAGTAGAGAAAAAAAATTTTCCCGTGTGTAAGTGACGTCTCTCTCTCTCTCTCTCTTTACTTAGCCGTGGCCCCACCGATGCATTCCGTCAAGGCTACACGCTCTTGTAGTGATCGCCCGCGGGC
This sequence comes from Bacillus rossius redtenbacheri, assembly GCF_032445375.1. NCBI lineage: Eukaryota > Metazoa > Arthropoda > Insecta > Phasmatodea > Bacillidae > Bacillus > Bacillus rossius. The sequence continues at coordinate 35,178,207 of NW_026962011.1, forward strand.
AATTCACGTCCTCGGGGTATCGCGTGACTCCGGGTGCTTGTCCGAAGAGGGCGCCACGTCCAACAAGGCGGAGCGCTGTTCCGAGCCTCGTTATGCAAATCACACGACCCAACAAGTGTCGATACATCGCTCCATGCACTTCCGCGAGCGTCCACTAAACGTTTCCCCGTCTACATCCCACGTAAAGGTAATTTCTTTTTCTCCGTCCGTTTTCTACCTCGACGAGGATGCTTAGCGCTGCAAGTCATCAATTCGGGAAAAAAGAGGCAGCTCTGGTCAGTCAGTCACTCCCCCCCCCCCCCCCCCCCCCCCAGTATATCGGCCAGTGAGAAGCGTGGCGGATGTTGCCGTGATCGATTTACAAAACCCATTAATTCCGTAAATGCTCCAGACTCGTCATCCCTCGTGTATGTAACAACAGCGCTGTCAACATCACGTGAAAGGGCCAGCCTAGTCAGGGGCTTATCTGTGTTGGCGAGAACACGAAGTGATAATAATTACGAAGACTTGCGCGCTTTTTTTTTACACCCACGACACTACACCAAGTGAGTATTTGTGGAAGATATTTGATTTGCGGCAGAATAACAAAAGCAATGGAGCTATAAATAGTTTTAAAATTTTGAAACAGCCCTGAAATAAAATTAATGAGGAAAAAAATAATCATGGCGTGTGAGACACGAGCCTTAAGGCCCGTTCTACAATGACACGGAAACGGAGACAGATCAAATACACGGAGACGGATCTCACGTTAAAAAAATTTCTACAATAGCTCGCAGATAAACGAACTATTAGCTCGCCAATGCTGAGCTCTTTCGTTTAAAAGTTGCCGTACCGTGCGACCTACAGAAGTCTAAGTACTCTGCTGGGTGTTTTTTTTTTTTAATGTTCTGAATACGTTAGAATTGTTTCAAGTACAGGAATATCTAGTGCTCTATTATGTCTTTATATATATATATATATATATATATATATATATATATGTATATATATATGTATGTGTGTGTGTAAAGAAAACCATTTCGCTAATGTGCGAACTCTTTTCTTTCAGCTTGTCTTTGGCGCGATATAAACAAAGCCTACTAATTATTGTGACATTTAATTAAATGAAAAAAGAGAGTGGGTTATTATTATTGTGAACAATATATTTTCTTGAAGAGAATATTATCTATATTTGTAAAAATATGAAGGAAAAAAAACCTGAAATAAGGGCTTTAAATGTTGTTTTATAATAATGTTTCACTCTTTCGTTAAATAGAGAAACACAATTACGTCTTTCTTTCATTTTACCAATTATCCAAGAGTTGTACCTACATTATATATATATGTATGTATTCTGCCTGCGCTGCGATCTCGAGGCATTATATACAATTTTTTTATTAAATTAATGCTTCGTAACCTTGAAATGCAATCTCACTGGCTGCCATTCGTTACGTCTCCGTGCCAGTGTAGAGCTGGTAGTCTCATTAGTTGCTCGCATCCCGACACAGGACCGCATGTCCGCCCCGCTGCCCTGCGCATAGAGGTGACTCGGCGCTTGATGAGTGTGCGGGCGTCACCCTTAGCGCGCCGTGGTTCCCGCGGCGAGTCCCGGTAGGCAGGCCGCTTGAAACCAACACCCAACGAGCACAGACGAGTCCGGCACAAGAGGTCGCCCCCATGACGTGTCAGGTTGCCTGCACCAATCAGGGCTCCCGCATGCCAACCGCTCGCTGGGGGGTGCCTGCCTTATAGGCCCGTTCTACAACCGCACGCACGCAGAAGTCTGTGGATCACGTGATCTGTAATGGCACGAGGACCTACCCGAACACGCACGAGGCCGTCTACTTCCAACTTTTTCATTTCCGTTTACGCGTGGACCAATAGAAGTTCTCTATTTTGACGGGGTGGCAGCCGTGTTTATGCACGTTTTTTTTAAAACCATAACAGCAGTATTCTATCATCAATTTGGGAAGATTTTTTTATAAATGCAGTATATGTGTTAATCCCGACAGGTCTATGTTCTTGACTTTCGAATGGTTTTCGAATACATTTTATGTAACTTCGTTACATTTATGTGTAATACATTTATGTGTAATACATTTATGTCTGTTCGTTATGGTTGTATAGGCAAAACATATTACTGAAAATTGTTGGTGGCCGTTGGTAGGGACTGGAAAAAATCGCGAGTTCAGTGACCTCCAGGATAGACTCCACGATCCTGTGCACACTCGGGGAAACGTCACCTGTTCATTGGCTGCTGACTCGTGAGGCATCTCAATTGGCAGACTCGTGATTCGATACTGCTTTGACTGAGGGTCTATAATTGGCCCATAGTCCTCCAGGTTAACAGTGAACCAATGGCAGAAGCTGCATAAAAATACTATTATTTGCATTTTAGCATATCGCGAAATGAATCCGCGATTTTTTCCGGTCTCTAGCCGTTGGTTGCGTGGCCATGCACTGTTTAATCGGCAGGCAGGTAGCAACACGTAAGTAAACACCTTGCGCTTCCGTGAGTTGTGCACGTGTCCTTGCGTCTGCGCGCCACCGTGGAAGGAACTAACACTCAGGGAACACTTGGAGACCAGGGAACTGGACCACTTCTTCAGGCATGACGTCAGCGCGGGACTCAGTGCACATTAACAGCATCGCCGTAGAGACCGGAAAAATTCGCGGGTATTCATTTCACGACAGCCTGAAATTCAAATAGTTATACCTCAGTGCTGCCTCTGCTATTGGCCCACAACTCACCAGGAAGACCCGGGGACAGCGAGAAACACTCAACCGTAGCTGTATCGAATCACAGGCCGCTACGTTGGGACACCTTCACAAGACAGCAGCCAATGAGAGGGTGACATTCGACCGAGTGTACGTACAACTATAAAGTTCATCCTAGAGGTCATTGAACCCGCGATTTTTTCCGGTCCCTAAGCATCGGCCACGGACTTAAAACCCATTCAAACGGGTTTGTTGTCTAACGTTTAAATTAGAGATTCGTCTCGTGGGTAGGCTAGAATTTGTTTTACCTTTGACCTGCTTCTGTGATTAGCCCCTTTATGTGAAGGACTCTGAGACAAGGCAACTATCATCAAGAAAAGTATCGAATCACTGGAAACTCATGTTAGAAATCTCTGAAGTAAGCAACCGATGAGAAAGGAAATTTTTCGCAAGTGTGAACTGGAGTCTATCCTAAAAGTAATTGAAACAGTGGAGTTATAATCTAGACTTTTAATTATTTCTAATCTTGCAAACTGTCTTTAATGATACTTTTTTATAAATAAAAATTATGCGTGTACTCTTTTACGGGCGTTAGAAGTTACACTTACTTGGCGTAATTAAAAAAACTTCAATGTTGCATGTAAATATGTAATATAATTAAATAAATACTCAGTATTCAATATTATTAAACACGTGCATAAAATATTTAATTTAGTACAATTATCTAGATATATTTTTATTAATAACGAAAATAAATACATATGCTGAAAGAGTACTACCATTTATTAATTTGTTATTTATTAAATAAAAATGTTATCATTTATAATGCAAATAAATGTTAAGTACGGGAACATAACCTCACAAACACTCCCATTAAAACGGCCAGGAGACTACTAAACCCTCCACAGACACAACCTGCCAGCGACAGTGGAAGCTTACAAGCAACCTGACATCGTTGCACATACGGGAACGTAACCTTAGGCCTACTTATATATAAGTACACTAAAAAATACACTATAAAATATTTATAAACACAATTTTTATCACTAATATTCACAACAAATAATTTTTTTTTTAAACAATAAGACTTGTATGCGATACCAATTACTACAGTATAAGATTTGAAAAAACATATGTGTATATATTTTTATTTGAATGTAGCGTTATTTCATCGTGTCAATTTTCGTTTCATGGTGCGCGCGCATCGTATAATTTTTTTTTTTAACGCACCGAAAGAAGTATAACTTCAAAAAAAGGCACATATTATAAACGTAATAATTTTTTTTATGAAGATAACTATAAGCTAAACACTTTCCTATAGTCCACTGAACTGAATAGCCATCGCCAAACAAAAAAAAAAACCGGTACCTATTTTAAAACAGTTTACAAACATCGCACATATTAACGTTTTTCTTTTATCTCTCTCTCTCGCCGAAAACTTGGCAAGATCTAGAGTTTAGACATGCCGAAACAGACGCCGCTTGTTTGAGAGCAGAGCGGGGTCACATCACAGCTTCATCTTGTCCTCACGGAGTTTACAAAAGTCATCGGCAAGCAGCAAGTGAAGAACCGGAAGTATACACGCCGATTCTTAGAGTGTGCACAATGTACGTTTTTTTTTGTAAATGGAACAGAAATATTAATGTAAAATTACAGATATATATTTTTTAATTTGTACATTTACGTTAAAACAACTACTGTAACTCTACAAAATAGTGTTCGCAGTATAATACTGGGTTGGGATTCTTACCCGGGAACGTTTGCTTTTTGTTGTCCCAGGACCTCCAACAGTTAAAAGTTATTTGTAAACCGTTCCCTGAATAGCTTTTCAGTATTAACTGCGCATATTAATAAGCATAATCAAACAAAATACAGTCCACTCAGCGAAATTTTGATTATATTTTCCAGGTTTGAAAATATTTTTGAATGGAGCATCAATTAGAATAAAAAAAATAATGCACCTAATAAATAAATTACCGTTACTTTTTTTTTATAAATATACCTGCTTGAAGAGCGAAGTTAAAGATGTGTAAAATAGTCAGAACAAAGTACGTTTAAATGATTGTAAACATTCTCTAAATTGAACCCTGAACTCGGAAACGAAAGTGAACACCAGGATGCGAGCACAGGCACTCTCACTCACTCACTCACTCACTCACTCACTCACTCATCACTCGAGAATCCTAAGATGTACATCAAGTTCTGTCCCTGCCCGAACACGACCGAATATTCACCTTCGGCCAACCTCGGGTTTATTTATATATATATTTATATTTCTCTGTTTATTTTAATGTAGCTACACTAACCTAACTAACCGTCCATAGTGTTTTAAAGTGTTTTAATGCAGCTAACCTAACCGACCACTTTTAATATTTGAATTCATTTTTCCTGCGCAAAAAAATAAAACAAATCCCGAGGTTGGCCGAAGGTGAATATCCGGGCGTGTTCGGGCAAGGACAGAACTTGATGGACATCTTAGGCTTCTCATCACTCACTCATCACTCACTCACTCACTCACACGCGGAACAGCGCTCTCTGGCGGCGCTACCCGAGGACGAGTGGACTTGGAACACGGCCTACACGCGAGGGCACTCGCACCGGTATTACTAGACACAAAAACAAGGATTCAGGTGTTGAATATATGCCTCACCTGTGCGATAGGACACGGCCAGTCCCTTATTTTTCTAAGAGAACGGATTTACGATGACCAACTTCCGCGCATGCGCAGAGCTCACTTTATCGTTGATTTTCGTCCAGCTGGAGGGACCCGCATCTGGCGCCATTAACCCGTATATAGTGACTTTCGTGAACATCAGGGGACGCACCAAGCGTGTTGGTGTGCCAAATGTAACTTTATGATAACTAAACCATCCGGGAATACATTTTTAATTCACTTTAATGAATTTAATGGATATAATGGCAATTTAAAAAAAGTACTTGAGAAAATTGGAAAGACAGTTTTATATTTTTTTTGTGCGTCGGTGCTGCTATCTCTAGGGAAGAGGTTTTCTTTTTCTCGGTAAGAATTGAATCGATGGGTCTGAAACGTAAGCTAGCATGCGTTGGAACCAGTTTCTAGTTTCGCGGAGGGCACAGTTTATTTAAAACGGTTGCTGATCTGTTGTTCCCTCACCGGGGTTAGTGAACGCGGCCAGCTAGCTACGGTCACGATCGTGCAGTGGCGGATTCTAGAGGTTCACCTCGGAGGAGGGGGGGGGGGGGCACTCTAGGATTTCAGAGTAGCCGGAGAAAAAAAAATTTCTTAAAATTACTAAATTTGTATTTAATCTACTCATACTACACATAACATCCGAACCACCAGCTTTTATGATTCTACAAGAAACTCGTTAATTATATTAAATTTTTTTTTTGTTTCAGAAACAATCAAGTTTGTCGGCAATATTAATGTAGCAGACAACTGGTTTTTCCGGTTGAGAAGGGGGGGGGGAACCACTTGCCCCTGGTGGCCCCCCCCCCCCCCTTGGATCCGCCACTGCGATAGTGTCCCAGCAAGGCGTCACGCGGACGCCTTGCAACGCCGCCAGTGCTGCGGCAGGCCCGGGCGAGCCCTCGGCTGGCTCAGGGCGCCGTGACGCTATAGCCGCGGGACCAATGAAGGGCCGGCCTTGTGCTAGGGACTCCCCTCCCGGCGCCGCCATCACTGCAGTATTTATACCCGCGGATTCCAGGAACCGCGAAGGCGAGGGTTGCGTCATTCCTTGCGCTCGCCAGGAGGGGGGGACTTGCGAGGTTGCCAGTTTGTAAAATCGCGTCAGCGGCAACGCACGGAGCGGACCCGGGCTCGACTCCCAGACACGTCATTCTGATTCCCGTTTCCTTTGGTTTCGGTTCCTTACTAAAAGAAAGACCACTAGGCGACCCGTGCGGAATTCCGCAGTGCGCACCAAATCGTTTTGTTTATTACGACAGAAGTGCAAATTTAAAAAAAGAAATACGTAAACGCTGATGTTTCAAGTGGATAACCGATCCAATATTTATCGAATACGATTCGATATATACCAAAAATAAATCGACGCATCCATTAAAGGACCTGTTCTAAGATTACTTTAAATCTCAAATTTAAGAGAAGCGGTACATTTTTAGATCATGGGACTATTTTTCCGTCATTATACGGAACGATAAGCTCTAAAATGAGGGGGTAAATCGTGGAATTTGATAAAGGAATTAGAAAGATCTCGCGAACCGACAGAAAAAAAACAGGCTAGGGAAATAATATACAAGATGGACTATGCTTTCCCCAATATTCCTCATCTGTATGTAGTGTCTCCTTATTCATGTCGTGATTTTACATTATCCCCACCTGGAGTGCCCCGTACTTCGCTCCGGCAGTCCAGGACTCGAACCCGCAACCAGTCCAGGACACCTGACCATCGGGCTAAAGGTCGGCACGTATTATAAACATAAAAAAGGTATCACCGAACCATGATAATTGCTAGAGCCACGGAATTTTCGCGCATTCATTTAGTCGCAAGCTAGAATGCAAACCTCCACACTGTCGCACTGTGTTCATGACTGGACCGCAGTTATCTGGACACGCCCCTCTACGACCGTGATCCAACGATGTCCAGCTAGGAGATAAGTAAGCGAATCAGGTAGTGCCAAATAACAAGGATAAAAATGTTCTCGCTAAGAAATCAACCAATGGGAAAGTAAACATGGGTCGAGCACACCTATATGAATTCTATCCTGAGGCCAGAGGAATCCGCGAAATTTCCGGGACTCTAATAATTACGGATGACGAACTAGTAGACTTCTCTCCCCCCCCCCCCCCCCCCAACCAAAGCAGGAGCTGGACTCGACCAGGCAGAACTGCCAGCCAATGAGAACAAGGTTCCTGGCGGGGAGACTCGGTAACGAACCATGCGCACGCATTCCTTCGAAATTCCCCCTCTACCCCCCACCCCCAACACACTCCCTCGCCAATCATCGAGCTGGCCGGACAATTTCCCCTACGTCCGACTGTTTACTCGCCCGTCGGAGGCGTAATTTGATTTGGTCCTCACGAGATCGTGCGCGGGTTTGTCGAAAAAAGGGGGGGGGGGGGAAGAGCTAGAAAAAAGTTTGACGGGGAGGGGGATGAGGGTGGTAGTTGTGTTTTTAAGGGTTTCATCCGACCAAGCGCCTGGGTCCCTGATTGATGACGCGAATGTCAACCAGGAACGGGGGGAAGGGGGACAGCTGTGACGCTGCGTGTTCTGGAGGTGATGGCTGTCCGCTGGAGCGTGTACGCAAAATTTCATTTCGCGTGATGACGGGGGAGGGAGAACCGCGATGCCTGCTGTTTCCTTTCGAATTCTTTCCTTCTGTTGGTAAGTGTGCTGCATTTTTTTTTTTTTTTTTTTTCGTAGGGTGGGTTGTTCGGTGCTCCTCTGAGGTGCAAACAATATGCCAAGAGGAACTGTCATTTTTATGAAACATCTCAAACTAACCCCACACAGTAAAATGTTACGTGCATGTTTAACAACGTGCTTCTTTAGTAATTTTCAACCTGTAAAAATTTCCGTTGTCTGACGAGCGCGCATTCCATTGCCTTTTCCATTGAACAAGAAGCAAGTACCTACTGTAGTCTCTTAAATTATTATAAAGGCGGAGTTACATTCATATGTTGTCTTAAAAGCACGAAACAATATGCATGCTTACAAGGCTGGGATACAGTTTTCATAGTTGCAGCTGAACACCTAGTATTCATGATGAAACCCTACGCGTCTCTGGATGACTGTCGTAAAATGTTGTTCACTGCAATAGTTGCCGGTGAAACGATACGTCGCTGTAGTATAAAACTATTTGTATTTTTTTTTTTATCAGTTACGTCCGCCTCTGTTCAGCTGGATGTTGAGCGTCGCCCGGCGGGGAGGTTGCCAGAGGCGGGCGGGCGGCCTCGGACAAACAAGCAGTGGGTCTGACGGCGTGTTTGGACTAGTCCAGCCCGCGGGCCGTCTCCCCCCCCCCCCTCCCCCACCCTCCCTCACGTACATGTTCGCAGCGAGCTGCCGCCGCCGCCAAACATTAATGGTATTTTCTATGCAGTAACCTAGCGTAACCTTTCACTTCATTATTTTTATCCAACCTTATTTCTGGAACCAGCCACTCTAAAAATAGGTATTGATTCATACACTGATACAAACATTCTCACCAGATATTTACCACACTTTTATATTCGAGCAGTAAAAGGTCACGAAAGTGATCATTAAGAGTCCCGGAAATTTCGCGGATTCCTCTGGCCTCAGGATAGAATTCAAAGTTATAGGTGTGCTGGACCCATGTTTACTTTCCCATTGGTTGATTTCTTAGCGAGAACATTTTTATCCTTGCTATTTGGCACTACCTGATTCGCTTACTTCTCTCCTAGCTGAACATCGTTGGCTTACGGTCGTAGAGGGGCGTGTCCAGATAACTGCGGTCCAATCATGAACACAGTGCGACAGTGTGGAGGTTTGCATTCTAGCTTGCGAGTAAATGAATGCGCTAAAATTCCGTGGCTATAGTGATCATATTATAAACACTGTCTAGTAAATGCCAGTTTAAAAAAAAAAACTTTCTCGAGGTGAAACACTAAATGCAAAAGAGCTATACCTATAGTAATAAATTGACAGAAAAAAAGCTACCAAATAATAAAAATGATAATTTGGGGAGTGTATTTTTTTGCGGAAAAAACCCCCCATGACCGCTTATTAAACTGCAATAAGGATGCGATTGTTCCTTTGTAATGGCGGGGCCGATCAGGGCGCGTTTTCTTCCGCGATGGATGGCTGTGATTGGTGAGAGTGTATCTGAGATAAATGCAGCCAAACCCGAGACACATACGACGCTACAAAGATTTAACACAGGTCTGGTTAGGAAATGTTTTCGCGAAGAGTACGCACCGAAAAAAATTACACTTCCTACAAAAGCTTCCTTTGGAAACCAGTTGCCAAGAATTATTTGTGATGCTACAAGAAAGGTATTTATTGTAACTTTGTACAACACACGGTTGTGGTTATTTTTGCATGAATTAAAGACGTTTTACGTAATAATACTGAGTATTTCTTATGAAAATTAGATCAACATTTATTTTATGTGATGTTTCATTCAAGCAAATTCATTTTAACAATGGAAAAGATAAAGGAATATTCAATAATATGATTTTATTTTGCTTTACTGTTCTTACTGATGTGTGCAGTTAATACTGGAAAGCTGTTCAGGGAACGGTTTGAAAACTAACTTTTAACTACTGGAGGTACTGGCACAACACAAAGCATAAATGGCTGATCAAGAATCCGAACCCAGGAGTTATACTTACTTAGCGCAATAAAAAAAACTAACTTTAGAGTGATGTTATAAATACGGTTGAGGTAAAGTATAAATTAAATAAATCTAAACATTTAAATAAATACTCAGAATTAAATATTAATATAAACACGTGTATAAAATTAGTAAATATGCTGAAAGTGTCATTTTTTTAAATTTTAATCAATAATTAAATAATGTAATAATTTATAATGTATAAAGTAACCTCACTTACATAAGTACACTTGAAAGTTTATAAGCACAATTTATATCTCTAATAATCACAATTAATGAATTATTTGTTTTCAATGATATGTACAAGTATTCAATCTTCCTTTACGAAACACTCCCATTCGTTTCCTACTTGTCCTATCATCTTCCTATCCTTAACAGAATAACACACAGATTGGAAGAAGTTAAATAGCAAACATGTATAAAAGTTACTGTTAAAATAATCTGTTCGTTAAAGTGATAAACATATTTGAATTAATGAGTGCAAATAAAAAGTAAACTTAGCAATATTAAATTGTAGATTTCATTTCGCTCCTTCTTTGTATCCATACGAAATAGTGATAATTCAATAAAAAAAAATGATTCAATTTTATTCATAAAAGTGTGCAATCATTTCATCGATGTTTTGTTATGACGTTGTCACGTTAAAACTATCGACCGTGAACCGACTTTACAGACAACCAATATATTTTTTTTTTAATGTTGTCAATTCGTGCAGCGAGTTGCGCGCGCCGTAACGAGACGTCGGCGAGGAGACGTGGGGCGCCGACAGACCCGGGGGAGCCGGGGACAGGACCACACACTGGCCGCCCCGGCGCCGCCCAGGCTATATATAAGCGTTACGCGCGCGCTCCGAGGAAGCGCGCCGGGAATAGCGGGGGCGAACCTTCGACGCCGCACCGGCGCCCACCTCCGGGCTAAACCGCCACGGCGACCCAGCGACGCCGCGGCGGGGGCTCCTTGGAGTACACTCCACTTGCCCTAAAGTCATTCGGAAACGGGGGTTGCGACCCATCGACTCCGAGCAGAGGTCGGGACAAGGAGTGGAACGACGCCGGTCGTCGTAAGGCCCCTGGACCGCCGCCCCTCATCACGCGCCGGGCGTTGACCTCGGGGTGTGAAGGCGCTGCGTGGTTGTCGCTGTCACACGCCGTGTTCTTTCTTTTTAATTAACGTCTTTTTTTTAATTTTTTTAAATAAAACTAAGTGCATTTGTTTGGGAGGGGTCTGGGTTAAGTTAAACTCTAAGTACGTATCACGCCGAAGCGTTTACTCCTAACCATGCTGGGTTCAAGCCAAGCAGAAAGGGTAGCATGCATCATGTGCTTTGTTCGGATATTGGCCAGTCGATTGACAGCAATTGATGCCATGACTAAACTCCCCTATCTTAGATCTAGAATATAACTAATTAAGTTGGGTCCAGGTAAAATCTCACATGGACACAGTGAAAACACCTGATCTCATTCATACGGGGTTAAATTATTGCAAGCATTAGGCGGACAGGTTCAGTACAGGACAAGAAGGATGATCCAGAAAGAAGAGTTGGTCAGGGGCAGAAAAGTTTCAACCAAGCTGGGGTCGGGAGCTTGGGCCGATTTTTTTGTTGTGCCACAAATATTTTCTACAGATATTAACTTAGTGTGAGTAAACATTAAAGCGTGATGATAGTTACGATCATTTGTGCACCTTTTTGCCCCCGTGATATTACACTAAGTGAATTTGTTGCAGAACAAGAAACGGAGGGGAGGTATCGAATTAAAATTTTTGAAATAGCTCCCAAATAAAAAAAAAAATAGGTTGTGAAGTCGGTTTAAGAGGCCTATACAGACAGTGTTCAGGGCATGATTGTAGGGCCTTTTGTTAAGAAGAATCTGCAGCTTTCCATTACAGATAAAATTGTCATGTTTTTTGTATGTATAGGGAAAGGATGAATGGGTCGATCTATAATTTTTATAATGCTTTTTAAAATTCGTAACATAGGTAAAAATATTTCCGAATGTGTGGTTTTACGCAGCTGTTTTATGTATCGTGTGTAATGCACACAAAAAAAGTAGACACACACACCGATAGAGTATTAATCGTTGATTAAAATGGTGTAAAAACATACATAGGTCACCGCTGAAAAACGCCCAGAATTCTTCTACGACGAAATGCATTTCGGCACATTTATTCTGCCGGGAAGTGTCTCCCTCGCGCGGCGTATTCTTCAGCCGGCGACTGGAGCCGAGGAGTGGGGCTAGCGGCTGCTGTGAAGGCAGCGGAGGGGAAGTTCGTCTGACGGCTGCTCGGTCGCCTTATCAGCGCGTCGGGGTATCGGATATCGCGATAAGCACATGTGTTCGCAGGAAATCCTTATATTTCTCCAACAAGAAAGAAAAATAAAGCTACTGATCTCAAAGCATACTGGAGTCAAAGGTCAGTTTGTTTTGTAATATGTCATACAAAATACATATGGCGTTCATTAGCCTGCGTAGTCGAAACTTACCTTGTGATCTCTCACCTCCAACACCTTCCCGACCATAATATTGAGTTATCTTAGATGAACAATCGCATATTGAAAAGTTTATTTAAAATATATAGGTTAAATATGTAAGTTTATGATATGTAATGCATCCATAAGTTATAAGTTTTGACAGGCTGAGCTCCCTGTTGGGAAGGGGGAGGGGGAGGGGGGAAACAAACTCTGGCTCCTCACTGTCGAAGCATATAATATGTGTGTATTAACGTTGTAGTATTAACCTTTAAAATGTGTATAACATATGTGTACATTTTTTTATTTGGCACTGAATTATCAATTTATTCACAGGAAAAAAACTATACCTAAACAAAACAATGTCAATGAAGAATTGGAAAACCAGAGCCTATCAAGATCACTGCAGACATCAAGCACTGATTGAAAACGAAATAACATCCGGAGTGCATGAAGTAGTGTACTATGAAGAAAGCTATCCGGCAAATTGAGTAACTGTTTACATATTATTTAAAACAAATCTAAGTTATTAATTTAGAGAAAGTAAGATCGGCAACACAACCAGTTCTATTAATTTAACAAATATGGTTTGGCCAAAATATACATAAGATTTTTGGTCTGTTCAGTGTAAGGTCATTTATTGCACAAAAAATAAAGAAGTCTAGGTATTAAAAAAGGATAAATTTTATGCATTGCAGGAAAAAATTTAAATTTTATAGCTGCAGTTATCAAGTTCCGGAAGGTAGAGACTCACGATGTCACCTTGGCAGCCAGGGAGTAAAAACGGCACAAGAAATTTCTTCAAGAGAAAATGACACATCAGATGAAGAGAATAACTACTCTGTAGCCAATGTCCTGCACAATGAAGATGGGCAGTGTATGTAAGTCCCTTAGCCCACTTTAGAAATAAGTTAATTACAAAGCGTTTTTAATACATGCTATTTTTCTTTCTTCAACTATTTCCTGAAAAAAATTTTACTTTAATTATTTCGTATAATTTGCACAAGGTCGGGTAGTTATACTATTACACGAAACTAGACATTCTTTCGAAACTATATTTCTATCTAAATAAATCAATATAAATAGTTAAATGTTATTGCTACTGTAATGTGGCTCTTTCAGCTCTACAGCCATGTCTTACATAGAAATGCAACCGCCTCTGAAACTATTTGAGATGGAAGCAGGATGTTCTTTCTGGTCAACCACCGAAGGAGCCATTGACATTCCATACGAGCTGGTGGACAGGAATGAGCCAACTGTAGACAGTAGATGTATCAACAATTCAGTGACAAGCAATCAGGTTAGCTGAATGACAATGATATTGCTTTTAAATATATTGACCTGTTAAAAAAATTACAGTTAAGTTATAATTTAACTTTACGAATATACTTCAATTGAAAAATTACACAACTACTCAAACTACATAAATGTTTTTTAATCAGAAATTTCACTAAAAACAGGGCTAAAAAATGAAGACAGTAAAAAATCTTAACCCCATTTAGTGACAATAGACAACATCTTTTATTGACCTTACTTAAAAGTGATACACCATCCCCAGTTAAAACATAAACAGCATTGACTTAAGCACTAAAAATATTTATATTGTAGCAAGACTTTTCAAATTATGCATCATACATTGGACAAAAAACTATTAAAAATACTACAGCTACTATAAGTACTTTTACAGCTATCAATACTCCTGTTTTATTCGTAACTTGAGAAACAATAATATATACCTACATATTTTATGGACATAGAATTATAACATGATTTTAGGTACATTAATAGATATAAGTTATTCAAAAATAATGTATTTATGGATTGTTTCAGCCGAACAGTTTATTCATTATTCCAAGAAAATATAAACATTTGGATGAATATATTGAACATGTAAAGGAAGACAACGGTTTGGTACTCCAAAAGCAGCAAACATCCACATCCTCACCAACTAGCTGTTCTCAGGGCGAAAGAGTGTTTTCAAATGAAGAAGAGAAAACTGAAGAAGTGTTATACGGTGTCTGATTTGTAGATATGTCGTACTTACAAATACTCACGGAAGCAAGTCAGCATAATGAATCGTTTGGGTGTACTCTTGCAAATATGTGTGTAATAAAAAAAATTCGAAAGAATTTTTTTATCTATTATTGTATTTTTTTGTATTATGTACAACATGAGACTGTGTTCCTACGCATAATATGGAAGATAATTCAGTTATGGATATGAATTCAAGGGCTGTTGGTGGAGTTATGGGCATTGGGGCAAGGTATTCTCAATTACAAGAATTATGTGCAGCAAAAGGCGTGCCTTGCATGGCACCAGCAACTTATTCCAAACATCACGATGTTAGCTGTAATGGCCGGGGAAAAGCAGCTTCAGAAAAAATGGAAGAGGCTGCACGCGAAGAAGCTGAATTAGCGAGAGCCAATGATGAAGTTGACGAGCATAACATTCCCCTCATTACTATTGTTGTCGATGGCTGTTGGTGCAAACGCTCCTACAAATGTAAATACGATGCACTTTCTGGAGTTGCAAACAAAAAGAAAGTTTTGTTCAAGGCAGTTGCAAACAAATAGTGCTATGTTTGCGCTCGAGAGAAAAATAACGAATCTATCCCTTCACACGATTGCTATAAAAACCACGAAGGTAGCTCAAGTAACATGGAAGCCAAAATAATAGTAGAAGGATTCAAAAAGAGTTTAACTACAACATAAAGTATGCCAAAATTATAGCCGATGGTGACAGCAGTGTATACAAGAAAATTCTGGAAGCTAGGCCATATAACACTCTTACTGTTGAGAAGATAGAATGCAGGAATCATCTGCTCCGCAATTACAGGAAGAAAATTATTTCTGCGAGTGAAAATGCTAATCTTGGGACTACCATTCTGAGGAAAATAGTTTATATAAAAATGAGTAAACTATCCATTGGATTGCAAAAAGCAATCGCTTACAGAAAGTCACAGGGCACCGATCAAGTTAAAGTTTCACAGTTGAAATGCGATATTGAAAATGGTCCGAGCCACGTTTTTGGTGAGCACAAAAATTGCAGTACTTTAGGTTACTTCTGCGATGGTCGAAAAGACGGCGAGTCAAACATTGTCCCAGAGTTAGAAAAAATTCTTTGTGGTCTCATATTTATAAAGAATGTCAGTATTTAGCTGCTCATTCTTGAAGCCTCATACATGATGTAGATAGCAACAAAGTCGAACAATTCAATTCAATAATTGCGAAATTTTCCGGAGGAAAAAGAGTGCCACGAAACGATCTTATCAAGGGAGATGTGCTGATGCTGTAATAGCACACAATACAAAAACACCACAATATGTGTTACAAAAAACATGTTCAAGGGTATAAGTCCGAATAAAATTTCAAAAAGATTAGAATTCAGAAGGCGGGAACTTCGAAGACGGGAATTAAAAAAAAAACGCACAAATTATCATCAACAAAAACAGCCAAAAAAATCTCTCACCAAAACCTATGGAGAAAAGGACTATGGTCCTCAATGTCAACAGCCTGACATGGATCCAGAAACATTTGAGGAACAGAAACATGCTTTCCTCAGTAGGTTACAACTAACACAATAGGACCATCAACAGTTAGAGACAGACACAATTCTCCAGGCAGGAAGCGGAAAATGGCTTTAAACACGTAGAAAAATTCTAACGGCTTCTAATTTCGGGAACGTCTGTCGTAGACGTGCATCAACAAGCTGCGTGAACTTAGTTCGCAGTATTGTTTATACCTCCGATATTTTGAATGTGCCTGCAATTTACCATGGTAAAAATTTTGAGGTGATAGCTATAGAACAACTAGAAAAACAAGAAGGAATTAAGGTTGGAAAAAGTGAACTCTTCATTGACAAGGAATTGCCTTTCTTGGGTGCCACTCCGGATGGTGTTATTGGAGAAAAGGGTCTTGCAGAAGTCAAGTGTCCATAATCTGCAATTGGAAAAGATGTTACTGCAGCAGTTAAACAAGGGAACATCCGATATCTGAGTTTCGAAGGAGATGAACTGAAACTGGGAAAGAAAAAAAAATCATATTTTTATCAAGTTCAGGCACAGCTTCGCATTTCAGAGAGGGAATATTGCATTTTTGGTGTTTGGACATCAGTGGAAAAAGAGATGGCAATATTTCGAATTGAAAGGGATGACAATTGTTGGAAACAAGAGATGGAACCACATCTTACAAAATTCTATTATAACTGCATTTTGCCAGAACTGGTGGACCCTAGGCATACGAGGAGCATGGAAATTCGAGACCCTCCATACATTATTGACGCTATTGAAAAAAGAGCAAGAAAAAAATTTGCTGCTGTCAAGACTTGTTCAGCTGCTCATTAATTACCTATGTAGCGTAGCTTCTTAAAAAATGGGGGAATATAATATGTATATTTTCTTAAAGTATTTATTGCGATATAACATTATTATATAATAAAATATAAACTCAGTGCGCTGTTAAATTATGCTTGTAAAAGCAGACCATCTAAATGTACTCAACTGCGTATCCATAAACTCATATGTTTTTTGTCTTTGTGGTGTGTAAATGTGTTCAAATTCATTTATATTTCATTAAAGAAGATGTATTTGTACAACTTCATACATTAACTTTTTTTTCTTCAGAAAAGCCAAAAATAATCTGTACAGATAAATCGATGATTGTTATTTTCTGAACAGTTATTGGGTGGACATGCATACAAATATTTTAAATAGCAAATTGTAAACAATCTAAACATGTACAAAATATAAGGTAGAAAAAATAACATGATTCTGTGCCGTATTGAAAATGCATTTTGGCACATACCTATTATCCTTACCATACTTTTTTTTAAATCACTAATTATTGATATTGACAATGGTGCAAAGATTCTATTTCTAACGGAATAAAGAGTTACAAATACATGATATGACATGCTGAGTAATCGCGTCATTATTACAAAAAAAAAAAACTGTTTGTGTACGTTTGGAATAAAAACTGTGAACACTAGTCACTCACCGTAAACGCCACACATCTTCCTGTATACTCATTTCATGTTAAAGAATGGGGAAAGTCCGGGTGAACAAAATTACGATTTTTGCCTCATAACGTTACCACGTTTCGGATGACTTAGACATCTAGTTCCGTAATTTTGCAAACTTCAAATACAATTTGCAGCAACAAATAGTACCTGTGACTATGTTATATGACTTCGTTGAGCTAAGAGATGCATTTCAACCTGTTGTTGAAACTAACATATTTTTATGTACGAATGTTTGTTGACTCATTGTTGCATCAGTGCATGCTTAGATTCGTTTGTATTCGTATGATAAATTGTAGTTTAGTACGTACATTTAAATCTAATACGTATTTTATGATGAAAGAAATTGTAAAAAAAAATATACCGGAAGGGTGAAAAATCATGTAAACTATTTATGAGTTATTTCTGAAACCCAGCAATAATATAACTATTTTCGTACATAGTATAAAATTGAAAATTTGAAAAATATTATTCTTTATTTGATGGTAATCTCATTACTTTGTTGCTGGTGGAAACGTAATAGCACAAAACTTGAAGGGTAACCAGACCCAAGTGTATAACTGAATTATTATATAACTCAATAAGTCACAACTTAATTATTTAAGTAAATCATTGCTTGCCAATAATTGGCACAAATCAATTTTAATTTCTTAGTCAGCAAGGTTTAAAACTACAAACGAAAAATCTCCCAGCAAGGAAGTGTGCATGTGTCCGCGTATGCGTACCTGTGTTGTTTATGCGTAGGTATGCGCACTTGCTATGCTATGCATGCATTATTTTTGACTAGGTAACATGTAGGCCTACATATTTTCAACTATGATATTAAAATATGTAATATTTTTGGTTAAGTATAACGGAAAATGCATTTGATTCTTTATATGGATGAGTTGCGTAGTTTTGACAGCTCCATAGAACTTGCAATGAAAGTTCGGCGCAGCTCCGAAAGCATGGAAAATGAGAGATCTCTGAGAAGAAATACTCCAGCCAATAGTCTTGTCTAGTGTAAATAACCTGGCCGGGGGAGAGAATTGGGAGGTTGGTGGGCAATGCGCTCAACACAACGCCAAGTGCGGCCTTTATCCACTGACGTATAGTAAATAACTGTGCCTCGAAGGTAACTCGACACCGCGACAACACGAGACTCGAGTACAGAGCGATAGCGGGTACGGAACACCGCGATCTGTCCTAAAAGACACTGTAAGCTGGAATGCCGGCGGGGTGGAAAGTGTTTTCCCCACTCCGCCTCCCAGTCGAAGTGACGCGCCGCCAAGATAACCAATCCACGTCTCCTCCTTCCAGCTTTGTCCCGCCCACCTTGCACGATGTCGTAAGCGCAGAACCCGCTGGCGGAGTTGCGCCCTGTCTGTATAGGCCTCTTAAGGACGATAGTTTAACGTGACGTCATAACAAAACATTGATGAAATGATTGAATCATTTTTATTGAATTATCACTATTTTGTATGGATACAAAGAATGAGTGAAATGAAATCTACAATTTAATTGATAAATTTACTTTTTTTTGCACTCATTAATTCAAATATGTTTATTACTTTAACGAAGAGATTATGTTAACTATAACTTTTATACATGTTTTCTATTTAACTTCTTCCAATATGTGTTATTCTGTTAAGGATAGGACGATGATAGGAAAAGTAGGAAACGAATGGGAGTGATTCAAGTTTAATGTGCCTCGAAAAAATCAAATCGATGGTTGTTCCAATCGAGTGGAAGAGAGATAGATGCGGCGCAAGCTTACAATGAGCGTAACGGGACACGGCGTAACGGGACAATGTGCGTAACAGGACACTTTTTCGTGCGTGCAGCCGGCGTTCATCGATTTATTAGACGTTGTCACGTCAAAAAAAAAAAAAAACGAAGGAAATCAGCATGGCGCGTGAGACCCAGCCTTACGCCTTGTTCCCACGGCTCGTGGCTCGGCGTGCTGAGACCTGCCATCCGTCGAGCCACAAGCCTTCTGGTGTCCAAGCATTCGGGACATTACTACGGGCCAGGTCGGGACAGCCCGAGTCCTCTGCCACGTGCGACAGACCTCAGACCTCAGACCTCAGACCACGCCGAAGCTAACCCGGGGACTACACGTAGCAAGGTGCCTGGTAGCTTTCCTCCGCCAGCTGCCGGAACCCAGGGTGTCCACAGTTAGTACTTTCGTACTAGATCTAGTACTTTTATAACTTTAGTGGTTTAGTACAGATCTAGTACTTTTTTCTTTAATATAATATTATTACAGTAACTCCAATATGTTTTATTAAGCGTAATTATTTTTAAAAACTATGGAATGTATGTGTGTGTGTGATGTGATATTTAAGTTAGAGCATTGCAATGTCATAATAACTTCCTAAATTGTTAAAACGAGAACAAATTATAATTTAGTACTTTTTTTCAAATCTAGTACTTTTTCTCGCCTAAGTTGGTACGAAATATTTTTTCCTTGTGGGCACCCTGCCGGAACCTACCTCCAACAACCTCAGTGTGGACCCGCCTGTGCTCGTCTCAAGCCTCAAGTGCACACCTCTGTTAATGCCTGGCTTTCCCGAAACATTTGTGGCGGAAAAAAAAAAAAAGACATGATTTATTTTTATGTCAGTGTTACAGTAAAATATAGTATTCTAGAGACCTGCAAAATTCGCTGTTTCGATGGCCTTTCGAATTAACTGCGCATAAACCCCCCCCCCCCCCCCTGTACACTCGGGCAAATAACGAAAGTTCATTGGCTGCCGACTTGTAAGTCGTCTCAGCTGGTTTGTCTGTGATTCGATCCTTCTTTGGTTGAGGGTTTATATATAACTGGTTGAGACTCGTCCAGGTGAACAGTAAGCCAATAGCAAAATTATCTAAGAGGTATATATGTGTTTGAATTCTAACCTATCACCGAATGAATCCGCGAATTTTGCAGGTCTCTTAAGTATTACATGCAGGAAACACAGGGTTGAAAATTCAGCCAAACAAACGTTGCGGACGCTTCAGCCGCAGCCGGGAGACACGGGCAGGAGCCGGCGAGACACGAGACAGGCGCTCGTCACGACCCACGCCTGAGTGACGGCGGCGAGTAATTAAAAAACACGACTACAACGTCCCCCCCCCCCCCTCCAAAAGAGAGCAGCTCGTCGACGACTGTTTAAAAAAAGAAAAAAAAGTGGCAGCTGGGGAGACCAACTTCAAACTCGCCCCGTTGTAGGGTGTCTACCCCCCCCCCCCCCTTGCCAACCCCCCATCCTCCCCGGATGCAGAAGTATTCGCGGTTACGATTACTTTTAGGATATCCTACAAAGTACCGTGCTCGCATGGGAAAACGTTCATCGGTTAGTGGTTGCTCACTTGATTGATTTATAACCTGGGTTGCCTGTGCTTTGATACCTACTTATAGTGATGACAAGTTTCTCATTTGGCTCAAGATCCCTTCGCATGAACTGTGGGCCGATTTACAGAAAGAGGTCAAAGGTAAAACTGTTTTAGTTCTAGCCTACCGCGAGGTGGAACTGGGAATTTTTCCGGTCTATAGTTATTAGTAGAGACCCGGAAATTTCGCAGATTCGTCTGGCTTCAGAGAAGAATGTAAGGTAATAGGTGTGCTCAACCCATGTTCGCTTTCCCATTGGTTGATTTCTTAGCGAGGGCATGTGCATCATTGTTAATCGGCACTACCCGATTCGCCTACTTCTCTCCTAGCTGGGCGTCGTTGGCTCCCGGTCTCGGAGGGGCGTGTCCAAATAACTGCGGTCCAATCATGAACACAGTGCGAGAGTGTGAAGGTTTGCATTCTAACTTACGACTAAATGAATGCGCTAAATTTCCGTGTCTCTAGTTATTATTCAGTCTGCCACATGTACGAAAAAAAAAATCGTATCGCGGGGAGGTGGGAAATATAGGTAATATTCCTGAAAGGTGATACACGCGATTCGTTATTGGCCCACAGATACATTGACCATCAGAGAGCAAGTATATGGACTATTCGATAACACAAACAATGGACATTAAATTAATTCATATAGTGATGATGATGATAACTGGTTAGTTGGCCAGGAGTGTGGTTTGCATTCCAAGCCATTGGCTTTACGAGACAAATCTGCAGTGGTTTACTTTGTCTTTCGCAGTACAAAGGTGAAGGAACAATACAACACCCAATCCTGAACTAGCGAAGGAAATTTCATACCGATGAAACATGCCTGTCCCAATCTGGAATCTAACCTGAGACCCTCTGCTTGCTAGCCAGAATCTCTTACCTCCTTAATTTATCAAGTTATACCTCCTTAGGCGCCTTATGAAAAAAAAAAAGAGTGAATTTTTAGGATGCGCGTGCACCATGCAACGAAATTTTCACAGGATGAAAAAAATTGATTGTCTGTAAAGTCGGTTTACGGACGATAGTTTAACGTGACAACGTCATAACAAAACATTGATGAAATTATTGCATACTTTAATGAATAAAAATGAATCATTTTTATTGAATTATCACTATTTTGTATGGATACAAAGAAGGAGTGAAATGAAATCTACAATTTAATTGGTAAATTTACTTTTATTTGCACTCATTAATTCAAATATGTTTATTACTTTAACGAAGAGATTATTTTAACTATAACTTTTATACATTTTTGCTATTTAACTTCTTCCAATCTGTGTTATTCTGTTAAGGATAGGACGATGATGGGAAAAGTAGGAAACGAATGGGAGTGTTTCAAGTTTAATGTGCCTCGAAGAAGTCAAATCGATGGTTGTTCCAATCGAGTGGAAGAGAGATAGATGCGGCGCAAGCGTACAATGAGCGTAACGGGACAATGTGCATAACGGGACAATGAGTCATCCTTTTTCAAGCGTGCAGCCGACGTTTATCGATTTATTAAACGTTGTCACGTCAAAAAAGCTACATATTGAATAATGTTCTAAATAATTTAAAAGTTTTATATATTTTAAATATTAATTAAAATTTATATAAATCATTTTAATAAATTAAATTATCTCATTCAACTCAATTTTCAGGTTTCTTTTCTAAAAATGGGAATGGTTTTATAAAAAATTGTCATCGGTATATTGTTCATTAGAAAAATAAATAAACACTATTTTCAAAATAGCAGTTTGATGTTTTAACTGCGCCAACTCCATGGACATGGTGCCGTTTACCTCCGGAGCGCAGGATTATAAAAAATTCCAGATGACGTGTACTGAAGCGCCTTAACGACGGCGTAATCATGGTCAATGTTTACCTTTCCAGGGTCACTGCGCGCTGGGCTCTGACCCTTGACAGGGTGGGCCAGGATTGGGGAGGGGGGTTACACGAAGCCGCCGCACGCGACGCCCTTTGTAGGGTTTCCATTCACGGAGCCCTTGGGGTCTGAGGCCCGCACGCAAGCCCCTTTATGGAGGGGAAGGGGGGGGGGGGTGTATCAACACCATAGCCCTTCCCTTGTCGAGGGTTGGCCCGAACAAGCCATCTGCCGCACGTAACACACGCCCAGCACGGCTACACAATCACTACCGCGCTTTGCAACTTCACCATTTTTTTTTTTGATTTGACAACGTCTAATAAATCGATGAACGCTGGCTGCACGCACGAAAGTGTCCCGTTACGCATATTATCCCGTTACGCTGTGTCCCGTTACGTTCATTGTACTCTTGCGCCGCATCCATCTCTCTTCCACTCGATTGGAACAACCATCGATTTTACTTTTTTCGAGGCACATTAAACTTGAAACACTCCCATTCGTTTCCTACTTTTCCTATCATCGTCCTATCATTAACAGAATAACACAGATTGGAAGAAGTTAAATAGCAAACATGTATAAAAGTTATAGTTAAAATAATCTCTTCGTTAAAGTAATAAACATATTTGAATTAAATAGTGCAAATAAAAGTAAATTTATCAATTAAATTGTAGATATCATTTCACCCCTTCTTTGTATCCATACAAAATAGTGATAATTCAATAAAAATGATTCAACTTTATTCATAAAAGTATGCAATCATTTCATCAATGTTTTGTTATGACGTTGTCACGTTAAACTATCGTCCGTAAACCGACTTTACAGACAACCAATTTTTTTTTAAGTTTTAAACACACGGGGAAACAAGAAAAAGCTTCAAATTAGTAGTAAAACGTGGCTGAAAACACGAGAAAACACGAAACTGACAGCAGTTATGAAAATTTCAATTACGTAAATAATTTACTCCGTGGTCGGCTTTTTTTTAAAAAAAAAAAAAAAATTGACCGTCAAACAGAATATTTGTAAATGCGAATTTCCAGGATATCCACCGAATACAAATGATTTTTCACTCACTCTTTTTTATATGAACCGAATTTCTCAAAATAGCTTTCCCAAAATATAGGTATTAATTATGTTGTTTTACCAATATTGGTGGTTCAAAATACAAGGTGTGATAAAGATTCTAATTTAAAAAAAATTTATGGGCACAAACAACTGTCAAATATATGAAAAAGATAGCAGGGAAAAAAATAAAAATATATAATGAATAATACAAGATGTTTTAACAGTAGCTTAGTAAGTTTATACGAGTTTTCGAGACTACGTGAGTGAAAATGTAAAACCAAACTAGAAAGTATCTTTGTTTAGAATAAATATATTTTTTTTTTTACTTCTAGCTATAAACTATACTTCAAGAAACGTCGAAAACTCACAAAAGAACTGTGATTCCTTCCAACCTGCTTCATATCTCTAATATTATTATAACTAACTTTAACCTTGTTGTGTCAGTAATAAACCTCGCGGACAAATATATAAAAATTACTCAAGTGAAGTTAATTATCACTGTGAGATGCAGGAAATTTTCAATTATACGGGAATATGAAACTCATCTAAATTGCGGCGACTAAACGGAAGAAAATGATTTAATTTTATTTAGAAAGATATAATTAATGTACACAAGAAAAAAAAAGACGGAAATTCTCAGGAAATTCGTTTTCTTCACATCAATAGCACCAGCAAACGAACCAACATCGTAATGGGGGAGGGAGATACGGGAGGAGGGAATAAGGCTGGAAAAAGTACATAATTGGGAAAGGTGTGGAGAAGAGGGGAATGTACAAACAGGTTCCCGGAACATACTCTCGCTGCCGGACTATATATCCTGCGATAACGGAGTTGCGAAAGAGATTATAGGAGAAGAAGGAACGAGCAAGGAAGGGGGGAACACGGAACGCAGGATCAATAGAACACTGGGGAGAAGGGGAACGGCGGGAACAGAGAGAGAGAGGGGAGAGCAGCAGCGCGGTCAAATTGGCCTCGGTGTCGCCTGCCAGGCGAACATGACCAGCTGGAGCCATGGGGGGGGGGGGGGGGCGAGAGGACGAGAACAGGTAAATACAACCCTGGGGGAGGGGAAGTGGGGAGATGCGGAATGTGATAAACTGTGAACTGGCCTCATCAGCGCTGCCTCCTCCGTGCCGTAAAACTTCGACAATGATATTTCGGTCAGGAAAAACAATCCACAAATGTTATATTTTTAAAAGTTATAATGGGTACGTGTACTTATGTACGCGCGTGAGAAGTAATACTTTTTTGGCATCATTAAAAATAGTTTTTAATTGCATGCAAATAATTAATTACAATAAAATTAAAAAAAAGGGCTGAAAAAAGATAGTCAACACAGTCAATAAAGTTCAATTTAAATTTGAAAAAATAAATAAATAAAATTTAGAGAATAATAAATATATGTGACATAATGTTTACTAAATATTATAATATTCTTAATTTTAAATATTTATTATTGATTATTTAATATTTTTAAAAAATAAATAAATTTAAAAATAAATTCAAAAATTTATTTAAGTTTATTAATTTTTTAAATATTTATTATTTTCTTAATTTAATATTCACTTTTCATTTTGACGTGTCAATGTCTAATAAATCGATGAACGCCGGCTGCACTCACGAATAATTCTCCATGGTAGCGTTTTTCTCCATGGTAGCGTTAAACGTTTAACGCAACCTTGTTGGAAGTCGCATTAGAAGTATAACTTAAAAAAAAAAAAATGATAGTGAATTTTTACGTTTCCCGCACACCGTGAAACGAAATTTTCATAGGATCAAAAAAAATCTACTTAGGCTACCAAACAAAGGCTACATACATAAAAAATTATATACTTGCTTTTAAAGCTTTATTATTTAGTGACTGATAGTGAATACAGGTCCATACACTAAAAACATACGTTTATTGTGAATATTAGTGATATAAATTGTGTTTATAAACTTTTTCAAGTATATTTATATAAGTGAGGTTATGTTCCCGTTCTGTATTTATATGAATTATAAATTATGAATTATTATATTATAATAATTAAATAATTAAATTTATAATTTACAATAAACATACAGAATATTTATTACTGTGAATATTAACTAAAATTTATCTCAATTATTTTACTAAATTAAATAATATTATCACGTGCTTATACTGAGTACGTACTTATTTGGATTTTTAAATTAATTTAATTTATACTTTACCAACAGTATTTATATCACTCCGGTGCTTCTGTTATTTTATTTATATTAATTATTTGCACGCAAAATTAAAGTAAGTTTTTTTTATTACGCCAAGTAAGTATAACTTCTAACGCGCGTACGTAAGTACACGCATCCATTTTTTTAAAATCATTTTCCCTTTCCTATTTTTTGGTACTATCCAGTGGTTATCTAAAATGATTTAAGGTAGTGAAATGCTTCATAACTTTCACAAAAAAAAATGTTAGTCTATAATAAACGTGCGATTTAGTCGATAGGATTAAAAAGCATACCTTCAATTCAAAAGTTTTGTTTCTGGTTATGTCAGATTTAAACACGAGATGATGCAAAAATAAAACATTAGTTTACAAACTTACGATTATGATAAGGCAATAACAATAACGAAACTATGAGCTGTTATATTTTTTGCACTGTGAGATTCTAATTTTTATTTTACCGTCAGTCATCAGGGGTGATGAGAAATACCCAAAAATCTTGGTCCATTCATTCGTGCGGGGAACCAGTTAAGACTGACAATGGCATGTTGAATCCTGCAGCACCTAGTCAGTAAACTGCGCCCTAATTTAAATTCGTACTTCGGGAGGGCTATGTCTCGCCTTGGAATTCACATCCAAACTGTAATCGCTAGTTGCTATCAGTAGAGACCTGCAAAATTCGCGGTTTCGATGGCCTTCAGGATAGACTGCACACACCCTTGTACACTCGGGCAAATAACGCAAGTTCATTTGGCTGCCGACTTGTAAGTCGTCTCAGTTGGTTTGTCTGTGATTCGATCCTTCTTTGGTTGAGGGTTTATAACTGGGTGAGATTCGTCCAGATGAACAGTAAGCCAATAGCAAAATTATCTAAGAGGTATATGTGTTTGAATTCTAGCCCATCGCCGAATGAATCCGCGAATTTTGCAGGTCTCTAGCTATCAGTAGAGACCGGAAAAATTCGCGGATTCATTTCGTGTTAGGCTGAAATTCAAACATGTGTACAAATCTGCTGGTTCTGCTATTGGCTCGCAGTTTAACTGGAGCTCTCTGGGCCAATGAGAGACTATCGACCAAAGAAGCGTCGAATCACAAGCTACCCAGTGGAGACGCCTCACAATTAAGTACCCAAATGAACACGCGTGTTTACTTGGTAAATGCAGAGGATAATGAAGGCTATCCTAGAGGTCATTGAATCAGCGAATATTGCAGGTCTCCAGCTATCAGTAAAGGTTCCGGATGTTCGCGGCCACGCCGAACTGGCTCGGGAACGAGTTGAAACGCCCGAGCTTCAGAGCAGGAGACAACCCGCCGCGCCGGGAACAGATACGTTGCCAGAGTCCTGGCAGGCGACAAGTGGTTTCCGTGCCAGCCAAGATGCGGGATTCAGCTCACTTTCCCAACAGCTATTAGTCATTGTGCGAAACAAAACTGGCCAGCGTAAATATAACCAAGAAGGTAAAACAAGGACAGATAGTACAGATGGGGAAATGAAAGCTCTTTGGTCCAACCCGCCAGATAAAAGAGTTCAAAGCCAATTTTTTTTTGCCTAAGACGATTCATTCAGGAACAATTATACTGATTTATAAAGAATGAGTCATATCCAAGCGACACACTTTTGCCGCAGGATCTAAACAAAAAATTTATTTGAGGCTACCATATCTTTTTTTCCTATAAATTCTCGTGAATTATTATCCCTAATTATTTTATTAAATCTATTGTTACCGAATAGCAAAACCGTGTTCGTTTAGATAGTCCAATAGATTTTTATACAGTTTTATTTACTACTAATATTTACATTACTAATTAAATCACTACACTCACAGATCGCTAAGTATATAGAGGCCTATAGTTAGAGACCGGAAAAATTCGCGGATTCATTTCACGACAGCCTGAAATTCAAATAGTTATACCTCAGTGCTGCCTCTGCTATTGGCCCACAACTCACCTGGAAGACCCGGGGCCAGTGAGAAACACTGAACCGTAGCTGTATCGAATCACCGGCCGCTACGTTGGGACACCTTCACAAGACAGCAGCCAATGAGAGGGTGACATTTGACCGAGTGTACGTAGAACTATAAAGTTCATCCTAGAGGTCATTGAACCCGCGAATTTTTCCGGTCCCTACCTATAGTCGACAGTCGACACTCCTAACTGGAGCTAAGCTCTACAGTGGTTCGCCCCTTACCTCGCACCTGTCCACACACAGTCTCGCGCCACTCGGTCACACTCGCGCGATCCCGTCGCTCCGCGCCTGCGCAAAGGAGGGTATCTCGATCTCCTCGCCGTTCTTGTACCAGTCGGCCGTCTTTCTGGAACCGACTGGAGTGGTTGTGACGTGTCGCGTCATCCAGGGCCGACCCGACGCTCGAAGCATTCAGAACAAACGGCGCCGCTCCACGAGGCGGCCTCTGAAAGCCCGCTGGATTCCCCCGGCCGCTAAGGGATGGATGACAGCGTCGTGGAAAGATTGGGCAGTGGCTGGGCGGGTCCTAATCCCCACAGGTATGCGGGTGTGACGTCAGTGGCCGTGCGGGGCCAGACCGCTAAGGTACCTGGCGCGCGTCGCGCCTTGCCTCACACCTTCGCTACTCTATTGTACAACGACAAGTATTTCCAAGGTTTTATACATTTTTTTATTATATTATACAGACACTTAGTGATTCATCTTAATTACTTTCTCTATTGTCTGCAATACACAAAATGTTCAACTAGAATGAAATTAAATGCGTATACCAGCCTTGGAGGCGTAAATATTAAAAAAAAATATATATATATCTCGTAATGAACCTGCGGATAAGTTTGTCGGTAGAATTCATACTCATCCTGTGTTAATGAAAAAAAAAAAAACTAATTCGTACCTCAGGCGTACATACGAAAGAAAAAAACAGTCATAATATAGTTATAGTCGGCGATATCTATACGTAGACCGCGGACTTATAAAACGTTTCACAATTTTTTATGAAAATGATTAGTCGTTTTACGTATTACTGGGTGTCGTGAACACAGGTAACGAACGCCACGGTGTTGACTGCTGCCGTGACGTCCCTATGCTTGCCCAAAGCAAGTTGAATCTGCGGTGGTTTGCCGCTAACTTCCGCGGTGGTGAAGGTGAAAGGAGCATCGCGTACACCCAGTCCTGAACCCAGGGGGAGGTTTGAAAAAATAATTGCCGGGCGGGACTCGAACCGGGGCCCCTTGGCTCACCAGCCTCACTAGTTAGTTTAGTTTTAAATTAATTTATTTCAGCAGTAAAATACATAGTTACAAAAGAACACAACAGCCAAGAAAATAGCACGCTCCAGCTGACTCAGCTCTTTCGTGCTCAAAAATAAATACATGATACAATAGAAACAACACAAAAGTACAAGAAATATCATAATTACAAATACCAGGAAAAAGTAGAAAAAACCCAGAGCACAGCAAGTAAATAGTGAACAGTAATGAATTAAAAACGACCCGAAGTAATGAAAGAAAGATGGAGGGTCGGAAAAACAAAATTAAAAGGCAGTTCGCCACCTTGCTTTCAGATGGGAAAATGAAAGAAGTGACTCTGGGGGCCAAAATAGCGGCTCTCAAAGGGAAGAAACTAAATAGTACAAGAAAAACATCAAGAATTAAGGAAACGAAGGACCGATAGGCTCGCAACAACAGGTAAGTAATACCTGAAAGGTAAGTGAAAAGTTAAGTATAAGGTAAATACAAGTAGTTAAAAATTAGCCCTAAAATACTTACATGCTGGAGAGTACAGAAGAATAAGAAACACAAGGTAAAAGAAAACACAGCCTCACTAGCAAGCCGCTAGACCATGTGTGCGAGTATGTCGCTGCTACAGATAGCTCAGTCACAACGGCATGTTGCACTTTACTAGCCGGGTTTAACGGTAACTACTCGTAAGGACTAGATCGTCACCAGCACGAACTCCCTAGAGCCGAAGGGAAAGGTATACGCAATTTCATCGCAACCCTGGAGGTGTTTGAGGAGGAGCTACAATAAGAGGCTGAGGTATAACCCATCCCAGCATCACTGGACCCGCCATCACAAACCATTCCGCTAACCTGCTGTTAACTCGAAGTTAATTCCCATCCTAAGAGTATCACGACGCGATTGACCAAGTATATCACATCTCCGGGATCCCTCGGACATCTCAGAGAGCTTCACCCTTACAGCTGGAGTAAGTATTTACATACGTAATTATCTACAGACGTATTCACGGACGCAGTCTATACAACAACAGCTTCGTCCAGCCAAGCGCGAAAATAGCTTCTTCCACCGATCAAAGCCAGCGAGAAAAGAACGAAGGTAGGTACGAAGTGAGCTGAACAATAACAAACGGTTAAAAATTTCCGAGATAAACCACCATCCCTCGTGATTTCTTTCAAGCTCTTTTACAACGTCTCTAATAACATCGCCGTCGAAATGATGTTAGGGCTACGTCTCACGAGGAAAAGTTGATACTTATCAATTTTTACGGTGATCTTTTCTCTAGGTGTTATTTCCGTGAAAACTTATCGCGATGCCTCTCTTGCATTTGTTTTTAAGTCACAAATATTTCCAGCATTTATTACGTTTGAATATACGCTGAAAACATTTGTGGAGAAAAAAAATGCAATGGAAGTATATGTATCGTGCTAAATCTACACAGGAAATGCCGTTAAATAATAGTGATGACGACGTGGCATGTGAGACAAGAGCTTACCCGGCACACATACGGTGCGCAGAGCTTCAGGAAAAACAACGTGATTTCAAAACTACTCAAGATATCGAGGTGGGGTCTGTTTACGAAAAGCATTTAAGAGTTCGCTAAGGGCCAAAAAGTACTTTTGATTTCGGATTAAGTTTTTAAACTGTATTTTTAGCACTTAAGGGACTTGCATTAAATCTTTATGTTCATTTCTCGGCCATATAATGTTACAGTCACCACTCAAATTTCACAGTTATCCTGTGACGGCTAGAAGACTGCGCGCCAGTTCAGAGCCTTGCGCTTAGAGGCTATACAGCGCTGGAAGCACCAGCGAGCGTCGCGCTTATCATCCCGCCTCACTAACACACATACAGCCCTGACGAGGCTGGCCCCTTAAAGAACAAATATAAATATTAAAAACAAAGACATTGAAACTTGCAGGAGCAAGTGGCGTGGCAGTCAGGAATCTCGGAGGGGGGTCTGAATGTCCCTCCAACCCCCCCTGAGTCGGCGCGCGCCTTCAGAGCGGCTCCGCGCTCGCTGAGCGAAGTACTGCCGGAAATTAAAATGAGACTCCGGAACAAGGACACAGCGCCGCTCCCCCCCCCCCCCTTCGAAAGCCGGACCGGACATCCCCCCCCCCTCACAACACCGCGCCGATTGCCGGAGATGGGGAGCAGCCCCCGGGGAACACCAGTCGTGAGGGTCGCGTCTCTGCGCTCTACGCGACCCAAGACCGCTTCCACTACACTGTCATCTTTTTTGACGTGAATACGTCTTTAAAATTGCTTCCATGGTGGGGAGGCAATTAAAAAAAAAAAAACAACTAATGATAACAAAATCGGGGGGATACAGTTTGATGTTGCAGCTACATATCTCATCATCTCCATCCAAAATTTAATTACAACACTGGATAGCTAAAGGTTCAAAGAATTCGTTACGCTAGAAGTGAGGACTGTGACGCATCGCTCGCGGTGGAGGGGGAAGCGCCGCCATCTTGAGGTCATTTTGCTGCGTCTCGAGATTTCCATTTAGTACAACTTTTGACTCGGAGAAGCTACGACGTTCGTTTGAGTTTCAATCGTCAGCTCTCGTCAAAATCTATCGATTGCATGTATAAAACATTAGTGTAAAATAGGTACAGTGAATATATATGGTGTTAAAATAAAATATATATAATCAAAAATATATAATGTCTGCCTATACGCGACTTCTTAGTGTTAAAACATACATACATAAAATAGCGTGTTTTGTATTTTGTATAGAAAATATTATCTGTTAAGTGCACGTATTCACGTACAACACACAAGCGTGTCCATGACACAGCCACACCCAAATTTTTTCCCGCATGTGGAAAAGAAATATTCTTGTAAAATTACAGATACTTGTAAACTTTTACATTTACATGACTACAACTGTACCACTACAAAATAGTGTTCGCAGTAATGCAGAAGCGAGCATGGAACCAGTATTTTTCGGCGCCATTTAGAACTAAGGGATGCCCGGATGGTTGCCAGAAAATCTTTGTTCGTTCCGTCAGCTGGCTTCCTAAGACGCAACACTTGCGAAGTTTCGGGAACTTGAATCTGTTTTCCAGAACGTCGCAACTGTTGTTCTTGAGAAGCCTGCTGTTTTCATCTGTGCCGACGGTTGTTGTGTTGTCTCTGCTTCATCGCTGTGTCCGTCTGTTTTGTTTGCTGTGTTGGCCAAGGCGCACAAGCGGCACACACAGTCCAATACCCGGGTCGGACAGCTAGGTCGCCCGGTGACGTCACAGAAGAGCCGTCTGACGTCGGCGAGTGGACACCCCGCTTCTCGGTCGAGCCGACAGACTGTCGGCTGATGTGTTTGTCAGTTCGTCAGTTGTCAGCTGGTGTTTGCAAGTTCCGCGCGTAACTGACGCGAGCTTTACATTTAAACCAAACAACACTCTGAAACAACTATAGAAACTCTGTCCATACCAAAAAAAAAATTTGTAAAACCAACCTCTAAGGAAAAAAAAAACACGGAATTCGTTCTGCAGAAATCCCTCTAAGAAATACAATTTCAATAAGTTTATGAAAAACAGTGTTTATACTCGTTCCCTTTTAAGATTGTAAATTGTCTGGGTTACTGACTGGTGCGTACAATTTCCGGAAATGGCGTACAAACAGCACTCAAGAAAATGCAGTTAAAATTTGGTGCAATTTCTCTAATGTCTAATTTTATTAAAGAGAAAATGGTAAAACCGGGATTTTTTTATGAATACCTACGTATGGCACATAACCATGGGTGGTAAGAAAATCAGCTCAAATTTATTATTATAAAATGTGGTTGTCACTTTTAGCCTCGTCTAAAAAAAATTGCTTTAAAAGGCCTAAAACCATTATAAAAAGGTAAAGTAGAATCGGTTATGAAGTTGAAACTAAAAAAAATTGGTTGCGTGTACTTATGTATGCGTGTTAGAAGTTAAGCTTACTAGGTGTAATAAAAAATTAACTTTAATTTTCCATGCAAATAATTAAGAGAAATAAAATAATAAAAGGACTGGAGTGATATTAAAAATACATATAAAGTATAAAGTACAAAAACAACCAAATTAAAAAATACTCATTATTCAATATTAATATAAAACCGTGTATAAAATTATTTTTAATTTAGTAAAATGATCTAAATAAATTTTAATTGATAATGAAAATCAATAAATATGCTTAATGTTTACTATAATATATTAATTGTAATTATTGTTTATATAATAATGTTTTTTAATGCAAATGAATTATACATACTAAAACATAACCTCACTTAAAAATACAACTGAAAAAATTTATAAACACAATTTCTATCAGTAATATTCACAATAAATAAATGTTTTTATTTATACGGACCAGTATTCAACTTCAACTACTAAAGTATAAGAATTAAAACTTTTTTTTATTCAAAGATTTTTTCAAACTTTTAATATTTCGTAAAAATTAATTCTCATAACTAAATTACTGTAAATAATGTCTCAAACCTTTTCACAAGAACCCCAGCACATTTATTTAGTAGGGTAATATCCTAAATTATTTTGTTTCTATGATTTCGTGTTTTTGCTAATGACTTCAAATAAAATTCATGACATAACTTTTTTTTTTAAATTTAAATTCTAGCATGGAATCAGACCATATTTGCGTGTGGTATACAGTTTTGAATTAACGTTTCGTACGCAGTATTTGCCGTAATGCTCTTACCTATTAGTATAACACTCATAAATTTCTAAAAATTAGGTTTTCTTAAAATCATGAAAATTTCAATTTATCAGAGTGCTGGGAAAAAACATCTATTGATTTTTCGAATTATATACTAAAAAAAAGTTAACAATAAGGGCTACTTTAGAACGTTTAATTGATAACTATGTAATAAACAATTACATGCTGTTAATTCATTCCAGGATTTAAATGTTAATTTGTCATTGATCTAAAAAAAAACATTATATGTTAGCCAGTCTTTCAGTACTCGCCAGCGATGTGTAAACATCAAACCTCAGTAACGAGCAAATTCACGTGTTCTCGTGTTGCAAATGCACTTATAATACGAAACTCGGACACGAAATTTAACGCAGAATTCTTTAAAATAATGCCGAGCGTGATAAATACACGAACATTGTGTTTTCAACTACATTTCCGGACGCGAATCACGCGTAGTTTCTGCACCCACCGCTAGAATTTGTTGCCGGAGCAGGTACGTCAAGTATGAATCATACGATTTGCAGTGCGAAAGGTTAAACTATATAATGAAACGTTTCCGATAAAAGCGAAAAAAAAAAAAAAAAGCCGCTTCGGACCTGTTTTTCTAAAATGAATTTTATTAAAATTCTTTCCATATGGTTAAAATTCATTAAACAATTAATACCATAAGGTTTTCATTTGTCTTTGTGAACTTTGGTTCGCGCTATCCACCACGGATGGGAAGCACCGTGGGTGGTTACACACTTGCGTTTAAAATCGACCTGCGTTCCGTTCACGGAATCACTCCTGCTAAATGTCGTTATTCCGAGAGCTACACACGTCAAACAAACCGAGCACGCATGCATGACGGCTTGTGAAGTCGACCCAACAGTTTCTCTCCGACTCGGACAGAACGGGTGTTTGGTTCCCAGGTTCGCGCGCAAAAAGAATTCCCCCCCCCCCTTTTTTTTTTCCGCCCACGTGTGCTCGGCTTGTCCCCGCTGTTTGCCGAAGCAATTAAACATCTCGCTGCTCGCGGAAGCGGCCATGGTAGAAGGTAGAGCCGTTAATTACATGGACGGCGAGAGAGAACGAGAGAGAGGGGGGTTGAAGGTACACACACACGCACAAGCCAGCGAGACGCACAAAGTGCTGCCTCGAGGGTGGTCGGACCTGCCATTAGCCCGGCGCTAGCCCCGCCCCCGAAACCTTGTGTGCTCTGCCGTGAGGGAATATCATACCGCTATTCGACATTCAGCTCGAACAAGCAATAACTAGGGACTGGAAAAATTCGCGTATTCAACGACCTCCAGGATAGACTCCCACGATCCTGTGCACACTCGGGCAAACGTCACCTGTTCATTGGCTACTGACTTGCGAGGCGTCTCAACTGGAAGACTCGTGATTCGATACTGCTTTGACTGAGGGTCTATAATTGGCCCACAGTCCTCCAGGTTAAGAGTGAACCAATACCAGAAGTTGCATAAAGGTACAATTATTTGCATTCCAGCATATCGCGAAATGAATCCGCGAATTTTTCCGGTCTCTAGCAATAACACACGCAAGAAGTTCGTTCGGCCCCCGTACTTTGATAACAATATCGCCGACGGCGAAATATCGTGTTATTGTGAACACGAGCTTTCATAACCAGCACGCGACAAACAGAAACAACTTCTTGTAGGTATAAAAAATCATGTATTTCGATACTTCTTACATTCACTCTACAGGCTATATATACAAAGACATAATTTTTTTTACAAAAAAAAATTTATGAACCAATTCCAGGGGGGAAAAAAATGTTTGATTGAAAATGTTAAATTTATTCTGAAGGGGAAGAAAAAATTCTTGTTTGTGATCTTATTTAAAAGGTTTCTTAAAGATTTTCTGTAAACCAAATCCGGAATCTTCACTGTGTCGCAGGCAGCGTTATCCAGTGCCCTGATGCTCGAAATCGTTCGACTTCATAGACCATTCGAGTCGAGTAGAGTGATGAACTCGCATACGACTTGGTGTGTTCGACATTTGCTATGCTCGAGGTGCTACTTGTCGCATGCGACTTACACAAAAGTCTTCGAGACGGAGAAGTCGAGTGGATTGTGGGAATTCGGAGAGAACTGTGAATTTGTCAGGATGGCTACTCTGCTCGTGTTTCAACTGGCCAGTCAACGATCGCCGTTTCGTTTGTTGTCGTGTTCGGTAGGAAGAAGACAAACTCTTTGTCAAAACATTTTTTTTATTTTGCCGTGTGTTCGTGAATGCCTAATTAATTAAAATTGTCGATTAGGTCAGGTCAGTTACATTATAAATACTTTCAAACTAAACTGACATTAAAAATAATATGAATTAATTTTAATGGTTGTTCAGTTTTAAAGTATTTATAATGTAGCTGACCTGACCTAACAAACCAGGACAAAGGATGAACAGTAGGAACTCACGTAATTTTTTTTTTTTACTTATTACTTGCGCAACAATATCAAAATAACAAATAAAACATTAAAATTTGAAACGTTAAAATCTCGCCTAAGTTAGAGGCGGGTACAATTCCTTTGCCATTAGTAGAAAATGATGTAGTCGTTCACGTACGTCGCGAAAAAAATAAATTTCATACTCGTAAACAAGAAACAATTGTAAACGCCGCATGAAAGCACAGGTATTGTGATGAAAATTAAAAATTCGATATCTCCTAAAGTATTTGGTATTTCTTATCTCCGCCGTGTTTAATGAAAAGAGGAAGTTAAAGAGCACAGAATAAAAGTATTTTCGGAATTTAATTTTTTTTAAACAAATGTCGCCCAAATATGAATATTAAAATATTCGATATCTCCTAAAGTATTTGGAATTTCTTATCTCCGCCGGGTTTATTGAAAAGAAGAAGTTAAAGAGCATATAATAAAAGTATTTTCGGATTTTTAGCATTTTTTTTTGCAAATACCGCTACTCTACATATTTACCAAAATTAAGACTAAGTAGCATTAACTAGTGTTGTGTTTACAGTATTGTAATGAACATGTAGGCCTAACCATTAATGTTCAGTTTGGCGTTAGGGAGCAGGCTACATAGGCTAATTTTTAATGTGGATACACACAAGACATAGACGTTCACTTGGAACTAAATATGCCAGGCTATTACCACTGTCACAGGAACAAACCAAGCATTTTAACATAACTGAAGTAGGCCTACCTATTTAAACCTGTATAATGCTTAAACAGGGGGTTTACTTATGTTTATCTTTGATTAGCTATTTATTGTAACTGGTAACTTAATTCAGGTATGCTCCAAGGAGGGATAAACTGCCATTCTGTGTTAATGGTGCTGTAGTGTTTGACTTCAGTCAATAATTATATTAAAAATGTACTACAGGCATAACTGCCTTCTGCATAACATTGCACTCTGACAGCTAACGAACCATTTGTTTTGTCACCGAAACTACACATAAGCAAGCACATAAAGATAACAATAGGGCTTCTTTGGTTTTTATAAGGTGCTAACAATTACTTTAGTTTCAACAGAAAGTGCAGTTGTACGAGAAGGTGCCGGCATAACCTCTTCCAGACTGCTAATCAGGTCTCCGGCACACCGCTTGTTAAGACGAAACAACTTAACAAATTTGTTGTCGTCCAGTTCAAACGCATCCTTCCGTTCTAGGAATCGACTAGGGTTTCTAGCTGCTTCTATTTCAGCTAATTCAAGCTCTTCAATGTCCAACACATCCAACCACTCCGCCATTTTCACTGTTTTCGTGACTTTTCGCATTCGTAATGGTTATCTCATTCGAGTTGGACCCCTCGGTTTCCATTCCGAACACTCGAGTCGCACACGAGTAAACTGGAACAGTTCGTGCATACCAAAGCATCAAACCGATCGGAAAAGACCACTCGGCTGGCAACTCGCATACGACTTAAAACTCCAGCATAGGGCCCCAGGGGGGAAAAAAACAGGGGCCCGGGGGCAAATAATTTTGTAAACCAAAGCATATTTTCCACATACCCCCCCCCCCTCCTTATAGGAATGCCCTGCTCGCAGGCCAATATCAATTATTAAAAAAATGTGAGTGAGACTTTGAGACCTCGCCAGTGATGTGTAAACATGTAACCTCTAACTCGATGAAAACATTTAGGTATATTATTTTAAAAACATTTTGCTTCGAAATATTTAACTCATTACTTATGTTGTGATTATTTAGTAACTAAATGTTTAGAAACTGTTGATCATAATATATATATATTTTTTACAAGATATATAAGTAGTCTTGTCAAAAATTTGAACTCTACGGTAAGCAAAAATTAAAAACTTTAAAAAAAAAAATTGACGTACCGTCAGCATTTCTCCATCGACAAGCGAATAATTCCTCGGGCAAGATGACAGCGGACGGTATCGCAGCGACCGTCCGTCGACGATTTATTCGCGGGCGAAAGGAATGTGAGGCGTACAAGTGGCTCGCTCCCTCTGACCCGTTGCAGGCTTTTTAATTGCATTTCCTGCAAGTTGGCAGCATCGCCACCGCCAATAAAGCATCCCCCCCGCGACACTGATGGAAACCTCTCACGAGAAATACGGGACGAAGCTTCAACACGACGAGGACTGACTCACGAGCGACACTGCAAGAAGTTTTTTGACGTGACAACGTCTAATAAATCGATGAACGCCGGCTGCACACACGAAAATGTTACGCTGTGTCCCGTTACGCCCAATGTTCCGTTTCACTGTGTCCCGTTACGCTCATTGTCCCGTTACGCTGTGTCCCGTTACGCTCATTGTTCCGTTACGCTGTAATCCGTTACGCTGTCGGCGAGTGCAGTAATAATAGGTTATGTTACAATTGACTAAAAAATTATGGTGAATCATATAATTGATGATAGACATTTGATTCCAGTTTATTTATATGAAAACTTGTTCATAATTATATTTAAACTTTATAGCTAAACGTCAGTTTTTAAAATTAATTACAAGTCATCTACACGTGAACTGTTTCGTCGACTGTTTATAAAGTGAAGTGAAAAGTTAACGTGGTTTTCATTGCTTATTACAACAACAATTTCTGCAATAAAGGTTAATTATTTTTGCATTTTAAAAATCTGATTACTAGTATAATTTCAAGTATTTGTTCTTTTATTATTAAAATAAAAATGATTCCAATTTTATTCATAAAAGTATGCAATCATTTCATCAATGTTTTGTTATGACGTTGTCACGTTAAACTATCGTCCGTAAACCGACTTTACAGACAACCAATTTTTTTTTTTGGTTGCGCTGGCGGAGTTTTACCTCATTTTCTGACATTACTAAAAAAAAATTCAGACCACTTTCCAGAAATTTTTATTCCGATAGCTTTCTAACATATTTGTTGTTCACAAACTTTTCTCACCAGATATTTACTCAACTTAGTTTTCAAGTTATAAAAAGATCGCAGAAGTATTTCGACCTTTTACCGCTATTAGATAACTGTGAGTAAATATCTTCACAGGGAAAAACTATTTGTAGTAGCCATCCGCTATTAACTTCTGGTATCAAACTAGGCTGTATAATATGCTTTAACAAAGACAATGTTCGAAAATTAAACGATATAATTTCGTTATGGCCTAAGGACTGATTAAACCAAGATGGCGCTTTTTCGGTTCTGTCTCTCCGTGTTAAAACACTTTCATTACATTTCTTTGAAAAATTACTCGCCAAGTTCGTTTTTAGGTAATACTACAAGTAAAACTTAGTACATTTTTTTAACACACTTATGTAGAACTTACAAAATGTGTATTGTAACATGTTAAAAATGATTTGAGAGACTAAACAACTATCTTCTCCAGAATAAAACATTAATTTATTATAAACCATTAGTTTTAATATATTCCTCAGGCTACATCGACTATTGAATCATTTGATTAGTAGGGTTGTGTTCCCGTATGTATAATTTATCACAAATTATTCCATCATTAATATTTATCTCCATTATTTTACTACGTCAAATAATTAATTGTATACTCATATTTATATTACTATTGAATACTGAGTATGTAGTTTTTTTTTTTTAATTTGATTGAATTTATACAATACCAACCGTATTTACAACATCACTCTTGATCATTTTGTTATTTAATTTGTATGAATTATTAACATGTAAAATTAAAATTAGTTTTTTTTTGACGTGACAACGTCTAATAAATCGATGAACGCCGGCTGCACGCACGAAAGTGTCCCGTTACGCACATTGTCCCGTTAAACTGTGTCCCGTTACGCTCATTGACCGCTTGCGCCGCATCTATCTCTCTTCCACTCGCTTGGAACAACCATCGATTTGACTTTTTCGAGGCACATTAAACTTGAAACACTCCCATTCGTTTCCAACTTTTCCTATCATCGTCCTATCCTTAACAGAATAACACAGATTGGAAGAAGTTAAATAGCAAACTTGTATAAAAGTTATAGTTAAAATAATCTCTTCGTAAAAGTAATAAACATATTTGAATAAATGAGTACAAATAAAAGCAAATTTATCAATTAAATTGTAGATTTGATTTCACTCCTTCTTTGTATCCATGCAAAATAGTGATAATTCAATAAAAAAAAGATTCAATTCTATTCATAGACGTATACAATAATTTCATCGATGTTTTGTTATGATGTTGTCACGTTAAACTATCGTCATTAAACCGACTTTACAGACAACCAATTTTTTTTTTTTTTTTTTTTTTACCACGCCGTGCCGAGTAGGTTTGACTTCCAACGCGCGTACACAAGTGAACGCACCCTGTGAGGTGGGAAGGGGTGGTCAAACCCCCCCAAGGCGCGGCTCGGCAGGGACCCCGCAGCACCGCCGCGCGGGGCGTGTCTCGCCGCCAGAGGGGATCAATACCGGGGGGCGGGCGCCTCGCCAGGGCAGTGGCGGGGGAGGGGGCAGCGGCGAGGGGGAGCAGGAGCAGTCTCCGGAGCCGCCGCCGGCGTCGCAGCATCCCCCCCCCCCCCAGCTCTACGTCAGCACGTGCCGGACCACAACTCCGCAGTTTGTCTGCGGTCACGACAGGCCTCCAAGTCACCGACCGCTAAGTATCCACATCGTGGTTCCCCCCCCCCCCCCCAAAAAAAAAACCTCGTGTTATCAATTCGAATTCAAACACCGATTCATCACGAAAAAAAAATTAGTAGAAAATCTATACGACTTTATGATCTAAAGTGCTTTACAAGGCTGGTAGGTATACATCTTTGAAGTTGGAATTGGACAACATTTTTACCGTAAACTTACTCATTCCCGGCATTCGTTGCTATGCGACTTTCCAATTTTTTTATAATGTGTTTGAAGTAGACACATATCTAAAGCATCTCTCACGATCTTTCTATGTATTATATATATAAATTTCACTATGTTTCTCTTTATATATATGGATATATGTTTCTATCTATATCTCAATCCATCTCCCTATCTATAACTATCTACAAATCTCTATACATTTCTCTCGTTCTATCTCCATCATAATTCATATCAAACATAATTCGGACGCTTAGCGTTCAATCTGAAATACTCTCTCTACTATTTACAATAAAAATGTTGTTCAACTCAAATTCGTATACCATTAGGAAGCACTTAAGTCGTACAGAGGTTTTAAACTTAGTTTATCGAGATGAACCTGCACCCTACGTTGTCAGTCAAATTCAAACTCATCTTGTGTGCATGTCTGTGTGTGTGTATATATATATATACACACACATATATCATGTTTAGTTGAATGTTAATATGAAAATTGTTTGTACGCAAAGGCAAAATCTTTGGTCTAAAAGGGACACACGTGTGTTTTAAAAGTTGCGCTGCCATGTAGCAAGCTTTTGTAAACTATCGTACTTAGGAAAAGTTTATTCTCTTTGGAAGATTTGAAGCTTTTTTCTGAAAAACTATCATATATTCACTTATTCTCTTTTGCTTCTGACCACCTCAATCATTGATGGAGTTTTCATAATAATATATATATATATTTACTAATATATGATATCTCACAACTGATCGTAGTATACAATTGAATGCTATAGTTTTCCTTATTCGTCGAATACACACACACACAACGGTAACCAGCGAATTTTGAATCTGTTAAGTGAGTATGCGTTAACCATGAAAAATAATAATAATAATTTTAATAAAATTTTAACGCTTACAATGTTCACACGTTCAACTATAATTGGCGGATGTATAAAGGTATGAGCAAAATTAATCAAACGGCCTTGGAAGGTTAAAAAAATTATTAAATTTAATCCCAAGACTAGCAAATAATATAATTAACTTCACAGGAATGGTTCTTATTTTAGAACATTTATGATTAGCCTAATAGTTACGACACGCTAATAATATTTATTCTA
Source organism: Bacillus rossius redtenbacheri (assembly GCF_032445375.1). Classification (NCBI taxonomy): domain Eukaryota; kingdom Metazoa; phylum Arthropoda; class Insecta; order Phasmatodea; family Bacillidae; genus Bacillus; species Bacillus rossius. The sequence goes on from NW_026962011.1 coordinate 35,220,368, forward strand.
AATCATGGAATAAAAAATAGTTTTAAGATAAATAGTTATCTTTACACGTGGAACTAACAAACACTGGACACAGACTTGCTTTCACAAGAGAGAGACTTGATCTTTTACAAATTGCAGCTCTCGATATGACTCAAGGAGCGGGTCGACCTCATTTCTCTCTAAAATAGGTTACACTGCGTTAACGTTCTCCTACATAATGGGAAGCACTCGGCGTCTTGCTGGGTCGTTGATCCTCCCTACCTCCCCCTCCCCCTCGCCACGGACCCCAGGGCTGCCAACATAATCTTCCCCTGACTCCGTCAGCCCACGAACCAATAAACAGACCGGAGAGTCGACCTATTTCCGGACTGCCGATACTAAAAGCCCGCCAGCAAGCAGTGTAAACTCTGCATATTTCTTGGCGATAAAAGCTTTCGAGGGCGCTAGATGATGTTGGGTTTTAAGGTAGGGGTGTGTGACGAGAGTAATAAAACATTTCTGAGCGCCCGGCCAGGCTCAAATATCTCTTCACCACCCCCTCCACCCCCACTGCAACATCCCCCGAGCACAAACTACTCTCCCGGCTACATCGAACCGACCATTCAAACATCCTGCAGTTACGTACGAGGGGACCTTTACACGCACGCACGCACGCTCTCGCTCTCTCTCTCTCTCTCTCTCTCTCTCTCTCTCTCTCTCGCTATCTCTGTCTCTCTCTCCCTAGTCGCGCTATACTCGGGGATCATGAAACAAGTGACTCGCGCGATGCGTTGCCAACTTTGCTGTCCTCTTAACTATCTGGTTACCTCCCAGGCAAATGCTGACTCTTTCGCTACGCTGCACACACACACACACACACACACACACACACACACACACTGCAAAGTTTGCAAAGCCATTGAACTTTATGAACCAAAGGTGCGAGTAATGATATTTGTTCGAATATAGATTTTGATTCCCAATATGATTTCAGGAAACGCGGCTGTACACGATTATTTACAACAAAGAAAGTTTTATTTTTCTTCAGAATTTGGCTGCGTGATGCAACGGTCTTTTAGGTGACGTGAAGTGGCAACACTGCCAAAACCCACTAACCGGAATTCACGACAAAAAAAAATGCCTTGTGCGCTTTCGTTAGCAACTGAACAATTTTACGCAATGTGTTTTTGATGTGTAAACATCTTATTTCTCGGTATAAAATATATGGCAAGAGTAGTCCCGTGAAAACGGAACGGAAGTAAATGAACGGAAATGTGTTTCAAAAATGGCGGACTGAGTTGTAACAACGTAAACCCACATATAGTCATTTTCGTAAATTAAGGGGCCATACCAAACGCATTGGTGTGCCAAATGAAACTTTATGATAGTTAAACTATCCTGGAATATATTTCGTAAACTAAAATAGTCATAGTAAGAAGTACTCACAAGTTTTAAAATACTTAAGAAAACTGGCATTACAATTATTTAAATTAGTATAATATTATCTTTTAAAAATCCAAACAGAATTAGTAGAACTGCGGTAGAGCGCGCGCTTGGTAACCTTAAGAAGAAATGTTAAAATCTCGTCACTGGATTTTTTTTACCTTTTTTTAATAACATAATAATGTTAAATCAGCTCAATAAGATTAAGGTTTCTTTGTAGTAAGTATTTAAATGACTGATTTCAGTCGTTTAAGCAAAAACAAATATACAAATATATACTCGGTGTTACAATATGTGTTTTAAAATGTTTCAGTATAATTTTAGTAATGCCATAGAAGTATAACTTAAAACGTGTGCGGAAACATTTTAAAGTATTAACTGTTTAGTGAATTTTAACAAGATGGGCAGTATTTAAAATAAACTTACTTGAGGAAAATCATGTCCAAAGCCGGGGTTATATCGGAGTCGTTTCTAATAGATTAAAATTCCCAAATGTTTCGTGCTGCTAATTGCTACCTTCGTTCGTTTGGAAGTGGTAAACGACGTTTACGACTCAGGCAGCGAATTCTAGTGGCGGGCGCAGGAATTACGAGATTCTCGTCCAGAAATTTCGGTACTTGAAAAAGTGGCTATCTTATTTACCAGTTAATTTACCACGCCGGGCGTTAGTTTTAAATAATTCTAAGTTAAATTTAGTATTATAAGTATATTCGCCACATGAATGCACAACACGATACACATGCGAGTTTGTTCGTTAACCGAGGTTTAGATGTTTTTCGCATCACTGGCGAGTACTGAAGGTTTCGCTCACATATATATATTTTTTTTTTCATTTCCCCCCCCCCCCCTTCTTTTTCATCCCCTAACCATAAGATCGCTCCCCTCCCGGAAAGCCATTTCACGCACGGAAAGCTGAGAGAGGGCGCGCGTGTTGGCGATGCGATCTCGGGTTGAAGGGGAGTGCAATACTCCCCCCTCCCCTTGCTCATTTGAGGGGTGGCGCGGGCGAGACACCAGGGAACACCCCCTCCAATAGCAAGGCGACGATGGAGCTGGGAGATAAAGGCAAACCCTCCGTCAACAAGACAGCGACTCTACGCTCCGAGCCGCACCGAGGATCCGACACTCTGAGGCTCCGAGCATTCCGCGGATTCATCCCGTAGCAAAGCACGCTTGAAGCGTGTGTGCGTACATGTAATTTACTTTAAAACTACGGGAGCGCACACTCCAGATGCGTCTGCTGAGATTTTGACTAGGGGCCCGTGTCACAAAAGGAAGCAAGTCTCTAACTAACGTAGGTGTGTGTGTGTGTATAAATTATTTGTGAAGATATACAGTTACAAGTGTTTCACTTGCAATGACAAGTGAATTTTCACAAATATAAAAATTATTTACTTGTAAGCTACCAAAAAAACGCGGGTTTTTGACGCCTGTGGCTTAAAAAAACTTGTAGCTGACACCTGTTTCTAACTACTAACTTTCTACCTACCTTGAAAGGTACAAGTTTTTCTAGCAAGTCTCGTAGAAAGATGTACCTAGTGGTTTTGTTGATGAATTAGAGTCATAAACAAAGTCATGCTGCAACCTAAACACTAATAATAATTTTTAACAAAACATTTATTAAATTATTTTATGTTGCCTAAACTTGTTAGTTACAAGAGTGGATATGTCACCATATGTTGTTATTTACAAGTGTACCAACTACTCCACTTGTAATACACAACCAAAACTGTTACTTGTTTAAGATCATTTTTATGCAATATATCTGAAATGCCTGTTCGCAACTGCTTGTGATAAAAAGTACTTACAAGACTTGTGCATGTGTGAAATGTGCCCCCGAAGAGAATGCCAAGTTCTTCCCGCCAATAACAAACCAGCATCTAAAGAAGTATCAGAAAATTTTATTTTGTACGGTAAAATTTGGAATGAGAATAGAGAAAAATACTTTTTTCCTGGTGTATTGCATCAAGAGCATCAACTAATAATTCCCAAAAAATATTACATCTCTAAATTTGATATTTAACATAGTAATTTAAAGTCATGTCTAGGTGTGTTATCAATCATTATTTTTGTAAACAAATATTAAAAAATACAAAACAACTATGTGTAATACTTTATTAACTACAATGTTACTATAATACTGACGCCATCTGTGTTATACTTAATTAACTAGAATGTTATTATACCACTATCACTATCTGTTGAAAATATTTGAATTAAAAGGACTTATCTATGTGTAATATTGTATTAATTAGACTATTACTAACACCTTATGTTAGAAATTACAGAATTAATAGGGTATAACGTGTGTACTTTTGGAATATTTAGGAACAAATTTGCTGAACTTTTAAAATTATAAATAAACAGACTGTAAGTATATGTAGAGTTTAAATAAAATACAAATGGAACAAAACAAGATAGAGAAAGGTGAAATATCTATTTTATTGGAGAATTTATGAAGTGTAACATTGATTATAAATAACTAATAGTAAGTTTCTCTTTTTTTATTTTAACAATACTTAGGTGAGTAGGCCTACATATTTAATATAGATAGTGTATATTATAATTGGTAATCAGGTGAATATTTTTTCCTTAATTTTAAATTTGATGAAATTTTAAAGTTTACATATATATGCACTACAACAAAAACGTTACATGTGATTACAGTCACGGTCTGAAAATGTTTAAGAATTTTCAACTTTAATACTTTCTCACACTGTGCAAATTAAAATTTAAAATGTTAGCTGTCAGAGTTTAATTCATTACTGAGTTTTAACAGCTGAAATATGGCATAATATGACTTAAATATGTATTGCGAAAATGATCGTGAGTGTACACGTATTAATACTATCATATATTTTAACAATGTTATTATTGTTGTTATTGTTACAGCGAAATGCCACAAAGACAGACGTTAACTGGACGCAAAAAACGCGAACGTAACCATTCTTTGATGAGTGATGCAAGAGAACATCAGAAAATTACTCTTAGATGCTGAATTGTATTCTTATCGAGAATATGCAAACTATTTTGAGAATGCCGTTAATTTTTAAACCGACCAGAAAAATTTGGTTTTAAAATTTTGCAATTTTATGTCATCGTAGATGGTTTGATTTACATATTGAAGAAGATGGACTTTTGTACACTTCGTCACAAATTTCAAGTTAAAAGTGAAGTGAATTTATTTTTAATAAACAATAATATGGATCCTGAACCACAACCTGATGTTTTAAAACAAAATTGTTTAAATTTTTTCGAAGAACAATATTAATCGTTCAAGTTCAGCCGATTATTACAGTACCTATATCGAATGAGCGTTCAATTTGGATATAGCGCGCGAGCCCTCACAAAGCCACGCTTTTTGCTAGCAATTTAAAAAAAAAGTTGATGAGTTAACAGTGTCAAAACTTGGTAATAATGAACACTAGACAGGCAGTTGCGATATTTGATCGATACATCGAAAAACCACACACGGCGTGGGGTTCGAGGAATCGCAAATGGGGTTTGTGGCACGAGCTAGCATCAGGGCACGCGGGGCCGGAGATGAAAACTGAAATGGGGGGAGCTTCCCGTCGTAATAGCTAATTATACGAGCGAGCCCCCCCCCCCCCCTCCTAAACTCTCAAGGGGAGGAATGTAGGTGTATTTCTGGCGCTGACTGCAGCTCTGTCTTGTTACCTCTCCATCAGCGCCTGCATGGACCAGCACCCTCCCTCCCCCTTCCCCTGCTCCAGATCCTAGAGACCTCTGTCGGGTAGTTACGGCATCGTTAGCCAGCAATTAGCGAGGTTCTGAAGCCCGCTGTGAACCTAGTGTAACTACCGACTAGACATCCCTCCCCCACCCCCCGTCAACGACTAACCTGGGACTTCTGTTATCAATGAGACTGTGACGACGCCTCCATCCCGCCACAGGGCCGATTAAATATTATCGTCTAGTTAAACAAAGTGAATGTCCCCACCTGTTCCGCACTGCACTGGGATCTTTACCAAGCAGGGGTGTACACGGAGTGAGTCTGGATTCCACCGAATAACTTCGGCTGCAGGTTAATCACGACAAAATATGCCGCAAACCTCTATACGAATTTTGGTCTAAAGGACTTCCCAAGGGTGTATACATCTTTGAAGCAGGATCCGAACAACATTTTTGTTGTTGTAAATAATAGAGAAAATATTTATGGTTAAACATTGAATGTCTGGATGATGTTTAATTGAATAAAGTTCTACAACCACCACAAATTTTTCTCACTTTCGCAAAACTATTCATTGAAATAATTGGGAGTAACACATTTATTAGTACATACACTTACGAATCGTAATACTACCCACAATTATTTCAATGGAATAATGTTGTGACAGCGACAAAAATTTCTGCCAAATAAGGCAATGGCTTCTCTTGTAAACGGTCGCTAGCGAGAGCATTCCTTACTGACAGTCTGATGAGCCGTCAGAGTTTTTTCGCGAACAATACATGGCCCAATCGCCCCCAATGGGTGGGTTACCGCAAGAAGCAACGTAGAAAGGCATAGCTTTTGAGAAGCATTTTAGTGTGTCTTGCGCATTGGGGTGTTGGAGAAATTGGCTGTATTACAAATTGTTAATAGTACACTAACGCCCCGCATTATTCTAAGACTTAAATACGGTCGGCTTACAAACCTACTAGCCCTTAATACGCTAATGTTAGCATTGCGTCATCGTTTACAGGAAAATATGTGCTAGCTGAACAGTATTAGCACCAATTAAAGCAATAACTAAAGTGATTTTCACACCAAATGCGTTTTATGTTGTGAAATATTTATTTTTTGCGTTTAACTTCCAAAAATCACACAAAGACTTTTTTTTAATGTTTCCTCTTAATGGGTATTTGAGTCATCTGGAAATTCGGTTCAACGAGGCAGCACACGCATGTACGTACTCGGCTGAATTTTTGCCCGGTGAGCAGGTTGTAAAATAGCGGAGGCTGCTGAAATTGAGTGAGTTATTCGCGTTTACGCGCAGACTGACAACTTGCTAGCTATTCATGACGCGGCGCTGACAAATAGGAACCTGCCTCGTGACGCCACTGTAGCTGTCGGCTCGGCTGACGTGATATCAACTCCCCGAGATGAATGAGGCGTGGCGCTACGGAAGAAAGAAAAACAAAAAATCATCGGCTGGCAGCGAACCGAACCAACCTTCGTAGCAAGTGTCACAGACCCCGAATTCGCCTCAGCAGAGTAGTTGTTTACATAAACCGATAAGCGGGATTTATTAAATAAAATATATAGTCTTTTAAATAATATATTACTGCAATACTAAATCAAATAGGCATTAATCATTGCCTAATACGGAAAAAAGTCAGTTTAATTCCAATAGACTAGTTGTAACCATAACCAAAAGAACTTGATTTTTCGCTACCGAAAATAAGCCTTTCTCTGGCCAAAGAAAGTTAGTTTTAGGCAAAATCTTTCTATCTTAAGAATTCCAGCCTTGAAATCACAAGCACATATATATATATATATATATATATATATATGTGTGTGTGTAACTTTTAATATGTCTTATAAGTAAGGAATTTCCAGGGTTGGGCTATATTTCCGGTTGATGGTAAAATAAGGCAGATTAAATATTTTTATTGGAAACAAGATTCTCTATATCTGTAAACGCTTTCAATACCTCACTTACTTATGAAGCGAAGCGGCGCAGTGGTAAGACGCTAGACGTGCATTCCGGAGAGCTCTGGTTCGAAACCATCCTGGCTTGGGTTTCCCATGGCTTCCCGAAACCAAAACCAAGCAACAGCCAATAACTTCCCCAACAGCCCTGTTCTGTACGTTTGTGTTGAGGCGGGATGATAAGTTGCGACGCTTGCTGGTGCTTCTAGAGCGGTGTCGCCTCTGGACCGGCGCGCAGCCTTGCCTTACGGCAACTATGAGTTTTGAGCGGTAACCATGACATTATATGGCGGAGAAACTAAGATAAATATGTAACGCAAGTCTCTCAAGTGCTCTCAAGTATCTTTACCGGGTGGTTCATGCCTAAATATTATTCTGAAAAACACGCGTTTTTAGTCCTTTCCCACCCTCCTAAAAATACAGATTGAAAACTAACTCCCAAAACAGAACTACTCATCCAAACTTAGCCCATATTGTTAAACACATTTCGTAAACACACACCACTCTGATATCTTGAGCAGTTTTCAAATCGCGTTGTTTTTTTTTCTTTCCCTGAACTGAAGCCATGCACACGGCACGTGAGCGGGGACCTCAAACCCAAAAATAATTTTTTAAAAAAATTTATTAATACGTAGTGTAAAAAAAATGGACGTGTCGTACAAAAAAACACGACGAAGACAAATGAACGCGTACACAAAAGGAAAATCACCCGGACGCTTCACTGCCGTGGCAACGCGGGGAGGCAAATCGTTTCCAATGAATGCCCGATCGTGGATCACCAACCACCGGGTGCAGTGTTGCCAGGTTCTCTCACTATCTCCCCCCCCCTCTTCCCGACAAGATAGGGTGTCACGACTATAACCCCCCACCCCCTTGCCGAGGTCCGAACCATTTGCCGATTGTCTTGAAGCCGCGGCGGAAACTACAGCCCGACTGAACACAGCGCTGGACATCAATAATTCAACCATTTACTCGCGTGCTCACAAACGCACCGTAATGAATCCACTCACGCAGCTAAATTATTAAAATGTTACTACTAATTAGCTTTTTCCGCACAGTCTCCTGAAGAAAAAAAAACGTTTTCTGTACCTTTTCTATTAACGGATTATTCAGGAGGGATGGTTGGTTCTCTTTTAGGAATAGTATGTGGTATTTTGATTCGAGGCAGCTTATAGCACATAATGTGACTTTAAATTTTAACACTTTCCTTTTTAATGATTAGCCGTTAAAATAATCACGACCTGCAGTTATCTCCAATTACTTAAAAAGAAATCAGTAACGAGAATATTCAAGTGTTTTTTTTTCTTATTTAAAAACTCAACAAACAATTCACAACAAATAAACTAGAAATAAGTCGATGAACTTTGCTAGCGTGTTTTACTATATTATCTTTGAAAATGTTTCGTTTTCCTTTATGATTAATCTATTGAACAAATAAATATTTTTACATACTATATCGAATTTACGACATACAACAGTCATAATATTATTAAAATGTCCCTATTGTCTCTTGGAACGTATTTTTTTTTTCTCGTTCATTTTTCTGTGTTACAAAATTGAAAAAATAGGCCAACAAATTATTACAATAGTCATAAGACCACAATTGCCATAATATTTGAAAAGACGTGTAACCAACATTGCAAACGCACATTAAACTTTCACTCTGCAGCTGCGTGCTTAGAAAACAGCTCTAAGTACGAGCCGGTGCAAGACAATGGAGCACTTCGTTAACTGAACACAAGAGACCCCGTATTTGCACGTAGCGTCGCTGCCATGGGCTGGGACAGGGAAGGGGGGCGAGGAAGGGAAGAAAGGAAATACATGACTGTTTCGTTTCAAATAATCACGGCACAGATGCCAGAGAGACTAGCCCCCAGCCATCTTGCACTTTCAAATATTGAGTTAAAGTTTGCAGTCGACCTACCAAATTCAATTTCTTGTACGGCTATACAGTGCACGTAACATAGCACTGAACAATTTTCAAAGAGTAATGTGACCATTCTGACACTTGATGAACCCTGCGTAAAATAACCTCACCGGTGAAAACTCGTAAATAAATATCAAACTAAAACCTTGTTAAAAATACGTACGTAGTTAGATATTACTCTTGCCTCGCTATGCCAACGATTAGAATAAATAATTCCAGATTCAAACTACAGCATTGATATTAATAAATTAAGGATAGTGGTTATGATTCTTTCCTGTAGTTCGTGTAAGGTTAGATTTTCCGTCTCGCGCGCCCCGGGCTGCGGGTTCGAGTCTCAGTGGGGGTATGCTTTTAGAGCAAGTTCGCACACGTGTGCTTGCTCGATGTTCGTGTTTGTCTTTGGAACTGGAACGGGCCAGTCGCAGTGAACATTTTTGAAGTTACACTTATTTAGGAGCGTTATGAAAAAATATTTATGAGAATGAATTTTTACAATAAGCGCAGCATGCAACAAAAATTGACAGGATGAAAAAAAACTACATACAAATAAAAAAAAATTATTGTTTTCATGAGGGTATGTTCATGAATGTACCATTTATTAACATTATAAAATACAAATTATTAGGTTTCATTAAAAAAAAAATTAAAATAATCATTATAAAATTTATTATTATTCGTTAATAAAGTTTCATCTCGATAGTTTTACTAAATTAATTTATTAATTTTATACACATGTTTATATAAATAATGAATACTGAGTATTTATTTAATTTTTAATTTGATGAATTAATACTTTACCAACCGTATCTAAAACATCACTCTAGTCCTTATATTATTTATTCTATTAATTAATTGTTTTTTACTATCCAAGTAAATACAACTTCTAACGCGCGTACGCAAGTACACGCACCCCCCCCCCCCCCTTTAATAACTTGTGTGTCGCCCCTAATAGGCGGGGCTGGTGCGAAACGGAGAGAGCTGCCCTATCCGAACAAAAGAACCCGGGAGAATAGCACGCGGTAGCGAGGGGGAACATGAATTACGAGTTTCATTCCCCTTTACGCTACTTTGTTGTGCAGCCTAGGCACTCCCTGGATGTTAATCCAAAAGATGTAGAGAGAGAGAACCCGCTTAGGAAAAGCTCATCGAAAAATATTAGATTTAATGCATGCACCGTCATTAGCAAGCATTTACTGTAGTCAAAAGAAAGACTATGCTTTTTGTAGCTGAACGCTAGGTTTTCCTGTGAGTAAAAGGGGGAAAAGTGATGGTATTAAATGGCTCGACAGTAAAAATACCTCACAATGAGTTGCCAAAAATCTCCTTAAAAAATTAAGTAAAACCGGGTAATGTATACAGATTTGGCAAACGACTATACAATGTTAAACAAAGCTTCCAACAATGATTCTAAATGGGAACCAAATAACATGGATGGCGTATTACGTTACGTCAAACAGGGCCTGCGTTATACAACTGTTATTTTACTAGCGTTATGTTACGCTGTACAACTACAGTGGATATTAACGCCGATACATTTTATTAAATAAAATTAAAACTGTGTTCAATGTGTTGGTTTCCCAAATTTAATGAAAGCCGACTTACTGCGTTCGTATGTGTTGTATTTGTTGTGTTGTCAGAATCGCTGATGATTTTTCACATTTGGGTTCGCATGTACGTAGCTGCATTGTCGGTGAATTGTCCAGTTTATCTGTTTAGTACCATGTTGGATTCCTCTGCCTGTCGCTGTACTGTCCAATGCTGTTGTTTGTCCGTGTGTACTGTTTTCGATGCAACTGTCTCGTCGTTGTCAGCCTTACTGTGTCCGTCTGTGATGTGATGTACTGTTCTGTCTGATTCCTTCCACGGGATTCTCCAATTGTGCTGTCTAGACATTTAATATTTGACACTTGCTTATTTTTTTACTTGTTTTCTGTGTGTTTGTGTGTTTCATAATACTCTGTCCGTTTTCTATATGAAATACAGTGCAAACAAGCAATGGCTTATGTACAAAATAATGTTTTAAAATATTTTCTTGTGCAGGTGTGATTTTACATTTTTGCCCATTATTAAGCTAAATTTATAATACAACAACCGTTAATACCTTGTAAATAGTTTTACCAATTTAATTAGTAGTTTTAAGACATTTAAAGGCTAATTATTATTTCAATCCTAGCTGAGTACCCTTTGTCATAAAACATTCAGATATGTCACTAAAAAGTAAATAAAAATTAGGTTTCTCGAGACCCTGAAAACCAAATTTTTTGAAATTTATAAAAGTCATCCTAAAGTAAAGACCTTTCTGTTAAGTCACCATACATTTTATTTAAAACTATCACGTGATCACCATAACATTTCGTGATAGACTTGAAATACAAATCGATATTAAAGGATATTTATATCATTAAACAAAACTTATTGAGTTGTAAAAATAACAATTATAGACTATCAAATGTAAATTCATCATAAATTTAATTTAAATAATGGGCAAAAACACACAGTTATAGAAGCTAAATGATTAAGGAAACTACCCCTTTAATGTCGAGTTAAGATAAAAATATTTGCGGAACATAAAATTTTTATCATATAAATAAGCCTATGTAGGTGTAGTTACGACATTCAAATCATTAACATATTTGTCCAATATATGTACAGAAAAAAATTAAGCTTTTTGATTCTACTACACGTTAGCCATTATCACGCAATAGTAATATAGCACCAGCAGTTTCGACTAATATTTTTTGTAACGGATTAGGACGCATTTTATGACCTTACTAAACTTACTAAACCGGAAATAATTGAAACAATAAACATTTGCGATAAACCGACATCGATTATGAAAACTCAATGAGAGTAAAACAGACAATCACTGCAATATCAGTGGAAGAGAAACAAGTTTAATCAGATTCGTAAGTACATTTGTGACAGTGTTGCCAGCGCCAGTACAATTCATCGGAAAATGAAAACTCGGCGCGGCACACCAAACCTGCAATAAAGAGGAATTGTGGCGCTTTACCCCTGGGAGGTATGCACCCCATTAGCCACAGCTGTCGCGCGGGCTTCGTCTCCCCGATCGAAGGGGTCGTCGCTCCCGCACGGCAACAGGGCTAAAAAAAAACTCCCGACAAACTTATAGTTGAATGACAACAATGTCGAGGGCAGAGTAGTGGGAGGTGTGTGTGTGTGTGTTTGTTTGGGGGGGGGGGGGTTGTGAGGGGTGCAGGCGGGCGCTTGGGAGTACTCGAGTCCTGACACGAGACCTCCGAATGACATCACGTTCGATGTAACTGCACAGGAAGGATAAAAAGGGGGGGGGGGGGGAGATAGGGGATAGAACCTTTGAACTGTCCGCCCTCAAGAGCATTGCCACTCCCTTGCGTAGTCAAAAGTGAGCCTGCGTGCACGCGTCGCTGCCATTCCAACAATATGACTCAGACAGCGATCTTAAACCCGCCATCTGCAATATTGAATGTCGAGCACATAACTGCGTCACTCCATTCATAACTGGCACGCCCTGCGTCAACTACTTGAATCGCATTGCTTTTCAAGAACACTAATAAGTTGGTGAACGTTTTTTAAATATATAAAATACATAAAAGCAAGACTGTTTCGACCACAACAAAGAATTTAAGAAAAAATATTAATATGTATGTTTGGTATCAGACGTTCAATTTACTCACCCTCTTCTTTTGAGGCCGGCACTTTTAAAGCGGAACTTTCTCGGTTTCTTCGTTACTACCGGAAGCGTGACAGCTCATCCCGCGCCGCGTCGCGGAAGAATAATTATCTAAAAAATAATACGCACCTTAAAAAAATTTAAAAAATAATCCCGCACTGAACGCGAACCCGGCCTGCGAGCTAGGTTAGGTGCGGCCGGCACGCCGGATATGCCTCCCCGCGGGCTGCCGTCATGTCAGCGGGCGACGATCGCTGCCATGCCCGCAACTACGGAGTGGCTGGCGAGTAAAAACCGCTCCGGCATCGCGGGAGCGAAGTACGAGAAGGGGGGAAAAAATAATCAATATTGAAGTAGTTCGCCGGGCGGCCGCAGAGGCGCGCCACCGTACGGCCCGGCGCGAGCGCGCGGCCATTCCGCCGCCAGAGCTACCAAAAGAAAACGGAGAGAAGAATTTTCAACGTTCCTATCTTCAACCCATCATTTATCCTCTAAAATTTATCCACCTCCCTTGAAAAAAAAAATAATAATTCACGAAGAAGGTATACGGGGGCAAACGTAATAACTGAAGAAGGGGCGTGGCAATACTATCCGCGCAGTTTCCAAGCGGTTCAACAAACTCCCGCCAGAGAGCAGCACGATGCAAGCCAACATCAGCGCTATCTGTGATTCCCTCCGCTTGACAAGGTTGCTCTCCCCGCCCTTTTTTCGCGAGACCTGGTGAAGAAGTGACTCACGAACCAATCAATACGAGCGCCTACACCAAACATAAAGACATATTTTCAACTGCAAAAATACAAAGTCCAAAGATTGGACCAGCTGAGCTTCAAAAAGTATGTTTATCATTCATCACTTGTTTTTACCTGAAAATATAAGTAATGTACAACAATATTGAAATGACGTTAAAAAAAACCAACTTTCCTCGGAAATGTTCCAAATAGCTCTGACATTATATTTAAGCATTACACACACACACACACACACACACACACACACACACACACACACACACACACATATATATATATGTGTGTGTGTGTATACATATATATATATATAACTAATGCATATGTGTATGAATACGATTTCTATTAAAAATTATGACTTCATTAATTCATTAATTCTTACTTTTAAAAATCTACACTTGCAAAACCTGTTTTAAACTTTATTTTAAAAACCACTTGTATGTTTTTTGGTTAACACTTTTTGTACCATCTTTAGGAGAAGTTCAAATTGAAAAGAGCTACAATCGAAGCGTCTCAATTAGAATACTATTTTGTCCCACAAAAATGCGAATTGCCATAATCATACTAACTGGTACAATGGTGTTACTTAAATGCAAACCTCCGATAGTTTAAATGTTTGTATTTAATTTACTTGCATGCAAAATTAAGTTAATTATTAACTTCTAACACGCGTACATCAATACACGCACCCATTTTTTATCACGTTGAACGCCAAAAGCGTTCTTCAGCTATAAGGGATAATAACTGTAGCGTGTGCAAAAAATATTAGTTGCATTTTTAAAGCAGTGGCGGTTTCTGTTCATGCATTGCGTCGCAAGATTACGCACACAATGCACCCTACAAAAAATTTGGTACTTTTACAAGAATAGTTCTTGCAAACCCTGTTGCCAACGATATCACTTGTAAAATTGCAAGGCAAGGATTTTTACTATATGCAATTTTACAAAGCTATTCCTTGTAGTTTTGCAAGTGATATCGTTGGCAACAGCGTTTCCAAGGATTTTCTTTGTAATAAATTACAAAAAAAAAATACAGTGTGACTCCGAAACTATTTGTTCGACTATTAAGAATTCAAGTTCAGATACGTGACGTGCTGTCACGTACTAAAGAATATTCATCACTAAAATATAACGATGAAACATCCTTCCGTCAACTAGCAAAGATGGCACGATTGTGTTAGTTCAATTAAACACGGTTTATGGTAATGAAGGAATATTAATGATAAGAAGACTAATGACCACATCATAGACAGCGATAAATGTGAGTGCAGTGAATCACGGAGGTTAGGGAAGCACAGGAATGAGTGATTGCCTTCGTCCTACTCAGAGGAACTTTGAGAATAATTTTCCACTGGGGCGCGCAATGCCTTAGGGAACTATTGTCGTCGATAGATTGGAACGAGATGGTCCTTATCAGACAGCAGGCACTTTACCAAATCTAACCGGAACTATGAGTTGGCAGTCCTGCATAGCGTACGTGCCAATGAATACGACTCGTCCATTATCAATGATAGACTGGTGGCCTTAAAATATGCCTGTGCTTACTACCGTGTATTTTAATTAACATTTTTTTTTAAGTAGAGGAATCAAATTAATACTTATCTAGAAGATTTTTTTTAGGTCACTATCAGAAGTTAAGTATTATAATTGAATGTTAAGCCAAGGAATTAAGTTATTGCAGCAGTAGTTATGGCTTCTTGTTATTCCATGCTATTTAAAATATTATCAAACAGATTAGGAAAATTATAACAGCACATAAACTTACTTAAATATTTACACACACGTTATTGCGTATTATGTTTTTTTTTTTTAATTATCTTTGCAGCGTGAACTAAGAGTGAGCACTTGACGGAAACAAAACTGCCAAACGCATATGACACGCAAAAAAAAGTTTGTAACAAATCCGAGAGAGAGAGAGAGACAGAGAGAGAGAGAGAGAGAGAGAGAGTCGTCGTGAACCACGAACTCGGAGGTTGGCAAACCTGCTGAAGTGCCGGCCGCCCTGAGCGTCAGCTGCGCGCATACAAAAAAGAAGGTCGGGGGCGAAACTGAGTGAACAATGGTCGTGTTTTTTTTTATCCCAAGGCAAGTATACACGGTGTGGAGAACGCAGAATGGAGCGTTGGGCGGTAGTTACGAGTAGGGGGGGGGGAGGGTTGGGATAAAAGGACCAAGAGACACGCAACGTCCTTCTCTTATCTGCATCATTACCAGGCTGGACACTTCAAACTGCCTAACGAGAAGGGACACACACACACACACACACACACACACACACACACCTACACACACACCATTCTTGTCGGACCAACCAGGGGAGAACGAAAAAGCAAACAAAACTGGCAACGCTGTGTCGCGCAAAAGAAAACACGGTTGTCTCCAGATCGATGTTCAAAATTAGACTGTAAAGCGTCTTAGATCAGTTTGTTATTATTTTACCACCTGCGTCGCAGGCCTATGAGATCAGCTTAGCCACTGAATGCCACGAAGCGCGGTCAAATTTTCAAGTTAAAAAAATATATCACGAAAAATTTGAATAGTAATTAATGCGTGACGAAATATAGCTTCTAAATTTTTCCGTCAAAGTAAGAAACCCACGACCACGTCTAACTTATTATTTTACTTCGCCAGTTTTAAGAAATTCAAATAAAAAAATAAATTTTTTAAAACATGCAATGAATTTATTACTGTTTAAAATAAAATAAAACCTTAAATGCGTTAAACTATAAAATAAAATGACTAAGACAAGAAATTGCTAAAAAAAAAAAAAAAACAATGGTCACAATTAATTTCAAGTTTCATGACCAATTTATATGTGTCGCTTGTAATTAAGTTCGGTTTGCGTTGGTCATGAGTCAATTCCCGCTTGCGCTGTTCGGCTGATTCCCTCAAACATAAAAAAAAAAAAATTCAAAGCAAGTCATAAGGACTGCCGAAGTGAAAACTTTAAACTATAAACAAACAGTTGTTATTTTTCGATAACGAAATTAATTGTTTCATCTTAAATTAAAACTTGTAAAACAAAGTAACTATTATTATTATTCATAATAGAATTAAGAAAATACAAATATAATTTGAAATAAGAAATACTAACTATGTAAAATATAATTGTGTAACATAAGAAAATATTTTTTGATAAAAATCAGAGACTTATTTTTACGAAAAAATATTATCGTACAGCAAATTTGTTTTATCACGTTAGTAAAATAACTCCTAAATTACTATAAAATACGCATTGCATAGTAATTGTAGGTATTAAAAAAATTATAATGTTCTTAATTTTTAGGTTATATTGCTACAAAGACTACGTTTTCTTCGTTATTCAAACTATATATCTATATGAGAATATTAATATATTTTATACTCACTTTTTATTGCACACTAAAAGTATACTTAAGATTTGAAAGCGCAATAAGTTATACTAATATGAACAGATATAGTGTTGTGGTTAAAACGTTACGTGAACATGTCGATGACGTCTTACACGAATTTACTCCCTATCATAACCTAAACATATTTCGTAAATGCATCGGCCGGGTATTACACATTCTCTTCTGATATCTTTGCTTAAGACCGCAATCAATGTAAACCAAATAATTGTTAAAATAATTATTATTACGTACCAATAATCACAATTAAATTAATGACAATTATAACGTATTAATTGAATATACTAAACACAGCGACACAACAGCGAGGAGCAGCTGACTGTATCTTTCTCGCTCGGGTACACTCGGCGGTCCCGAGTTCACCCGATCTAGACTTTCACGTCAGAGCGTGACGGATCAGCCTAACTTACTACCTGCGAAAAAAAAAAATGTGTGTGCGGTGCGCCAAAAGAAGTTTTCACTTCAAAAACCTCTTGGAATCGTTCTGTACACGAATGGTTTGACTGAAACCGCGGCAATCCAACTTTTCTGTTGACTAATGCAGTGAGGTCAGTACCAACCGACATAATGTGAACAGTCTGGAACACGTAGAGGAATGCGGCCGGGTGCAGAGCCACGCTGTGCGGGAAGCCTAAGATGCACATAAAGTTCTGCCATTCCCGATTACATCCGAACAATTCACCTTCGGCCAACCTCGGGTTTATTTATATATATTTATATTTCTCTGTTTATTTTAATGTAGCCATACTAACCTAACTAACAGTCCATAGTGTTTTAAAAAGTGTTTTAATGTAGCTAACCTAACCGACAACTTTTAATATTTGAAATCATTTTTCCTGCGCAAAAATAAAACAAATCCCAAAGTTGGCCGAAGGTTAATTGTTCGGGTGTAATCGGGAATGGCAGAACTTTATGTGCATCTTAGGTCTCCCACGCTGTGCAGTCTGGCAACACTGCGGCGACCTGCAAGCCTCGCAGGTGCTCCACTCACGGGCGGCACGTCTGCGCCGACTCCCGGTCGCAGGACAGCCAACTGCGCGCCACGCATTTCGGAAGTGTGACGACGGGAAGAAAACTTCCCACGCTCTTTAGTCCCCTTTCCCTTTTCCCTTCCCCATCACCGACCCCACAAAAAAAAACACGGCGGTCGTGTTCCACACCTGTACATCCCAAATGACTTTAATCACGAGCTCAGCTTCACAGCTCGGTGGTTCGCAGACCGTTATAATCTCACGAGTTACCGCTATGTGCGTGCAGTCACGTGCTACATAAGCCCTTACTGCTATCTTCCCTAACATCTTGTCCGAAACTATACGATGTATATGACAGCACAAATGTTTATATTATCCATACTTTAAGTATGTACGTTGGATAGGAAACATCTTTATCATTTTATATTTTCAAAGTGGATTCATATAGTAAAAAAAAAACGCGTTGTCAGTTTCACAATGGAGGTTCAACGAAATTTTTTTTTTATATATCACAATTCGTGTTATAAAATTACGGCAGTATGAAATTGATATTTTTTTTATACATTGTACGGCTTTGTAAGTGTCTAATTTCAGCCGGGCCGAGTGCCTGCAGTGTAATGTCTTGAACCCTTCACGCACGACTGCGATATGCGACTGTATAGTTAGTAGAGGTGGGTCGAAAAGTATTAACCTGATACTTTGGCACTGATACGCGTAGTATCAGTTCAGAATTCGCCTGGAACAACACCACGGCCAATGTGCGCAGAACCCGATCGCAGATGACGGTCACTTGGGCGGAGCTTGTGAAAGGGGAGGGAGCAGGAACGACGAATAAGGGATAAAGAAGGGAAATAATGTAGGGGAGGAAGCGCAGGGGAAGGCGTTTAAGGAGAGGCGCAAAGCGAAATGGTTACGAGTCGTTTGGTTATTGTCCCACATCAAAGTACGCTCAGTGCGCAGTGCGTGCACAGTCTCGTTCAATAATAAAACTAATGAAATTTTAGCATTAAAAAGTACATTAAACCAAGATATAATATTTATATTTGTGCACCTAACAGCTATGAAAATGCAAATAAATTCTCAGTTGACACTAATAACAGATGTAATCAACATATTGACTTTTTTCCCCGAAAACAATTAGTAACTAGTGTTTTCATACATTAAAAGATTACGATTTTATCAAAAATTAAAAATAAAAAAAACAGATACGTACATTAGTGAGCATACTATATCAATGTTTACGTTTCAAATGTTTCTTCAGATTAGTCGATGATGATTTATAACTCAGTTTTTGTTTACACAAATTACAATTAGCAAACTCATTATTTTCCGTAAAAAATTCCACACAAATGAAGTCTTTTTCCTGCACTTATCCATTCCTTATTTCACTATAAAGATACTAACTACAAAGCATGACAGCCCGCAACAATGTACATGGTGGTAATTAATACACGGCTAGGACGAACTGCAGTGAATGTTGAACCGATTGATACTGGCTGTATCAGGCAAGCATTAGAGTAAAAGAGGTAGAGAATTACCGGGCGTGATAAATAATGTATCAGAGACACCGATACCTTTTTACGCTGGTGATGACGGCACGGAGGATGTGTACCCTGTAACGAGAATGCTGATACCTTGTCGCTTCCTGGGACCGCTAATGCTCTGATACAAAAGTATCAGATACTTGTAACTAGGTACATTACTGTATCAGTTTCAGGTTGGAACAGAACCGAAAATTGCTGTAACAACCCACCTCTAATAGTTAGCAAACACTCTCACGGCGCAGAACGCAACCCGCTAGCACTAACGTCTTGCGAGTTGCAGCCACGCCCGCCGCAGGCGCACAAAAATAATCAACGTGCATACTCTTTAATCAGCATGTGTATTGTAGAAAGAACTTCCAGCATTACCTCGTGTCACAAAAACTTATAGAAAATTTTTAAAGACAGAATTATTTTTAACGCCATAAAAATTTTAAAAAGTGTCTAATAAAAAATTGAATGCACGACGTCAAATAAACCTTGCGCCTTGTCATGTGGGATACTGTTACTATTACAAATTCTTTATTCCTATACCTCATGCTCTTTTGGTAAAATGGCTATGAGAGTGGGAAACAAAACATTTAATTTGTTTACAAGATATTTAACTTACTTGCCAGAATGAATATTTAACATTCGAGCTAAATGGCATTCTCAAACGACCGCTTATCGAATTTGCCATTTTTCAATCGAAGATGTTTCAATGCTTTTAAACAACCACTGTATATAAGCCCAAACATGCATACATATTCTTAAAAAGTGCCAGAACTAATATTTTTCCAGGACACAATGCGCGGAATTATTACATCGTAATTAGAACTATCGTAATACGCATATTTAAATTTGCATATTCTTTATCATCTGATTCAGTGAAAATTTGGTTTCGCAATAAAAAAAATATGTTGACTGAACTACACCGATCCATTTACCAGTATTTTTATCCATATGAATATAAATGATACCCATAGTAAAAAATAATTAGCAGTAACATGATACAAATCCAGGCAGTATAAAACACTGAATTTTCAAACATGTATCGTAAACTTAAAAAAAAAAGTTTCTAGAAACTTAGAGCATAGTCATCCAATGGAGTAAATAGTAAAGCAGATATCTTAGTAAAAGTAAAGTAAATAAAGTAAAGCAGATAATATTTTTCTCTACATCCATGTGATTTCATTATATTTCTTATAAATAGTACTTAATAGTTACAAACAATGTTTAAGTCAGTTTTAAATAAAATAAGAAAAATGCGAAAATGTATTTATTTCAAACAAACATAATTAAAACAAATTAAATTTTTCAGATTACTGTTAGTAATAAATAATGTATATCAAAAATTATCTATTGAAGAATGCAGTAGCTTACGAATGATTATGAAGATCACATTGCGATAAAAATATAACTATTTTTATAAATTCGATATTTTCACTTGGATTCGTTTATTTACATTACTCGTAAACTATTTTCGAGAAAAATTTGATTTTGGTAGTTAATGTAATATATGGTTTTTCATTATCTATGAATCACCCAGGCAAGAATTTCAGACCTTGAGCCAGAACAACCATTTTTAATACCACAGATTTTACTATAGGCACTTTTATGATTACTTTTACCAGATGTCTCACTTGATGTCTTAACGATATCA
Organism: Bacillus rossius redtenbacheri; assembly: GCF_032445375.1. Lineage (NCBI taxonomy): Eukaryota > Metazoa > Arthropoda > Insecta > Phasmatodea > Bacillidae > Bacillus > Bacillus rossius. The sequence goes on from NW_026962011.1 coordinate 35,241,310, forward strand.
AAATTCTCCGAGAAGCCCAAAGGAGAGGAAAAAAAATTCAATGCGAGAATGTGAGAACGAAGCCAATATTGTTCCCAATTTTCCGTGAACGATCCACGAAGATGAATGTGGTCGTCCCAGTTTCCATCGCAGAAAGGAAAATTCACGAATGAATTCAATATGGGGGACATCCATCCGAATAACAGCCGTGGTATAAATTCAGTTGACAACTCGCTGGTGATGGGTGTAGCAGGAGAGGGCTTAGCTGGACGGAAATAGGGGGGGGGGGGGGAGGAGGGAGTAGGCTATTGGAGCCACAAGAACGCAATGTGTTATACGGCCGACGTTAATTAAAAAAAAATACACGAGAGAGAGAGAGAGAGAGAGAGAGAGAGAGAGAGGCTGGAATGTGCGCCATCGCTAATCGTAGTGGTTCTTCGGCCTATGCGCCACGATTCTCCTCGTCCCCTTTCCTCGCTCCTTCGTCCACTTTCCTCACACCTTCGCCACTCCACGTGACCTCCCTCCCATCCTTCCCGAAATAATGAGAAGAAAACAGTGCAGGCGGTATGTCACTGTGCGACAAGCCACGTGTGACCTACTGTTACTTCTGCAGGTCCGTATGTCAGCGTGTTAAGACAATAGTACCGTGAGTTTTCTTTTAGTACGTGTTCAAATTTTATTTTTTTTAAATTTTTTTTAAAATACTCCTCCCTAAAAACAAAGCCTGTATTTGCCACTACAAACCAATCTCCTCCCCTCCCCCCTAAAAAAAATATCCACCACTCGCTACCTATCACGTCATATGGGCTTCAGGGATTGAAAGACGATTTATATCATACAAAACCCCTGGATATTACTTTAATACTAATACTCTAATTTTTCGAAAGGAAAAAATTCCAACAAGATTATAGATCGATTAAATTGTTATGCGCGTTTTTAACCTCACCATCACAGTAGAAGTTATCGGCTGTTTACTAAGTTCCATAACGATAAAAATGCAGCCGAAACGTACTTTATACCTACGAAGATTTCCGTACTTACAAAAAATTCGCATATGCTGCTGAAAAATAGAAAAATCACATTTTTATTTTATAATTTTATTTAAAACAATATTTTCAAACGTATTAATGCAATATAAAGAAAATATTATACATACAATATTTTGACGTGACGTCTAATAAATCGATGAACGCCGGCTACACGCACGAAAAAGTGTCCCCTTACGCACATTATCCCGATACGATGTGTCCCGTTACGCTCATTGTACGCTTACGCCGCATCTATCTCTCTTCCACTCGATTGGAACAACCATCGATTTGACTTTTTCGAGGCACATTAAACTTGAAACACTCCCATTCGTTTCCTACTTTTCCTATCATCGTCCTATCCTTAACAGAATAACACAGATTGGAAGAAGTTAAATAGCAAACATGTATAAAAGTTATAGTTATAACAATCTCTTTGTTAAAGTAATAAACATATTTGAATTAATGAGTGAAAATAAAAGTAAATTTATCAATTAAATTGTAGATTTTATTTCACTCCTTCTTTGTATCCATACAAAATAGTGATAATTCAATAACAATGATTCAATTTTATTCATAAAAGTATGCAATCATATCATCAATGTTTTGTTATGACGTTGTCACGTTAAACTATCGTCCGCAAACCGACTTTACAGACAACCAATTTTTTAAGTGACGGATAGCCAGAGTGTATTTTTGTTTCCTTCGAGAGACAACAGCCAACCCTGGCGTCTGAAGGCCTGCCTGGTCTGTCTCGTCCGTCAGACGCACTCGCTGTTTACTACGAGTTCCGCTCGCATTACCCGCGCCATTTAGCTCGAGCACTTCCGATCACGCGGAAAATTCGTTTACCAGCGTGGACGCATGCAACGGAGGTTGTAGTAGTATCGCTGATAATTCCCCGTCTCCCGGCCGTTTAAATGCAAAGGGCGGTGTCCGGCACCAACCCAAGGCGTAGAACAAACTGTGCGCCATCAATGCCGCCGAATTCCAAGAGCAACATAAAAAATGTAACTACTTCCAATGACTCTCCGGAGTCAAAATTCGTTTTTCAAACGCCGCGGAGGGGAACAATTTAGCTCTATCTTTCTCTCTTCCTCTGTCCCCTCTCTTTCCTAACACCCCCCCCCCCCCTTCCTAATCATACCATAACCAAAACTCCAGCATGAACCAAGCCGATATCACGACAAAAGAAAATTTCAGAACAATTTCTCATGATGATAAACTGTGTGTCAGTAATGCACACATACATAATTGACGTCGATACAAATGCTGTTGGCTCACTGAACTGGGATAATAAGACGCATATTGGCCCGCGAAACGAGCATTCGAATTAGGAGAGCCACCCCCTACCCTCCCCCAACACCCCCTCCGGGACGTGTCTCGAGACAGCCGGCGGGGTTTCCGCGGGGTGCTCTCACCACAACCTGGCAATGCACTCCGCCACCTAGTGTCGCCTTCAGGCACCACGCCTGTGACAAAAGAATAGGTGGCTTCTTATTTGTTAATGGATCCGCCTGGTCAGTGTATTTTTGTGTTACTGTCGCGCTCGCTGGTGCTTCTAGCGCGGTGTCGCCTCTGAACCGGCGCGCAGTCTCCTCGTCTTGCACAGGGAAACTGCCACATGTGAGTGGTTACCATGACATTATATGGCGGAGAAATGAAGGTGAAGATGTGATGCAAGGCCCTTGAGTGTTTTCTAGAATCTGCGCCGGATGTTTCGTGCCGGAAATAATCATTCTGGAAACACGCGCTTTGGCCATTTTCACTTTTATAAAAATTACAATTTAGAAACGAAATACGGAAAAGCACTGCGCATCCGCCCCCAGGGTGATCTTAGATGATTTCCATAATCAGACCCCACTCGGATATCTTGAGCAGATTTCAATCAGCGTGGTTTCTACTGGAGCTCTGCGCACCGTGTGTGTGCCCGGGCAGGCGGGGACACAAGCCAATCCCCGTAGCGCATTGTACGATTGCACGAGCATGAGCACTGGTAGAGCACTGGTACGAAGAGTTTAGAGTTCGAATACAAGGTGCATGTGTGGTCCTTTTGATTGCAAGATTCGGTATTAAGTTTAGTTTCTATAATGCCTGCCTTGAGACCTGGATTCAGTGCCAATAAGATCGTCAGTGGCGTTTATGCACGTACCGGACAAATGGGGAAAAAAAGGAGAAGTGTGACAACGTCCAACTATTTAAAAAAACACATAACTTTTAATTAGAGAACGTCGTGTTAGGGTTCGTTACACCCTGCCCACCCAACTGTACGTGCGTCAGTCAACGAGGCCGGCGTAGACACATTGTAGCTACTGAAGCTACAATTAATTCTACGAGCGTTGTCCTAACTTGCTAACTGAGCTATTGTATTAACAACTAGTTTGAGCACACAAGCGAAAGGTCGGTATACCCCCGAAACTTCGATTTCCACATAGTTTTTGTGCATAATTCAAATAAATAGTACGTAGGCCTGCTACTTTTTTTTTAAATTCGAAACCTAAAAACTACAACAATCTTTTTGTTAACTCGAAAACAAAAAAAAAAAATATTAAAACTCGCTAACAATAAGCTACAAGCACGCTTCTCGTAGACAAATAAGTGAAAAATATAGTAAAAGAATCTCTGAAAATAATGTTTATTCTGTAAGGACGGGCCCGCATGCTAAGCGAAGTTGGAAAGAGTGCACGTGTACAACCCAGTCCAGCCCGCGACAGCCGGTCGAAACAGCGAGGTGCCTCGCCAGGGAGAAGGGAGGAGGATCGAGGCCGGACCAGAGGTGGCCAGGAGGTGGCCAAGAGGTGGCCGAGAGGTGGCCATTAGCTCGCCGGGCGAACACGCGCCTGCCCGCCCGAGCTAAGTAACGAGCCTTGTTGCGGCGCCTCGCGTAATGAAGAAGGGGAGCGAACCCAAGGGGCGGACAGTGTCCGTGGGGCAGTCTTCCCACCCCCGCTGGCATCTCCCACCCCCGCTGGCATCTCCCACCCTCGCCGGCATCTCCCACCCTCGCCGGCATCACAATCGCTGATATCACTACGACCCCACGACGGAACTGACATCTTACACGATGTCACCTCGTTATCCCACAAGAAAGAAAGCGCCCCTTTACTTCCAAACTGCAGTCGAAAACATCGTTCGTAACCCCTTGAGCAATCAAAAATTAAATAGTTTTTAAAGACCCATTTACATCATCGCCTTCATCACTATCAAGAGGTAGAAAACTATTTGCAATATCACAAAGGTACCTCAAGGAAAATAACAATGTTAAATAGTTACTGCACAAATAAAAATGTTGTCTGTTAGTTCAATTCTTACAGGTAAGCCCCTATTCTCCAGAATTATCTCTGGAACACATCTAACCCAAGCAGTATATCTGAATTTTATACCACTAATGTTACTATTATCACTGATTATATTTACTTTAAAAGTTCAAAGTAAGAAAAAAAAAACATTTTTTTAGTTTAAATGTGAGATACAAAATATGGGAAAAAATTAATTTTTTTTGTACATAAAATATAATCACGTGGCCCGAAATTCGCCAATTGTACTGGGCACGCACAAAGCGTTGTTTGCAGCCAAGTCGGAAACCGAGGAACATTAAAATTACCTACATTTATCCATTACTTGCAAGCTATCAGTATTTATTAAGAAATCTTTAATAATGATTTCTGGTGAAAATTAAGGAGTTGGGCGGGCCCGTGTTCAATTTGAGACAAAATTAAGGATATTTAAGGATACTAAGGATGCGTACGAACCCTGTACAAGTGGGACGCTCCACGTGATCCGGCCTGATGATGGACGGAGCTGGACGGGAGTGCGCATCCCAGAGACTCGGGGGGACTTGGGGCTCTGGGGCGGACAAGTGCGGGGGGAAGCCACTTCAAGGGCGGGCTGAGGCCCCACGCCTTAAGCCGGGTGAACAATTGAAAGAAAAAAAAATTGGTTGTCTGTAAAGTCGGTTTACGGACGATAGTTTAACGTGACAACGTCATAACAAAACATTGATGAAGTGATTGCATACTTTTATGAATAAAATTGAATCATTTTTATTGAATTATCACTATTTTGTATGGATACAAAGGAGTGAAATGAAATCTACAATTTAATTGATAAATTTACTTTTATTTGCACTCATTAATTCAAATATGTTTATTACTTTAACGAAGAGATTATTTTAACTATAACTTTTATACGTTTGCTATTTAACTTCTTCCAATTTGTGTTATTCTGTTAAGGATAGGACGATAGGAAAAGTAGGAAACGAATGGGAGTGTTTCAAGTTTAATGTGCCTCGAAAAAGTCAAATCGATGGTTGTTCCAATCGAGTGGAAGAGAAATAGATGCGGCGCAAGCGTAACGTGACAATGTGCGTAACGGGACAAAGCGTAACGTGACAATGTGCGTAACGGGACAATGAGTCATCCTTTTTCGTGCGTGCAGCCGGCGCTTATCGATTTATTAGACGTTATCACGTCAAAAAAAAAAAAACAGAAACAGTAACTGTAGGTCGTGCGCACAAGATCTCACGGCCGTGTTTTTTGAACTACTGATACACAATAGCGTACAGGACGGTCGTTTGCATAGGAGGGAAATAAATAATATATATTTTCCGTTACGGACGCTTGGCGCGACAACCAATGAGAGTAGAGTTAGGAAGCCATTTTGGGCAGGATTAGAGAACTGTTTATATTTATCAATCACATTTTGGGAAGTAACTGTCGAGATATCACAATGCTCAACTGTAATTACTGCTTTAAAATTACATAATACTAGAAATTAGAAGCCACTAGCAAAAATTATAAATAAAAATGCGTCGTGGTTAGAATGGTTGGACACAAAATTTATATAACCCTTATTTATATGTTGGAAAACTGTGACAGTTATTCACTAACACTACCAACATATGTCGGAAGTATAATTTCACTGGCTGAAATTTGAAAACGGTAAGATTACAATTGCGAACCGACTTCGCACAGGTCGTGTGCGTGACCTGCTGTGCCCTCGCTTTATTTGTGAACCCAGCGCTAGGGGCGCTGCCTGGGAGCCAGCCACCGTACTAACCGCCCCGGAGCCGCTCAGTCTAGCCCTGGCGGCTGGCTCCTGACACTCCCTCTCCCGGGCTGCGGGGAAGGAGTAGGGGAGGGGGTAGTACCTTCACACTACCCCCTCCCAAACCATCCCGTCCCGTCTTCCCCTCCTTTAGGAGAATCACTCCCGCCGCCCACAAATTCTTATTCAAATTCGCAGGAGAAGCGGAGCTCGCGCGAAAAGGCGGTGAAAAAGGATTGATAAAAGGGAGGGGAGGTTAAATTAACTTCCAAGGGGAGGGAGGAATGGAGTGAGGATGAGAAGAAAATGAAACAGCTTGATAAACAGCTGACGCTTAACGGCGCGTTGCACAGGAGAACAACGCGATTACGCATAACTCAAGTTTCCATTTACCAGCCGGCGTTCTGACGGGCAACAGTTAGTTGGCCTCGGATATCCATCCGCCGCGGCGGACCTCATTCCGTCGGCGGAGGAAAACTTGCGGGAGATGTCCGCTCCGAGATCGCCCTCCGCTCACAGGCGCGGGCTACTTTCTGGCGCGCGACCATGCCAGCTGGCAGTAGACCACGCACACTGCTCTTTTGACGACACTATCTGTAAGAACCGCGCGTCATAGCGGACAAAATGATTGCGTTTTTTGAAATCATAAAATCTCATCGCACTCTGTTGTTGTTGTTGGTGAATTATAATTATTTTTAACAGCTGTTGCACTTGCGCCATGTGAAATTAACATTCATCTCATAACTTTTAAAAACCGCCTGAACCATCACTTCTACAACATTAATGTAAGTATGCCAGCTATTTATTCGTGCTTTATTTTACTAAACGACGTTGTTTATCAACCCTGATCAAAACCTGTGAAAAGTTTTTTCACACGTGTCTATCATTCGCACTTACAAATAGTGTGTTGTTACTTGAATATCCTACTTAACGTAAACCTATATCTTATAGTAACGTACTACGTTGCGCAAACAGAAGTCCTTTAATGTTTTAAAAACTAATTCAGAATACATTTTAAGGAAATTATCTATTTAAGGGAAGAGCCTAAGTACGTCTTAGGCCTAATTAATAGGGCAGGCATTTTTCGCGAGAAAAAAAAACTGAATGCTCGTACCAGCTGTTTCTTCCTTGTAATTGGCGGCCGTCTGCGAGAGAAGTCGTTGCCACATTTGACCGGACCACTCAGGACGCGTTTGTTTCCGCTCTGAATCACTGTGATTGGTGCCGTGACAATCGACATGTACCTGTGAGAAACTCACCCAACAACGAAAACCCAACAACGAAACAAAGACGACGCTACAGGTAGCCTCGGAATCTTTCCGCAAAATATGCATGCAACTGCTAATTAATTAATCATCAACTATGCAGGAAGAGTCGCACCTAGTTGGGCTGAACGGCACCTAACTTACAAAATAAGTCCAAACAAATCAATTATGCGGGGAAAATGCTAATAATTGTAGATTAACAAAATTCCCTTTGTTATTATTATGGACAGGCTAGGAAATGTACTGTTATACGTTTAAATGGCACTTTAATTGGGTCTAAAGTAGGGACTGGGAAAATTAGCGTGTCCAGTTACCTCTCTAGGATAGACTCTACAATGCCCAACACGCACGAGCAAATGAAACATTGTTAGGGGCAGGCAAATTTCGCGAAAAAATCTGAACGCCTATTAGACTGCAACAAGGTATGCCCGCACCAGCGGTTTCTTCCTTGCGATTGACGGCCGTCTGCGAGAGAAGTCGTCTTGCTTGACCGAGCCGTTCAGGACGCATTTGCTTCCGCGCTGAATTACTGTGATTGGTGCTGTTAAAACTCACCCAATCATGCAAACGTGGACGATGCTACAGTGTTTTAACTTATAACTAGAGACCTGTAAAATTCGCGGATTCATTTCGCGATAGGATAGAGTCCAAATACTTTTGACATTATTTTGCTTCAGTGATTGGGCCACAGTTTATCTGAAGGACTCTGGGCCAATGAAAAATCTTTAACAGAAGAATTAGCGAATCACGATCATTCCAGTCAACAGGTGTTACGAGTCGGTAACCAATATGCAGATGTAATTTGCACGAGTGCGTAGAGGATCATCGAGTCTATCCTTTAGGGATTTGAAATCGCGAATTTTACAGGTCTCTACTTATAACTAGTCTCGGTATCTTTTCGCGAATTGTGCAATGGCAGCTAGCTGACTAGAGGGAGGTCTCTACTGCGTCAGCCTGTGATACGATACTTCTTTGTTTGAGTGTTTCCCATTGGCTCAGAGTCATATGCATTAACTATAGCAGTAGCAGTCCAAAAGTATAAGGATTTGAATTTTACCCTACAGCGAAATGAAACCGCGAAATTTTCCAGTCCCTGCGCATGGCTGATTTGACACGAACCATGAAAAAAACCAGGAACCAATATTAAAATACTAAATTTCTTACCATCCAACCACATGCAATCTAAACAGAAGGCAAACTATCGAAGCATACAATGAACAAAATACATTAAATTGTTTGTGTTCAAGTGTGTGCAGTCCAGCCTGACACCACAAAAATAACGCAAGTTTCGCAGTTCTCTACTAATAACTTTCGAGTGGATGATGTAAAAACTTATTATATAATAGCTAGGTATAGCATGCATTGCAATGCCGCAATCAATTTTATTTTGTAATTTGTTTGAAGTGGGTACACAAAAAGCATCTCTCTATCTACAATTATCTAGATCTCTATCTATCCACCTCTCTTTATCTCTCTCATATATATATATATATATATATATATATATATATATATACCATATCTATATATCTCTACATACATATAGCAATTAAAATATTAAAAATCTATGTTTTCACTTATCTTGATTTTTACCTTTTTACCTGTCACAAGTTTGACATAGGTATATAAAAACACTCAGGTATTCGAATGCAACGTTGCGTTGTGTCATAATTTCAAAGCAACCGGCGAAGGATTTTCGGAGATTTTAAGAGTTTGAACGATCGAACACTTAAATTTTTATTTAAATAAATATAACTGAAATGAATGTTTTGGTAGTCTGAAAGTGAATCTGTCTCCAGCTGCAGGTAGACCTACTTCCCCGCGCGGTGGAACAGCGGCTGCCGCGGTGACGTCATCAGCACACAGGGGGCCGAAAAGTTTCTCTCACGAACACCTTCCGAAGGTGTTTCAATTAAACGCGAACTCGACTGCACGACCACGGAAGAGCTCTTGAAGCCCGGCTTCCCGCAGTTGGGACAGGGGGATGGAGAAGGGGGGAGGGGGAGAGGGAGAGAGAGAGAGAGAGAGAGAGAGAGAGAGAGAGAGAGAGAGAGAGAGAGGGCGCGGTGCCAAACCCCGGGGGCCGGCGAGCACCGGGCTGACGTCAGGAGCCACTGGCGTGACGTCACGGCGCGGGATCGAACACGGAAGAGTTCCAGAGTCCCCGCCGAGTCCCGGGGATCCGCCCCCATTGTTACGCCCCGCGGGTCACGTCCTCGCCGGACAGTCCGAGGAGCGACTTGGAAAAGAAACGCCCCCGAAGACGAAACTTTTTTTTCCCCCCTTTTCCGTTTTTCTTGGGAAAACTCGCCGGGTGGGACGAACGAGGTGCTGATCCAATAATAAACTTCCTTGCGTCGCTCCTGACCACCTCCCCCCCACCTTCCTCTTACCATCCACGACAACCTTCGCCAAATCACGCCTTCATCTCTCGTGCCATCGCGTGACCCCGCAGTTCTCGAACGCCGCCCGCCCCCCGCGGACAGCAAACACGTCCGATCCAAGTCCTTCCTCCTCCCTGGCCTGTGGCGGCTGCTGCCGTTAACTTACAAGCACACAATATAACTTCACGTTATGCCAGTTCTTTACTCACTTGCCTTCAGTTCTAAGTTGGGAGTTTTTTAAGTTCCGTGGTTCGACGTTACGACACCATCAACTCGTATTTAGTCATTTTTTGTAATCATCGGGGAAAGTAACAAGCAAAAAGATGGGTAAAAAAAGTTACAAAATGGCGGTGCCTAATGCCACTTAACATCTTTATTTTCCCCAAAAAGCATAACTCCGAAAGTGCGCGCAGGCGGATTTTTCGTAGTGTATCCGCGAAACTATCCTGGAATACATAAAACGAAATAATCGCAACTTAAAAAATAATTGAAAAAAAAATTAGAAGGTCGGTTCTATTTTTGTGCGATGGTGCCATGTATTTTTGCCATTACAATTGTATCGATAGTTGCGAAACGTCCACTAGAATGCGCTGAAACCAGTTTCTAGCCGGGCGCAGGACACCGTTTTACTAAAACGGTTGCCGGATTTGTTTCCTCGCTGGGGAATTCGGTTTGGACATGTTCTGGAACACGGCCCGCGAGTTAGGTTCCGCTTGTATCCCTACAAGGCGGTGCTTATTCGCTAGCTTACCCGAACGTCTTGGAACCCCGCCCTTAGCTGCTCGCCGGCTGGCAGTGCCGCCACCATTACCGCCGCAGCCTGCCGGCGCTGGTAATGACGATAGCTATCGCGCCGATATGAACGGCGCGGCCGGAGTTCCGAGGAAGATTGCGGAGGGGGGGGGGGGGGTGTTGTGTGGAAAAATTGGAAGATCCAGGCCATTAAATTCCGGGCAGGATTTAGGCAGTTCCCAGGGCGCGGCTAGCGTCATTAGGAAGGGGCGTGAAGAAGGGCGGAGGGGCAGGTGACCTGGAAAGATAAGGGTCGGTGCCAGGACATCGAGCGGTCGAAGGGCGGAGGAGAAAGCCCACACAACGAGAAGCATTGGCGTCTTGAGAAAACTGGAAAGGGGGCGGGACAAGGTGGCTTTGCACAGGAGAAAAAAAAAACCTGACAGCAACGCAATATATAGGCCTGTATATAAACACAGTGCTAAAAAAAAATGGTGTGTGCACTTACGTAAGTGCGTTAGAAGTTACTGAACTATTTTGAATTTATTATAACAAAAATTAATTAAATACACGTATATAGAATATATTAAATTTAGTAAAATAAACAAGAAATTGTTTAATTAATAATGAAACTAAATAAATATGCTGAATTTTTATTCTAATTTATTAATTTTAAGTATTTATTAAATTATAATGTAATAATTTATAAAGTAGATAATCTCACGTGAATTCATTTGAAAATACGCCTAAAAAGTTTACAAATACAATTTATATCACTTATCTTCACAATAAATAAATGTTTTAAATTATATGGATCACATTTCAAAATAATATTTCCTAACTCGAGTCACACGTAATTCCGCACACGCCGCTAGAATTCGCTACCGGAGGGAGAGCCAACAAGCACTGCATTCTATTGGAAGTTTGGCAACCATCTATACAATTTTTACGGCAAGAATCTTTGAGATAGCAGAACAATCGAACGAATAAAAAGGTGTTGTTCTAATTTTTTGACACCAATACGTTTGTTATGTCCCCCGATATTCACGAAATTTAATTACTGTAAGAGTTAATGGCATTTAGACGCGGGTCCGCCAACTGGACGAAATCAACGAAAAAGTGAGTTGCGCGGAAATGACCAACGAAATAAGAAGAAAATTAATGCATATCGCATATTAAAAAAAATCTTGGATTTTTATACATTAATATAATCCATATAACATAATGTATAAAATATATAACCTAACATAGTTTTAACTCAAGTTAAGCTTTCTGGACGTAAACGTAAATCTTATTAAAACTAAAATAAAATATAAAAAATCCTTTTTAAAATTATATATATTATATTAAACAGCTGTTTGTTCGTTAAATCTTTTGAAGTTTTATTTCTTTAGGCGCGTTATGGAAAAAAATGAAACTGAATTTGTATGAAGCGCACGCAACGAACCATGCAAGGATATTTTCACAAGACGATGGCGTATCCACGTGTATGAATATGGAAACAAAAGTATTGGTGTGCCAATTAAAAAAAACAATGGAATATATTTGGTAAATTAAAATAGTCATAGTAAAAGAGATATTTAAATTTTTAAAAAACCTAACAATCTTCCGTCAGGCTTCGTAACGTAGTGGTTTTAAAAGCGCGGTTAATAAACGATAGGAACGTGTTTCTTAACTTGGTAGAGGTAAAAGTGTTTTTAAGCAATATTATTTACTTAGATCAGTTCATTACTAACAGTACAACTATTGTACAAAAACATACAGTTAAACTTTTTTTCTTAGAATTTTGACCAGGTGGGCAATATCTTAATTGATAATTTTTAAGTTTAGTATTTTTATTGTGAATATTAGTGATATAAATTGTGTTTATGATCTTATGGATGTGTATTCATACGTATAAGTGAGATTCCCGTATGGATTCTTATTTGCAATAAATTAGAATAAAAAAATTAGCATATTTACTGATAAAAGTTAACTCAATTATTCTACTACATAAAGTATCATGGTGGGATGATAAAAGAAAATATTTTTTTAAAGTTACATTTCTTTAGGCGCGTTATGGAAAAATGATGAGAGTGAATTTGTACGTTGCGTGCAACATGCGACATAAAGGAAAATTTTATACGAACACGGGACCGTGGAATATATTTGGTAAACTAAGATAGTCATATAGTAAAGATTTATTGAAAGTTTTATTGCAAAACTTAAAAAAAAAAATTACTAGTATTACAAATTACAAAAATAGAATTATAATAACTTTTCAAGATTGGTAACGTGGTGGTTAAAGTGTGCGGTTAATAAGCTATTGGAAAATATTTTTTTTTAATTTGTAGATTACTCTAACTTATCATACAAATTGTGGTTTAAGCAAATTTAAGTATATCGAATACGTTTTATTTGTTCATCATACGGTTTTATTATTATTAAATACTTAAAGTAATATTATTAAATTAAGCTCATTCGATTAACTAAAGTAATTTTTAATAATTTACGTTTACCATTATTACATATAAAAATATAGTCTGAATACTATTAAGTATTTATTTTTTAATGATAACCAGGTGGGCAGTATTTCAATAAAAATCCTTATAAAATACCAGGTCTATGCCGGAGTTTAGTATTTTTTCAAGTCCTTTTCTTTGTTTTTGGAGACTTTAATAATTTAGTGGACTATTGAATTTTAAAAAAAAATATTTGTTGAGAATATTAGTGATAGACATTATGTGTGTACATAAGTGTTGTTCCTGTACGTATAATTGTTTTGCATTTTGAAATTTAACCAATAATTTAAATTAATGAATTCAAATAAACATTCAGAATATTTACTGATTAAAAATTATTTCAATTCAGTGTCTTAAATAAAAAATAAGTTTAACTTCTAGCGCGCGTACATAGTGGAATGAAAGTTGTTCAAAACTAACAAATATTTCTGCAAAACTCCGCGACCGCGGAGAAACCCCCGGATGACCCCCGCATGGGGAGCCCTAGAAAAGAAACGGGCTCCCCATTTGGAAGCCACCCTGCAAGGTTTTCTTTACCACCAACCATCTATTTGGTAGCCTGACTTGTTGCAAGGGATTGTATTCATACCAGAAAAATGCCGCCATTTTGTCAAGGCAATCCGCCTTGGAGGAGCCGGGGCGCGAATCCGGGTCCAACAAGTCACAAGGCAGGCGCTCTACCTCAGAGCCAGAGTGGTAGAGCGACTATCTAGAGTCTTCTTAACACTGACAAGATGTTATTCCAAGAGTGTGCTGTAGTTATTAACAAGTGTTTATTCTTGACAGTTGATTTGGGAAGCAATAATTTACCTATGTAGGATATTAAAAAAAACGTGAGCAAGTGTTTTATCACTCGCCAATGTTTCTAACTAAATTGCTGGACGCGAATCATATGTAGCTTCCGCACCCACCGCTAGAATTCGCTGCCGGAGCAACTACGTCGTTTATCAATATAATGTTACGAACGTGAGCAAGGCCGCGACACGTGCAGGTGCAGAGCTGGCTGGCGGCCGCCGCAACATGAGACGCGCCACGCGCGCCTGGAAAAGTACAAGGATAGTCGCTTCCCCCCTTCCTTCCCTCCGCTCCCCGCGCGGCGCTGATTGCTAAGACACCTGACACCTCGCAGCTGGGGAGTCCCGCGCGCCACCTGGAAGCCGCCGACACATGTTTCGAGAGATTTCTGCCATCGGGTCGGCGCGGAATGACGCGACTGGCCCCAGCCGCGCTCGTAAATTCGAGAAGGCACCTGGGCTGATATATAAGACGAGGACGCCGGCCTTAGGAGGAGTCAGTCAGAGTTCAGTCGGGAGTTCTCCAACGGCGGAGTTTCTGGGGCGATAGTGCCACGGGTGCGGCAGAGTTACCATCATAAAAATATGCCAGTGCGCGACCTCCTTTCCGCGGTGACACTAGTCGGGAAAACCCTCCTCCTCCTCACCCGCTAGTGCCGCGACCAATCCCAGCGCGCTTCACGGACCAGCAGGCGAGTCAACCTAGGGTTAGGAAATACGCGGCCGGGACAAGGTTGTGCCTGCCTTAGCCGTTAACACCCTCCTACTCTCCCGCCAGTGCAGCGACCACTCCCAGCGCGCTTCACGGGCCAGCACGCGAGTCAACCTAGGGTTTGGAAATAACGCGGCCGTGCGTGCGCCCGTGACAGCGCACGGACGCCGCTCCACGGCGTTATTTCAGCGCGGCCGGGGAAAGGTCACCGGCGCCGCCTGGCGACAGCTGCTTCATCATGCCGGCCCTCTGCAGATCACCGTCCGAGCGTACTGTGTGTGCGCACCTCCCCGGCAGGCTGAAAGGTCAGCGGGGCTGGCTAGCCCCGCCGGTGACGAGCTCTGGTCGGCGCGAACAACATGAAGCCTCGCAGAAGCTTTGTGTAAGTCATGGGTAATGCCAGAAGAAGAAGCAAACCTAGGTCACCCGGGTTACCCAAGGCACTATCCAAGTTTGTTGGGTAAAGTTCGAAAAAAAAAATTATATATATTTGGATTCGGCGACTACCCGTGTACACCCAAAGTCTACCCAACGCTGACTGGGTAATGTTAGAAAAACCAAATGTTTGATAACTTTATTTCATTGATACCTTAACTAACTAACCTACCCTAACTTAACCTTAAGTGCTCAAAAAAGAGGCAACACCTATTATTACTTGATCATTCGTATGATGTTTATATGCCAAGCCTTAAAAGTCATCTAACAGTGTCATTTTTTTTGTGAAAGGTTTTTAATCCAATTAATATGGTAAGTATATTCAGTAATCCGGCACAAATCGATCCATTCGACTTGAGACATCTATTTTTTTCCGGTGCATTCCGGCTGTTGACCTGGGCAGCCAGGCCGTCAGGAGTGGACCTAGCGTGTTTTGGGTCTTTGCAAAAAAAAATTACTTGAAGTCAGCGCCAGAAAGCATTTAGTCGAAAGATGTTTCACGAATAAACATCGCAAGATATGTACATTTGAACTGACTACAGATAACGAGGACGGGTGGAAGTGGAATGAAGGCAAAAGTGTAGACGAAAAAAAAAAACGGCGTTGTTAGCTCGTTCATGAGTTTTATCATTAGTAGGGACCGGAAAAATTCGCGGGTCCAATGACCTCCAGGATGAACTTTATAGTTCTACGTACACTCGGTCAAATGTCACACTCTCATTGGCTGCTGTCTTGTGAAGGTGTCCCAACGTAGCGGCCGGTGATTCGATACAGCTACGGTTGAGTGTTTCTCACTGGCCCCGGGTCTTCCAGGCGAGTTGTGGGCCAATAGCAGAGGCAGCACTGAGGCATAACTATTTGAATTTCAGGCTGTCGTGAAATGAATCCGCGAATTTTTCCGGTCTCTAATCATTAGCATCGAATTTAATTTCAGTGCAGCGTTTCATGTTCGATAGCGGGTTACATTCCGCGTTTGGTGTTCTCGTTAAACCGCACGTTGTCGTTCGATGATTCGGCAAACTAGCTAAAAAGGCGTTGTCCACAATCCCGACACGCTCCCGACAGCTCTACTGACAAAACAAGCAGTCCCAATGACGGGTCCAAGATTTGATCTGTTGTGTCCAGTCCATATACTGCCTCTGTCTCACCAAGGCGGCCTTGACCCAACAGAAGGGTCGAGGAGCCGGGGGAGAGGGGAGGCAACAGCGTCACGCACCACCCAATCTGCAAAGTGGTTCTATAAGGGCAAACGGGGTTGGTTGGGGGGGGGGGGGGTGTTGTGCGACGGCAGAGTTCCGCAGAGAAACTCGTCAGCAGCGATCATTAGCAGCAAGACGGCCCGGAGCGGCCCTTCGCGGAGGAAAAGGGGGGGGGGGGGAGTTAAATTAAGGGAGTGATAATAAATACGAAGCAGGAACTTGGCACGTCACGGCATAAGTTGCTCCGCTTTACACCCCCCCCCCCCCCGGGCCAAGGATGCCCGCACGCATTAATCAACAGCCGAACAACCCCTCCTCCCCCCCCCGGCACCGCCGACAAGCAAACCGGCGACCATGGGCACTGATACACGTCTCGTGAGACAGGCTAAACACCCTCCTGCAGTAGTCGAGTCGAGGGGAACTAAGAGACAAAGCTACAGGGGGTTGATTAAGACAGCGTCTTGGAGGGGGGCAAAAAAAAAAGGACGACAAGGGAACTTCCTAATGACTCTGCTGTAAAGTTGGTATAAATTTACGTGCACAAACATCAACGAATATTTCCTCATACAGTTTCCAGACGAAATGAATTTTTCCCTACAACAGCTACAGAGAAATTATTATTATTATTTTTAAATAACTCAGCAACTTCAAAGTCATTAGAAACGAATACAATCAACGTCAAGGTTAAAATGCATTTGAATGAGTTTTTACACAACGTAAATTATATTTACGTCAAATAATTTATTTTACATACGCCATTGCTGGTTTACAGTGAGTGCGTAAGAAGTTCACAACATAGTTGCGACATCTGCAGAGGAAAATCGAGAAATGTATTTAGAAACAGGTATTGAAAGATCATTTTCTTCTACAGTTTCCGAGTCGACTTCTGGTGTCATACCTGAATCGCACCGGTCATTAATGGTGTATGCTCATAAATTATACTTCTAAGGAACAAAGAAGGAAACAGTCATCGTAAAAAATAAAACATCCCTGGTTTTGCCCGAGAGACTAGGAACAAATATCAAAATAATAAACAGGATGTCCGGACCGGAATCCACACCCTAGCCTCCGGGGTTCGAGTCAGTGGCCCGTCACTGTGCCATCTCGCTTGGAACCTAGCAACTAAGTTGTATCGAGACGTCTGTGTGCATTTTTTTTTTAAATTTTGATAAAAAGTTTTATAAAAAAACCTTATACAATCTAAAAACAGGAAAAAAAAAATCGCATTTCACACAAAAAAATTTATCTTTCTGTGATAATGGCGTGGACAAGAAAACATGTAACGAGTCTTTCAGTACTAGAAAGTAATGTGTAAACATCTGATCTAGGTAACTAGCAAAGCCAAGCGTTATTTTGTTGCACTTATAATATGAAACTCGGACACGAAATTTAAAGTATATAATTCTTAACATAATGCCAAACGTGATGAATATACACGGCAAATGTTTTTTCAACTAAATTTTCTTGACGCGGATCACACTTAGTTTAATTCGCTGTCTGAGAATATACAACTACTCAATCATTCCATTTGAAAAGCGAAATTTTAAACTGAACGTCTCCGATAAAAGCGGAAAAAAAAAAAAAAAAAAAAACTGATTCCCGGCTTTGAACCTGATTTTCGACAGTAAATATCATTAAAATACTGCCCATATTCTTAAAATTCATCAAAACCGTTGTCTCTATGAACCTCCGCCATGTTACACATTTCCTTTCCTTGCGACTTCCGTTCCATTCACGAAATTGCTCCTACCAATACTGAGTGCTAAGGTGTTCACACATCAGAAAGTGCAATGAATTCGCTTGAACAGGAAGCAGAACTACGTTAAGTAGTCAGGGACGTCGGAACGTTTTCATGAGTGGGGGGGGGGGGGGCGAAAAAATGTATCGCACTTACCTCAGTCCTAGAGCGGTCCGGGGGCCCCTCCCACGGAAAAATTTGGAATTTTAGATGCAAAATTGTGCTATTTAATGAGTTTCCGAACCAAAATATTAAATATACCATTCCAAGAATTTGATGACGTAGTATGTATTAAATACTACTCTGACAGTAGATGTAGTACAATTTAAATAAAATACCATCTAGGAATTTGCAATCATTTTACAGTATATTGACAATCATAAATTTGATTTTATAATCAATGTGATCACCAATGCAACGTTTGTAACTACTGGTTGAGAAAAATACTACTAGGACCAAACATTTATTTTGGAAAAAGGAGGGGGGCGAAATGCTACTCTCGCCCCCCCCCCTCCCCCATGCTCACAGCACGGGGGCGACTCGCCCCAGCTACCACCCCCCCCCCCCCCCCTCCCTGTTCCGACGTCCCTGTAAGTTGTGAGTAGAGACAGACTCACCAGACTGTTCGCTACCCTGCTGTCCTCGGGTCTTCCCATCTCCACCCCACTCTTCTTCTGCAACAAACAACACAACAAACCACATTAGTAACGCTATACAAACCTACACTTCTATCTAAAGCTACGTCGTTTAAATTTTTTTCTCCCTTAATTTTACAAATAAAACTGGTTAAACTTTCCTCAGAATCTTCGTAAATTTACGGATAGTTTCGACTTTCTTCGAGAAAAACGAAACATTCAAAAAATATATATTTTTTAAATTCACTGTATGAACGCTTTTATTTCTAAGAGGTTTGTGTTTACATTGTTTACAACGTAACACAGATTTCGAAAGTTGGAAACAGGCAAAGTTTCAACGAAGACCCAGTTACGTAACCACGAAGCGTCAATTCTTCGTTTAATTAGCTGAGTGGTTGGAACATTTTAGACTAGTACACAGTAAAAAAAAATTGTAACGTAGCAAAAAAAAAAATTTGAAGCACAAGAAAATTGCTGTAAATCCTACAGCATATTCAATGTCTTTCAGCATTTTAAATGAGCTATGGTGATATATTTTAGAACACTTTATATTTGTTCGGTACATACACATAGAAGACAATTTATATTAATTACATAATCCGGGGGACTGTACGTGCTAGGTTCAGAGATCGAACATGTAGTTTACACTCTCGATTTGACTAGCAACAAGAACAACAAAATCACGTACAAATAATTATTCGGATCGTGTTTTGTTTAACACGAAGTGCCATCTATAGGCAGTGAGCGCAACTTCTAAAGTTTCATTAACCGTGGTATGGTAGCTTGCAGATACTTGGTAAAACTATACCGTTGATATTCTTGCAAACTGTATACGGATGACACAAGTTGGTAAAAAAATAAAAGAAATGTTGCTTATCTTTACAAACATTTGTAAAAACATCTCTCCTTCGGTTGCGATCACTGTTGAGCCAGGGGGATAGTCCTCCCGGGTCGAGATCTGCGGAACGGCACGGCATCCAGACCAGTCCCGGAGCCCGCGGACCGCCGCGACGGCCCATCATCCCCCGGCGCTAACAGCGGCAGCCGGGCGCTCCTCGAGTCGGTCGTCGTCATGGCGAGGAGCGGCGTAATGCACTTCCCGGCCCGACGCCGGTCCAGCAAAGCCGCGGACGTTATTTCGGACGCGGTTTTGACCACCCCTTACCCCCCGGGTGGGGACGGGTGGGGACGGGGGGGGGGGGGACCGGGGAGAATGCGGCGTCCGCAGGCGTCTGCGCAAGATGCACAGGCCCCCATCGGCGTCAGCACCCTCCCTTCCCCTACCCCCTCCTCAACCAAAATCCGGGCCAAGAACATAAAACCTCGCGCGAGGATTGTCCCTCGCCGGACAAACATGGCGAGTTTCTGCGCCGTGGACACGCTAGAGACAGACAGAGAGAGAGAGAGAGAGAGAGAGATGGCTCCGAGCCAATGGCCCACTCAATAGCCTCGTCCAGTGAGGGAAGCCCCGACGTCACCGTCGCAAGACCAGAAGCGAGCAGAAACCTGCCACGCGTGCACACGAGAATTATTCGTTGGAGAAGCGTTTTAGCCTATACGCGTGTGATCGATCACGTGATTTCCCTAGTTCCTATCCCGTTTACTTGCAAGAATAAAAACGCTATTCAATGCGAAGCAGTTAAGTCCGTGATAAAAGCAGGCCTGAATTAGATCGGGCCAGAGAAAATAAAAACTTTTTTTTTTAATTAAAAATGTTCCATTGCAATGCAGTAAACGAACCAATTTTGTCAAACGTGTTGTTGCCAACTTGCTACATGCGAGATAACAAGTATGATAGAATGGAATGTATTTTAGAGTTTAATAAACGGAGCTCATATTAGGGCGAATGCACTTTACCACAGGTTTTTTTTAAGTGTAGCAGTAAGTCAAAACATTATGTAAATTTGGAATGCACCAAGTGATGGTGTTTTGTTGAGGAAGGGGTGTGACGAAGTGTGCGAGAGTGGAAATGATGAACGGGAAGGGAGGGGGGTTTGGCTGGACGTAGCTCATTAACTTGATTTAACGCGGCACCGCCGCGGGTGCATTAATCCGCAGTTAATGTTCCGCCTCCTTCCATCCCTGTCTCACTCGCGCAAGCGAAAAAGAAATTATCCTCCCTGTTCCTTTCTATCTCTCCCGGAGCACCCTCGATTAATCCGCGCTGTTTACCTTCTCAAAGTGCTTTATGCTCTATACATTATGAATGGCGTTCCATTACGCCGTGCATTGTTTAGACCGATCACAGCGGAAATAAAGCGTCGTTCTACTTCCGGCCATTAGTGCGCGCTTCCTGCATGAAGTTTGGAGCACATGTCACACCATGAGAAAGGATCGTTTGCCTGGACAATATGTTTGTTTGTAATTGGCGAACAAATACATACAATAATTTCCAACAAATATTTTTCAGTAAGAGAGATTTTGTTCACCCCACAAAATAAATGGTTCGTAAACTCAACTGTATATTATGTTAAGTGTACAAAATAAACTTTGTCACAAGTAAAACTTGGTAAGACAAAAAAAAATGTTTTGGTACAGGAAGTAAATATTTGTTTCGCCATATACAAAAAATATTTGTTTATATCGAACAAGCCTATTTTCTTTACAATGAGAGCTTACGACGCGAAATATTTCCTCCTCGATAATTTTTGCGTATGGCTCGCAGAGATGATTAATGGAGGTTGATTACTAATTGTCCGACATATTGCGTTAATTAATTGACTGTCCAAAATGTTGTTTTAATTGCTTGCCTGTCCAACAAGTTGCGTTTATTACTTGCCTGTCCAACATATTTCGTTAATTACTTGCCTAACAAACATGTTTCGTCAACTACTTGACTGCCCAACAAGTTTCGTTAATAATCTTGACTGTCCTACAAGTTTCGTTAATTTCAATGTCTGCCCAAAATGTTTCGTTAATTACTTGACTGTCCAACAAGTTTCGTTAGTTACATGACTGTCCAACATGTCACGTTAGCTGTTTGGTTGGGAGTCTACTGCTTGTGGTGGAAGGGTCCGGCGTCCGGGACTTTTTGTTAAGTTGCGCTGTGTCGTCCCTATGCCTGCACATAGCGAAAGGCAGCGGTTAGCCACTGCACTATTGCCTCGACTAGCCTGCCCCAGCCACGCCATGGTCAGCTACCCTAATAAACACGGAAACTTTCATCACGGGGAAGTTTCGCTCTGCTATATCTTAAAATATACCAAATAATACACATGAAACTTCTAATTTACTGTAAGCAAATAGAAAAGAACAATGTTGTTCATTTATTATATTTCGTGCTAGTGAGACAGGAGTGAACTATAAGTAGGGACCGGAAAAATTCGCGGGTTCAATGACCTGCTGGATGAACTCCATAGTTCTACGTACACTCGGTCAAATGTCACCCACTCATTGGCTGCTGTCGTGTTAGAGGTCTCAGCGTAGCAGCCTGTGATTCGATAAAGGTTTGGTTGGGTGTTTCTCATTGGCCCAGCGTCATCCAGGTGAGTTGTGAGCCAATAGCAGAGGCAGCACTGAGGTGAAACTATTTGTATTTTAGTCTATCGCGAAATGAATTCGCGAATTTTTCCGGTCTCTAACTATAAGGAACATTAATTGCAAATAAATGCACCCGCAGCGGTGACACCAACAAAAAATGAACTGTTACTCTAAACGGCATGCAGGAAATTCGTTATAATGACCGGAAATAAAACGAAGCAGTATGTTCGCTGTGATCATTGTACGGTGGAACGGAACGTCATACATAAAGCAAGAGCATGGTACGCACATACTTCCGATCTATCGAGGATGTTCTGAGCAGTAAACTATGCCACATTCTGCACGTATACACGTGCAGTACTATCGTTTTACGTTGCATAGTTGCGCTCCCGTACGTAGAAGCGACGAGATACTTGACGCATGCACCACTATCACTCTTATTGCTCACTTGCTAAAAGTTCCAGGGAAAGTGGCAACAGGAATATGGCTCGAGAAGACTCTGTAATTCGTCGACAGGTATTAGTTCCACTCGCGTCATAGGAAAACAGGATGAGGGGGTTATGCGGCGAAAGCTCTCTTGTCAAAGCGAACACGATTAACCGCCGCTAATTTGCATACAAATTGATCTGGTGTTCAAAAGTGATTACCGAGCTCAGCTCTATAGTCCTCTGAAACAGGGCGGGGATAGCACGGATAATGAACACGAAGTTATGGTAAATGCTTTTCAATTGCCAACTCCCTAGTATTGATGTCCACTGCTGTTGAGAGTACCTTGCACCGCAGGTGGCAGGAACTTAGACGCCGCTACGTCACCCGAGGGAACTTTCTTTGGTCTCTGTTGCTGTAGATTGAGACTGAGGGAACGCTAGTTCTACTTACAGCGATTCAGCGTAACAACTGCAGCGACCGGTTTAGTTGGAAGACACTCCCCGCGTTAACTAACGTCGGAACTGCAGTGACGAGGTGTAAAATAACTATAAATACGTGCATCGAAACACTAATGCCTAGGGGCAGGCATTTTTCGCGAATAAATGTGAACACCTATTAGTCTGCAACACGGTATACCCGCAACAGCGGTTTATTCCTTG